>NC_066582.1:323051841-323730374 GCF_024323335.1 Lathyrus oleraceus | reverse complement strand
GCCACAAGCTTGATTTTTCCTTATATATAAGGGTTCAAGAGTTCAACCTACTAAAAACTCTTAAGTTTATTGGATACTATAAGGATCAATTCTTGGGGACAAGACTAATTCGTTTTTTTACTGAACTTGTATAATTCTTAGTGTTCCTAAATTCCCTTAACCCTTTACATTTCCGCATTTCATCTTCTACAATTTATTATCCGCTGCATAACTCTAGAAATTTTTCTAAATTTTTTTTTAACTCTAATTTTAAATCTCAAAGTTTTCAGATCCAAGTTTTTTCTAAAACACACAATTCATCCTCCTCTTGTATGCAAAATCACATGTCCAACAATACCATGAAAATAAGTTTTAGGTAACAAATCTAAAATAAACTTTAAGATTAAAGATTCATCAATATTAAAGTTTGAGTAAACTTACATAAAACAGCATGACCTGTTTAATAAATAAATATAATTATTACATCTAATCCTCAACTAAAAGATTTTTAGCTATGCTTATTCATCGTATTTGTTATGGTAATCCCGCGAAGCTAGACTTGGAACTTTATCTATCATGTTACTTTAGCGACGCTTCCACCTTCGAGATCCCTATCTTATTTTCCTAATGTTGATAAATGTGTACCTACTTCAATTTTTTACTACCTCACTCCACCAAGACTCATTTGCAATAAACTAAAAACATCTATTTATAGACAAGAATTTGGACCCCTCGCTAGGTACATTGCCCTTGCGCCTAGTGAGCTTGCTTTTTTTCCATTAAGCAATGCTAGTTATCTGACAGGTGACCCTAACTGTCTTGCTTTGCTAAGCGCACCATATTTTAATTTAACACATATATCCTTACTTCATCATGAAGTAGTTGAATATAGAAGTGTCATTTGGCCTCATGTTCCTCCCATAACTTACATGTATCTAGGCCCAATGAGTCTTGGTTATTGCTCTCTCTTTGTCTTTGCATCCTGAATTGTGATTTTCATATCCTTTATACCTATTTTTAGTTAATACATACTAGAAAAATCCAAACATGTGTTTTTATCATTTTTCATATAAAATGCTTCTCATTCAAAATGATATTCATTCTCCATATATATGGATGATTTGAATTAAAAGGAATTGTGATTAATACATTTAGATTCAATTAATCTCAATAAATCAATAATTCAATTATTGTTGATATTCACACCATTTTTGTTATTTATATAATAACTTTTAATTGTTAATAAAATATATATTGAGGTCTGAAGCGGATCTTAAAATGAGATATTTTAAAGTTAATAGTATTTTTTATTTAAAATTTTATTTTATGAGCTTTTTGAGATACAAAATCATTTATTAAACTATTAGAATCAATTTCATTTAGTATTTTTTTTCAATTGAAAATAAAGTCAATTCATTTAATTTTTGTTGAGACATTGTTGATTTTAAATAAGATTATATTAACTTTAATTTTGAAAAACTTCTCTCGACAAATGCAACACTTATAAAAATTGTTAACATTATTCTATAAGCAACACATTTGAAAAATGATCAAGTCTCTTTATATAACTAAGTGTATGAATCGGTGTATCATTTTTTTATTTTTTATTTTTAAAAATTTGCAGTTCCATAAATAAATCTACCATCAATTTCAATTTTGTCATTATGTTTTAAAGATCGTTCAAGGTTAAAACAATTCTCTTTTAAAATTTCATCTTCAATGAATTTTAACATCTCAATATTAAATAAAAAATAAAAAATATCACTATATATTTTAAATTGTTCAAATCGATTTTGAAATGAATAATCACCTAAAATTTTCATTTTCGTGCATAACTTCTACATTGTTGTTAACCTGTTCATTCAATGAATAATCGTTAAAAATTTTAAATTTTCTTTTTTTATTTGTTTTGATAAATTTATCTAAAGCTCCCTTTTGTAATTCAACTAAAGATTCAATTTATTTCTTCAATTTTGAACTTTCTGATTCAAATTTTCAAGTTGACATTCTTCTATTCTAAAATAAAATAATAATTATTTTGAAGTAAACACTAATATTAAACAAATAAAATTCACCAATAATAAAAAATTAAAACAAATGAAATTATTAAAAAAAAAAAAAACAAAGCTTATTTTTTGTTGTGATTGTTGTTTTTCTTTTTGTCTACTTTCTTTATAATTATTTTTTATAATACTTAATTTTTTTCTAGCAAATACTAAAATGAGAGATGGGAGAGGGAAAAACAAAGCTAGTATGGATGTGATGAGATGGAAGTAGAGAAAGAGAAAAAAACACAAGCTAAGCAACATGCAAGTACATTGTGTGTGTGTGAGAGAGAGAGAGAGTAGTATTAATGAGTTAAATTATTGAATTAAAAAGTGGCAAGTGCAATGTAGTAGTACATGTGATTAAGTGACTCCTTGATTTCTTACTACGCCGAAATAACACATTAAAATACTAGTAGTAATAGATAAAAAAAGATGATTTCTTAATGCACCCTATATGTTTCTTAGGCACCACGCGAAAATCAAAAAATGCCTCCCATTTTCAGAGATTCATCTTCGAAAGCACTCTAACACACACTCAACACATACCATTATGAGTGACGCCTATTATTTAATTTAATTTATTCCGGAGATGCATCTCCGGATGTTTTATGTAGTTACATTTTTTTAGGACAAACACATCAGTACCAAATCCAAAGACACATCATTTTACAAATTGAAATTAAGATTCATAAAATAAAAATAGAATTACATACATGAGTTCAACATAAAATACAACATTATAATTTAATATCCAGGTGGACGCTTCAACATCTTCAGAGTATATTCGCCAGATCTTAAAATCGTCGCTTTCAACTCGAGCGGAACTTTTGTTTCGAAACAGAAATATGTATTCCACATAGCCCTTACACCTGTTTGCGTTTTGAGCTCGAATTTGCTGAACTCAATCTTCCCTCCGTTGTCAATCAACGGTGAATGATACTCGGGCTTCACAATCTTTCGATTGTCTCCTAAAGGTAGGAGATAATGGATTTAGTCTTTGATGTATTTGAGGGAGGTGAAGTCGGTGAGCTTAAACATGCGTCCGGGTGTAAAGCTAGAGAATGAGACATTTGTGACATACCAGTTAATGTTTATTTGTGACATTTGTGACATTTGAGACATTTTCAGTTTGTGTTAAATATAACATAAGAGCACCTTAATTTATAGAATCCATAAATCAATATGGACCACTCAATAACTGACATGTTGATTTCAGAGATATATCTCCGGAATCACACCCTTTTATCTTGTTCCGGAGATGCACCCCGGAACTTCTTTTGAATCAGTTTCAAAATAGAACCTGTTTTTTTTTACAAAAGAACAATTATTGTTATGGGAATATAAAAAATGCATTGAGACACAATATGCACAATTGTTGAATATATTACACAAACAAAACCTGATTTTTATCACAAAAATTCATCTTCTATCCGAACAATTATCAGACATTTGATAACCACACCAAATCCAAAAGTGCGTCTTACATACAAATCCATTAAAGCATTTGATCACGAGATTCAAACTCCTGTTAGTTTTTAAATTGGTTCCTAACATCTACCGCCTTCACGATAACACATTGGACATCCGGAGAAACAACTTATTTTGAGCAAACACCGGGGTGCATCATATCTAATAAAAACAATTAAAACATAACAACATATAAGCGACATTGCTGATAACAGAGATGGAAATTAAACACAGACTAGTTCCAGAAATGCATCTCCGAAAAACTTCACACTCGTTCCAGAGATACATTTCCAGAAACAACGCTAATTTTTCCATAAAAAAAAATCATGATGAAGTTAGCAATGCAATAGGAAATAAAAGATCTTTACCTAAAATTCTATCTTCTGTTACTCCCTTTGATGTGATGAACCAAAAGATTGAAGATTTATAGTGAAAAAATGGATTGAGAATGAAGGAATTTTTGATGAGGGTTTGAGTTGAAAAACAACAATGACAATAATGGTTGTGTGATCATGTAATTGATGTTATTATCAGATTATTCCGGAGATGTATCTCCGGAAGTATTTGACATGCAAATGTGACATATTATTTTAAAATCCCGCAAAAACTTTCGGCTATGTATCTCCGAAATTTATACTGAACTGGTCAATTATGAATATATTGCATGCAATTTTCCGAAGATGTATCTTCAAAATAAAAATAACGCAACTTATAAGACGCCACTCGAAATAGTTTGTGTTGAGTGTGTAATGAATGCGTCCGGAGTTGCATCTCCGAAAATAGAGGGACATTTTTGGGTTTTCGTGTAGTGACTAAAAAGCTTATAAGGTTCTTAATCGTTGATCATTAAAAAAACTGAGGCGCTAGACAAATGCCTTACTTGCCTTGCCTATGGGCAGGGCCTGAAATATATAAATATGATTTTCAAAATTAATTATATATAAATAATTCATAATTTTGATAATTAAAACTAAATATTATTCATTTTTCATTTAGATTCAAAAGTTTGAAAGTTAATCTTACTAAGCCAAAGCTAGATTTTTTTTAGAATAACCAACATTTTCAACTAAAATAACCAAAACATCAAAAAATATACTAAAATAATCATCTTTTAACTGATGTGCTAGTTGAACTGGCGCATCCAATTAAGATCCGAAGGAGACGCCCATAGTGCAGGCGCATGCATGCAAAACCAATGCATGTAGGCGCCACATGCATGAAGGAGATTGGCGATCCAAAACACAACGGAAATTAAAAATTTCTCCTTTAGTGATCCTTACGAATGGACATGATCAGTGATAGAATAGTTACCTCTTGTGACGTTTGCAACCTTTGATGCAGATCTACAGAGCGATCACGAACGTTGAACGGTGACAACGCCTCTACTCAGTCCACACGAACGGATTCCTTCAATCTCAATGCTAGCTGCTATGAATGAAGGCTTAGAGAGAGAGAGAGAGAGAGAGAGAGAGAGAGAGAGAGAGAGAGAGAGAGAGAGAGAAAGAGAGAGAGAGAGAGAGAGAGAGAGAGAGAGAGAGAAAGAGAAAACAAAAATGCAAACGCACTTAATGCTTCTGCACAAGGGTTCTATTTATAGAACCACTTATGTGGGCTTCAAGCTAAAATTCCCACTTAAGTGTAAGTGACCCATATTTTATAATATGCCAAAATCACTTAAGCGTGTGGTACCTTACCATATTTTGTATTCTACTTAAGTACACCATACCTTACGATGTTCTACAATTCACTTAAGTGCACCGTACCTTACGATATTCCTTAGTTACTCTATCTCTCATCAATCCATCCTTTGTGTGTGACCCTGCAGGTTTTCGCGGCATTGGCAATTATATTAAATCACTATTTAACATAATAAACAGTGAGCGGTATCTAGCAACACATCACTGCTACCCAAGACACGAAAATGTCATGTGATCTGACAAATCCTTTTGTGATAATACTTATGCGTATAATTACCCTTTTGCCCTTATGTCTATATTGAACACAAGGCATATACCGTGTCATCCTTGTCCAGTTCAATATTGGGCCCATAGACATTTATCTTGTTATGCAGGATGGGCAAATTTCATCTAGGTCACTCATGTCCCTCAGCATGCTTCGTGGAGTACCCATCAACTGTCTTTATGGTTATCCAGTTACGAACAACGTTTGATCAACAATAAAGCACTCGACTCTACATCTAGGGTCCATAGTGGTTTCAGGTCGAAGGGTGGTATACACCATTATCACCATGAGAATAACTTATAACACTTTGCATAACATTCTATATAGTATTCTCATAGCGGGTCAATCCAGTATAAATATTACTTTTAACATTCATACCTATGTTTAAGACTTGATAACTCCTTATCCATGATCCATGAGATGTGATCATCAATCTATATACATAATAGTCTTAATGCTTTAATGTTATCCCACTTCACAATAAAACTCGACTATAGATACTTAAAGAATAGTGTCCTTATGTTTAATGTGATCTCATGATCAAGTCACACTTGATACATTAAACAGACTAGCTATTCTAGGGACTTTATTAAACAACGTAATAAAGAAAAAGCCTTTTATTATTAATAAATAATTTGATACAAGTACCAAAAGTATTGGCCTCTAGGGCTTACACCAACAATCTCCCACTAGCACTAGAGTCAATCAGACATACCCTTAATACCCATAGATCTAGTATGACCATCATGCTTCTATTGCGCAAGAGGCTTTGTCAGTGGGTCAGCAATATTGTCAAGTGTAGGTACTCTGCATTTTTTCATATCTCCTCTATCTATTATCTCTCGAATGAGATGATAACGCTTAAGTATGTGTTTGGATCGTTGGTGAGATCTAGGCTCCTTAGCTTGTGCGATAGCACCATTGTTATCACAATAGAGACCAATGGGATCCACAATGCTAGGAACTATGTCAAGTTCACTAATGAACTTTTTGATCAAAACAGCTTCCTTTGCTGCACTTGAGGCAACAATATACTCGGCCTCGGTTGTAGAATCAACAACTGTATCTTTCTTTGAACTTTTCCAACTCACAGCGCCACCGTTTAGCAAAACACATAACCAGATTGCGATCTAAAGTCATCCTTATCTGTCTGGAAGATAGCATCGGTGTATCCAATTACAACCAACTCTTCCTGACCTCCATATATCAAGAATGAGACTTTAGTCCTTCTCAAATACTTAAGGATATTTTTGACAGCTACCCAATGAGCATCACCAGGGTCAGATTAGTACCTACTCGTTGCACTTAAAGCATACGAGACATCTGGTCGAGTACATAACATGGCATACATGATAGATCATATTGTAGATGCATATGGAATCGTATTCATGCGATCCCTTTCTTCCTTAGTTGAATGGGATTGTGTTTTTGATAGACACAGACCATGTTGCATAGGTATGAATCCTTTCTTGGAATCATGCATATTAAAGCGTCTCAGCACTTTGTCTATGTATGTACTCTGACTTAGGCCAAACAGTTTTTGTGATCTATCTCTATAGATTCTGATTCCTAATATATAGGCTGCTTCACCTAGGTCCTTCATAGAAAAGCATTTCCCCAACCAAGACTTTACTTGTTGCAAGGTAGGGACATTGTTTCCAATGAGTAATATGCCATCTACATATAATACCAGGAAAACGATCATGCTCCCACTAACCTTCTTGTAGACACAAGACTCATCTTCGTTCTTGATGAATCCATATTATTTTACTGTTTCATCAAAATGAAGATTCCAGCTTCTGGAAGCTTGCTTCAATCCATAGATTGATCTTTGTAACTTACATATCTTTTGGGCTTCTTCTGGTATGTCAAATCCTTCAGGTTGTATCATGTACACATCCTCAAGAAGATTCCCATTAAGGAAAGCATTTTTGACATCTATCTGCCATATTTCATAATCATGATATGCAGCGATAGCAAGTAAAATCTGAACAGATTTAAGCATTGCAACTGGTGAAAAGGTTTCATCATAGTCAACCCCATGAATTTGTTTATATCCTTTTGCAACCAGTCTTACCTTATAGGTATGTACCTTACCATCCATGTCAGTCTTCTTCTTGAAGACCCACTTGCATCCTATAGGGTTAACTCCTACAGGAGGCTCTACCAAGGTCCAAACTTGGTTTGTGTACATGGAATCCATTTCAGATTTCATGGCTTCTAGCCACTTCTCAGACTCGGGACCAGTTATGGCCTCTTGGTAGGTCACAGGCTCATCTTGATCCATGAGTAATACATCACCTTGATCAGTTATGAGATATCCATATCTCTCAGGTATGTGACGTATCCTGCCTGACCTACGCTGGTCTTGTTCTACTTGAGCAGGTTGCTCTTCCACAACTACTTGTGTTTCCTACTCTAATTACTCCATAGGTGTATCAATGCTTTGTGATTCTTGAATTTCTTCAAGCTCTACTTTCCTCCCACTGATTCCTTTGGAAATAAATCCTTTTTTAGGAAAACGCCAGTTCGAGCGACAAACACTTTGCCCTCAGAAGGATTGTAGAAGTAACACCCTCTTGTTTCTTTAGGATATCCCACAAATAAGCATTTGTCAGATTTGGGCTCAAGCTTAGTTGAAATTTGTCGTTTCACATAAACTTTGCAACCCCAAATCTTCATGTAAGACATATGTGGTTTCTTACCACTCCATATTTCATATGGTGTCTTCTCAACCTTTTTGGATGGAACACAGTTAAATGTGTAAGCTGTTGTCAATAGTGCATGTCCCCAAAAGGAGTTTGGAAGATCGGCGTGACTCATCATGGATCGGACCATGTCTAACAGGGTTCGATTTCTTCTCTCAGATACACCATTCCATTGGGGTGTTCCAGGAGGAGTAAGTTGGGATAGGATCCCACAC
The DNA here is from genome assembly GCF_024323335.1 of Lathyrus oleraceus. Taxonomy (NCBI): domain Eukaryota; kingdom Viridiplantae; phylum Streptophyta; class Magnoliopsida; order Fabales; family Fabaceae; genus Lathyrus; species Lathyrus oleraceus. Next base: position 323,721,995 of record NC_066582.1, on the reverse strand, counting down.
TCTTTCAGATGGTCATCAAACTCTAGGCTTAAATACTCACCACCTCGATCTGATCGAAGAGTTTTAATATTCTTACCTAGTTGGTTTTGTACTTCATTCTTGAATTCCTTGAACTTTTCAAAGGACTCTGATTTGTGTTTCATTAAATACACATAACCATATCTACTAAAATCATCAGTAAATGTGATGAAGTACTGAAAACCTCATTTGGCTGGTATGTTCAGTGGTCCACATACATCAGTATGTATGAGGCCCAAAAGATCATTCACTCTTTCACCTTTTCCTATGAATGGAGACTTTGTCATCTTTCCAATTAAACAACATTTGCATGTCTCATATGATTCATAATCAAAAGAGTCCAAGAGTCCATCTTTATGGAGTTTGGAAATGTGTTTCTCATTTATGTGGCCTAATCGACAATGTCAAAGGTAAGTTGGATTCAACTCGTTAGGTTTCATCCTTTTAGTATTAATGTTATAAATAGGCATTTCGAGATCAAGGACATATAGTCCATTGCTCATTTGTGCAGTAGCATAGAATATATCATTCAAATAAATTGAGCAACAATTGTTCTTTATTATAAATGAAAAACCAAACTTGTCCAAACAAGAAATGGAAATGATATTCCTGCTAATTGCAGGTACATAATAACAGTTCTCTAATTGAATTATTAAACCACTAGGTAAAGTCAATACATAAGTTCCTACGGCTAAAGCATCAACCTTTGCTCCATTGCCAACTCGTAGGTCAACTTCACCTTTTGCCAAATCTCTACTTCCTTTCAGCCCCTGCACATTTGTACAAATGTGAGAACCGCATCCAGTATCTAATACCCATGATGCAGAAGTAGATAAATTTATTTCAATAACAAAAATACCCGAAGTTGAAGTCTCTACTCCATTCTTCGTATCTTCCAGGTACTTTGGGCAGTTTCTCTTCCAGTGTCTGGTCTTACCGCAATGGAAGCAGGTGTCTGCCTTTGTTATGCCTCCACTAGGCTTCAAAGCAGCAAAAGTGGGTCTGGGTTTGGCAACTTCCTTGCCTTTCCCTTTATCACCCTGCTTGATGGGCCTTTTGTTCTGTCTCTTTCCATTTCCGATCATCAGAATGGATTTCCCTTTTGACTTTAGGTTCTGCTCAGCAGTCTTTAACATGGCTAGCAGTTCAGGAAGAGATTTTTCCATATCATTCATATTGAAATTTAGGACAAATTGACTGAATCTATCTGGCAACGTTTGCAAGATCAAATCAGTCGCAAGTTCCTTTCCAAGGGGAAAGCCCAACCTTTCAAGGTTTTCCACATACCCAATCATCTTGAGCACATGGGGACCTACAGGGGCTCCCTCAACTAACTTGCCTTGAAAAAGGGCTTTTGAAACTTCAAACCTTTCATGCCTTGCTTTCTCTAGATAGAACATATTCAGGTGTTCAATCATATCGAACGATGTCATGTTCTCATGTTGCTTTTGCAATTCTGAGTTCATGGTAGCTAGAATGAGACAAGCAATTTCATTGGCATCACTGACATGCTTCTTATAAGCATCTCTTTCTGCCTTAGGTGCATAACTAGGAGGTTCCTCTTCAGGAACAGGTTTCTCCAAGACATACAGCTATCTATCATGTTTGAGTATAATCCTCAGGTTTCGGTGCCAATCCAAAAAATGTGTCCCAGACAATTTTTCCTTGTCAAGGATTGATCACAAAATGTTACTAGAGGTGTTTGTTGTCATGGTAATCTACATGAAATTAATGAAAATATAAGTATCCATAACATATTTAATTAGGCCTTTAATTAAATATGCTCCCACTATTTTACTCAAAACAAATGACCCTCATTATTTGATTCAAAAATCCCGTTGGAAGGTTTTCTAGTGGGTCGAGATCCATATTTCACTTTGTTCTAAGTCCGCGTAGGCGGATTACACAAAACTAGGTTATTTAGGTAGGAACTCCTTCCAATTGTATCTAATACAACTCTCAAAAATTTCAGTTGGGTGAATAACTCCTTATTCCAATCCGTCATATGGATCATTTCCAACTCTTGCTTCTAAACATATATAATCTTATTATAATTTGTTTAGTTAAGTTTGACCCATTGTTTTAGTAGTTTGATATTACAATGATCCCATCACACCTTACTAATATAGAACATGCACCTCGCGTAGGCGAAACCTACATTATCTGATACTAGTCTTGATGAGTGCTAAAACTTGGAAAGCATAAACTTAATATTTAATTTGAGGGAATTGCAATTGTTATGATCTCACCGGCTTATTTATCATATAAATCGTCTCTCACATGCATCAACATATATTCACATGCATCAACATACATACACATGCATCAACATACATAATGAAACAGTTATGGCCCCTAGCGCAATTGTTCTCCCAAGCCAATGAGAGAACCTAAGTTAACCTAATAACGATCTAAGCTTCTCCAAGCAAGATCTTCAAGGTTGTCCTCCTTTGATATTGAATTCTTCTCTTTCTTCATAACATTGTCCTCCTTTGATATTGAATTCTTCTCTTTCTTCATAACATTACATTACAGAAGAAACTCGTTTTACATACGAGGGATTGAAATGAGAAAAGAAGTTACATTAAGAGATTAAAAGGAGAGGCACGACACGCAGGTCGTATTTAAAAACCCAAAACAAAATAAAGGAAAACTAAGGCCATACTGATCACCCCAAGGCAATAATAATAAACACATTATTATTATTAATTTTAATTCTTTTAATTAATTAAAACCAAATTAAATTTTGGCGACCGATCACACTACGCAGAGTTAGCTGGGGGTCCGCTGCCCGGTCATTTGAAATCGACGTCGTTTTGCATCAACACAACTCTTGTGCAGTCACAAAACAGAAACCCCGAGAATTCTGACTCTGTGAATGTGACGACCGTCACATCCAGCTTGTTACGACCGTCATAGGCCCATGACGAACGTCACGCGGCCAAAATAACAGAAACGCCTAGAATTATGGATCTCTGAATGTGACGACCGTCACAAAGCATGTTACGACCGTCACGTCTAGCTTGTTACGATCGTCACAAGCTCATGACGAACGTCACGCGGCCAAAATCAGCGCTTTTGAAACAGTCAATAGACGTGATCCAATAAGCCCTCAATTCACAACTCTTTGACGGTATAACCCTTGTGCCGTCACTAACCCTAATGCGCCAATTTCAGACCGTCAAACACACCTCGATTGTTGATTCAGTATGATTGATCAACAAGTCATTGTTTCACCATACTAATGTCAAATTCTGAAGCAAATGACCATTAATCGCTCAAAGGAAAACAACCATTAAGTGTTTGAATGAACGAAATAGAAACAATATATCATATATACCGTATTTTACATTAGGATTATTTATATATCATATATATAACTAGATCGATCTCAATTGCGTAACCTATGGACGATCGATGTATCGCTGCTTCACCATACAAATGTCGGTTCCGAAGCATAGTCAACATCAATCATCCAAATTGCACACATATGATGCCAAATTTAATTACTCGTTTATTCTTTGATTCATTCTGCCTTTAATCATATTAATACAGAAAATAAACAGCTATCAGATTCATGGTTTCGTAAGTGGCTCTGATACCAGTGAAGGAGATTGGCGATCCAAAACGCAGCGGAAATTAATTTTTTTTCCTTTAGTGATCCTTACGAATGGGCATGATCAGTGATAGAATAGTTACCTCTTGTGACGTTTGAAACCTTTGATGCAGATCTATGGAGCGATCACGAACGTTGAACGATGACAACGCCTCTACTCAGTCCACATGAACGGATTCCTTCAATCTCAGTGCTAGCTACTATGAATGAAGGCTTTGAGTGAGAGAGAGAGAGAAAGAGAAAACGAAAATGAAAATGCACTTAATGCTTCTGCACAAGGGTTCTATTTATAGAACCACTTATGTGGGCTTCAAGCTAAAATGCCCACTTAAGTGTAAGTGGCCCATATTTTATAATATGCCAAAATCACTTAAGCGTGTGGTACCTTACCATATTTTGTATTCTACTTAAGTACACCGTACCTTACGATGTTCTACAATTCACTTAAGTGCACCGTACCTTACGATATTCCTTAGTTACTCTATCTCTCATCAATCCATCCTTTTGTCGCATCCTGCGAAAAATCAACCGGCGAGCCTAAAAATAAAACACACAGAGCCGCCACTGCGCGTTATTTATCCCAAGATAGGGAAAGGAAACGCTCAGAAAAACCTGGAAAGACATGGTCTCGCGACCAGAGAGAAAGGGTAAGGGAGTCGGTTACGCAAGGGGAAGGTATTAGCACCCCTCATGTCCTAGGTACTCCTAGGGATCCACGTTCTAAAAAAGAAAAGGTTGCTAAACATCACACACACACAGGGAACGCAGGTGGGGTTAAGAGAAACGGGCTCGATAAGGCGTCGCACCTTATGCCTACATATCTTGTCTGGAGCAAGAATCAGAGCCTCTGTAGTTCGGCTTACGCACGCCAAACAACACAAAAACAATCAAGCAAGCAAGGGTGGCAAACATGGAGCCCGACAACCACTGGATGGAATTACGTCGGCATCCGAACCAAAACACACTCAAAACGGCAAACGCGGAGCCCGACAGCCAATCACTGGGCTTACGTCGGCATCCGAACCCAAACACACAGTCAAAAGGGGCAAACATGAAGCCCGACAGCCAATCCTGGGCTTACGTCGGCATCCGAACCCAAAACCAAACAGCACATAACAAGCAAACAAACAAACAATAACTGGCTAAGGAGTCGGAGACTCGAGCCTAGCATTTGTCAAACAACACACACAAATAAATAAAAGGCGCCCGGAGAGGTCTCGCACGACCTCCTGCCTACATACCTCGTCTGGAACGAGGATCAGGGCGATGTAGTTCCCCTGAAAGGGACTAAATTGCTAACCAGAAACCGGGGAAAGACACAAGACTAGGGAGCTGAGACTCGAACCTAATGTTGTCATGCATCGTTAACCCTAAGTTCAGTTTTCTATCCTACTTGCATAAGCAAACTAACCTAACCAGGAAGGACGCTAGCACACAAGCATACAATCATATCATACATCAAATGAGAACAGGCATCTCAAACAAGCATGTCAATCAGATATCCACATATCACGCACTATAGCCAAACAAGGGGGCTCAATCAATCAGGTTTGACTGCCTAAGCAAGTCGTCTGTACAGGCTGTGTTTGCTCTTAACCTTGCCATTACGAGGCTAAGGTGAAGCAGATGAAAGGTGAAGTGAGGATCAGACCTCACAGCTCTTATCCCTAACCAGGGAGAGCTGACAAATGAGCATGGGTCCAGAATAGGGGAACCCTTCTATACTCGATGACTCTGACACAACAGATCTTGGGCTTTTGATCTCAATGCTACAACCATGTAATGGGAGCAAGGAGAAGACTCACTGAATAGTGGGGGACAGGTTGCTTGTCCCTACCTTCCACCAATTGCCTTACTTGAAGGACTTTTCCTGCTTGGGCTTAAAAATAAACATACACAATCATTGCCTCTTAAGGAGGACTTCAGACAATTTGCCCGGCCCGGTAACAGCCGGGTCTCCAGACTACATGAAGTAAGAAGGTTATACCTCAAATGAAAGTTGCTTAAGCAAAGCAAAGCAATAGTTCACAAGGAACTGAGCAACTAAAGTACCTGGAAACAATCAAACTCAGTCAGTACTCAATCAGACAAACTATACAGCAAACAATCAAACAGTTTAAACAATACAACACAAAGCAAGCTCAAGGCTTAAGCCCAAGCTCCAACACCTACAAAACAATGTTATGTTAGTGTACAAACATCCACAACATCAATTAAAATCAACTTGTATCATTCTCCATGTACATTATGCTTTTGATCCTGAAAAACCAAGCAAACATTAGCAACTAGACCACTAGGCCAAGCCTAGGGTCCAAAAGCAAGAAAAAAGTTAAAACAGCAAGGTATCCACCATCCAACATCAAATTAACATCAAACAAGATCAAACATCATTGGTCTCATGTTTATATCATCCATCATGCTCAATTCATGCACAAAACAATCCATATGAGGTCAAATGAACCACCAAGCATACAAACAGAAGTATTGCATTCAAATCCCTATCAAAATAAATCCAAAAATTCTCAAATTAAATACACCTAAACAGGGGATAATCAAGGTCTACCATGTCAAATTTGAGCTCAATTGGGCAAACGGAACCATGTCAATGAAAATCATCAAAAACAGACACAATTTCATGCTTCAATTCACACCATCAATGCATACATCCAATTCAAAAATTCATATCTCATTGAAAACAAAAAATAAATGGATGAGACCAAAACAGGGAGGTCACACAACGTGTCTAGTTCATGCATATCAAATTTCATGGCCATACAATACAATATGAGGATTTCCCAATCAATCTACCAACATGTATCACATGAGCTTGCAATTTCAATCACCAGAAATGAAAAATCATGATCAATTAGAAAAGGCAGTGAAAAATTCTACAAAAATTCATACAACATCCTAACATATCAACAATTCACCATCCCAAATTTCATTCAATTCTAACATGCATAGGTTATCCAATTAAATTCAACAAGTTGACATCAAGAGGTGTGACACAAAATGTCACACCTAAGTTCCAGAATTTGCTGCTCTCTGACCAGGTATCAAAAATTCATGAAATTTACATATAAATAATCCTCAATGAGTCAAGAACCACCACAAAAATTTTCAGCCATTTATTTTATGATATGAGTATTTCATGATCAAATTGCCAAAATGTATCAAAATGTGACATACATTAGAAAAGCCTATGCCAAATAAAATATTTGCCAAGCACAACTTTGACCAATAGGTCAAAAAAAACCTACACAAACCAAGGAAGTCAACAAAATTTTTTCCATAATTTTCTGATTTTTTTTACTATTTTTAATGAATTTTTCAAGATCATATGAATTTTTAATAATTAATTAAAATTACAATGGCATAATTGTAAATCTTTTAAGCGGGAGCGGGAAACACAAGTTTTGAAAATTCAAACCACTTTTCGGATCAAACACACTTATTCTCATCTTCTTCAAGCGACACATTTCCAGAATTTGAAAAAAAATGAAGAACAACGAAAGTCAATGAAAATGGACAAGCCTATACTCGTTGAACTCGTCTTTCCACATACAATCCAAATATCCAATCTATTCGTCCTAATTGTTCCTCTATCACACGAATCAAGCAACCTAGGGTTTATGTTCGTAACTTTAAATCTAGATCTCTCACGCTACAGGCATCCATTCACAAAACCAAGCACATATCCATGACCTACATAACATACTCTTTCTAACGCATATGAGAATGGAACATTTCATGAGATTCGAAAAACCTCAAACCTGTAATGGCAGTCACGATTTGATGTTCCTCATGTGCTTTTCTCCACAAACAGTTGCACCAATAGCTTTAGGAAGTTGAATGATGCGTCCAGTTCCAATTGATATTGATCCTAGAGCTCTTAATTCGAATTTGCCATTGTTGAGGTGTTCTTGAACAGTTGCGATTGGCCAAGCTTTTCACTCCAATCTTCCAAAACAGTTGGTGTAGATGATGATGTGAGTTCAAAGCAACAAAAATCGTGTGAATTGGTTGAAGAATGATGAAGAATTCTCAATTTGAAGTTTCAATGTTCTTGATGAAAACTTGAGAGAATGCAAAGTTCTAGATCCAACTTTGGAGAATGTGAGAGTCTGTTATGATTATGGAGTGATTATGAATATATAGGTACCCTTAATCATAGCTTAATCCACTTAATTAACAATTTGGAAAGTTAGTGAAAATGGTAATTTTCAAAGTGGGGGCAAAATGGTAAATACACAATGACAGCTAGTGCCAGCTGTTTTGACAGCTCAAGCAATCCCCAAATGACATATGTAATGCGTAGAAACTTGTTTCATTCCAATTGGTGGAGTATTTCTCAAAATCACATGTGTGTGGTAATTGTCCATTTTTGACCATTTCATTTTCCAAACCAAAATCCAATTCACATGCCTTAACCATGAAATGAATATTCAAACACACTTAAAATGCCATTCCTGAGGTGTTGGAAAAAGTCCCATTCAAAAATTCCAATTATTTTGACATTTGGACAATTTTGCCCCTGATCCAATTCAGCTGTCCAGTTGAAAAGTGACTTTTTGCCTTGGCCATTTTTGGGAAAATCCAATGATGCACCCTCAAATTACATGTCAAATGAAGTTTGTGCATATAAAGAACTTGCAATTTGGACAAAGTATGTGGTAGTTATGGCCTCCTGATTACGGGTCTTTTCTGAAATTCACTGAGCCATATTTTGCAAACCGTACATTGGATTTTCAAGTTCTTGGACTTTTTGGAAAGGTGAGAGCAAGATCTACAACTTTCATGTTGAACAATTTTTCATTTGAAGCTTCCTTGGACATCTGTTTTTGAGGTCAAAAACTTTCCATTTTTGGAAACTTCAGCTACAAGTCACTTTCTATTTTTGGCAGTTTTTGTCCTGACTTGATTTTCTTCATTCTTAAGCCTTGAGATGTCATTCAACACTTGTTCCAACATGAATGAAGTGTCTCCAACTCATTTCCACCTCCACATCCATCAGATCATGTACAGTTGACCACAATTGACTTTTCATCTGACAGATGAATCTGGCAATGCATAGATCAAATTAAGCCCCAATCTCCAACTGAAATGGCTCAAGGGTGCAACCCTAGCCTCAATAAGCACCATATAATCACAAAATGAACCCCATAACCATCAGAAACCTCATCTCCTGAATAAGCCCTGACTGGCCCAATACAACTGATTAGGGTTGACCAGTGGTCAAAACCCTAATCTCAAGGAATGAGCTTCAATCTTCTGATGACATCCAACCATGATGATGATGTATCATTTCAAACCAGATGAAGACCAATACCCTTGAGCATCATGAAACCCTAATCCACAGCCCAATCCTCAGATGGCCATGATCAATCAATAAACCCTAGGCTTGCACTTTGACTTCCTCATCTTCTGATCAAGACTTGGGAGGATGGCTTGCACAATGTAACCACATGAGATGCAATATGCAATGCCTAATGACCTAAAAATGTATGCAATATGTTAATGCTAGTCCCAAGAGAGGAGGGCAAATTTTGAGGTGTTACAGCTGCCCCTATTCAATCCACTGTGAACCTGTCGATACGAAATAGCCTCGGCTTTCGGATGATCAGGATGAAGAGTGATTGAATACCAAGAACAGACGAACAATTTGCACTCTGATGGGATAATAATTAACAGCGCCTGCCAGCATCGGCGAAGAAACAAACTCTTGAACGTCGACCTGGATACCAAAATAAATGGTAACTCAGGGATAACCATGGTCTGATCACCACACATCCACTCGGGATTATCAACTCTCTTCTTTTGCTTTTTCTTGGACCCCAAAAAATTTTCTTATCTTTTTCATTTTCTTGAACCCCGAAACTTCTTCTGCTTCTTGGTCTGAAAACCACTTCGGTCTGATCACCAGAACATCGGCCTGAACGCCACAAGTACTTCGACCTGATCGTCGGAAACTTCTTCGATCTGAGAATCGGAAATTGGCCTGAACGCCACTTCGGTCTGAATACCGCCTCGGTCTGAACACCGGAAAATTGGCCTGAATGCCATAAGTACATCGACCTGATCGTCGGAAACTTCTTCGATCTGAGAATCGGAAATTGGCCTGAACGCCACTTCGGTCTGAATACCGCCTCGGTCTGAACACCGGAAAATTGGCCTGAATGCCATAAGTACATCGACCTGATCGTCGGAAACTTCTTCGATCTGAGAATCGGAAATTGGCCTGAACGCCACTTCGGTCTGAATACCACCTCGGTCTGAACACCGGAAAATTGCCTGCGCCTTTGAACCCCCAATCACTGCATTTGAACCCCGGAATCGCGCTGATCGCGTAACGTCCTCTGATTTTACTTCCATCTCTGTCCGACGGAAACATTCCCTCCAATATCGCCCTACTGGGGAACACTGCTGATCTGACGTCATGATGCTAGACTCCTCGGAGTAACATCTTCACCATCCGGCGAAACCAAATATCAAGCGGTATCCACGGCTTGAACCGCGCTGAACGCGTCATGATGTTGAACTTATCCAAGTAACATCTTCATCATCCGGCGAAACCAAATATCAAGCGGTATCCACGGCTTGAATCGCGCTGAACGCGTCACGATGTTGAACTTATCCAAGTAACATCTTCTGATTTTATTTCCATCTCTGTCCGACGGAAAAACTCATCCAGTATCGTACTACTGGGGTACAACAAATCTCAAGCGGTAACCACGGCCCGAGTAACTGATACTTGCAATACTGATGATTTTCCAACTAGTGAAACCACTCCTCAAACGGTAATCACGGCTCGAGTAGCATCTTCACCCACTGGCAGAACCATATCTCAAACGGTAACCACGGCTTGAGACTAGCCTATGCTTGCAATGATGCATGATTGATTTTTCTGCGTAATGCTCCATAATTATGGAAATGCTACGCGATTTATTATTTTCCTATGCAATATGCCATGTCATTTTTTCATGATGAATGCATAAAAATAAAAACATCCCCCTCAAGGGATTCTTCTGGGAAACACGAGACTCTCTGCTGAGGAACTCGTCACCGCTCCAACTCCACCCTGCTGGGGAATCACTGTTGCTGGGAATAAGGCAACCCTTGCTGGGGAAGACCCTCCTTTGCACCCAATCCACTCGAGAAACTACTGGGGATAAGAATCACCAATGCACTCTATGGGGATACAACAATCTTTGACTTGCTGGGGATATACATCCCAACCTTGCTTGGAAAACCCTCACAGATACCCGTGGACTTCACTGGGGAAACACTCACAGAGACTCTGCTAGGGGAATAGCAACCTCCAGGCTTAACTGGGGAAACATCAATATACCACCCGCTGGGGATAACCACCTTGACCCTGTTAGGGAACCGCATACCATTCCGCTGGGGACAACCCACGCAATCCATAGGTAGAATCATCTCAGCTGGGGGATGCAAAAATTTGTCCACTACGGGAACTTGTTCAATCCACTGGTAGGATGAACACTGTTGGAGATATATTTCTTTGAAAAAGACCCGCTCCACTCGGGGAATAACAACCTTCTGACCTGACTGCTGAGGAAACACCGTTGTAAATCTGCCTGGGTATAACCATACTGACTCGGCTGAGGATCTAGTCCCCGGATTCTGCTTAGGGACTTAGCTGGAAAATGAGAATTCCCAGACTCATCTGGACCTTTTCTGCTCCATCATCTTGTATTCCAAGCCGCTCCGTGCTCGACGAGAACGTACTCCTGGGATTTATACAGAAATCTCAATTTTCCGACTTTGAAGAGTCTTCTTGGTTAATTCCAAAGGTCGTCGTACGTCCCTCCGTCGTCTCTTCGTCACCCTTCTTCGTCCCGGACCGAACTCTGCGGGGAATTCCTACAGACTTTCAAATCTTCCGACTTTGAAGAGTCTTCTTGATTATCATCAAGGATCGTCGTACGCCTCAACGCCTTCGTCATCTTTCATACACTCGTCCCTGACCGGACTCTCTGGGGATTTCTCTTGTCAAAGCTTCCACATCACAACCTGCAAGTGAGTGAAAAGTATCTAACAGTTCCTGCCAAACAGATCGTTAGATAAAACCGTGCCCCAGGCGTGTCAAGATTTCAACACTTGGGTCACTCAACCTTCCAAATAAGATTTCAAGCTTTCAAGCTTATAAACATGCATTGGAAGGGACCTGTATGTATTAAAATGCAACATTCTTTATCAAAAATATCTGGATGTTTTCGCAATCAAAGCGGTAATGAAAAACAAAAACAAAATTATTTGACTGAATATGCATTTTATTGATGGAAAAAGTGTGTGGCTCAAATGAGCAATACAAAAGGAAGCAATTCCTGAAAAGAGGTAATTGCGCTCAAAAGGAAAAATCTATCCTAATGGCAATGTGAAACCCGTGATCTCATCGAGTTCCAACTCGGTTACACCCCATATGTCCTCAGACTTTCCTGGCTTTCTGCCTTCTGAACAAAACGATTCCGATTGATCCCTACCGGGTATTATCCATGATGCTTTAACCCAAAGCGCAAACGATCATGCTAGACGCAGTTGTTCATTTCAATCCCTCTTTTGCCTGGACCGCCCTTTCGGGTTTTCAATCCACCGGGATACCCATTTTTGCCCAAGTCGCCTTTTCAGGTTTTCGACTTGCCGGGTGTACATTTTTTCTTTTTATATCCCTAATTTTTGCCCGAACCTTTCATTCTGTTTTTGGTTCGCCGGGATGCCCATTTTTGCCTGGACTATTTTGTCCTTTTCGTCCAGCGGGTCTCTTATACGAAGTATTTTTTAACTGCGTCCGCATTCACAGGGGATGGAAAATCTTCACCATCCATGGTCGTTAACAACAAGGCTCCGCCTGAGAAAACCTTCTTAACCACGAATGGACCTTCATAATTCGGTGTCCATTTGCCCCTTCGATCGTTTTGAGGAGGAAGGATCCTTTTCAGCACCATATCACCTACGTGATATACCCGAGGTCGTACCTTCTTGTCAAAAGCACGCTTCATTCTCCGCTGATACAACTGCCCATGACAGATGGCTGCTAGCCTCTTTTCCTCAATCATGCTCTCTGAGTGAGAAAGGCGTTTGCCCCAGTAGACGTACGTACCGAAGTACAGTACCCGGGCTACAAGCTCCATACTCAGTCACCACCGTGGTGCATTCAACTGTCATCCTGGCTACAAAAGCTTATTCACCTTAACCTCCCCATCAGACATCAGAATCCGTTCGGATTCAGGGTCAGGCCCCTCCTCCGGGATCGGTTACTCTCAATCTTTCGATCAGAGCACCTCGAGATGTCCTCATCAGGGAACTCAAACTTTATTGGTTGATAATCCTCAATGGGTTGTTGGGCGATGTAATCAGACAATACACCCCTTGGTCGCTTTCTGAGAGTATCCCAAATCAGTCAATATTCTTTTTCACTCTCGCAACCCGTCCGGTCAATGTTGGATTCTCAAACCCATACTTGATCGGATCCATCTTGGAAACCCACAAAGTGGTATGAACCAGCATACACTGTCTCAGTCGGCGAGCAGCCTATGCCAAAGTACATCAAGTTTTCCCGAACAGTGAATGTATTGTTTCACAGTCGATAAACTTTTTGCTAAGGTAAATTGCATGCTCTTTTCGACAAGACGCGTCATGCTGACCCAATACACCTCGTAGACCCCTCGAAGGCCGTCAAGTACAGATTAACAGTCTCTCTCCACAGGGAGATATCAGAATCAGAGGTTCCTGCAACTTTTTCTTTTATTCAATCAATGCCCCTTGGCACCCATTACTTCACCTGACCGTTTGATCTTTTTCTTTTCAACATCTTGAATATAGGTTCACCCGTGGCTGTGAGATGTGAACCATGACAGGTAGTTCACTCTTTTTAAGAAACCACGAATCTCTCTTTTCTTTCTCTCGGTTCAGGCATTTTTTTTTTTTTTTTTTTAAAAAGCAGGAGCAACCTCGATTCCTCTCTTATAATGACCCACCAACATCTTACCGGATCGCACTCTGATAGTGCACTCATTCTAATTCAACCTCAGTCGGAATTATCTCCACCAGATGCCCCACTCCTGTTTGGGACTTTGCTATCATGTCATAGCATAGCATTCAATTTCATGATGAATCATATCATGAAACAAAGTCACCATGGCTCCCTGACACAGGCACCGGCGTTCTGCCTCTCTGGAGGACAGTCTTCTTTCCATAGTAGCTTGAGCATAATGATATCGGTATCTGTCCCGGCATACCCTGACATGACCAGGTAGAGACATCCACATGCTCTTCCAACAAGCCTACCATCCTGCTTTCAACTTGCCTCTGAAACGGCCCGGATTTTCATCTCCTTCCTGACCTCGGCGGTGCGTGGAATAACAATCTCAACCCGCTCCTCGGGCGGCTGAATCACGTTCTCCTCTTGTTTTAGCAATCTGGTTAATTCCAGCAGATCACTGTCTTCTTCGTCTTCTTCTTCAGCAAGATAGATCGGTTTGTCGAAGTCATATGAGGGGTAACCAAATTGTTATCAACGAGATCCGGAAACTTGTTTTTGAAGTCGGAACGAGACAAAACAAAAAGATAAAAAATGAAAATAAACATTGCCATTTTTATTTGTTTTTAAACTGCAAAATAAATGAAAAACAGGGAACACCGTTTTTTGACTGAAAAACATCCATTTATTAATGATGCAGAAATGCAAATTTAAACATGAGGTGGCCCTTACAATGGACCATTGCGTGTCGGGCAACACGTATGGCTTTCATGCAAATAAACTGAAAACAAGAAATAATACTCTTCCAGACGAGTAACAGTGTTGATCTTTTAGGCCTTCCAGCTCCCTGGCACGCACGATTTTATCCACTGATCAATTCCCCAGTCACTGTTAGTTTCTTTACCCACTGCCCGGGTGTAATTTGAATCTTCAGTAATTGCATTCCCCATCACCTGACCATGCACCGGTATGGGATTAGCATTAACATCTGTCAATAGTGAAAAATGGAGGGCCTTGGACTCCAGCAGGTCTTGAACAGTATGCTTAAAGGCTCTACAACCCTCAATGTCATGCCCCTGCGTACCAGAATGAAATTCACACCTGGCGTTCTCATTATAGTTTGGTGGCCACTGATCTGCTCTCAATGGAGCTAACGTCCTTGGCTGAACCATCCCCAGATCCATCAACTTTTTAAACAGAGCAGCATATGGCATGGGTGGCTTGTCAAAATGACGATCAACCCCTTTTCCTTTCACCTGATTCCCAGCTCCCTGTCTCTTCTGTGGAGTTGGCTGAGGTTGCTGCCGGATTGACTGATTACCAGCAGGGATGGTTACTGCAGCAGTGTGCTGGTAGTAACGACCTCTACCGTGTCCTCTCTGGGCGTACACAACACTCGATTCACCCTCATCCTTGCACTGGTCATTACCAAAGGATTTCTTCGGTCCAGACAACGAAGTGTTTCCTTGCATGTTCCCCATCTTCAACCAGTCTTCAATCCTCCTCACCTTTTCGGCAATTACCTTTTGCTCCAAGGCGAACTCTTGCATGACACTGATCAGTTCTCCCATCCTCTTTTTCAGCTCGAGAATGTCAGCGTTGGACGGATTCATCATTCCTGTGTCAATCAAAACAGGTTAGAAACTGACACCTACAAAACAGAAAACAAGTTATTATGCATGAATGCAATGTCTATCCATATGAAGAACACTTTGTCTCTCGATCCTGGCTTCATTGAGACATATAACAATCCGGCGGCAAACTTCTTATATTCAGCATTCAATCTCATCGTGCAGATCGGAGATATGTGATTTGGCATGAATACCCCCAACCATGTGTGTGCTTGTGTGAGTGCATACGGTAAAGCAAATAAAGCTTGAAGATCAATCACTGACTGAAAATCACCATCCATAACCAAAAGAGTGCACTATCAGTGCCATAGTCATACATCAACTCAGATAAAGTCAAATACAATCCTCCAGAATCAGGAAAAGAAATACAAACAAGTGAATTCCGTCAACAAGCCTGACGGTAATCCAACACAAATGAAAGATCTAGCTAGATGAGGGTCCCGCAGGTGGCCCTATCTCATCTTCCATCCTCGCGAACTCTGCGGCGAACCTGAGCTCGGTGTTCTCCTGCTGTAGTCTTCCAACTTCCTTCTGATGAATCTTCATCTGCCTGAAGTAATGGTCTCTCTCAGCCATATAGTGATCTCTTTCAGCCCTGATCTTTGCTTTCTCCGCTTCCCACTCTGCAGCAACTACTCTGGCTCTCTCATCTCTCTGATCCCTGACGAGGATTTGCCTCCTCTTCTCATCTTCAATCACCTTTGATGCTCTGAACAGCTTCTCCTTGGTGATGTCATGCTCCCGGTTGGACGATGCTAAAGCCTGGCTGATCTTCCCATAATAGGCTGTATCCATCTCAAAGCGTTTGGCCTCCAAGGCATGTCGCTTGTCTTGGTCTTCCATCTTCACTTTGATCTCCTGATTAGCCGCCTGAAAACGAGCAACACTTCTCTCCAATTCAGCTTTCTCTGTAAGCAACTGATCTCTGGCCCTCTTCATCTCAAGGAATTCTTCTATGCTGACGGAAGAACTTGGACCCTCGATCCTAGGACACACAGAATCACCTCCCGGAAATGGTAAAAATGTGAGCTCAATCCTCTTTCGCAACCAATCTTCAAAAAGAGGAAAATACCGGCAATTGACTTTGCCATAGGGAACCTTGCCCTTTCTCTGGATGTTGCGCCATGCCCCAGACACCTGCACCAGCTTGACCTGATAGCCCTCAGCTGAGAAGTAAAAGGACTCCTGAATCTCCCGCTCAAGAGGAGGAACCTCCACAGCAAACCCCATCTGTCTCCTGAGAAGTATCGGGTTGTAGCTGATGCAACCCTGAATTCCTATGAGAGGCACATTGGGGAATCTCCCGCAGCTATATATAAAATCCTGTCCAGCCAAGCCATTATGCGTCCAAGCAATGTCATCAGCCCGCAGACCCATCAACCTGAAGGACCACTTGACACTGGGATCAATCTAAACAAAGGCACCTCGAGAAGGCAAATATCCCATGAACCATCTAAAGAGCAACTGAGAACAGCATCTGACCAGACCACCACGCCTCTTCTCATTCCTGTTATGCACTGAGTAGTACACATCTCCAATCAGAGTAGGAATAGGGTTCTTCTGCATGAACAATCTGATAGCATTATGGTCCACAAAATTCTTCTGGTTAGGAAACAGCACAATCCCATAAATGCTCACAGCAATCAGAGCACAGACCGTCTTCCAGTTACCCACAGCAGCAGGTTCCTTGGCATTGGCCTCCAAGAAACTCAAATGAAATCCAGGTAGCTTTCCCTTCTCCTTTAAACCCTCCTTGACCATTTCCGGACTCAAATAAAGAGCACGTGAAATCCCAAGGACATCTGGATCTACTCTCGTGACGTGGAAAGGTATCTGATCTCGGACCCGAATACCCAAGATGCTGACATAATCCTCCATCAAAGGCCCCAACAGATAGTCTGGAAAAACGAAACACCTCAACCCAGGGTCATAGAACTGAAGAAGAGTGTGGATGGCGCTCCTGTCGCAGTCAGTGAGTCTGAAAACCATCTTCAGAATACCGCCGTATGACTCTCTAAACATTCCCACATGGTCAGGAGTAATCAATGCTATCATATCCTTGAGCACACCAATCTCCGGATCAAAGAAACTGTAAGCAATGTTATTCTTCAAATCGGTGCTCATCTCTGAACAGAAATCTCTCAACCAGGATGTCGATCAAAAATGTCCCTGCATATGGGTAAACATGTGTTAGATGCAATTAATGCAAAATGTAATGATGCTGATGAATGAATGCAATGCGTTGCCATCCTCCAAGCCATCTGATCATCTGTACTGAATCTGGTATCTGAACTAATCATAACCATCTGAGGAGTGTACAATCATCAATCAGACCCACGGGTTCCGAAATAAACGGAAGACAGATACATCATCATCACCATCATCACCAAACCATATCCGAGTAGACACATCACCCCTATCTGAATCGGCCCGGGGAATCCGAAATAAACGGATCCCCACTGATAGAATATCTCGGCCCGGGGAATCCGAAATAAACGGATCCCCCCTGATAAGTCACGGACAGCACTCCGGCGTCACGGCAATAAATGACCATAAATCCGACTTATAATTATGTCTCTGAATCACAGATCAAAAGTCACCATCTGAAGGCTATCTGAACAAACATCTGACAGAACAACCCTCCCCTCACAGGTAAGTTCTAATCAAGTCATCCTAAGGCGGATAATGGTCTCGACAATCGGGCGGAGATACTCAATGGGTTTGCCCTTTTGACTTTAGGTTCTGCTCAGCAGTCTTTAACATGGCTAGCAGTTCAGGAAGAGATTTTTCCATATCATTCATATTGAAATTTAGGACAAATTGACTGAATCTATCTGGCAACGTTTGCAAGATCAAATCAGTCGCAAGTTCCTTTCCGAGGGGAAAGCCCAACCTTTCAAGGTTTTCCACATACCCAATCATCTTGAGCACATGGGGACCTACAGGGGCTCCCTCAACTAACTTGCCTTGAAAAAGGGCTTTTGAAACTTCAAACCTTTCATGCCTTGCTTTCTCTAGATAGAACATATTCAGGTGTTCAATCATATCGAACGATGTCATGTTCTCATGTTGCTTTTGCAATTCTGAGTTCATGGTAGCTAGAATGAGACAAGCAATTTCATTGGCATCACTGACATGCTTCTTATAAGCATCTCTTTCTGCCTTAGGTGCATAACTAGGAGGTTCCTCTTCAGGAACAGGTTTCTCCAAGACATACAGCTATCTATCATGTTTGAGTATAATCCTCAGGTTTCGGTGCCAATCCAAAAAATGTGTCCCAGACAATTTTTCCTTGTCAAGGATTGATCACAAAATGTTACTAGAGGTGTTTGTTGTCATGGTAATCTACATGAAATTAATGAAAATATAAGTATCCATAACATATTTAATTAGGCCTTTAATTAAATATGCTCCCACTATTTTACTCAAAACAAATGACCCTCATTATTTGATTCAAAAATCCCGTTGGAAGGTTTTCTAGTGGGTCGAGATCCATATTTCACTTTGTTCTAAGTCCGCGTAGGCGGATTACACAAAACTAGGTTATTTAGGTAGGAACTCCTTCCAATTGTATCTAATACAACTCTCAAAAATTTCAGTTGGGTGAATAACTCCTTATTCCAATCCGTCATATGGATCATTTCCAACTCTTGCTTCTAAACATATATAATCTTATTATAATTTGTTTAGTTAAGTTTGACCCATTGTTTTAGTAGTTTGATATTACAATGATCCCATCACACCTTACTAATATAGAACATGCACCTCGCGTAGGCGAAACCTACATTATCTGATACTAGTCTTGATGAGTGCTAAAACTTGGAAAGCATAAACTTAATATTTAATTTGAGGGAATTGCAATTGTTATGATCTCACCGGCTTATTTATCATATAAATCGTCTCTCACATGCATCAACATATATTCACATGCATCAACATACATACACATGCATCAACATACATAATGAAACAGTTATGGCCCCTAGCGCAATTGTTCTCCCAAGCCAATGAGAGAACCTAAGTTAACCTAATAACGATCTAAGCTTCTCCAAGCAAGATCTTCAAGGTTGTCCTCCTTTGATATTGAATTCTTCTCTTTCTTCATAACATTGTCCTCCTTTGATATTGAATTCTTCTCTTTCTTCATAACATTACATTACAGAAGAAACTCGTTTTACATACGAGGGATTGAAATGAGAAAAGAAGTTACATTAAGAGATTAAAAGGAGAGGCACGACACGCAGGTCGTATTTAAAAACCCAAAACAAAATAAAGGAAAACTAAGGCCATACTGATCACCCCAAGGCAATAATAATAAACACATTATTATTATTAATTTTAATTCTTTTAATTAATTAAAACCAAATTAAATTTTGGCGACCGATCACACTACGCAGAGTTAGCTGGGGGTCCGCTGCCCGGTCATTTGAAATCGACGTCGTTTTGCATCAACACAACTCTTGTGCAGTCACAAAACAGAAACCCCGAGAATTCTGACTCTGTGAATGTGACGACCGTCACATCCAGCTTGTTACGACCGTCATAGGCCCATGACGAACGTCACGCGGCCAAAATAACAGAAACGCCTAGAATTATGGATCTCTGAATGTGACGACCGTCACAAAGCATGTTACGACCGTCACGTCTAGCTTGTTACGATCGTCACAAGCTCATGACGAACGTCACGCGGCCAAAATCAGCGCTTTTGAAACAGTCAATAGACGTGATCCAATAAGCCCTCAATTCACAACTCTTTGACGGTATAACCCTTGTGCCGTCACTAACCCTAATGCGCCAATTTCAGACCGTCAAACACACCTCGATTGTTGATTCAGTATGATTGATCAACAAGTCATTGTTTCACCATACTAATGTCAAATTCTGAAGCAAATGACCATTAATCGCTCAAAGGAAAACAACCATTAAGTGTTTGAATGAACGAAATAGAAACAATATATCATATATACCGTATTTTACATTAGGATTATTTATATATCATATATATAACTAGATCGATCTCAATTGCGTAACCTATGGACGATCGATGTATCGCTGCTTCACCATACAAATGTCGGTTCCGAAGCATAGTCAACATCAATCATCCAAATTGCACACATATGATGCCAAATTTAATTACTCGTTTATTCTTTGATTCATTCTGCCTTTAATCATATTAATACAGAAAATAAACAGCTATCAGATTCATGGTTTCGTAAGTGGCTCTGATACCAGTGAAGGAGATTGGCGATCCAAAACGCAGCGGAAATTAATTTTTTTTCCTTTAGTGATCCTTACGAATGGGCATGATCAGTGATAGAATAGTTACCTCTTGTGACGTTTGAAACCTTTGATGCAGATCTATGGAGCGATCACGAACGTTGAACGATGACAACGCCTCTACTCAGTCCACATGAACGGATTCCTTCAATCTCAGTGCTAGCTACTATGAATGAAGGCTTTGAGTGAGAGAGAGAGAGAAAGAGAAAACGAAAATGAAAATGCACTTAATGCTTCTGCACAAGGGTTCTATTTATAGAACCACTTATGTGGGCTTCAAGCTAAAATGCCCACTTAAGTGTAAGTGGCCCATATTTTATAATATGCCAAAATCACTTAAGCGTGTGGTACCTTACCATATTTTGTATTCTACTTAAGTACACCGTACCTTACGATGTTCTACAATTCACTTAAGTGCACCGTACCTTACGATATTCCTTAGTTACTCTATCTCTCATCAATCCATCCTTTTGTCGCATCCTGCGAAAAATCAACCGGCGAGCCTAAAAATAAAACACACAGAGCCGCCACTGCGCGTTATTTATCCCAAGATAGGGAAAGGAAACGCTCAGAAAAACCTGGAAAGACATGGTCTCGCGACCAGAGAGAAAGGGTAAGGGAGTCGGTTACGCAAGGGGAAGGTATTAGCACCCCTCATGTCCTAGGTACTCCTAGGGATCCACGTTCTAAAAAAGAAAAGGTTGCTAAACATCACACACACACAGGGAACGCAGGTGGGGTTAAGAGAAACGGGCTCGATAAGGCGTCGCACCTTATGCCTACATATCTTGTCTGGAGCAAGAATCAGAGCCTCTGTAGTTCGGCTTACGCACGCCAAACAACACAAAAACAATCAAGCAAGCAAGGGTGGCAAACATGGAGCCCGACAACCACTGGATGGAATTACGTCGGCATCCGAACCAAAACACACTCAAAACGGCAAACGCGGAGCCCGACAGCCAATCACTGGGCTTACGTCGGCATCCGAACCCAAACACACAGTCAGAAGGGGCAAACATGAAGCCCGACAGCCAATCCTGGGCTTACGTCGGCATCCGAACCCAAAACCAAACAGCACATAACAAGCAAACAAACAAACAATAACTGGCTAAGGAGTCGGAGACTCGAGCCTAGCATTTGTCAAACAACACACACAAATAAATAAAAGGCGCCCGGAGAGGTCTCGCACGACCTCCTGCCTACATACCTCGTCTGGAACGAGGATCAGGGCGATGTAGTTCCCCTGAAAGGGACTAAATTGCTAACCAGAAACCGGGGAAAGACACAAGACTAGGGAGCTGAGACTCGAACCTAATGTTGTCATGCATCGTTAACCCTAAGTTCAGTTTTCTATCCTACTTGCATAAGCAAACTAACCTAACCAGGAAGGACGCTAGCACACAAGCATACAATCATATCATACATCAAATGAGAACAGGCATCTCAAACAAGCATGTCAATCAGATATCCACATATCACGCACTATAGCCAAACAAGGGGGCTCAATCAATCAGGTTTGACTGCCTAAGCAAGTCGTCTGTACAGGCTGTGTTTGCTCTTAACCTTGCCATTACGAGGCTAAGGTGAAGCAGATGAAAGGTGAAGTGAGGATCAGACCTCACAGCTCTTATCCCTAACCAGGGAGAGCTGACAAATGAGCATGGGTCCAGAATAGGGGAACCCTTCTATACTCGATGACTCTGACACAACAGATCTTGGGCTTTTGATCTCAATGCTACAACCATGTAATGGGAGCAAGGAGAAGACTCACTGAATAGTGGGGGACAGGTTGCTTGTCCCTACCTTCCACCAATTGCCTTACTTGAAGGACTTTTCCTGCTTGGGCTTAAAAATAAACATACACAATCATTGCCTCTTAAGGAGGACTTCAGACAATTTGCCCGGCCCGGTAACAGCCGGGTCTCCAGACTACATGAAGTAAGAAGGTTATACCTCAAATGAAAGTTGCTTAAGCAAAGCAAAGCAATAGTTCACAAGGAACTGAGCAACTAAAGTACCTGGAAACAATCAAACTCAGTCAGTACTCAATCAGACAAACTATACAGCAAACAATCAAACAGTTTAAACAATACAACACAAAGCAAGCTCAAGGCTTAAGCCCAAGCTCCAACACCTACAAAACAATGTTATGTTAGTGTACAAACATCCACAACATCAATTAAAATCAACTTGTATCATTCTCCATGTACATTATGCTTTTGATCCTGAAAAACCAAGCAAACATTAGCAACTAGACCACTAGGTCAAGCCTAGGGTCCAAAAGCAAGAAAAAAGTTAAAACAGCAAGGTATCCACCATCCAACATCAAATTAACATCAAACAAGATCAAACATCATTGGTCTCATGTTTATATCATCCATCATGCTCAATTCATGCACAAAACAATCCATATGAGGTCAAATGAACCACCAAGCATACAAACAGAAGTATTGCATTCAAATCCCTATCAAAATAAATCCAAAAATTCTCAAATTAAATACACCTAAACAGGGGATAATCAAGGTCTACCATGTCAAATTTGAGCTCAATTGGGCAAACGGAACCATGTCAATGAAAATCATCAAAAACAGACACAATTTCATGCTTCAATTCACACCATCAATGCATACATCCAATTCAAAAATTCATATCTCATTGAAAACAAAAAAGAAATGGATGAGACCAAAACAGGGAGGTCACACAACGTGTCTAGTTCATGCATATCAAATTTCATGGCCATACAATACAATATGAGGATTTCCCAATCAATCTACCAACATGTATCACATGAGCTTGCAATTTCAATCACCAGAAATGAAAAATCATGATCAATTAGAAAAGGCAGTGAAAAATTCTACAAAAATTCATACAACATCCTAACATATCAACAATTCACCATGCCAAATTTCATTCAATTCTAACATGCATAGGTTATCCAATTAAATTCAACAAGTTGACATCAAGAGGTGTGACACAAAATGTCACACCTAAGTTCCAGAATTTGCTGCTCTCTGACCAGGTATCAAAAATTCATGAAATTTACATATAAATAATCCTCAATGAGTCAAGAACCACCACAAAAATTTTCAGCCATTTATTTTATGATATGAGTATTTCATGATCAAATTGCCAAAATGTATCAAAATGTGACATACATTAGAAAAGCCTATGCCAAATAAAATATTTGCCAAGCACAACTTTGACCAATAGGTCAAAAAAAACCTACACAAACCAAGGAAGTCAACAAAATTTTTTCCATAATTTTCTGATTTTTTTTACTATTTTTAATGAATTTTTCAAGATCATATGAATTTTTAATAATTAATTAAAATTACAGTGGCATAATTGTAAATCTTTTAAGCGGGAGCGGGAAACACAAGTTTTGAAAATTCAAACCACTTTTCGGATCAAACACACTTATTCTCATCTTCTTCAAGCGACACATTTCCAGAATTTGAAAAAAAATGAAGAACAACGAAAGTCAATAAAAATGGACAAGCCTATACTCGTTGAACTCGTCTTTCCACATACAATCCAAATATCCAATCTATTCGTCCTAATTGTTCCTCTATCACACGAATCAAGCAACCTAGGGTTTATGTTCGTAACTTTAAATCTAGATCTCTCACGCTACAGGCATCCATTCACAAAACCAAGCACATATCCATGACCTACATAACATACTCTTTCTAACGCATATGAGAATGGAACATTTCATGAGATTCGAAAAACCTCAAACCTGTAATGGCAGTCACGATTTGATGCTCCTCATGTGCTTTTCTCCACAAACAGTTGCGCCAATAGCTTTAGGAAGTTGAATGATGCGTCCAGTTCCAATTGATATTGATCCTAGAGCTCTTAATTCGAATTTGCCATTGTTGAGGTGTTCTTGAACAGTTGCGATTGGCCAAGCTTTTCACTCCAATCTTCCAAAACAGTTGGTGTAGATGATGATGTGAGTTCAAAGCAACAAAAATCGTGTGAATTGGTTGAAGAATGATGAAGAATTCTCAATTTGAAGTTTCAATGTTCTTGATGAAAACTTGAGAGAATGCAAAGTTCTAGATCCAACTTTGGAGAATGTGAGAGTCTGTTATGATTATGGAGTGATTATGAATATATAGGTACCCTTAATCATAGCTTAATCCACTTAATTAACAATTTGGAAAGTTAGTGAAAATGGTAATTTTCAAAGTGGGGGCAAAATGGTAAATACACAATGACAGCTAGTGCCAGCTGTTTTGACAGCTCAAGCAATGCCCAAATGACATATGTAATGCGTAGAAACTTGTTTCATTCCAATTGGTGGAGTATTTCTCAAAATCACATGTGTGTGGTAATTGTCCATTTTTGACCATTTCATTTTCCAAACCAAAATCCAATTCACATGCCTTAACCATGAAATGAATATTCAAACACACTTAAAATTCCATTCCTGAGGTGTTGGAAAAAGTCCCATTCAAAAATTCCAATTATTTTGACATTTGGACAATTTTGCCCCTGATCCAATTCAGCTGTCCAGTTGAAAAGTGACTTTTTGCCTTGGCCATTTTTGGGAAAATCCAATGATGCACCCTCAAAGTACATGTCAAATGGAGTTTGTGCATATAAAGAACTTGCAATTTGGACAAAGTATGTGGTAGTTATGGCCTCCTGATTACGGGTCTTTTCTGAAATTCACTGAGCCATATTTTGCAAACCGTACATTGGATTTTCAAGTTCTTGGACTTTTTGGAAAGGTGAGAGAAAGATCTACAACTTTCATGTTGAACAATTTTTCATTTGAAGCTTCCTTGGACATCTGTTTTTGAGGTCAAAAACTTTCCATTTTTGGAAACTTCAGCTACAAGTCACTTTCTATTTTTGGCAGTTTTTGTCCTGACTTGATTTTCTTCATTCTTAAGCCTTGAGATGTCATTCAACACTTGTTCCAACATGAATGAAGTGTCTCCAACTCATTTCCACCTCCACATCCATCAGATCATGTACAGTTGACCACAGTTGACTTTTCATCTGACAGATGAATCTGGCAATGCATAGATCAAATTAAGCCCCAATCTCCAACTGAAATGGCTCAAGGGTGCAACCCTAGCCTCAATAAGCACCATATAATCACAAAATGAACCCCATAACCATCAGAAACCTCATCTCCTGAATAAGCCCTGACTGGCCCAATACAACTGATTAGGGTTGACCAGTGGTCAAAACCCTAATCTCAAGGAATGAGCTTCAATCTTCTGATGACATCCAACCATGATGATGATGTATCATTTCAAACCAGATGAAGACCAATACCCTTGAGCATCATGAAACCCTAATCCACAGCCCAATCCTCAGATGGCCATGATCAATCAATAAACCCTAGGCTTGCACTTTGACTTCCTCATCTTCTGATCAAGACTTGGGAGGATGGCTTGCACAATGTAACCACATGAGATGCAATATGCAATGCCTAATGACCTAAAAATGTATGCAATATGTTAATGCTAGTCCCAAGAGAGGAGGGCAAATTTTGAGGTGTTACACCTTTGTGTGTGACCCTGCAGGTTTTCGCGGCATTGGCAATTATATTAAATCACTATTTAACATAATAAACAGTGAGCGGTATCTAGCAACACATCACTGCTACCCAAGACACGAAAATGTCATGTGATCTGACAAATCCTTTTGTGATAATACTTATGCGTATAATTACCCTTTTGCCCTTATGTCTATATTGAACACAAGGCATATACCGTGTCATCCTTGTCCAGTTCAATATTGGGCCCATAGACATTTATCTTGTTATGCAGGATGGGCAAATTTCATCTAGGTCACTCATGTCCCTCAGCATGCTTCATGGAGTACCCATCAACTGTCTTTATGGTTATCCAGTTACGAACAACGTTTGATCAACAATAAAGCACTCGACTCTACATCTAGGGTCCATAGTGGTTTCAGGTCGAAGGGTGGTATACACCATTATCACCATGAGAATAACTTATAACACTTTGCATAACATTCTATATAGTATTCTCATAGCGGGTCAATCCAGTATAAATATTACTTTTAACATTCATACCTATGTTTAAGACTTGATAACTCCTTATCCATGATCCATGAGATGTGATCATCAATCTATATACATAATAGTCTTAATGCTTTAATGTTATCCCACTTCACAATAAAGCTCGACTACGGATACTTTAAGAATAGTGTCCTTATGTTTAATGTGATCTCATGATCAAGTCACACTTGATACATTAAACATATTAGCTATTCTATGGACTTTATTAAACAACGTAATAAAGAAAAAGCCTTTTACTATTAATAAATAATTCGATACAAGTACCAAAAGTATTGGCCTCTAGGGCTTACACCAACAATGCATTGGCGCATGCATGCCTTGGTGCCACATGCATTGGCGCATGCATACACTATATAGTGTATGCGTCAATGCATGTGGCGGATGCATCTTTAATTATTATTATTTTTTTATTTTAAATGTTAAATTTATAATTAATTAAAAAAATACTAAAAATAAAAATTATACTTATATTACAATGAAAAATTACATAAAATTGACAATAAATTCAATGATCCGCCTGATTGAAACGCCCCATATTCTACATTCAGGTGCGCTAGTCTGTCTTCGAGGTCTCCCACGATTTTCCTGAGGTGTTTGAGGTCTTTGAGTGCTGACATGATCCAATGGTGTCTGGTGTGAAGGCCCGGTGGAAGCTCATGTAGTATTTGATAGATGTGTCATCATTTGTCCCCAATAGTTGGGGGTTGTCGCCAACGGCGCCTCCATAATTGAGTTTGATGCCCATGTTGTCGTAGTTAGGTTGATGTGGTTGGGTGAATTATGGACGGTATGGTTGTCCGAATTGAGACATTGAATCGGTTTGGAAACAAATCAATGGTTCCTGGGGTGTACTATAGTCAAACAATGGTTGGATGTTATGGTGATGAGATGTTTGGGTGGTCATTGGTGGGGGGCTACAATGGCATGAATCGTATGAGTCATCTGGGCTATAGACGGGTGTGGTGGTTGCTGTCAGGGACCAATTAGTACTACTTTTTATATAATTTTATTGGTCCCTTTTACCAATTTTTGATGTAATTACACACTTTTATTCTCACAATTTTGTATAAATGCAATTAGGTTTAATTGATGTTGTTTTGAGTAGTTATTTCACGTATTTGTTAGTTTTGTAGAATTTTTGGACAAGAGAGCTTCGGAATGCATAATCATAATTTGGAAGAAGTGTTAAATGCAATTTGGAGGCATAATTTGGAAGATTAACACTTGGGAGAATCATTGCATGAAGCTTGCAAGGCAAGGAAGCTGAAGTAGCTTCAGTTCGCGCCGCGACCAGGGATGGCGCCGCGAACCTTGCGAATCTAGCAAGCTGTTTTGGCCAAGTGTTCTGTTTTCAAGTCAGCTGTATGTGACAGTTTTGTATCTATTTTAGGGTGCTTTTCAGTTTTAGATGAAAATGAACATTTTAGGAAAGGTCAACTCTTTAAGAAAACAGAATGGAAAATAGTCATCAATTAATTGATAGTTTCATATTTTGGAAGAGAAAAACAAAGTTTATTCTACCATTGCCTTTTGCTTTCCAAAATGATGATGAGGAGCTAAACCCCATTTTGTCAAGATTAGAGGTAGTAGCTATTCCTATTTGTTTATGTATTTCATTTGACTCTTATATATGATAAAATGTTATTGATATATTGAATGATATTTTTACCCTAAGTTGAATATTAGATTTGAGTAGTTGTTGAAAGAGATTATTTAAGTCTTGACATAAAATATATTTTCAAGTAGTGAATAAGTTGTAGAAATAGATTTATTCACTACTCTTCTTTTGTATCAACCATTAAAGATTGCTATATTGATAGTTAGGTGGAGAAATCGTCTAAAGATTAATATAGTGATTATCACAATATCATTTAGACATAAATGATATTGAGAGGATACTTGAACATCATCAATAATCTTAAACCTATATAGTTGTCATAAGGAATCATAAGCAATTTGAATAGTGAACTCCAATCTTGCCAAGCCTTTTACATTTGATTAAAACTATTTTATTGTTTTAGTGACATTTTACTTAAAAGATAACCTTTCAAACAAAACAACTTGGTTACATTTTAAACTTATAACAATTTGGATTATAGAACGGCGGTAATAATAATCAATCTCTGTGGATACGATATTAAAATATTTGCCGAAAATATATTTTTCAACAAATTGGCGCCGTTGCCGGGGATTGGTGTTCGATATTACAAGCATTGCAATAATTCATTGTTCTAAGTTTTATACTTACTATCACTCTTGTGTTTCACTTGGTTTGTTAGTTTTGTAGATTCTAGTGCATGCGAGGAAAAGCTACCAAGGAGCAATTTCAATTCGATCCCGAAATTGAAAGAACACTTCGAAAGCTCAATAGCAAAACACGAAGAAGAAGGAAACTAGCCGAAGAGAGGAACTGGAGAGAGGAAGCATCTACTTCTTCACTTGTTCGAATCGAAGAAGTGGTTGTAGAGGCTTGTGAAGGAAACATGGCGGATGGCACTCCTACCGAAATGTCCGCTAATAGTCCAAGAAGGAATGCTCAATTTGCTCGTGGAGGAAGAAATACGAAGATGAAGACCGGAATCCTCCAACTTCTTTATGCAAATCCATTCACCGGAATGGACCATGAGGATCTGTATACCCATCTCATCAAATTCTATGAGATTGTGGGGTTCTACGAGAATTTACAAAACGTGAGAAGAAGCATTATTCAAGAGGATGTTCCCATACTCCTTAGTGGGAAAGGCAAAAGAGTGGTACCTTGATCAAGCACCAAGAGTGATGACGGATTGGAATTTGTTAGAAGAAAAGTTTCTAGAAAGATATTTTCCTCAATCCCGATTCATGGAAGCCAAAACGGCTATTGCAGTATTCACTCAAGGAAGCAACGAGTCTCTAAATGAGGCTTGGGAAAGATTCAAGTCAATGTTGAGAAAATGCAAAGGCCATGGTTTTGATGAGCTCACTCAAACCCATATTTTTCTAAATGGGCTCCAATCAACTCACAAGACACTTTTGGATGCTACCGCGGGTGGCTCTCTTATGTCAAAGAATGCGGAAGAAGCAAAAGTCATTATTGACCGGATGGCACTCAATGATCGTCAAAGTCAACATGACCGTAGTCCTTCACAACGTAAATCGGGAGTTCTTGAGTTAAATACCAATGATGCCATTCTTGCTCAAAACAAGCTACTTTCTCAACAAGTGGAGTTGCTCACTCAACAAATGGCCAAGCTTCCACAACAAGTGAAGGAAATTCAAGGTTCTCAAGTTCGACATCAAGTAGCATGTTGAGAATTATGTCAAGGAGATCATCCAACCGGTTTTTGTCCTCCACTAGAAGAAGTGAGTTATGTGAACAATCAAAATCAAGGCTATCAAAGACAACCTCCCAACAACTCATATCCAAGAAACAATCAAGGTTATCAACCATCAAGGTTCAACAACCAAAATTTTCAGCAACAAAGTCCTTATCAACACCCAACCTCTCAAGGACAACAATCGCAAGGAGGGAATTCAAAGCTAGAGGACACTCTTCAACAATTCATGCAAGCCTCCATGGAAAATCAAAAGAGCAACGAGGCAACAATTAAGAATTTGGAAAATCAAGTAGGTCAAAGGAGCATTGTAAAGCAATTGTCACGAGAAGTGGTAAAGAGTTGACAAGTGAAAAAAGTGAAGAAACTATAGTAGAGAATGATATGGATGTGGTACTGGAAAATGAGGATGTGGCGTGTGGAAAGGAGAAAGTGGCAGAAACTCTTCAGTTCGCGCCGCGATCTCCCTTCGCGCCGCGAAAAGGGCAGGATCAGCAAATGACAACAGAACAGCAGGGTGAGGTGGAAAGGAAGAAGGATGTCGAACCAAGAAAGAAAAAGAAAGGAGACAAAGGTGTGAGTGTCATTCCTACTCAACATCTACCTTATCCGCATGCACCATCAAAGAAGGACAATGCTAGACATTATGCACGGTTCATGGACATATTCAAACAACTTCAAATCAATATTCCATTTGCCGATGAATTAGAGCAAATTCCACGGTATGCAAAGTTCATGAAGGATATTCTCACAAAGAAAAGAAGACATGTGGAAGACGAGACAATCTTACTTGATGCATGTTGTAGTGCCATCATCCAAAAAACTCTCCCAAGGAAGGAATCCGATCCGGGCCGAGTCGTTTTATCGGTAACCATTGGAGGCACCTACATCGGTAATGGTTTGATTGACTTGGGATCGAGCATAAATTTAATCCCCCTATCCATTGTTAAAAGATTGGGAAATGTCGAGATTAAATCTACAAGGATGACTTTACAACTAGCCGATAAGTCCACCACTTCATCATATGGAGTTGCTCAAGATATGCTAGTGAAGGTAGACAAATTCTTGTTTCCGGTAGATTTCGTGATAGTGGAGATGGATGAGGATCGTGATGTTCCTCTAATTCTTGGAAGACCATTCATGAAAACAGCCCGGATGATGATTGACATTGATGATGGACTGATGAAAGTGAGAGTGCAAGATGAAGAGGTAACCTTCAATCTTTTTGAAGCCATGAAACATCCTAATGACAAGCATGATTCTTTCCGAATCGATGCAACCGAAGAGGAAATAGTGGAGGTCGCAAACCAAGTTCATATTTCTAATCCTTTAGAAAGATCTCTTATCGGAGCCTACAATGTTTTGACTGAAAATGAAGAAAAAGAGATTGAAGCAATGTTGCATGAATTAGAGTCTTGTGGGGAGATTGCTTATCATGAAGAAACAAATGAAGACTTGGATGTGACAAAGAAAATGGAAGAACCAAAACTAGAGTTGAAAATGCTACCTTCACACTTGAAGTATGTGTTCCTTGGTGACGATTGTACTAAACCGGTGATCATTAGCAGCACCTTGTCCACAAAAGAGGAACACAAATTGATACAAGTGCTGAAAAAGAATGAGGGTGCAATAGGGTGGGTGTTATCCGACTTGAAGGGTATTAGTCCGACCTATTGTATGCATAAGATCATGATGGAAGAAAATTTCAAACCCGTTGCACAACCTCAAAGGCGTCTAAATCCATCAATGAAAGAAGTGGTTCGAAAAGAAGTTGTCAAACTCTTGGAAGCCAGAATGATTTATCCTATCTTCGATAGTGAATGGGTGAGTCCGGTGCAAGTAGTTCCAAAAAAAGGTGGCATGACGGTTATCAAAAATGATAAAAATGAGTTGATTCTAACAAGAACGGTAACCGGGTGGAGGATGTGTATTGACTATAGAAGGCTAAACCAAGCTACAAGGAAAGATCACTTCCCACTACCTTTCATGGACCAAATGTTGGAAAGGTTAGCCGGCAAAAAATTCTATTGTTTCTTGGATGGTTATTCGGGGTACAACCAAATTTCGGTCAATCCGGCGGATCATGAGAAGACGGCTTTTACATGTCCTTTCGGCATCTTTGCTTACCGAAGAATGCCTTTTGGGTTATGTAATGCACCGGCAACATTTCAACGGTGTATGCAAGCGATATTTTCGGATTTGATTGAAGAATGCATTGAGGTGTTCATGGATGATTTCTCCGTTTATGGACCGTCTTTTGATTTGTGCTTAAACATCTTGATGTGGTTTTGGGAAGATGTGTGGAGACCAACTTAGTGCTCAATTGGGAAAAATGCAACTTTATGGTCACCGAAGGTGTTGTACTCGGTCACAAGATCTCCTCCGAAGGGTTAGAAGTTGACAAAGCAAAGGTGGAAGTCATTGAGAAATTACCACCTCCAACAAATATAAAAGGAATAAGGAGCTTTCTCGGACATGCCGGTTTCTACCGGAGATTCATCAAAGATTTTTCAAAGATAGCAAAGCCATTGAGTAATTTGCTTAACAAAGGTACGCACTTTCTTTTCGATGAGTCGTGTCTAAAAGCTTTCCTTGATTTGAAAGAAAAGTTAGTCACTGCACCCATAATCGTTGCACCAAATTGGACACTTGATTTTGAACTTATGTGTGATGCAAGCGATAATGCGGTTGGTGCGGTGTTGGGTCAAAGAAGTGATAAAAAATTTCATGCTATCCACTATGCTAGTAAAGTGTTAAATGAGGCGCAAGTCAATTATGCGACAATCGAAAAAGAATTACTAGCTATAGTGTACGCATTGGAAAAGTTTAGAGCTTACTTGATAGGGTCTAAAGTTGTAGTCTACACCGACCATTCGGCGATCAAATATTTGTTAACCAAGCCGGATTCCAAACAAAGATTAATTCGTTGGATTCTCTTATTGCAAGAGTTTGATTTGGAAGTCCGGGATAAAAAAGGTTCCGAGAACTTGGTGGCGGATCATTTGTCTTGTTTGGTTAATGTGGACATTACAAACAAAGAAGAGGAAGTAAGAGAAGAATTTCCGGATGAAAAACTGTATGCGATTCAAGTGAGGCCTTGGTTTGCCGATTTTGCTAATTACAAGGCAACCGGTTTAACACCGGAAGACCTCACTAGTAATCAAAGAAGGAAATTCTTGGCGGATGCAAAATATTATGTGTGGGATGATCCATATTTGTTTAAAGTGGGTGTAGACAATATTTTGAGAAGGTGTGTAACAATTGAGGAGTCAAAAGACATCCTTTGGCATTGTCATAACTCTCCGTATGGAGGTCACTATAGCGGTTTGAGAACAGCAATTAAAGTGCTCCAATCGGGCTTTTATTGACCATCTTTATTTAAAGATGCATATGAACATGCGAAGAGTTGTGATACATGCCAACGGAGTGGAGGAATAGGAAAACGGAATGAAATGCCTCTAACCAACATGCTAGAAGTAGAAGTTTTTGATTATTGGGGTATTGATTTCGTTGGCCCATTTCCCTCTTCCTTCTCAAATGAGTATATTTTAGTGGTCGTTGACTATGTAATGAAGTGGGTGGAAGCAATTGCTTCACCTAAGGCCGATGCCAAAACAGTGATTAAATTTTTAAAGAAATACATATTCTCACATTTTGGTGTGCCTAGGGTGTTGATAAGTGATGGAGGATCACACTTTTGCAATACACCTTTGGAAAAAGTTTTACAACATTATGGTGTAAAGCATAAGGTGACCACTCCCTACCATCCACAAGCCAATGGTAAGATGGAGGTTTCTAACCGGGAAGTTAAGCGGATCCTTGAAAAAACAGTCTCGAGTTCAAGAAAAGATTGGCCATTAAAACTGGATGAAGCTTTGTGGGCGTATCGTACCACCTACAAAGTGAAGGAGATTTGCCATCCAAGGCGCAGCGGAATATAAAAAATTCTCCTTTAATGATCCTTACGAATGAGCATGATCAGTGATAGAATCGTTACCTCTTGTGGAGATTCAAACCTTTGGTGCAGATCTCTGACAATGATCAACCTTTGATACAGATCCACGGGGCGATCACGAACGTTGAACGATGACAACGTCTCTACTCAGTCCACACGAACGGATTCCTTCAATCGCAGTGCTAGCTGTTTGTGAGTGAAGGCTTTGAGTGAGAGAGAGAGAGATACGAAATTCCAACTCTTCAGTTGTGTTGTCTGGAGTGTGAATGCTTCTACCCAAGGGGTTCTATTTATAGAACCACTTGTGTGGGCTTCAAGCCAAAAAGCCCACTTAAGTGCATTTTGGCCCATATCTCAGAATATGCCAAAATCACTTAAGTATTTGGTACTTTACCATATTTCGTATTCTTCTTAAGTACACCGTACCTTACGATGTTCCTTAATTATTCTATCTCTCATCAATCCGTCCTTTGTGTGTGACCCTATAGGTTTTCGCGGCGTTGGCAATTATATTAAATCATGCATTTAACATAATAAACAGTGAGCGGTATCTAGCAACACATCACTGCTACCCAAGTCACGAAAATGTCATGTGATATGACAAAACCTCATGTGATAATAATTATGTGTATAATTACCCCTTTGCCCTTATGTCTATATTGAACACAAGGTATAGACCATGTCACCCTTGTCCAGTTCAATATTGGGCCCATAGACATTTATCCTGTTAAGCAGGATTGGCAAATTCCATCTAGGACACTCATGTCCCTCAGCATGCTTCGTGGAGTACCTATCAACTGCCTTTATGGTTATCCAGTTACGGACAACGTTGGATCAGCAATAAAGCACTCGACTCTACATCTAGGATCCATAGTGGTTTCAGGTCGAAGAGTGGTATACACTATTATCACCATGAGAATAACTTATGACACTTTGCATAACTTTCTATATAGTATTCTCATAGCGGGTCAATCCAGTATGAATATTACTCTTAATATTCATACCTATGTTTAAGACTTGATAACTCTTTATCCATGATCCATGAGACGTGATCATCAGTCTACAAACATAATAGTCTCCATGCTTTAATGTTATCCCATTTCATAATAAAGCTTGACTACGGACACTTTAAGAATAGTGTCCTTATGTTTAATGTGATCTCATGATTAAGTCATACTTGATACATTAAATGGACTATCTATTCCAGGGACTTTATTAAACAAACATAATAAAGAAAAATGCCTTTTATTATTAATAAATAATTCGATACAAGTACCAAAAGTATTGGCCTCTAGGGCTTACACCAACAATCTCCCACTAGCACTAGAGCCAATTAGACATATCCCTAATGCCCATAGATCTAGTATGGCCATCATGCTTCTGCTGCGCAAGAGGCTTTGTCAGTGGGTCAGCAATATTGTCGAGTGTAGGTACTCTACATATTTTCACATCTCCTCTATCTATTATCTCTCGAATGAGGTGATAACGCCTAAGTATGTGTTTGGATCGTTGGTGAGATCTAGGCTCCTTAGCTTGTGCGATAGCACCATTGTTATCACAATAGAGACCAATGGGATCCACAATGCTAGGAACTATGTCAAGTTCACTAACGAACTTTTTGATCCAAACAGCTTCCTTTGCTGCAGTTGAGGCAGCAATATACTCGGCCTCGGTTGTAGAATCAGCAACTGTATCTTGCTTTGAACTTTTCCAGCTCACAGCGCCACCGTTTAAGCAAAACACATAACCAGATTGCGATCTAAAGTCATCCTTGTCTGTCTGGAAGCTAGCATCGGTGTAACCAATTATAGCCAATTCTTCCTGACCTCCATATATCAAGAATGAGTCCTTAGTCCTTCTCAAGTACTTAAGGATATTCTTAACAGCTACCCAATGGGCATCACCAGGATCAGATTGGTATTTACTCGTTGCACTTAAAGCATACGAGACATCTGGTCGAGTACATAACATGGCATACATGATAGATCCTATTGCAGATGCATATGGAATCTTATTCATGCGTTCCCTTTCTTCCTTAGTTGAAGGGGATTGTGTTTTTGATAGACACATGCCATGTTGCATAGGTATGAATCCTTTCTTGGAATCATGCATATTAAAGCGTCTCAGCACTTTGTCTATGTATGTACTCTGACTTAGGCCAAGCAGTTTTTGTGATCTATCTCTATAGATTCTGATTCCTAATATATAGGCTGCTTCACCTAGGTCCTTCATAGAAAAGCATTTCCCCAACCAAGTCTTTACTTGTTGCAGGGTAGGGACATCGTTTCCAATGAGTAATATGTCATCTACATATAATACCAGGAACACGATCATGCTCCCACTAACCTTCTTGTAGACACAAGGCTCATCTTCGTTCTTAATGAATCCATATTGTTTTACCGTTTCATCAAAACGAAGATTCCAGCTTCTGGAAGCTTGCTTCAATCCATAGATTGATCTTTGTAGCTTACATATCTTATGGGCTTCTTCTGGTATGTCAAATCCTTCAAGTTGTGTCATGTACACATCCTCAAGAAGATTCCCATTAAGGAAAGCAGTTTTGACATCCATTTGCCATATTTCATAATCATGATATGCAGCGATAGCAAGTAAAATTCGAATAGATTTAAGCATTGCAACTGGTGAAAAGGTTTCATCATAGTCAACGCCATGAATTTGTTTATATCCTTTTGCAACCAGTCTTGCCTTATAGGTATGTACCTTACCATCCATGTCAGTCTTCTTTTTGAAGACCCACTTGCATCCTATAGGATTAACTCCTACAGGAGGTTCTACCAAGTTCCAAACTTGGTTCGTGTACATGGAATCTATTTCGGATTTCATGGCCTCTAGCCACTTCTCAGACTCGGGACCAGTTATGGCCTCTTGGTAGGTCACAGGCTCATCTTGATCCATGAGTAATACATCACCTTGATCTGTTATGAGATATCCATATCTTTCAGGTAGGTGACGTATCCTGCTTGACCTACGCTGGTCTTGTTCTACTTGAGCAGGTTGTTCATCCACAACTACTTGTGTTTCCTGCTCTAATTCCTCCATAGGTGTATCAATGCTTTGCGATTCTTGAATTTCTTCAAGCTCTACTTTCCTCCCACTGGTTCCTTTGGAAATAAAATCCTTTTCTAGGAAAACTCCAGTTCGAGCGACAAACACTTTGCCCTCAGAAGGATTGTAGAAGTAATATCCTCTTGTTTCTTTAGGATACCCCACAAATAAGCATTGGTCAGATTTGGGCTCAAGCTTAGTTGAAATTTGTCGTTTCACATAAACTTCGCAACCCCAAATCTTCATGTAAGACATATGTGGTCTCTTACCACTCCATATCTCATATGGTGTTTTATCAACCTTTTTGGATGGAACACGGTTAAGTGTGTAAGCTGCTGTCAATAGCGCATGTCCCCAAAAGGAGTTTGGAAGATCGGCGTGACTCATCATGGATCGGACCATGTCCAACAGGGTTCGATTTCTTCTCTCAGATACACCATTCCATTGGGGTGTTCCAGGAGGAGTAAGTTGGGATAGTATCCCACACTCTTTTAGATGGTCATCAAACTCTAGGCTTAGATACTCACCACCTCGATCTGATCGAAGAGTTTTAATATTCTTACCTAGTTGGTTTTGTACTTCATTCTTGAATTCCTTGAACTTTTCAAAGGACTCTGATTTGTGTTTCATTAAATACACATAACCATATCTACTGAAATCATCAGTAAATGTGATGAAGTATTGAAAACCTCCTCTGGCTGGTATGTTCAGTGGTCCGCATACATCAGTATGTATGAGGGCCAAAAGATCATTAGCCCTTTCACCTTTTCCTGTGAATGGGGACTTTGTCATCTTTCCAATTAAACAAGATCTGCATGTCTCATATGATTCATAATCAAAAGAGTCCAGGAGTCCATCTTTATGGAGTTTGGAAATGCGTTTCTCATTTATGTGGCCTAACCGACAATGCCAAAGGTAAGTTGGATTTAACTCATTTGGTTTCATCCTTTTAGTATTAATGTTATAAATAGGCATTTCAAGATCAAGGACATATAGTCCATTGTTCATCTGTGCAGTAGCATAGAATATATCATTCAAATAAATTGAGCAACAATTGTTCTTTATTATAAATGAAAAACCAAACTTGTCCAAACAAGAAACGGAAATAATATTCCTGCTAATTGCAGGTACATAATAACAGTTCTCTAACTGAATTATTAAACCACTAGGTAAAGTCAATCCATAAGTTCCTACGGCTAAAGCAGCAACCTTTGCTCCATTTCCAACTCGTAGGTCGACTTCACCTTTTGCCAATTTTCTACTCCTTTTTAGTCCCTGCACATTTGTACAAATGTGAGAACCACATCCAGTATCTAATACCCATGTCACAGAAGTAGATAAATTAATTTCAATAACAAAAATACCTGAAGTTGAAGTCTCTACTCCATTCTTCTTATCTTCCAGGTACTTTGGGCAGTTTCTCTTCCAGTGTCCGGTTTTACCGCAATGGAAGCAGGTGCCTGCTTTTGCTATGCCTCCACTAGGCTTCAAAGCAGCAACGGTGGGTTTGGGTTTGACAACTTCCTTGCCTTTCCCTTTATCACCCTGCTTGATGGGCCTTTTGTTCTGTCTCTTTCCATTTCCGATCATCAGAATGGACTTCCCTTTTGACTTCAGATTCTGCTCAGCTGTTCTTAACATGGCTAGCAGCTCAGGAAGCGATTTGTCCATATTATTCATATTGAAATTTAGGACAAACTGACTGAATCTATCTGGCAACGATTGCAAGATCAAATCAGTCGCAAGTTCCTTTCCGAGGGGAAAACCCAGTCTGTCAAGGTTTTCCACATACCCAATCATCTTGAGTACATGGGGACCTACAGAGGCTCCCTCAGCTAACTTGCCTTGAAAAAGGGCTTTTGAAATTTCAAACCTCTCATGCCTTGCTTGCTCTTGATAGAGCAGCTTCAGGTGTTCGATCATATCGAATGCCGACATGTTCTCATGTTGCTTTTGCAATTCTGAGTTCATGGTAGCTAGCATGAGACAGGCAGTTTCATTGGCATCATCGACATGCTTCTTATAAGCATCTCTTTCTGCCTTAGGTGCAGAACTAGGAGGTTCCTCTTCAGGAACAGGTGTCTCCAAGACATACAGCTTTTTATCATGTTTGAGGACAATCCTCAGGTTTCGGTGCCAATCCAGAAAATTTGTCCCAGACAATTTTTCCTTGTCAAGGATCGATCGCAAAATGTTGTTAGAGGTGTTTGTTGTCATGGTAATCTACATAAGAAATAATGAAAATATAAGTATCATTGACATGTTTAATTAGGCCTTTAATTAAACATGCTCCCACTATTTTACTCAAAACAAATGACCCTCATCATCTGATTCGGAAAATCCCGTTGGAAGATTTTCTAGTGGGTCGAGATCCATATTTCACTTCGTTCTAAGTCCGCGTAGGCGGATTACACAAAACTATGTTATTTAGGTAGGAACTCCTTCCAATTGTATCTCATACAACTCTCGAAAATTTCAATTGGGTGAATAACTCCTTATTCTAATCCATCATATGGATTATTCCCAACTCTTGCTTCTAAACATATATGATCTTATTATAATTTGTTTAGTTAAGTTTGACCCATTGTTTTAACAGTTGGATATTACAATTATCCCATCGCACCTTACTAATATATAGATCATGCACCTCGCGTAGGCGAAACCTACAATTTCCATTACTAGTCTTGATGAGTGTTAAAACTTGGAAAGCTTAAAACTTAATATTTAGTTTTGAGGGAATTGCAATTTTACTGATCTCACCGGCTTGTTTATCATATAAACCGTCTCTCACATGCATCAACATACATACACATGCATCAACATACATATAAACAAAAATGAAACAGTTATGGCCCCTAGCGCAATTGTTCTCCCAAGCCAATGAGAGAACCTAAGCTAACCTATAACGATCTAAGCTTCTCCAAGCAAGATCTTCAAGGTTGTCTTCCTTTGGCACTGACTTCTTTGCTTTCTTCATATCATTACATTACATGAAAGAAACTCGTTTTACATACGAGGGAGTGAGATGAGAAAAGAAGTTACATTTGGGAGATTAAGAGAGAGGCACGACACGCAGGTCGTATTTTAAAATCCAAAACAAA
Source organism: Lathyrus oleraceus (assembly GCF_024323335.1). Classification (NCBI taxonomy): domain Eukaryota; kingdom Viridiplantae; phylum Streptophyta; class Magnoliopsida; order Fabales; family Fabaceae; genus Lathyrus; species Lathyrus oleraceus. The sequence goes on along the minus strand of NC_066582.1, from coordinate 323,681,950 downwards.
ACAAAGGAAAACTAAGGCCATAACCGATCACCACAATAATAAAAAATTATTATTATTATTAATTCCTTTAATTAATCAAATTAAATTTCGACAACCGATCACACTACGCAGAGTTAGCCGGGGGTCCGCTGCCCGGACAGCGGGAACGGGTGTTCCGCTGCCCGGTCAGCGGACAGCGGACAGGGGTCAAGGGGGCAGCGCCCCTTGCGGGGTCTAAGGGGCAGCGCCCCACTCGAAAATTTTAATGAACAATTCATTTAAAATTTGACGTCGTTTTTCGTATCAACACTTGATACTTCAAAGCACTTTTTCTAGCCGAACCGGTGAATTTTTCCTTGCGTTAACCGGTTAACCATATGCGTTAACCGGTTAACACTGTTTGAAAACATTTAGAAAACTCTTTTCTGCCTTGCGTTAACCGGTTAACCAAATGCGTTAACCGGTTAACACTGTTTGAAAATCTCAAAAAAATTTATTTCGCATTCCGTTAACCGGTTAACCATATGCGTTAACCGGTTAACACTGTTCCAAAAAAAAAAAATTATTTCGTATTACGTTAACCGGTTAACCATACGCGTTAACCGGTTAACACTGTTCGGAAAAGTGTTTAGGACGCACAACTCTTGTGCAATCAAACCCCAATCGCATAACTCTCTAACAACACAACCCTTGTGTCGTCACTAACCCTGATGCACCAATTTCAGACCGTCAAATACGTCTCGATTGTTAATTCAGTATGATTGATCAACACGTCATTGCTTCACCATACTAATGTCGGATCAAGAAGCAAACGACCATTGATCGCTCAAAGGAAAACAATCATCGAGGTTTTTGAATGAATGAAACAAGAACACTATATCATATATAATGTATTTTGCATCAGGGTTACATATATCACATATATGTAACTTGATCGATCTCAATTTAACCTTTGATTCATTCTGTTTTAATCATATTATTACAGAACAAAAACAGTTATCAGATTCATGGTTTCGTAAGTGGCTCTGATACCACTGAAGGAGATTTGCCATCCAAGGCGCAGCGGAATATAAAAAATTCTCCTTTAATGATCCTTACGAATGAGCATGATCAGTGATAGAATCGTTACCTCTTGTGGAGATTCAAACCTTTGGTGCAGATCTCTGACAATGATCAACCTTTGATACAGATCCACGGGGCGATCACGAACGTTGAACGATGACAACGTCTCTACTCAGTCCACACGAACGGATTCCTTCAATCGCAGTGCTAGCTGTTTGTGAGTGAAGGCTTTGAGTGAGAGAGAGAGAGATACGAAATTCCAACTCTTCAGTTGTGTTGTCTGGAGTGTGAATGCTTCTACCCAAGGGGTTCTATTTATAGAACCACTTGTATGGGCTTCAAGCCAAAAAGCCCACTTAAGTGCATTTTGGCCCATATCTCAGAATATGCCAAAATCACTTAAGTATTTGGTACTTTACCATATTTCGTATTCTTCTTAAGTACACCGTACCTTACGATGTTCCTTAATTATTCTATCTCTCATCAATCCGTCCTTTGTGTGTGACCCTATAGGTTTTCGCGGCGTTGGCAATTATATTAAATCATGCATTTAACATAATAAACAGTGAGCGGTATCTAGCAACACATCACTGCTACCCAAGTCACGAAAATGTCATGTGATCTGACAAAACCTCATGTGATAATAATTATGTGTATAATTACCCCTTTGCCCTTATGTCTATATTGAACACAAGGTATAGACCATGTCACCCTTGTCCAGTTCAATATTGGGCCCATAGACATTTATCCTGTTAAGCAGGATTGGCAAATTCCATCTAGGACACTCATGTCCCTCAGCATGCTTCGTGGAGTACCTATCAACTGCCTTTATGGTTATCCAGTTACGGACAACGTTGGATCAGCAATAAAGCACTCGACTCTACATCTAGGATCCATAGTGGTTTCAGGTCGAAGAGTGGTATACACTATTATCACCATGAGAATAACTTATGACACTTTGCATAACTTTCTATATAGTATTCTCATAGCGGGTCAATCCAGTATGAATATTACTCTTAATATTCATACCTATGTTTAAGACTTGATAACTCTTTATCCATGATCCATGAGACGTGATCATCAGTCTACAAACATAATAGTCTCCATGCTTTAATGTTATCCCATTTCATAATAAAGCTTGACTACGGACACTTTAAGAATAGTGTCCTTATGTTTAATGTGATCTCATGATTAAGTCATACTTGATACATTAAATGGACTATCTATTCCAGGGACTTTATTAAACAAACATAATAAAGAAAAATGCCTTTTATTATTAATAAATAATTCGATACAAGTACCAAAAGTATTGGCCTCTAGGGCTTACACCAACACAAAGCACCTATTGGACTAACTCCATTTCAAATGGTGTATGGGAAGACTTGTCATCTTCCAGTGGAAATGAAGCATAGAGCATTATGGGCTCTCAAATTCTTGAACTTTGACTTCACTTTAGCTGGAGAAAGAAGAAAAGGACAACTCCATGAATTGGAGGAATCAAGGAACAACGTTTACCATTCGAATAAACTTTACAAGGAAAAGGTAAAAGCATACCATGATGGAAAGGTCCGTCATAAAGAGTTTAAAGTTGGAAAACGGTACTGCTTTTCAACTCAAGGTTGAAGTTGTTCCCTGGTAAGCTGAAGTCAAAGTGGTCAGGACCGTTTGTTGTCAAGGAGGTGCGCAACTATGGGGCCATTGTGGTTGAGGATCCAAAGTCACAGGAGAGCTGGACTGTAAATGGACAAAGACTCAAAGTCTACCATAGTGGCGAAGTGAATCGGGATGTTTGTGTCATTTCCCTAACCGGACCAAGCTAATCATTGAACCGTCGAGCTCAAAACGGCGTTAAACAAAGCGCTTGTTGGGAGGCAACCCAACATTGTAAGTCTGCATTTTAAATTTTGTCAATTCTGTTGTTATGATATTCTGTTGTGTTCTTTTTTGTGAAACTTGAGTTTTGTCCACTGCCAATAAGATTTTTCAAAAATTCCTTCAGTTCGCCCTGCGAACTGAATGGAAAACTTCAGTTTGCGCCGCGAACAAAGTTCGCGCAGTGAACTGAGCGTGGCAGAACCACTTAAGTTCTGTTTAGGTTATTTTCAGTTCATTCTTATGTTCACAAACTGAAACTTTTCTTCAACAACCCCACTGCCTCACTTCCAAAAATAAAAAAAATTCCTCTCCATCTCCCAAATCCCAACTTGTTAACAAAGAACCAAGTCAATTTCAACAAGGTATGTGTGTTCTCTTCCCGTTCCTTTTTGGTTTCTCATTTAGGTAAGATAGGGTTTTGCAAAAATTGGAATTTGATGTTAGAGATAACCTTGCATGTCTAAAGTGGATTCAAATTAGGATTAAGTTAGGGATTGTGATTATGACTATTGATAGGTGCAAGCATTAGGAACCCTAGAAAGCAGCTGGAATTTTCCTGGTTCGCAGGGTTCACGCCGCGAACGGGCCATCGCGCCGCGAAATGGGAAATTCCAGTCTCATGTTTTATGCTTTTGAATGCTAACTTCTCTTATGGTTTGTTGTGTGGTTGTTCTGATTTTTATTGCAGATGTCAAAAAGAACAAAAACCATGTATTTCGGTCCCTCTCGTTCTTTGCGACGATTCACAAGTGAGAAGCATGAAGAAAGATTCGACAACTTGATCAAACGAACAATTCAACCGGAGAGATTCATCCGCTTGTCGCCGGGTTGAACTTATCAGAAGTTGGTGTTGAATTTTGAGAGAAGAAGATGGAGTAAGCTTTGTGAACCAGAGCCGACAATAAACTACGACATTGTGCGCGAGTTCTACGCCAATGCTCTGCATCTTGAAGAGGGAGTAGCATTCTATTATCAGACAAGAGTGAGAGGCAAGATTATTTCTTTCAGTAGAGATGCAATTAACGCATATTTAGGTAATCCTCTCACCTTGGCGGAGAATGAGCGGTGCGAGTATCGTGCCAAAGAATTGGCCAACGATTGGGACCTTCCGATGGTGAGCGCTACCTTATGCCTTGAAGGAAGGACGTATGATTTAAATGATCAGGGATTCCCAAAGTCATGGAAGAGAGAAAGTTTGAATCTGGAGGCAAGGGCATATTTGGTGCTGCTTTTGAATAATATCCGGCCAAGGAGCCACAACACCACTATTCCTTTAGATGTAGGATGCCTATTGTACTACATCATGATCGGTAAATCTGTCGATGTGGCATCCATTATTGCGGGGGAAATGCGCAAAGTGGCTATGAGCGGAACAAAGTTCGGTGGTAAAACGAGTGTTTTTACATATCCGGGGCTGATTATGGGACTTTGCCGAAAGGCAAATGTTCCCATTCCAGATGAGGTACATTTGTCTATCACTAGTGTTATTAATAACGCTTATCTGAACAGGTTCTGCCAAAGCCAGATGGACAAAGCTGGAGGAGCTGGGACTTCGTCCTCTAGACCCCGAGCCCACACCACTCCAGCGTTCGATCAGATGGCGTTCGCCAATTATTGTTGTGAGAGATTTGAGGCCTCTAGGAGGTCTCAATCATTCATTTTTGATGCCATGCAACAACAATTTCAAAACACCTTCCTTGCACCTGAAGCCCGCACATTCCCTTCCCAGGCGGAGTATGTTGCTTATGCTAATTGGCCTGAGGGCAGGCCAACTTTTATGGGGGGTGCAGGAGGTGGTGCGACCCATGATGATGAGATGGAGGACGTCCTTGGATCCGTTGGTGGTGGCCAAGAGGAGGAAGATTGAGGAGTTTGTTGAATTGTAGAGTTTGTTTTTATTTTGAGTTTTCTTTGTATTATTATTGCTTTTATTGATTTTGATTGTACTTTTGGGTGGTTCTATTTCACCATAACTTTGGTTTGTTAATTTGTTTTGTCAATTGCATGAATATTCTGTGAGATTTAAGTGTGCTACAATGAAATTGGTTTACCAACATTTGTTTGTTTAATTGTTCTTATTCATAAGTCAAGCTTAAAGCAACCAAGAAATGTTCGCAAAGAAGGAATCATAGGACACTTCGAGTGGTGATGATAAGAATTAGTGTCGGCATTTCAAGGTACACTTTATCGCTTTCTAGACTTAACATGAGTAGTTTGATGGTGTGTTGCAAATTCCATATCATAAATTCATTGAAATATATGTCATTTTTGAATCAAAATAGGACTTAACCAATTGTGAGGAGGCTTTCCATTGTACACTAAAATGCGGGAAACCGAACATTATTTCAACTCATTCTTATCATGCTAAATCATGCATTAATCTATTTTTGTGTGAAAATATTGAAAATGATAGAGGCATTGTTTGTATGAGAAAAACCACTTGACCAAAAAGTTTTGAATCAACTAACCTTGTGAGGAGTGATCCTTAGTTAACCCCCTTTGAGCTTAATTTAGGATTCATTTGATTGATAAGTGCAAAATCAATTGAAAATTTTGTGAATAAATGAATCCTAATTTCTTTCGTGTCAATTAAACCCTCAAACCGAGTTGTTTGCAAATTTTGCCTTTTGCTTATGTCTAAGTAGGGAGCATTATTTAATAAATTTGGTTTTGGAATCTAAAGTTGGGGAGAGTAAAGTAAAAAGAGTTGATTAAAAACTTGGAAAAGTGAGTTTTTATGAAAGGGTGAAATTATGAAAAGAAACAAGAAAAAGAAATCACCCTTGAAACCATAGAGTAAAGAAAAAGAAAAGAAAGAAAAAAACAAAGAAAAGGCTCATGGTTGTGTGGATGTAAAAAAAATAAAAAATAAAAAGACGGGGATCAAAGAAATGGAAATTGTGTAGAGTTGAATGTATGGGAATGCTCCCTTAGGATAGGCAGCTTTGTTGAATTCTCTTAATCATATCCTTTCTTGTAACCCAAGCCACATTACAACCCTTGAAAGACCTTTTGATTCTCATTTTTCACATGATTTGGTATTTGTTTTGATGACTGCATGATTTGAGTTGTTGTTGATTTAATTGCTTGGATGAGTGAAAGTAAACCTTCATGTTTATTCATCATTATTATGATGTGTGTGTAAGTTTGATTCAATTTTGACATATATGGCTTTGAATTCCTTGGTATGATTTTTGCACCCAACCATTGCTCTTATTCATGTTTTGTCTAGCATTGAGATAGGTGGATTGAGAAAGTGCCATACACTTTTGAACCATTTGAATGTCCTTGGTTAATCCTTGTTTCAAACTTTTGTGTCATTGCTTTGGTTGTGTTGGTGAAAACTTTTGTTTAGGGACAAACAAAATGCTAAGTTGGAGAGAGTTGTTAGGGACCAATTAGTACTACTTTTTATATAATTTTATTGGTCCCTTTTACCAATTTTTGATGTAATTACACACTTTTATTCTCACAATTTTGTATAAATGCAATTAGGTTTAATTGATGTTGTTTTGAGTAGTTATTTCACGTATTCGTTAGTTTTGTAGAATTTTTGGACAAGAGAGCTTCAGAATGCATAATCATAATTTGGAAGAAGTGTTGAATGCAATTTGGAGGCATAATTTGGAAGATTAACACTTGGGGAGAATCATTGCATGGAGCTTGCAAGGCAAGGAAGCTGAAGTAGCTTCAGTTCGCGCCGCGACCAGGGATGGCGCCGCGAACCTTGCGAATCCAGCAAGCTGTTTTGGCCAAATGTTCTGTTTTCAAGCCAGCTGTGTGTGACAGTTTTGTATCTATTTTAGGGTGCTTTTCAGTTTTAGATGAAAGTGAACATTTTAGGAAAGGTCAACTCTTTAAGAAAATAGAATGGAAAATAGTCATCAATTAATTGATAGTTTCATATCTTGGAAGAGAAAAATAGAGTTTATTATACCACTGCCTTTTGCTTTCCAAAATGATGATGAGGAGCTAAACCCCATTTTGTCAAGATTGGAGGTAGTAGCTATTCCTATTTGTTTATGTATTTCATTTGACTCTTATATATGATAAAAGGTTATTGATGTATTGAATGATATTTTTATCCTAAGTTGAATATTAGATTTGAGTAGTTGTTGAAAGAGATTATTTAAGTCTTGACATAAAATATATTTTCAAGTAGTGAATAAGTTGTAGAAATAGATTTATTCACTACTCTTCTTTTGTATCAACCATTAAAGATTGCTATATTGGTAGTTAGGTGGAGAAATCGTCTAAAGATTAATATAGTGATTATCACAATATCATTTAGACATAAATGATATTGAGAGGATACTTGAACATCATCAATAATCTTAAATCTATATAATTGTCATAAGGAATCATAAGCAATTTGAATAGTGAACTCCAATCTTGCCAAGCCTTTTACATTTGATTAAAACTATTTTATTATTTTAGTGACATTTTACTCAAAAGATAACCTTTCAAACAAAACAACTTGGTTACATTTTAAACTTATAACAATTTGGATTATAGAACGGCGGTAATAACAACCAATCTCTGTGGATACGATATTAAAATTATTGTCGAAAATATACTTTTCAACAGTTGCGTATGGTTGTTGGTGGTTAGGGTTTGATTCTTGGTTTTGAGTTTGGGTGTGTGGCATAAATGGATTGCGAGGTTGGGTGTATATGGTATGGTGATTGTGTGAGGTTGGTCATTGGGTTTGGGTGGGTTGACATTGTTCTTGGACGGGGATTTGTTGTTGGGCGTATGATGACGAAGCTAGTTGGCATGGTTCAATCAAATACCTTGACTCAGACACAAATTGCAGCATTGTAACCGACCTAAATCATGTCATATACTGTTGAGTTGGTCTAGCACACTGTATGACTGGTTCATTTAAGATGTGTTGTCGTCGATTCCTCCAATAACGACACATCTCTTTTGTGAAGTCTCTCCAGTCGGAATAATCTCATTGGGCATCGACTCTTTGTTGATGCCAATCTCCCAAGCACGTCGGAGGTTCTGGAATTTGTTGTTGCATGCCGAACTGCAGTTTTATACAGTCACTCTAGTGCATATCCATAATAGTGAACCAAATAATTGGTGTTTTTGCTGTCCAAACTACAACACCATCATGGTTAACCTAATGATTAAGACCCAAATATGGTCTCCAATTAAATTGTACAAGAATATGACATGACTAGATGATATGTAATTTGATAATTATTTTTAAATCAAAAGTAGAGTTGTGTAGTAGTATTACATCGTTTGGTCCAATGTGGTTCAATAGATTGCGATAGACTACTACAGTGTGTTTCAGACATTTGTTGTAGTTCATCCCTTTAACTGACCACCTAGATAAAAAACATTTGAAAAAATTATTCACAGTTAGTTGTAATATAAAGTCTAATAAATTAGATGGTAAGTTTTAAACTTACTTTGTTGCAAAGAGGAATATGAATGACTTCTCGTTTGCCGAGGCGAGTGACGACATTCTTGACCAACCCCATGCTTGTAGCAAATATGCGCATGAATAAAATGTATAATTATTTTTTTGGGCATTTTTACACAACGCACTATATAGATTGTCCAAAACAGTTGAACCTCAACTATATGTGCTTACCTTATTTATGTTTCGTAACAACGGTAAACACATAATATTTACCGTATTCTTAGGTTAATGTTATACTCGCATAATATTGTTTGAGATATTTTAAGTTAATACCTTAACCCATAGCTTGACCAGAAGTCTCTCCCGTAGTTGTGTCATCACACAAAGGGGCATCCAACAATTCATTTCATATAGAGTTATCCTAGTTAACTCTACCATTCACGACCTTACCATTGATACGTAGACCTAAACAACATATAGACGTCCTCAAGTGTGACGATACACGCATCAAATATATGGTTCTATCAAAGGATCGTAGGGTACATATTCATGTACACGATATCAAAATCATTTTGGGTTCTAATAAAGCATAAGTAAGAAATAAAGTAAGAAGAAGTAATAAACAATAGAAACATAAGTAAAAAATAAGTAAGAAGAAGTAGTAACATACAAATGTCGCAATACTGTCGATTGTTCCTCAATATTCATCACCCATAGTCAATAGATACATGATGCTGTCGAGGTTGAGTGTTGTAGAGGTTGAGTGTTATAAAGGTTGATTGTTAGTGTTGCAAATGTTGAGAGTTTTTTGAGTTGCTCCCCTATTTATAGTGTTGGATTATTAGGGCCGAGATTCTTTGCAGGAGCATGCTTTGCATTGTCTTGTCTCTGCATGGATTCTTTATATTGCATTGTCTTGTTTTTGTAGATTAATTGTATGATCAATAAGTCCATCGTCTCCCCTATTTAACTACATGCGAATAACATATCAATGCATTCACCATCAAACACTAAACTTACATTTTAAAAAATATCTTCCTCACCATATGACATGATCAGTGCCCATATCGATGGTGAAATATTTGAGCATCAATTAACAAAAGTAACTCGGTTTACAATAAATCGACGATCAAAATTTTCACATTTGAAACAAAGAATAAAAAAGAAATTGCAATGTAGTCAGGGGGGCCAAATCATCTATAAAAATTCGGTGTAGTTTGTAGACAACCAAGTAAAGTTTTATCAATTAAAGATTCGAGATGATGACAATGTTCATCATATGTTTGTCGGTCATGAACAATCTGGGTACAACGATATAGATTTATATATATTACCACCACAATAACAAGTGTCTCAGTTCATTGATCAGTCATAAGTGTTTTATGAAATTGATGACGACGAATAAGCTGAAGTCAATGTTGTTGATGAGGAAGAAGAAAAAGTCGAGTTATTGGTTGATTCAAAGGTGAATGATGAAGAAGAAGAGGAGCCATTACCAGCTAGTAATGTATATTGTCCATCTCAACACATTACAAGCTTGAATTTGGGTGCCAATGAACCTCCATCAGATATATTTTACAATCCTTATGTGCAAATTCAAGGACCATTAAAAGAAGGAGACACATTTCGTACAAAAGAAGATTGTGTAAAAGCCATTAAAAAGTGTCACATGGAACTATCAGTTGATTACAAAGTTGATCAAAATAATGCAATAAGGTATAAGATTTATTGTCGAAATGAGCACTGCCTTTTCTGGTTGTCAGCTTCTTACCGGAAGAGGAGTGATTCTTAGGAGATTGGATTCATGGGTCCAGTTCACACATGCATGCTCACGAATCCAATGCAAGACTATCACAAACTTAGCTCTCAGTTAATATGCGATGAAATTTTGTCTGTCATTAGCGACAATCCATCGTTAAAGGTGAGTACGATAATCTTACATATTGTAACACAATACAACTATACTTCATCATACAGGAAGGCTTGGATAGCTAGGACAAAGGCAGTTGAAAAAGTGTATGGCAATTGGGAGGAGTCTTACAAACAACTTCCAAAATACTTGGTGGCTCTTAAACAATATGCTCCAGGGACTATTGTCAAGTTGGAAACATTACCGACGTATACCCCATACGGGACTTGTGCTGTTGGAAATGGAATATTCCACCGTCTCTTCTGGACGTATCAACCATGCATCAAAGGTTTTGCTTTATGGAAACCTATTATACAAATTGATGGTACATGATTGTACAGGAAATATAAAGGAATGTTACTGATGGCAGTGGCACAAGATGGCAACAACAATATTTTTCCAATCGCCTTTGCCCTAGTTGAAGGGGAGACCGCTGAGGGATGAAGTTTTTTCCTAAAAAGTATTTGATTGCACATTGCTCCTCAACCTAACTTATGTTTAATCTTTGACCGAAACCTTTCAATAGCGAGTGCCTACAAAAATATTGATAATGGCTGGCAGGATCCTCGTCGATGCATGTCTACTACATTAGACATATCGCTCAAAATTTTATGCGAGAGATCAAAGATAAAACATTGTGGAAGAAGGTTGTCAACGCAGGTTATGCATTAACAAAACCTTCTTTCAAACACTACCGCGAAGATATTAGATTGTCTAATGCAGCAATACGATGAATCAATAATATTCTATTGGAGAAGTGGACTAGGGCATACGACAACAGTCAAAGTTAGGGCCACATGACAATAAATCTTGTGGAATCAATGAACTCTATCTTCAAAAGCATCTAAAACCTACCTATAACCGCTTTAGTGCAAGCAACATATTTCAGGCTAGGGGTGCTGTTTGAGACCAAACGTTCCAAATGGAGTTCAATGTTACAATCTGGGCAGTTGTTCAGTGATGCTTCAATGAAATTCATTAGACACGAGGTTGCCAAAGCTAACACACACGTGGTCACAGTGTTTGACCGTACTAAAGGTTGGTACAATGTTGTTGAGTCCATGGATCACAATGAAGGCATGCTGATGGGACAATATAGAGTGGAACTAAATAGAGGTTGGTGCGACTGCGGAAAGTTCCAAGCCTTTCGTATGCCCTGCTCCCATGTCATTGTGGAATGTTCAAAGGTTAGAAGGATCCATCCTACTTCCTATCCGATGTTTACAAAGTCATAAACCTATTCAATGTTTACAAAATTAGCTTTTCAGTTGTTGCAAAAGAGGATTACTGGCCTGAATATCAAGGGGACATTCTCTGACACAATGAAGTTATGTGGAGAAAGAAAAAGGGCTGCCAAAACAGCAGCCGTATTCGAACCGAAATTGATACGGCGAACAAAATGGTTCGATTATGTAGTTCATGTCGCCAGCCCGATCACAATCGTACTAACTGTCCCAGTGTTAGAACAAGCACAACAAGATAAATTTACATGTATCTCTTTTGCTTTAATTAAAAACAATATTTATTTCATATGATAACTTTGTGAGGAAATACCATCACAAACAAATACAACACATTCAACACACAAGCAACACATAAATAACAACACAATAGACTACAACAAATAAAATACCATTACTATAACTAAGCGATTACAACCATCAAAACAATTTTGAACATATTATACATCATCCTATGAACGTCTCTGTCAGTCTTAATATCCACCCATACACGCACTTCTCCATTTTGGTTGAACGTAGACTCAAGCCATTGAATTCTTCTAATCCTTTCACCATGTGTAATTTATCCATCTAACCAACGGTTCAACATCCGATTAAGACGTTCAAATGATTCTATATTCCAAAGTCTAATCTTTATTGGATGCTACACTACTGAAAAGATTAAATCGATATTTCTTTTCTGAATGTATTCAGACATGGTTAAAGAACAAAAATTGAAGGAGATTGAAGTAGAATGAGAGAAAATGGGGTTGAAGGGTAAAAAGTCGTCAACAAAAAAATATGGGAGATGCACATGTTATTTATAGATGAACCATGAAATGCATGCGACAATGCCCTATGTGCCACACACACATGACAAACACACATGCATGCACCAGATGCATGGACACACACACTAAACCACACATGCATGCGCCAAGAAACATGACACCTAAGTGCAATGCCATTGAGAGCATGCGTCAACTCCAATGACGTCTCCTTTGGATCTTAATTGGATCGCCAGCTCAACTGGCGCATCAATTAAAAAAGTGGTTATTTTGATATATTTTTTAAAATTTTAATTGAGAATATTTGTTATTTTAAAAAAAAATTCCAAAGCTATGTCTCAAAAGTTCAAAAATTATAAAAAAACTCCATATTGGTCAAAATTAACGGACGGACGACACTAGGCGGCAAGGGGTAAAAAATTGGAGAGAATAAATTTTGGCGGGAGTTTAGTGCAGGGATCGTCTTCCTCGCCCCCATCATCAAATGAAAATGAGACAATAAACAACAACCCATGTTCACCCTCACCCTCACTCTTATTACCGTCAATCTTTCTTCAATCAATGTCTTCTTCAAACTCAGATCCAATCACATGTTACTCCCACACTCACCGTATCGTTCTCCTCATAGATCTCGACCCACTCCTCCAAAACAACCACCACCATTACATCAAAACCATTCTCTCCACTTCCAAAACCCTATTTTCTTTTCCTCCCCTTTCTTCCTCTCTTTTCGCCTTCAAATTCTTCTTCTCTTCCCTTCCACCCCACATCTCCTTCTCCAAACTCCACCCTTTTCTCCCCAAACACTCTTTCTCCTTCGATCACCCTTCGTCATCTTTCAATCTCCTCTCTCAAATTCTCTCTTCACTCCCCAATTTCCCTCTACCGTATCACCCCAAAGCTTCACATCTCATCGACTCCATCACACAGCTTCTCCATGATTACCCCTGGGAGCCTGATTCCGACGCAGCAACACTTCTCGTTCCTCCTAATTTAATTCTATTGTTCACTCCTTTGTTCAATTCATTCAAGTCACTCGCGGGATTTCTTGAATCGAACGAGGAATTGTTGCGAATTGAGAGCTCATTCTGTGACAAATTTTTAGGGTTTTTCGGGAATGTGAGCCGCAGGTTTGGGTCTAGAGGTGTTCATTGTAGTTGGATTGGTGTTGATAGTAATAGATTGAATGAGAGTGGTGAGGATGAGGTTGGAGTGATACGCGGGCTGTTTGAGATTGGGGCTAGGAAATTAGGTTGGGGTTTTTGTTCTTTGGATTCAATTTTGCTTGGTTCTGCTCTTGTTCCTTTTGGTTTGATTTATCCCAAAATTGGGGTTTCGTGGTTTTCTGTTCGTTGTTGTTCTAGGGAGGTTAAGGTTCAATTGAATCTTAGGATTTTGGATGTTAATGGGAGTCCAATTGATTACAATTGTTGTGATCTTGAAGTTTTGGATTTTAGGGTTTTGGGTAGAGGGGAAGATGTGAATTTGCAAGGTGGTGGTGGTATTGGGAGAAGGAAGGAGAGGCTGTGGAATGTGTGTTCGGATGGGATGCCGAAATTGAAAGTTATGGCCGTGCGCAAGTGTGGCGCGTTTGTTAAATTGAATGACTGCCTCTCTGATTCGGTTCTGGTGCGCGAGGTTTTAGGGGAATCTAAGAAAGGGGATTCAGGTGAGTTCTTCGCTGATAGGGTTCTTGAACTGCTTGCAAGTGAATTTGGCTGTCAGGGGCGGCGGAAATCTATTCCTGTTTGGGAGATCTTGTTGTGTTATCTTTATAAAGAAGATTGCTGGGCTTTGGTGTCGGTTGACAGTGGCAAAGGTGGTGGTTCTTGTGTTGGTATTCTTAGACCTTTTACGGTTTCTTCAGCTCTTTTATCTATTGTGGAGGATCTACAATTGGCTTCTGATTTTGGTGCAGCAAATATGGATTCTTCTATCAGGACAGGTATTAGCGAATCGGATCGCAAATTTGACAAGAACAAGGGTATGTTGGATTCTCAGGTCAAGAGTGCTGTGGGAATTAAGGGTAAGCAGAAAAAGAAGATGACAGATTTAAATGTACTTCAAAACCTCACGTGGAGCTCTTTTTGTGATTTAGTGTATGATCAATTTGAGATGGATCTGCATGAGGTTTATTATGCAATGGAATGTAACAAGTCAAAGAAGTTGAAGTTTTTGAAATGCTGGATGAAACAGGTGAAGAAATCTAGTTGTTGTGATCTGATGTTAGAAAATCCCAAGCCAAATCGGATAATTGCAGAAGGCTCTGACAGTAAATTGAATGAGTTACCTCAAAATGGTGAACAGTCAATATCACTGGTGGTTGTGTCAAATGAAATTAATGCTGAGGTTGCTATGAAACAGGATGATGCTGTGCTTAATTGTGAGTCTGAAACATCTGAAGCATTTTTAAGTAATCTTTCCAGCAGAATTCAACAAGGAGTTGAATCTAATACCATAGACCTCCTAGCTTTGTCAGAGCGACTCGTGAATTCATCTATATACTGGTTATGTAAGAAGGTTGATAGGGAAACAATTCCTCAGATAGATTCTCATATGAATGATAATAAGGCACGTGGTAGTGTAATTGCGTCTGAACTGATAAAACTACTGTTGAAGGATCCCAAGGAGATAGCTGCAAAGCATAAAAGCAGAAATTTGTTCTCTCAGTTATCTGATGCAGCAGGACCGGCTACAATAATCACAGAACATGCAGTTAGAGAGTATCCTTTTATTTAGTTTTCTGTAATTTATATTTATGATGCATATTTTGTTTTCTAGTTCTAATCAGTTGTATAATTTGTGAAATTTAGTATCATGTTTTTCCTTAAGTGAGAATCAGATATGAACTACAGATTTTATTTCGAATGGAAATTTTACAATCAGAGGTTGGGTGTGGAATCGAAGATTCAAGTAAACAGAAGTTTGTCAAACAAATATGTCTACTCTTAGAGAACATTCAGTGCCACATGGAAGGGGGGTTCTTTGGTGACTGGAACCTTGAAAATTATGTGGCAAAGATCATAAAAAGCAGGTAAACACTTTTATAACTTGATTGAGATGTTTTATATGTTGACTGATACTTTCTCTGAAAATTTATATCATGCTTTAGCATGAACTGTGGAGATTTAGGGAATTCTTAGATTCTGTTTAGAGAGCAGTCAATAACTCAATTTATTTTCATTTTGCTACAATTATGCCAATATATGACATTTTTGGTGCTTGCTTCTTTTTTTACCATGTACTAGAGTTTGTATGAGGTTCTTTGTTTGATTCACTTTTTCCCATGGAAACAATGAACTTTAGTTGATAGCTGCATAAATAAAGAAAGCATGCACGCTTATGTTTGATAAACCTGCCGAATTTCAGGTATTCTCACACCCTTGAAGACACTGTTCATAAAATCTACAGCAAAATGGATCTGCTTCTGTTTTCAAATCAGGATGAAGCCCCGGATTTTTTATTTAATAGTGAGGACAGCAGCAAATCGTTGAATCTAGAAGTATACGGGGATGAGATGGGGGAAAATGATGTTATTAATGGACCCTTTTCAGCAGAAAACGAGGCTTTTCATTTGCAGAAGAATGTCAAAAGAAAATCCCAAAGGAATATAGATGGGGGTTGTGATAAAAAGCTATTTGAAGCTGTGGAGAGGAGAGAGAGGGCACACAGATTTTCATACATAAAAAGTCGAATGCCTGCTTTGCGAGTTTGGGCCCCAAAGCAGAAGTGTATGAAATCCAAGACAGATCACCTTTTTAAGATTCCAAAAAGGAAAGACCGGTCAAGGGTATGTTATGATACTGTATGTGAGACGCCAATGACAAAAAACACGCGGTCAAGCCCACAGTCAATTAGTTCAGATGATAACAGATACATGGCTGATGGGAGTCAAGTAGGTGGTTCAGTTGCTAAGGCATTATTTCAGGTATGATCTTTGATGTGATTAAACTGTACCTGTCTTTGACTTACAGAGAAGTTGTACATGCTAACTTGAAGAGCGAATTGAGGCAAATTCTGAATACTAGATATGACCTAACTTAAGATAGGTGTTTCTGATTGTCAGTATTCGACCACTAATGGTGGAATGTTGTTTTTTAGACTCTGGGTTCAAATTGGTTTCCCAGTATTTATTTACATACATCTTAGCTGATTCATTACATTATAATACTAAATAAAACATTTTCTCAATTTGATGCATTTGTATAATTGAAGTTTCTATTCTAATAGCTACTGAACCCCCTTTTTCTGCATCCTTGTCATACATCTATGTAGGGTAAGCTGCACAACTTGCAAACTATATCTAGAAATATATTTATATTTTACTTTATTCCAATCTGAACGTCCTGCCTCTCTTTAACGTGTTTTATTTATCTATTTCCCAATCATTTATTCTATAGTTAAGTATCGGTTTCCTAGCACTTTTTCTCGGATGAAAATATGATTCCCAGCAGTATCAACTGAAATTTCTAATTGAAAATGAGCCAAGTCTGATATTTCTTTTTGGATAAGTTGAAAAGTGGATTTTGTGCTGCATAATGTTGATGCTTAAAGTCTCCTTAATGATTATCAGTTGTGTAGTTATTATTGGTTAATTTTATCAAAGAGTTGTTTAATGGGAAATGCTAACGAGTGCCCATGGCCCTTGTTTAATTACTCTTGAACCTTATCAACTGCGCGGTTAATTTCTCTTTCTAATTAAACCTACTACAGTTCCACACATTTGATATTACTTATTATTATTATTATTTTTTAAAAGGATTTGATATTCCTTTCCTTTTATATTTCTTATTATTATTTTTAAATCTATGTAAGATTAATTCATTATTTATCTTATTCACCTAAAACCATTATCCTATATTCTTCACAGGAGGGTTTTGCCCTGTAGTATGTAATTTGCTTAGTTGACACTTTGCAGCTAAGACAATGAAGTGTTCTACATATATGTTCTTTTTAATGCTCAAGACATGGCACATCAATGACATTAAATTAGATCCCAGGTACAGGAAATTAAGGCCATAAACATTGCCTCACTTATGATACTAGAATTCAAGAGGTAACAAGTTCTTGAGTGTCAAGATAAGAGTTAATAAGACTAGAGCCAGTGCCTCATCTGGAAATGAAGATTCATCTTTTTTTCTTGTCCAACTTTCTACCCTCTTCTTCAATCAGTTTCAATTTTATTTTGCCTTTTTGGTCAGTTTTCAAGGCACATTTGCTTAGTTGCTTTGGTATATGATGGTTAAAAAAGCGGTTTATTGGACTGTTACTGTAATTTACTTTTAAATATAAGGTGAAATAAGCTTGCTTTTGGCTATTGGTTTATGATTTTATCCTAGAACTAGAAAAACAACTTCATTGACATTGTATTCTTCTAGGTATCCAAATAAGGAATTTTTAATAGATTGTTTTGCCCCACAGGTATTTTACAATTGTATATTACTCCATCTCAGTCGTGTTTATGAATTTTAAGCTTTGTGTTGTTCACAATCTGTTATTGCTTTCTGTTATCTTCTGCCAAGCGTATTACTGCTGTAGATCTGAATATTCAGTTATGTCAGCATCTTTGTCAAGTTTGTAAAATTTCAATAAAGAATTGATTTCCAAAAGACATGATTAGGTTGTTTTCTCTGGAAATTTCTCGTGTTACGCGTGTCAGGCTCACATTATATATGCTAGAGTCACTTGAGTCATCCTTAAATTGTAATATCTACACAAGATGGGTGAATGTGTAAGATAGCCGTCAATGGTGGATAATTTGTTTATTGTTTTTACATTCCAAGTGTTTGGCTAAGTATCTACTTGATATTTTTCCTTTAATACCTATGGATCTCAGATATAAGATTTTGTATCAAAATCAATCTGTCGCTCATTTTTCAGTTGTCATGATTGTTGTTGATTCATAGTTTATACTGATGTGGATGTTTTTTTACTACCTCCAGTCCTATTTATAAGAGAAAATTTATTTTTTAGATTTATTGAATGAGCAATGTATCTGGACTATACCAGATACATTGATTATTCAATGAATCTAAAATGTCAACTTTCTCTTATAAATGGGACCAGAGAAAGTAATATGCATACTGGTTTGAGTGTAATTATGACTGCATATTTGGTACTGTGGTTATGAGCAAGTAGGGATTTGTGAATAGTTTCTGTTAGATTTTTTAGTTGAAGAGTTTTTGTTAGGCTCTCACTCTATCCAATTGGTTATAATCATATTAGTTGCGGGATTGAATATCATAACTGTTGGAGCATAAAGGGGTTCATGAATAGTTTCGGTTAGATTTTTTAGTAGAAGAGTTCCTGTTAGATTCTCTTCTCACTCTATTCAAATGTTTATAATCATTTTAGTTGGGGGATTCAGGATAACAATTTTAAATTTTGATTGCAAAAAGGTGCTCCAATCATATAGGAAACATTTGAGCTTGTGATTTTTGATGTCATGGGTATGCTATGATTATAGATTACACGTTGCATGGAGTTGCAACCTGAATACATGCAATCACTAACTTAGCATGCAAATCAGCGGAATTTAATCTTGTAAACGGCTCATCTCTGGTTCTCTAAAATGATATGTAAATGCATTGCAGATTCTATTGACTGAACATATTTGAAAATTAAAATTACATTTGCACCACCAACATAATATTGGGGTGTAGTTGATTTCCCGCTGGCATTTGCGCTCACTCATGATTTCCATGAGCAAACCCTGATATTGGCAGAAGTAGGTTATTGGTCATAGGCCATGCCCTTTTCTGTAATTTTTTTTCACTCACGGGATACTAGGTGTCTTGTGGATTCACATTTTTACACTAATGCAATTAAATATACTTGCAAAAACATGTAATTTATAATGGCTCCTATGCTTTAGAAAATGATATAACACCCTTTGCACATTAAGATGCATAGATCTATAAGTAGCGACATAATCGTTGGGTTAATTATCTATATTTCACGTGTATAATATACTCTACATCACTATGTAATATCTTGTAATAAATAAAATTTGCATTAGATTTTCTTCTAAATGATCTCAAATGATATGCATGATTAAAGGGTGTTGTCATAAACACCATAGATGTATGGCTAGAGCAATCAAAGTTCTGCAGCAAAAGTCATAGAGATAAGAACAATATACCACAATAAAGTGGTGATCAGGGTCCATCCCCTTTTTGATAGCTAGCCATTCTAGAGGGCAGAAATTGAGTTTCTATTACGTTGGTCTCAAGCCAAGTTTAAACTTGGGGTCAGTTTCTATTACATTGGTCTCAAGCCAAGTTTAAACTTGGGGTCAAGAAAGACGATTGATCGGGCACACTCCTTCTAAACGTCTAATAAAATTTATGAGCATGGCCTTAAATGTGAGCATATTCTCAGAAAAGTGAATTCAAAACTCAATGCAACACACATAATAAGTAGAAATAATAGTAAACAAATAAAGAAAGAGTAATGAAACAAAGATAAAAATGAAAAATGTTCATTCATTTAACAAAGTGTAACACACTGGGTGAGAACACCCTAAAAAAACACTACAAGTCTGACTCAACATTAACTAACCTTCCATCCATAATCTCTTGCTCAGGAAATACTTGCTCCTTCTCGGGATGGAAAAATTCCACCTAATTCAGTGCATTTTCAATAAAAACCTTAGAATAGAATAATTGTCTTCCACCGACTTAACATACTCCTTGGATAAGTCAAGGTTTTCAAGACACATCTCTGGAAGGTCATGTTTAGCCTTCTTCTAACCCTCCCAAGCTTCATTCAAAACATCTCCAACTCATCTACCTTACTTCCTGCGCAATCAAATGATTAAGTCACCTCAATTAAGGTAGCCTTAGTTTTAAATAATGTCGTCTAAGTAGATGTTAAGGCAACATCCTTCTTCTTTATCTTTAGAGCTAACGATTACACCCTTTCATCCAATAAATGAGGGTACCCAAAAGACCATATCTCGTTCACCATCTCTGTCAACAAACCGCTCGTCTTTGTGAGCTATTCCAAAAACCAGTTCAACACGATAGTAAGAGCACTAACATGTGTTATAAGTGTCTCTTTCTCTCTTTGAAGATGATCAGGAAGGAAGACGTCTCCCTTTCAATATCAGGAGGACTCAGTTTCACTAACTGAATTTAATTAAATGTAAACATTTCTACATAAGGGTTCTATTTATAGAACTACTTGTGTAGGGTGCAAGTTGAATAAGCCCACTTAAGGGAACTGTACTTTACGGTGTACTATGTTCCACTTAAGTGCACCGTGCTTTATGGTGTTTCCTATTTCACTTAAGTATAATGTACCTTACGATGTTATGAAATTCACTTAAGCACACCGCATCTTACGATGTTATGTATTTCACTAAAATACATTGTACCTTATAATGTACCACATTTCTGTAGTTAACGTTAGTACTTTACAAGACCACACAATCAAATAAGCTCAACTTATTCATTTTATCTCTCATTAGTATTTCCTTATGTGTGTGACATTATAGGTTTTCATGATGTTGTTAAGTATACTAAATCACACATTTAATATAATGAATAGTGAGCAGTATATAACAACACGTCACTACTACCCAAGTCACATAAATGTCACGTGACTTGATAAAAACTTGGAAAAGTTAAACCAAAGGTCCTTTAAGTTATTTTTTTTAACAGGTTGGTCCTTTAAGTTTTTTTGTAACAACTTGGTCCTTTAAGTTACCAAAAGTATGCACAATTACCCTTTTTAAATAGAGTGAATGTGCTAATTGTTGATGCAATTATTTTGAATGGAATGAAAATGATAAAGTTCAACCAGAAATACAACAATCACACATTTCTAAATATTCAAAATATGAGAAAATGATGTATAAATCACCCTAAATGACCAAGTTGTTAAAAAAAACTTAAAGAATCAACCTGTTACAAAAAAAATAACTTAAAGGGCCTCTGGTGTAATTTTGTCTAAAAACTTTGCCTGATAATGTTTATATGTGTACAATTATCCTTTTGATCTCATGTGTATATTGAATACAAGACATACATCGTGTCACCCTTGTCTAGTTCAGCCTTGGTCCTTTAGATATTTATCTTATTACGTATGATGGACAAATTCCATCTAGGTCACTCATGTATCTTAACTTGATTTATGGAGTACCTATCAACCATCTTTATAGTCATCATGTTACGAACAACGTTTGGACGATAATAAAATACTCGATTCCACATCTAGGGTCTATAATGCTCTTAGGTCGAAGGTGTTGGAACAAGATTTGTTCATATCCATTGGGTTTTGATGATAACAAACGACTTAAAGAACAACTGGGTATACTAACATATTCTAAAGTGTGAAGGCTCATAAAGTTTAAAGTCTACTCAGAATTAACCCTGCTGAAAGCATTTGTTCATAAGCTGAATGTCTCAAATTATGATGGATCAGAATCTAGTGACTCTGAAGGACCATCCTTTCAAGGATCAGACTCTGGTCATGACACTTCTTCCTCTAGTGACAAATCTGACTATGGAGTCCTCAACTTGAAAAGCTCAGCCAGTGGTTCGTACTCCGTCCCATAACAGACCTATCTTGTCCCTCCTCGTCTGGTTTATACCTTGTATGTATGTAGTGGACTATGTTATTACACTTTTGTTGAAGATCTTAACAAGATTTGTCTTCCAATGTCTCTCTTGGAGGTGATGCATTTCAAAATATTTCTCTTGTGCAAAAAACTTTTCAATGACTCTTTTATCTACCTCTATAAAAGGAAGCTGGAGACTTGAAGGAAAGTTAGACAACTACTACATAATCTAACAGAACGTGTTGAGAATAAACTTTGAGCTAAAGTTTCATCTGTTCATTTGAACAAGCTCTTAATATTTCTTATCTTTGTATATCTTAGAAATTTTAAGTGTTTAGAAACATTGTAGTTGTTGCAATACTTCTATACTTCTGACTGTCTATCAAAGTATAGTTTTAATTATTTCTACTAAACTATTTGTTTAAAGTAGATGAAGTATCTTGCAAGGTTGCTTGAGCAATGAAGTCTCTTGCATGTTGTTGTACCCCAAAATTTGCCCTTCATTTTCATATTTCCATCCAACCACTTGATTTGTGGATCATTTGCATACATTAATAATTCATGCATAAGCATCATTCATTCCATTAGTGGATCACCATAGATTCAAAATTCTTGGCTTGTGGAGCTAGGGTTTGCATGTGTAATAACTTGAAAAGTGTGATTTGGACTTTCATCAAAGCATAGGGGATGTGAAACCCTAATTTCTTGATGGTGGAGGTATGGATTCAACAAGGGGATACCTAAGCAATCCTCAGGGGTCTTCAAAATCCTAGCTCTTGATGGTATGATAGTGGTATCCTTTGAAGCTTCAATGGGCCTTGTCTTAGCCATCAAAACCCTAATGAGGGCTCTTACATTGGAAGACTTGTTGTTGAAGCATCTGGTTTGATTCAAGAGGCTTGTTTGGGGAAGTAGGCTTCATGGAAACCCTAATCAAGGAGGGATTGGTCTTGATGGGATTTGTGGCTTGACTTTTCATGTGGTAACATCCAAAACCCTAATTTCATCCACTTTTCACCCATTGATTGATTGGTACCATCTTGATCCTTGTCCCCCATAACCTTGGGTCTTGGCTCAAGCCTTTGGTTCTGTAGCTTCTATGCTTTGATCCACCCTTGTCATTTCACTTGATCACTTTAAGTACTTGGTCCATGTTGGTTTGGTTTCACTCGGTCATTGGTTTTGAATCCAATCCATCTTAGTTTCATTGTCTTGTTGTTTTATACATGGATTGTTGGTGCATTCATGGCTTTGTCTGTCCAAACAACTAAAACCTACTATATCACAATCCAATTGGAGGTTATGTCTACTGATTCATGGATGGTGTGTCATTCAAGCCTTATCCTTATTTCATCAAGTCATAACCTTGTTCATCAACCATGTTAATGTAGTCATTCCATTTACAAGTCAAGTCACGTTCATTTCATTTCAAAATCAAGCATACATGTACAAAAACATCAATTTGAAAACCAATTTCAATCCATTGCAAATCATTCACAGTTTATTATAATCTACTACATTGACCATTACATGAAAAAATGAAAATTTTAATAACTTTGACCAAGTGTTGACTTTGGTCAACAATTGACTTTTTGATCAACTTTGACCAAGTCAACTCATCCTTTTTTGACCGCCTAAGACCTAATCTAAACCATTTTGCCTTGATTCATCATCCAAAAGTCATGTTTGATGGGTTTTTGCCTTGTTTCTTCATTTCCAAGTAACTTGGCCCATTTCCAAAGTCATGTACACCATACCATGACTTAGACTTTGTTGAATTTCCAACCATAACTCTACCTTGCCAAACAGGTCCTGCATCCACCATACCAAGTGCCTTGGTCACACAATTAAATGTTGCACATACATTAACCAATTCGACAGAATAAGACTCATGAATTTAGGTTTGAACTCACCATGAACTTCTGCCCAAATCAGAATGCAACAAGAATAACTCATACCCTGCTCAAACATTGCAACTTCACCTACAAACCAAAAGCAAGTAGCATCATGCAACAAAGAAGATACCAAATGGACCTACAATGCCATATCAATCACGATACCATAAACACAAATACATACACTACATGATATGTTGCACCATGTTGGACCAAACTGGACTCCATGCTGCAGGATACAAGTCATGATGGCAATGTACATTTAAGACTTGAAATGCATCACCAAGCCGTGCATACCAGTAGCAGACCAATGTAGCACAATAATGAACCAACACAAGGCCAAATACAAGCCTCACACACCCTGTAAAATGAAGGCAGAATAGCATTGAAACAGGTCCCTGAATCATGCTGCAATGCAAGGACTCACCTGCTAGCCAATAACCATCATGAACCTGCAGCCAGCACACTTGGAGCCATGACCAACATAAGCAAGAAACAAAGTCATAATGGTATAGGATAAAGGGGCAAGACATGTTGCAAAGTCAGAATTGGAGCTAGCTTCATCATGCTACATGTTCATAAGTCTTGACATAGTAGACCTGTAAGAGAAACAAGGTCATACATGCCAAGTCATCCAAAAGTTAGCACTGAAAACATCCTGCAATGCAAAAGCCACAACCAACAATTAACCAAAAGCTCACCACAAGCCAAACAAGGCAGTCCTGCAACATGAAGCATGCCAACCCATGAGTGGAACTAGCTATGCACAACATCATACATGATGCAAGCCAAGACCATCTTGCAATGCAAAGGCTACAACCAATAATTAACCAAAAGCTCACCACAAGCCAAACAAGGCAGTCTTGCAACATGAAGCATGCCAACCCATGAATGGAACTAGCTATGCACAACATCATACATGATGCAAACCAAGACCATTCTACAGTGAAGCCAATTACAAGTCAGTGGCATCATGACCCTGAACCAGTCCACAAAACATCAAACAGAATCACCCGCATGATGCCTATCAAGCTTGTACATCAGAGTTGCAGACCTATTGCAAAACAAGACCATAAGAAATACCTAATTGCCACATACCTAACATGGTCAATGCAACTCAAAACCCATTATTACATCTGTAACAATAAATGACCATTCATCTTGCTCAATGTAACATGCCAAGGCAGGACATTACAAACCTAATGCAACTTGGCCTGCAGCAGCAAAGCGAAGCCACAACAAACATTCCAATAGATGCACAAGCAAACTGCAACCCACATCCATATTCTTCATTCCAATGCAATTCTGCAGCAAGCAACCTGCCACACAACATTGGCAATACAAAGCTACAATTCAGTCAGCAGGAACAAACATCATTAAGGCATAGCATTCAAGATCAAACCACCTAGTGCAACCTTCAGTACAACATGAGCTAGTGCCTACAACAATCACCATGACATCAACTTCCAATCAACTAACCTAACACTACCAACATAAGTAGCCAACCATGTAAACCCTGCAATGACATAACCATAATACCTACACAACAACTCAACATCAAGGCATTGCAACAAAACCAAGTTAGCTAACTCATTTACAAAACTCAATTCATTAACCAAGTTGGGATTAAAAGGAGTGGACCTGTTCAGCAGGTCACCACTCAGGAAAAACCAATTCCATTTAAAAAAACAACAACCTACCACAGCCAGTCATTAACAGAATTATCACACCATAATCAATTAACCAATTTTGGATCATTAACTAACTCCCTAACTCAGTGAGTTAACTGCAAACTCACTGAGTTTGTTCCAACTAACTCCTAAGCTAATTCCTAACCTAATAATAACTAACTCCAAACCTATTCTAATCCAAACCTAACCACTATAAATCATCATCTCCTTCATCATTTTCGGACCTTGGCAATCATTGCATTCAACTCCCTGGAAGCATTTCAAATCCCTCTCTCTCACCCTCACCACACGCACTTTTCAGAAGCGATTGAAACTCATCATTAGAGCTTCAATCCCGCTTATGCCAAACCTTCTCTAGTTATCCCACTCTCGAATCCGAAAGAAAAGGAAGAAGAAGGAAGATTTGAAAGCCACGAGGAGGAAATTTGGAATCACTTACCTGAAAGTTTGCCGCTGACATCGCCATCTCCGGTAAGGCCTTATGAAACCTTCACACTTAGCACTTTCTTTCGTTACCACTGCATAGGTTAGGATGAGAGGGTTCAAAGCCCTCATTCCTGGGGCTTTGAACCATAGAGAATAGAATTTAATTTGGTTTTGTTGTGTTAGGGTTCTTGGAGAATTTGGCTCCGATTAGGGCGTTAGGTGTCTGATTTCTGGAAATTGAATGGAGAGTTGGATTGGAGTGTGAAGAAAGGATCTTGTTGGTGGTCTCAGGTACCGTTTTGGTAGCCACCGCCGCCAGGAGCAACGTCCGACACGGTGGATCGAGCGTGATTCTGGTGAGTGTGTTGAGAGGGAGGGTATAGTTCATTTCAAATATTTGGATTCATCCCCCGTTGGGCCTGAATGGGCCAAGGCTATTGGAACCCATACACTTCCTATTTTGCACCCCCCTGAAAGACTTATTCCGTGTGGGCCTGGTGATTGAGTCCACACGCGAATTACTAACACTTCTTCATATTTCCTATTCGCACTCCCAGTTCAGGCATCTTCAATAGGCCACAAGAATTAGGCCCATGCGCCTGAATTCTGGTTCACACCCCAGTTTGGGGTTGACACCCACTGCTGGCCCACATCTTTTTTGGTTTATTTTTTATTATTTCTTGTTTTGTTTTTTAATTGACTTCTAATTAGGAATCTAGGATTAAAATACAATTTAGGTTTTAATTGAATTTTAGTTTTTAAATTTTAGAGTAATTTAGAATTAGGATTATTTGGTTTTAGTTAAAATTAGTTAATTCTCAAATAATTAGGTTAAATCATGCTTTAGAAATTAGTAATTTTAGGCTATTATTAGCCTTTAATTAGAATTTCAATTTGTGCTAAGTGATGTTTTTTTTTGCAATTTGACCATTTTACCCTTTAGGGGTAATTTTGGTATTTTAGCCATGTAATCACATGTTTCTTTAGGAATAGAATTAACATAGATTTTTAATCAAACCATGACTAACTATAACATGATCCCTTAGATTAGTTTGATTAATTCTAACCATTAGATTAGGTTTTAACCTATTTTTCAAACTAAATCTTAACCCACGATTCAAATTGATCAAAAGTATTTTTTATCAATTAAATCCTTTGAACTTGTATAATTCCACAGTCTAAATTGAGTGACCAAAAGACCCTTGGTCACTTGATAAAACTTTTCGTTCTTCCAAGCTGTGGAGCTCAAGATTTCAAGGCAGATATTCAATCAAGGCATCCTCAGTCACATTAAGCAGCGGATTATACAAGATAAATCAAAGGTCACACTTGGTAAATACAATTCAAATTGTACGAAACGAGCCTTAAGCAATAGGGAATGATGAGAGGGAGTCTCTCCTATCCTTGTCTAGAGTGACTTTGCGTATGGGGCGTAGGCCCCAAATATTCAAAGCGTTCGCCCTTATTCCTAGACTTTAGTACAATACGAATCCATTAAACTATCAAATCTTCTTCATACAAAATAAACATCAACAAATCAAAATCAACACAAGGATCAACAATGAAGATTCTTCATCAATAACTTGTCAGTTAAGATAAGTCTCATGCGCTACGATCCATAAGTAGTAAGGAATGATGGGACATAGTTTCTCCTATCCTTGTCTAGAGCAATTTTGCATATGGGGTGTAGGCCCCAAATGTTCAAAGCGTTCGCCCTTATTCATAGAATTTAGTGTGATTCCTATCAATCAACTGTCAAGTCTCTTATCAATTCATCTCTCCATTTCTAATCACTTCTATTCAATCAATTCTACTTCTTTTGCCTTCAATCATCTCGCTTTCAGCCATATTGGGTTGAACTATGAAAGCTCTGATTTCCTTATTGCACTATAAGGATACGTAGGCAGGAGAGCCCACTTTCTTCGCGAGCTACCCTATTTATCAATCAATCATTCTCCATTCATTCTATCAATACCATCTTTTTAAGATTAATCATACTTCTCACTGGACTCCTTGTCTAACCTTTTAGGACGATTTAATGACAGTCCACCTCATCAATCGAGAGTTGTTTGGGACTATGCCCAAACACTTAATTCAATCTTTCTTTTTGGCTTTACCCTATAGTGGCGATAATACTAGCCCACATACTGGTAAAAGCCTACCTTGCTCTTCGATTCAAAGTCTATCTCCTACTTGGGTCCAAGACACTATTCTTAGTTGATCTCGAACTGTTTGTTCCCCATCCAGTGATACATTATTCCTTGTACTACACAATCATGAAATCATTCCTTGAAGTGGTGTTTGTCTTGTGGGTCCTGATCAGTCTCCAATTCTACTTGTTTTCTGACACTCATTCGGCACCTTTTCACAAAGTCGGTAACACATTAGTCTACTTGTTTTATTATTCTGTTTAGTAAATCAGATGTTTTGCTTGTTATTTCAAGTTGTTGATTATATTTGGTTTGCATAATTATACTTCATTTCATCTTTCTTTGTGGTAGTTCTACTGGTTTCAGGTGTAAGCAAGAGTACCGGAGGGATAGACAAGCGAATCGGACGTTCCGGGCCCGTCGGAAGAGGAAATTGGGCAACAGAGTAGTCCTGATACGACCATCCATGTTGCCCAACACGGGCCGTGTCAGGAGAGGAAAGCTAGAAGAAGAAAACAAGGAGCTGACACGGGTTCCCGTGCCAGCCTCTCTGGAGGGGTGTGTCATGACCTCTTCACTAGACAGCCAACACGACCTGTCGTGTTGCCTGAGACGACAAGTGTTGGCTTGGACACCTCATTTTCCAATTTTTGCTGTATTTTGGCACGGCTATTCCCGGAGGGTATTTTGGACTTTTGCTACATCAAATTAGTCATCAGGAACTATTTAGGGGATTTTTGAATATGGAGAATGGACTTTTCACGATAAAAAATTGGAGACGATAAAGATTGAAACGGTCAAAAGCAATGAAGAACAGAGATCCTTCAAGAGCGAATGCGATTGAAGATCAACGGAATTCCCATCCTTTTGTAATGTCTCGCTTTTATTTTGTATCTTATTTGAATAATATGAGAGGCTAAACCCCCCAATGCCAGAGGGGTGTCCCTGAATTGATCGTGTAATGACTCTGAAGTTATAATTTCCTTAATACATGTTATTTTTTGTTAATTTCACTGTGTAATTTTCTTAATGCTTTCTTTATCAGAAAAATCAGGATTGATATATGGTTAACAATTAAAAGGATTGCAATTGTTAAGGTTTTTATACAGTGAATCCATAATAGATATCACCTAGGATTAGGGATACCCTATGGTTACCGGGTTGTTCTTGTTAAATTGAAATTACTTGGTTTTATCATAATCACCTAAGGACTTAAAGGTTAGACTAAATACCAAAGGTTTCCCTCCGAGGTCTTAGGGGGAAACAATCTTAAGATCTGGTAATTGAAACAATTTTCATTATTAAGGAGATATACACTCAAGGGTCATTACAGGAGATTTTCACACACCACCCTTGGCATATTATTATAACTTGTGAAAATATTTATTTTCTCTTTATCTTACAGTGACTTTTTAAAAAACCCAAACTATCAATTTTGTTCAATTGAGTAACAATTTACACATATATTGTTGCGCAATCCTCGAGATCGATCATTGGGAAACATCCATATTATTACTATATCGACAAAATAATACACTTGCTATTTTTCCCGATCAAGTTTTTGGCGCCATTGTCGGGGATTGCCAAATATAAGTTTAAATTATCTCAATTAAATTTTTGTTGCTCTGCAACTAATTTTTTTTCGTTATTGTAATAATTTATTTTGATTATATCAACTAATCTGTGTTTGATATTTGTATGCGAGGTAAGGCCTCAACTGATTTTCCTTTTGACGCAAAAATCGAGAGAACCTTGCGGGAAAGACTCAGGCAAGCTCGATTAGCCAGATTGGAATCAGACGAAGAACAACTTTCCATTCAGTCAGGTTCAGATTCAGGTTTCGATAGAGAGATCGAAACTATGGTTGATGTTCCACCGCCACCAGAAAGACTGTTGGGTGACTACGGGGGTGCAAATGCACCAACAGGCAGATTAACTATTGTCAACCAACCAGTTAACGTGGATAGTTTCCAGTTGCATCCAAGTACTATTAATCAGCTTGAAAGGAAGCATTTTACTGGAAAAGTAAATGAAGATGCAAACAAGCATTTGCAGAGGTTTCTGACCATGAGCAACATTCTGAAAATTGATGGACACACCGAAGAAGCTAAGAATTTGAGAATGTTCTCGTTCACCTTGGCAGAAGAAGCCGAAGAATGGTTTTATTCTCTACCTGCCGGTAGCATCACTTCTTGGGAAGAAATGGAAAAAGCCTTCCTGAATGAGTACTTTCCAGCATCGGTATTTCTGCGAAAGAGGTATGAAATTCTAAATTTTAAGTAGAGGGACATGGAAACTTTGGGAGACGTTTTAAAGAGATTCAAGAGAGTCCTGGTTGCCTGCCCAACTCATAATATGGATCCAACCGAACAAATGCAGATGTTTATGAATGGTCTCAAAATAAAGACCAAACAACTGATTGATACCGCAGCCTGTGGCTCCACCAATTTTTCAACAGCCACCGATATCAAGAAGATCATTGAAGCTATTGCTGCTAATGAGCATTTGGAGTTGTATGATAGGTGTCAAAGCAAATAAGAAGGGGTTATAGATTTAAAAATGGAAACGAATAAAATCCCTATTGAAGATACTATAGCTGCTGAAGTTGAGAAGAAGCTGAAGGCGATGAATATAGGTACCCAACAGGTGGCACAGGTTCAACCGGCCCCTACCGTCTACTGTGAGATTTGTAATAGTCCACACCAAACTGTATATTATTTTGCAACTCCTCAATAAATGGAGAAAATCAAATTTTTGAAGCAGAATAATCCTTATTCCAATACGTACAATCTGAGTTGGAAGAATCATCCAAACTTCTCATGGAAAGACAAAAAAGGATCCGCTCCTTAACATGGTCAGTACCAGACTCAATATCAACAATAGCAGCATCAATAAGCCCCTAAGAAAGCCGATTGGGAAATTCCAATTGAAAGAATGGCAACGCATAATGTTCAATTTCAAGAAGAAACCCGGAACAATCAGAAAAACATCACAGCATCCATATAGAATCTTGAAGTCCAAATGGGTCAAATCGCTCAGCAATTAACTTCGAGTTCTCAAGCACAAGGTGCTCTACCTAGTGCAACCGTGACAAATCCTAGAGAGCTTAATAATGTGAGCGTTGTGACAATAAGAAGTGGTAAATCTGATGAAGTAGTCGGGGAGGTGGATGAAGAGGAAGATCAATTGATCGAAGTGGATTTAGAGATCAAAGAAAATGAAGTTGTGAGGGAAGAAATGGTAGCACCGAAACTTGTTGTGAAAGAAACAATCATTGAGCCTAAGCCGGTTATTAAGCTTCCCTTCCCCACTAGAAACGACAACATGAGAAAAACTTTGAAAATTTCTTAGAGTTGTTCAAGAAGCTGGAGAGTAACATTCCACTGTTTGAGGCAGTTCAATAAATGCCTACTTATGCCAAGTTCATGAAGGACAAATCCTAGAGAGCATAATAATGTGAGCGCTGTGACAATAAGAAATGGTAAATCTGATGAAGTAGTCGGGGAGGTGGATGAAGAGGAAGATCAATTGATCGAAGTGGATTTGGAGATCAAAGAAAATGAAGTTGTGAGGGAAGAAGTGGTAGCCCCGAAACTTGTTGTGAAAGAAACAATCATTGAGCCTAAGCCGGTTATTAAGCTTCCCTTCCCCACTAGAAACAAGAAAAAGGGACAACATGAGAAAAAATTTGAAAATTTCTTAGAGTTGTTCAAGAAGCTGGAGAGTAACATTACACTATTTGAGGCAGTTCAATAAATGCCTACTTATGCCAAGTTCATGAAGGACATCATTTCGAAGAGGCGTACCTTCGACACCAACCCGATTATTCTAACCGAAACTTGTAGTGCTATTTTGTAGGGTATGAAGATTCCAATAAAGAAGAAAGATTGAGGAGCTATCACCATCCCTTGTACTATTGAAGATATGTCATTCAATAAAGGTCTTATTGATCTGGGAGCTAGTGTGATTCTCATGCCGTTATCCATTTACAAGAAGCTTGGTATAGGGGTTGTGCAAGATACGAGGATGACATTCCAATTCGCTGATCATTCGGTCAAGAAACCGTATGGTATTGTTGAAGATGTTCTGGTGAAAATTGACAAGTTTGTAATTCTTGAAATGCCGGAAGATGAAGAGATCCCTCTCATTCTTGGGAGACCCTTTTTAGAAACAGGAAGGTGCTTGATAAGCATAGAAGAATGAACCATGACGTTGAAGGTTTATGATAAGGAATTGAAAATCGATGTCCGAAACACCATGAGGTACAAGGATAATATTTATACCAGTCATACTATAGAGGTTCTGGATCAGGTGATGACATATGATAGTCCTTTGAATTCACCACAGTCACCTTTGGAAAGAGTGTTGAGTTTGTCCATTTTCGATAGTGATAAAGAAGTGGACAACGGGGAATCTGAAGTGCCAACCTTGTTAGACGTACAACCTCCGTGGAAAGGATCTCGACCACACCGGTGGGAGGATTTACTCCTACCTCAATCTAGTAAGGAAGATGAAGAGCCAAAGAAGGGAACAAAGTTGAAACAACTTCCTGAGAATCTTAAGTATGTCTTTCTCGGTCCTTAAGGAAAATGTCATGCTATCATAAACTCGAGCCTGCAGAATATCCAAGAAGAAAAGCTCATCCAAGTCCTAAAAAAGTACAAAAATGCTATTGGATGGGAAATTGAATATTTGAAAGGTATTAGACCTACTGTGTGCATGCATAAAATTCTCATGGAAGAAGACCACAAAACGGTAGTCCAACCACAGAGAAGACTCAACCCAACAATGAAGGAGGTAGTTCGGAAGGAGATGGTGAAATTGTTAGACGCAAGTGTTATATATCCCATTTCTGACAGCCCTTGGGTGAGCCCGGTGCATGTTGTCCCTAAGAAAGGAGGACCACCGTAATAAGGAATGAAAAAATGAGTTAGTTCCTACTCAGACAATTACCGGGTGGCGCGTTTGCATTGACTACAGAAGGTTGAACACAAAAACTAGGAATAACCATTTCCCATTGCCATTTATTGACCAGATGTTAGAAAGGTTAGCCGGACATGATTGCTACTGTTTTCTAGATGGATACTCCGGGTATAATCAGATTGTAGTCGCTCCGGAAGACCAAGAAAAGACAACTTTCACATGCCCGTATGATGTATTTGCTTACCGAAGAATGCCATCTGGGTTGTGTAATGCTCCAACCACCTTCCAACGATGCATGACTTCCATTTTCACCGATATGCTCGAAAAGCATATGGAAGTCTTCATGGATGACTTCTCGGTCTTTGGATCCTCATTTGGTAACTGCTTAACTAATCTCTCTCTTGTTTTAGACAGGTTCCAGAAAACAAATTTAACTCTGAACTGGGAGAAATGTCACTTCATGGTGCGAAAAGGGATATTATTGGGTCACAAAATTTCCTACAAGGGAATTGAAGTTGACCAAGCAAAAGTGGAAGTGATATCTAAACTCCCACCTCCTGTTAATGAGAAGGGTATCAGGAGTTTCTTAGGACACGTAGGTTTTTACCGCAGGTTCATAATAGATTTCTCAAAAATCGCAAAACCGCAGACCACTCTATTGGTTAAGGATAAGGCATTTCTGTCCGACAAAGAATGCACCTTGGCCTTTGAGACATTGAAGATCAAATTGATTTCAGCACCCATTATTATGCTACTCATATGTTGAACCATGCACAAATGAACTATGCAACCACTGAGAAAGAGTTGTTGGTCGTGGTTTATACATTTGACAAATTCAGGCAATACTTGTTAGGATCGAAGGTTGTCGTGTATATAGATCATGCTGCTTTGAAATATCTGTTTTCTAAACAAGACTCTAAGCTGAGGCTTCTCAGGTGGATCTTACTCCTCCAAGAATTTGATGTTGAGATCCGGGACAAAAGGGGGTGTGAAAACACAGTGGCGAACCATCTATCCCAAATGTCACCAATTGAAGAAACAGAAGAAAAGAGACCGATAAAGGATGAGTTCGCTGATGAACACATCCTCGCTGTTATCGGTATCCCGTGGTTCACAGACTATGCAAATTATTTGGTGGGGGGTGTAATCCCCAACGATTTTGTCTCTAACAAAAAGAAAAAGTTTG
Organism: Lathyrus oleraceus; assembly: GCF_024323335.1. Taxonomy (NCBI): domain Eukaryota; kingdom Viridiplantae; phylum Streptophyta; class Magnoliopsida; order Fabales; family Fabaceae; genus Lathyrus; species Lathyrus oleraceus. Next base: position 323,647,904 of record NC_066582.1, on the reverse strand, counting down.
TTCATGATTACAGGTTTTACTTGTGGGATGACCCATTCCTATACAAGAGAGGAGTGGATGGGCTAGTCAGAAGATGCATCCCGGAGGAGGAACAAATGAATGTACTTAGAGCTTGTCATGACTCGAACTATGGAGGACACTTCAGTGGTGACCGAACAACGGCCAAAGCTCTTAAGTCAGGTCTATATTGGCCCACATTGTTCAAAAATGCCCAATACATTATCAAAGAATGCGACAGATGGCAAAGAACGGGAAATAATTCTAAGAGAAATCAAATGCCTCAAAACACTATGCTGGAGGTTGAATTGTTTGATGTATGGGGAATAGACTTCATGGGCCCATTTCCACCGTCCTTTGGAAAAAAAATTACATCTTGGTAGTAGTAGACTATGTATCAAAGTGGATGGAAGCAGTGGCATTGCCTATCAATGACTCTAAAGTTGTTGTGACATTTTTGAAGAACAATATCTTTTCGAGATTTGGGGTGCCGAGAGCACTTATTAGCGATGAAGGTACTCACTTTTTGAACAAACTGATGGAGAATACGCTAAATAAATATAATGTTAAAACAATATCACCACTCTGTATCACCCTCAAACGAGTGGACAGGTCGAAGTGTCCAACAGGCAGATAAAGCAAATCTTGGAAAAGATGGTATGCGCATCTAGGAAAGACTGGGCAGTAAAATTAGAAGATGCACTATGGGCATAGATAACGGCTTTCAAAACACCCATAGGTATGTCTCCTTATCAGTTGGTTTATGGTAAAGCTTGTCACTTGCCACTAGAGTTGGAGCATAAAGCGTTTTGGGCATCCAAATTCTTGAATTATGATCTGGTTAAAGCGGGTGAATCTCGAATCCTTCAGCTCCACGAGTTAGAGGAGTTTCAAAATCAAGCTTATGAAAATGCCAAACTCTACAAAGAAAAGACAAAGAAATGACACGATCAAAAGCTGCAGAGAAAGGAGTTTGTCGAGGGACAACTGATGCTCTTGTTCAACTCCAGATTAAAGTTCTTTCCAGGAAAGTTGAAATCCAAGTGGTCGGGTCCGTTTTTGGTTCACAAATTGTTTCCCCATGGAGCAATAGAACTTAAAAATCCTAGTAATGGGGATACATTTAAGGTGAACGGACAAAGGTTGAAGCACTACTACAAGGGGCAGCAAAGTGGTTTGATCGATAATGTTCGTCTCCAAGGATGAGAGAGACGACCGTCGAGCCATGTGACGTTAAACGCAGCGCTTCGTGGGAGGCAACTCACGCATTTTTATTCTAATTATTTCAGTGTTTGATGTGTTTCCAATTTTATTTGTAGGTTCGCAGGTAAATCGCCTAATGCAGAAGAAAATGTTTGAGCTAAACTCATAAAAGACAATTGGATACCAGAGAACGGGAAAACAGAGGGAAAAAATTAGCAATTTTTTGAAAAAACAGGGCCCTGACACAGGTGCCTGTGTCACTTGACACGACCCGTGTCAGGCAAGGAGCTAAGGAAGAGAAATTTTACAGTAGGCTGACACAGCCGCCTGTGTCAGCTGACACGGCCTGTGTCAGCTCTACTAGAAGGAAAGTCATAAAATAGTGGCATGACACGTTTGCCCGTGTCAGACCCAACGACCATATTTTTTCAAATTTTGGATTTTGTGATTTCGTGGACCCCACCCAGATTTTCCACCACTTAAACTCATTATACTCTAAATTAACCCATAAAATTTGATCTTCTCACCTTCCCTCTCCCATCTTTACCAAATCTTTCTCCTTCCTCAATTGTTCTTCAATTTTCTCCATAACCTCACCACCAAAAATCTCACAACTTGGCCACTTTACTCCGTCCAAATCGTCGGCACCCTTCATAAAAGTTGCTATACTCTCCACCCTCTACAAGGCTACGGTAATCGTTTTTCCTTTTTCCCTACTTTATTTTTGGGGCATAACTTTTTGTTACAGGAATCAATCATGCCACCAAAGCGAATTTCTAAGGGGAAGCAAACAGAAACGGAATCATCCCGTCCTCGAAAACGGACCATCCGTCATCCGAATTCACACGATATCATCTTCGATAACCCGACGCATAAACGAAGCTACTCTTCTCATGTTAAACGGAAGATAACTCCGACAAGGTACCTATGTTCTGATACTTTATTTCAATTGGGCCTGTCGGAAGAATTGGATAGGATGTTCCATGTCCTCGGCATGCTTGAATTTGTGCATTGTGAAGCGCCTACCTATGAGCGCATCACTTTAGAATTCTTGAGCATCATTAATTTCAAGTTGAAAAAAGGTTGGGCAGGTACAACGATGTACTTTGGAGGAACGATGACTTTCAGGTTATACAATGTCGACCACGAGTTGACAGTGGAGCAGCTGGGTGAAATTCTACACCTACCCCTATATGTCCCCGAAGCCGTCCCAAATAGTTTTGATGCTAAGACTTTCTGGTTGGCCATCACGGGATAATCAGATTATGTTGCTAAAGGGGCGAAAGCATCTGGCATTCAAAAACCTTGTTTAAGGTATGCCCAAAAGGTGTTGACTTTCACGCTTTTTGGTAGGGGTGATAGCACATGCGTGGCTACCCAGAGGGAGCTCTTCTTTTTGTTTGCCATGGAAAACCGAGTTGTTATGAGCGATGCAGCATTTGCAGCGGATTACCTGGGTCGAGTGGGGAGAGCAGCCCAAGGGGGAATCTCCATAGGGGGCATCATCACACAGATTTCCCACCATTTCGGATATGACTCTGCTGCACTTAATGAGACGCTAGTGGCAGGTAAGCATAAACTGGACATGAACGCATTGGTTCAGCAAGGTATGATATCATAAATTTATGATTATTATACTTTAATGAGTTCGGGTCAGTTTATTATGGCTCTTCCTGACCCTACACGAATTAGCGTTTCCAACATGGCCAATTGGCTATATGAGAGTGCTGTCCAAGATGATATGGACGAGCACAATGCTGACCCATTTGCTGCAGGTGACCCACAAGAGGAAGAGGTGCAGGAATATGAGTATTTGTTGCTCCTCCAGAGGACACCATGCACCCAGGTGACGGGTCGTCATATGTGACACCGGACCAATGGTCGTGGATGTAAACAGAATCGGCGATCTCCGAGCGGAGCAAACACGCCAAGGCCTAAAGCAAGCCCGTCAAGGGACTCTTATGAAGGAGATGCACGCGATGATGCAATAGCTGATATTGCAATTTCCGCCACCGTAATGAACCTGTGTGAGTCCCTCTCTATATTGGATTAAACATTGCGGACAATATTTAGTTCAAGTGTGTGTGTGTGATGGGGGGGGGGGGGTATTATTTGTTATTTTTGTTCTTAGTTTTTTTTATAGCATCTTATTATGTGTGTTTAAAATAATTAGTTGTGTGGCATTCTATGTGTTACAGATAGAGGACATTCATGCCGGATGAATAATGTAGCTTGGAGCGATTAGATGAAAGACACAATCCTCTACTTGCTCTTTTGGAAACCCCTGAAAGTTGATGCTACTGATCCGAACCATCGGACGTGACTCTCTGTCACTGGACTTCTTAGGAGTACTGTGTAACCGAAGTGAAGACGAAGCTACATCACACTAAGAGGTATCTTGGAAGCCTGTAAGCTATACCAAACATGGTAAGGACTACAAAAAAGCCAAACACTTGTCATCATGAGAGCTTTCTAGGTATGTCTCTGTCTCTCTGGGTTTGTATAAGAGATACTGGAATTTAATAACACAATTGTACACACTAAGGCATTATATTTTTTTTTATTTTAACCCTGAGCCTTTCCAGCCAACCCGCCATTATTACCCTTCGTTCATCCAAGTTGAGCCATATTTCCTTTTGTTTGTTATTTAACCACTGTATATAACCATAAGCCCATACACTACCACACCGTGCTTAGATAAGTGTTGTTTACCTCGGATCTGTGGAAAAGCCTAAGTTTGGGGTTTCATCAAAATTTTGGGACACCGATAAAAAGTAGATAAGTGCAGAAAAATGATAAAAAGTACGAAACTTCAAAGTAAAAAAAGAGATGAAAAAAATATATTATGAGAAGTATCATGAAGCACTTATCTAGAAGAATTGAGGTTGGCAAAAAGAGTCTCAAAAGAGCAATAAAAAGAAGAAAAAAGAGCCAATGAATTCCAACAAGAACGGTGCCCAAAAAGAATACCCCCTGATTAAAAGATCGAACACAGTTACGAGGGTAGCAACACAGACTCTGAGCCTGAACCCCTAGTATTTCCCTTTTTGTTTTGATTTCCCACCTTATACCTTAGCCCCGCTACAACCCAAAAAGCTCTCGAATAGTGTGTGTTGTGTGTTTTTGTTATGAATGTATTTGTGTTTCAAACCTAAGAGTTGACTTTGCATGCTCTGTTTTTCTTGAGTGCAAACACTTTGATCCCGAGAGATTTGGTAAGAGTGTGAAAAGCTACAGGCCAAAAGATGCGTCAATGTGAAAGTGTAGTAGAAGTCGGAAGTCGGGAAAGAGTAAAACAGTGAATGAAAAATGAACAGGGAATCGCGAAAGATCACAGTAGCATTGTGGATGAAAAATTTGGGGGTGACTGTCCTGATGTCTCAAGCATCACTTGAGAAAAAGCAATGAGATAAGTTTGGGGTTATGATCAGTCTCCAATTCTACTTGTTTTCTAACATTCATTCGGCACCTTTTCACGAAGTCGGTAACACATTAGTCTATTTTTTTTATTGTTCTATTTAATAAATTAGATGTTTTGCATTATTATTTTAAGTTGTTGATTATATTTGGTTTGCATCATTATACTCCATTTTATGTCTCTTTGTGGTATTTCTACTAGTTTTAGGTATAAGCAAGAGTACCAGAGGGATAGACAAGCGAATCGAACATTCCGAGCCCGTCGGAAGAGGAAATTGGGCAACATAGTAGTCCTGACACGGCCACCCGTGTTGCCCAACACGGGCCGTGTAAGGAGAGGAAAGCTAGAAAAAGAAAACAAGGAGCTAACACGGGTGCCAGTGTTAGCTGACACGACCTGGGTTAGCCTCCCTAGAGGGGCGTGTCATGATCTCTTCACCAGACATCCAACACGGCCTATCGTGTTACCTGACATGACCAGTGTTGGCTTGGACACCTCATTTTCCAGTTTTTGCTATATTTTGGCACGGCTGATCCCGTAGGGAATTTTGGACTTTTGCTACATCAAATTAGTCATTAGGAACTATTTAGGGGATTTTTGAATATGAAGAAAGGACTTTTCAAGATAAAAAATTGGAGATGATAAAGATTGAAGTGGTCAAAAGTGGCGAAGAATAGAGATCCTTCAAGAGAGGATGCGATTGAAGATCAACGGAATTCTCATCCTTTTGTAATGTCTCGTTTTTATTTTGTATCTTATTTGAATAATATGAGAGGCTAAACCCCCCAATGCAAGGGGGGTGTCCCTGAATTAATCGTGTAATGACTCTGAAGTTATAATTTCGTTAATAAATGTTATTTGTTGTTAATTTCACTGTGTAATTTGCTTAATGCTTTCTTTTTCAGAAAAATCAAGATTGATATATGGTTAACAATTAGCAGGATTACAATTGTTAAGGTTTTTATACAGTGAAACCATAGTATATATCACCTAGGACTAGGGATACCCTATGGTTATCGGGTTATTCTTGTTAAATTGAAATTGCTTGGTTTCATCATAATCACCTAAGGACTTAGAGGTTAGATTGAATACCAAAGGTTTCCCTCTGAGGTCTTAGGGGGAAACAATCTTAAGATCCGGTAATTGAAATAATTTTCATTATTAAGGAGATATACACTCAAGGGTCATTACAGGAGATTTTCACACACCACCCTTGGCATATTATTATAACTTGTGAAAAGATTTATTTTGTCTTTATCTTACAGTGACTTTTTACAAAACCCCAACTATCAATTTTGTTCAATTGAGTAACAATTTACACATATATTGCTGCGCAATCCTCGAGATCGATCATTGGGAAACATCCTTATTATTACTATATCGGAAAATTAGTACACTTGCTATTTTTCTCGATCAGGTCCCTGTTGCTTACACAAATATCTCTCTCTCTCTCTCCTTGTTTCATGGCAGTTAATCTCTGAAATTGGGTTTGTCTTGTGAGTCCCCGTTGCATGGACAAATACCTTTTGATACCATTCTGTTGGTACAGACTATACTTTTCATCACTGTATATGTCTCTCTCTATTCTCGTGGTTACGAACTTCGATTGCTCTGACTTTCTCATTGCACGATGAGAATACGTTGGCACGAGGATGGGAATCCTTGGAGAGCATACTTCTAATTATTCCTCCTTCTCCTTAGGGCGCCACTCATATCTTTAACGATCCATTATCTACCTTTGATCATAAATCGTTCACCCAGTGACACATTATTCCTTTGACATCAAAATACACTTCCTTTGGATATCCGTATACACCCTTTTGGCTAATCACCTTATAATGGCAGTCCTGCTAGTCCATACATCAGTAAAGTTGTTTCCCTTTATGGTACAAATCTCATTTCTCTTATGGATTCCAATACACTTTCACCTTTTGATTTCAAACAATACTTATTCAGTCACTTGTCACCAGTTACCCAATTCTGTGACTTTGGTCACTTCATTCCGTTCATCTCCATGATGCACTCATATTCTATCTTTATTCACTCCACATGATATACCAGGTGTCTTTAAGCTAAATTAACTACCTCTTTGTGCTCCTTCTTGCGTCATATTGTGAACCAAGAGATGTTTGGGACTGTGCCCAAACACCTATTTCTTCATCTTTTTGGCTTTACCCTATAGTGGCGGTCTTACTAGGCCACATACTGGTAATAGCAACCTTACTCTTGGGTTCATCTTTTCACCCTTTTTAGAGCTTAAAACACTATCCTTTGATTCAGACCATACCTTGATCACAAATCCCTTCATTTCCCGTCTCTAGTTTCTTGAACTACGAAGCTCTGAATTCCTCATTGCACTATGAGGATACGTAGGCATGAGGGCCCCAATCCTCATCGAGCATTCTATCTATTTCTCTCTCATTTCTCATTCTTTTATGAGTAATATTTAGATAACACCTATTCGAGCGATAACAATTAAAACGGTTCCCATGGAGTACCATGGATGTTTAGGGTGCTAATACCTTCCCCTTGCATAACCGACATCCTTAGCCAACATGTCTCTTTCTCCCGGAAAAAAAAGGTATGTAAAGGCTATGGTTTCCTGCAGAAAAATCTCATATCCCCCTCACAGGTGTGGACTATGCTCCAAGGTGGTCCCTAGAAGGTCTCCCAAAGTCATCGACTCGAAAGAAAATACCCTGCCGTAGTGAATACTCACAGGATAAAAGTACTTCCAAGTGAACCTAGTCTGGGTGTGGTTCTCGTGATAACCCAACGCGCGAAACAAAGGCGTACACGACTATCCACAAGTATATCTTATGTGTATACTAAGCTCGGTTATAGAGCTTTCCTCTAATGTAGTATATCCCAACCCAATAGGGAATATAACAGATAATATCCATAATATAAAGCAATAAGAAATGCAATAAATAAAGTGAGTAAATGCATAAAGGTAAATGCCTATAAAAAGCGAAAGCAACCTAAATTATGCTCGACTCCTTTTAGCGACTAGGAAATGCTCTAAGAAGCAAAATCCCCAATAGAGCCGCCAACTGAAGCTAGCGGAAATATACCCAAACGTATCACACGCTCGAACATACAACACAGTTGCCATCAAACTTTATTTATCCCCTAAGGGAAGGGAAAACATCGATAAAACCCTGGGGAAAGAGATATACTGGGTAAGGAAGTCGGTTATGCAAGGGAAAGGTATTAGCACCCCAAATGCCCATGGTACTCCATGGGAACCGTTTTGATTGTTCTTGCTCGAATAGGTGAGATCTAAAGATTACTCGCAAAAGAATGGGGAAAAATAAAGTAATAAATAGAGTGCTCGGTGAGGATTGTGGCCCTCATGCCTACGTATCCTCATAGTGCAATGAGGAATTCAGAGCTTCGTAGTTCAAGGAACTAGAGGCAGGAGATGAAAAAAAGTGTGATCAAAGTATGGTATGAACCAAAGGATAATGTTATTTGAACTCCAACAAGGATGAAATGATGAACCCAAGAGTAACGTGGCTATTACCAATACGTAGGCTAGTAGGACCTCCGCTGTGAGGTAAAGCCAAAAAGACGAAGAAATAAGTGTTTGGGTACAAAACCCAAACATCTCTTGGTTCACAAGGTGAAGCAAGAAGGAGTACAAAGAGGTAGTGTGTTTGGCTCAAATAACGGGTATATCACATGGAGTGAATGAAGGTAGAATATGAATGTATCATGGAGATGAACGGAGTAAAATGGCCGAAGTCACAGAAATTGAATATTTGTGACAAGTGACTGAAGAAGTATTATTGGAATCGAAAGGTGAAAGTGTATTAGAATCCATAAAAGAAATGGGATTTGTACCATAGAGGGAAAAGGCTTTAACCGATACGTGGACTAGTAAGACCGCCACTATAGGGTGTTTAGCCAAAAAAGAAGGAATTAAGTGTTTGAGGGTGTAGCCCAAAACATCTCTAGGTAGAAATGTGGACTTTGTGTTAGGCGTCCTAAAAGGATGTGTATGGAATTCCAAAGAAAGTGTATTTCGATGTCAAAGGAATAATATATCACTTGATGAATGATTCATGATCGAAGGTAGGTAATGAATAGTGAAAGATATGGATGATGCTCTAAGGAGGAAGAAGGAATAATTCTAATTATGCTCTCCAAGGATTCGCATCCTTGTGCCTACGTATTCTCATTGTGCAACGATAAAGTCAGAGCAACCTTAGTTCGGAACCACGAGAAATAGAGAGAGACATACAGTGATGAAAAATATAATTTTTACCAACAAAATGGTATCAAAAGGTTAACTGCCATGAAACGAGAAGAGAGATATTTGTCTAAGCGACGGGGGCTCACAAGACAAACACCAATTCAAGGAATGATTGTAGTACTGGATAGTGCAAGGAATAGTGTATCACTGGATGGGGAACAAATAGTTCAAGATGAAATAAGAATAGTATATTGGATCCAAGAAGGGGATAGACTCTGAATCAGAGAGCAAGGTAGGCATTTACCAGTACGTGGGCTAGTAAGATCGCCACTATAGGGTAAAGCCAAAAATAAAGATTGAATTAAGTGTTTGGGTGCAGTCCCAAACAACTCTCAATTGAGGAGATGGATTGTCGTTAAGACATTCCAAAAGGATAGACAAGGAGTCCATGGAGAAGTATGATTGATCTCAAAAAGTTGGTATTGATAGAATGAATGAAGAATGATTGATTGATAAATAGGGTAGCAATAGATAAGGTAGCTCGCGAAGAAACTAGGTTCTCCTGCCTATGTATCCTTATAGTGCAATAAGGAAATCAGAGCTTTCGTAGTTCAACTACTAGGGCCGAAAACAAGGTGATTAGGGAGGCAAAAGAAAAGATGATAGGATGATTGAATGAAATAGTAGAATAGACTTGATAGTTACTTGATAAGAATCACACTAAAGTCTATGAGTAAAGATGGATACGATAAGAAATTATCCAAACGTCTCGCACCCAAAGATATCTAGAATGAGTGTAGGAAATCTCTAGTCTCATCTTAAACTTTAATTGGAGAGAGAATAATCTTTGTTGTTGTTTCTTGTATTGATAAAGACCTTATCAATCGTTCAATTCGAATTGCACTAAAGTCTATGAATAGAGGTGAATACGATGAGCGATGGGTCATTCGTCCCATACCCAAAGATATTCAGAATGGGGGTAGGAATTCTCTAGTCCCATTCCTTCTCTATTGCTTAAGGCTCGTGTCGTACAACTTGATTCATGATTGGTAAGTTGTTGATGTAGTCCTTGTTTGTTGTATGATGCTTTATGAAGGGAGAGAGACTTGTCGATCGTATGATTAGAATTGTGCTAAAGTCTATGAATATAGGTGAATACTATGAGCGATGGGTCATTCGTCTCATACCCAAAGATATCCATAATGGGGGTAGGAATTCTCCAGTCCCATTCCGTATCCATTAGTTTAGGCTCATGCCACACAATTCCAACTTTTATTTAACAAGCTTTTGCAGTTTCCATTTTTGAAGCACTTGTATAATCCACTTCTTGGCATGACTGAGGATGCCTTGATTGAGAATCCGAATTGAGGCTTCGAGCTCCACAGCTTAGAAGAAAAAGTATAATTATTTGACCAAGGGTCTTTTGGTCACTCAATTAGACGGTGGGATTATACAAGTTCAAAGGATTTAATTAATAAAAATTGCTTATGATCAATTTGAATCATGGGTTTGATTTGATTGGAGAAACTAGGTTAGCGCCTAATCTGATGGTCAGAATTGAATTAGACTATCCTAATGGATCATGTCATGGTTGATTACAAATTCTATGTTAGAAAAATCCTAAGGGAACATGTTACTGTTAAGACTTTTGGATTTAAATTCTATGTTAAATTCTATGTTAAATTCTATTCCTAAAGAAGCATGTGATTATATTAATAAAAAAGACGAGCTAAAGCTAGCAGAAATATACCCGAACGTATCGCACGCTCAAACATACAACAGAGTCGCCATCGAACTTTATTTATCCCAAAAGGGAAGGGAAAACATCGATAAAACCCGAGGGAAAGAGATATGTTGGGTAAGGAAGTCGGTTATGCAAGGGGAATGTATTAGCACCCTAAACATCCATGGTACCCCATGGGAACAATCCGATTGTTCTCGCTCGAATAGGTGTAATATCTGAAGATTACACTCAAAAGAATAGGGAAAAAAGTAAAAGAAATAGATAAAGTGCTCGCTGAGGATTGGGGCCCTCATGCCTATGTATCCTCATAGTGCAATGAGGAATTCAGAGTTTCGTAGTTCAAGGAACTAGAGACGGGAGGTGAAAAGAATTATGATAAAAATATGGTCTGAATCAAAGGATTGTGTTTTTGAGCTCCAACAAGGGTGAAAAGGTGAACCCAAGAGTAAATAGGTATAAACCAATAAGTGAGGGCCTACAGCCCAATATCGCTGTATCGGGACAACCAAAAAGAGAGGAATAAGGTGTTTGGGATACAGGCCAAACAACTCTTGGTTCACAAGGAGGTACAAGATAAAGCACAAAGAGGTAGTATAATTGGCTCAAAGGTAACTGCTATATCACATGGAGTGAGTGAAGGTAGGATGTGAATGGATCGTGGAGATGAATGGAGGAATGCCCTAAGGCAGGAGTAAAAAATAAGTATGCTCGTGGAGGATTCGAACCCTTGTGCCTACGTATTCTCATCGTGCAATGAGAAAATCAGAGCAATCGTAGTTCAGCCTACTACGACTGAAAGCAAAGAGAGATTCAATAGGGTTACCAAGAGGCAAGGTAGATCGCTTAACAAGCAAGGATGCGGTATTAACCAAAGATGGTGATCAACCACAAGGACAACTGAGATATTTCCAGAGTCAGAATTCCATAGGGAAAGATAGATGAATTCCATAATCTGAACTAAATACAAGGCAAGGAATGGATTTCCAAAGTCTGAACTCAATAAGGGCTAAGGAGATATAGTACAAAAGTCTGAATTTCAAGTCAATGTCAAAGGTTTCCAGAGTCTGAACTCCATGGGCAAGATGTATAAGCATGCCATAGTCTGAACTATATAAGGAAAATGAACTGATTTGAATGCCAGAGTATGAACTCCATCAGGGCAGAAGAGTATGGTTCCAAAGTACGAACGGTGTGTGTAATGGAAAAGGTAGCCAGAGTCTGAACTCCAAGGGCTGGATAAATGAATGCCAAAGTTTGAACTGTAAGGTAGGATAATATGTCAAAGTCTGAACTGTATAGACAAAATCAGAATAGCCAAACTCTGAACTTAATAGGGCAATGATGCCAAGATCTATATCTTATAGGCAAATAATAAAGATAGAGTTTGAACTCCATGGGCTAAAGAAGCTTGCCAAGGTCTGCACCTTGATGGCAAGAAGCAAAGCCAGAGTCTGAACTCCATGAGCTAAAAGAAGTAACCAAGGTTTGCACCTTAAGGCGAAGGATAAAGCCAGAGTCTGAACTCCATGGGCTAAAGGAGGTTGCCAAGGTCTGCACCTTGAGGGCAAGCAACAAAGTACCATAGTCTGGATTGATATGCAATACTTGAATCTATTGATTGAGAAATGGGATGTGACCCTTAGATAACAATCCCACGAAATGCATGAACTGAATAAGGATTGAATAATTGATCGTTAAATATAATAGATTGATAAATAAGATAGGAATAGATAAAATAGCTCGCGAAGAATCTAAATTCTCCTGCCTATGTATCCTTATAGTGCAATAAGGAAATCAGAGCTTTCGTAGTTCAGCCCACTAGGGCTGAAAGCAAAGTGATTGGGGGCAAGAAAAGATGATTGAATGATTGAATAGAAATGAATAGAATAGAGAGTGAGAAAATAAGAGACTTGACATTCGATTAATAGGAATCATACTAAAGTCTATGAATAAATGCGAACGCTTTGAATATTTGGGGGCCCATACGCAAAGTCGCTCTAGACAAGGATAGGAGAAACTCCATCTCATTATTCCCTATCACTTAAGGCTCTTTTCGCATGATACTTCTCTCAACTGACAAGTTATTGGTGAAGAATCTTCATTGTTGATCCTTGTGTTGATGTTGACCTTGTGTGAAGAAGACTTGGTAGTTTAATTGATTCGTATTACACTAAAGTCTATGAATAAGGGCAAACGCTTTGAATATTTGGGGCATACGCCCCATACGCAAAGCCGCTCTAGACGAGGATAGGAGAGACTCCATCTCATCATTCCTTACTACTTAAGGCTCATTTCGTACAATTTGAATCATATTTACCAAGTGTTGACCTTTGATTTATCTTGTATAATTTGCTGCTTGGTATGACTGAGGATGCCTTGATTGGAGATCTTGACTTGAGGCTTCGAGCTCCACAACTTAGAAGAAAAAGTCTGATTAAGTGACCAAGGGTCTTTTGGCCACTCAATTAGACTGTGGGATTATACAAGTTCAAAGAATTTAATTAATCAAAATTGCTTTTGATCAATTTAAATCATGGGTTTGATTTGATTGGAGAAACTAGGTTAGCCTATAATCTAATGGTCAGAATTGAATTGGACTATCCTAAGGGATCATGTCATGGTTGATTACAAATTCTATGTTAGAAAAACCCTAAGGGAGTGTAACACCTCAAAATTTGCCCTCCTCTCTTGGGACTAGCTTAACATATTGCATAAACATTTTGTAGGTCATTAGGCATTTCATATTTGCATATCATGTGGCAACAAGCAAGTCATCCTCCTAAGTCTTGATCAGAAGATAAGAGGTTAAGATGCAAAGCTAGGGTTTCATTGGCTGGATCATTAATCATTTGAGGGTGTGAGATTCAAACTAGGGTTTTTGATTCTCAAGGAGATTGAGCTTCATTTTGGTTGAAATGATACATCATCATCATCATGGTCTTGTCATCACCAAGATATTTCATCATGCTTGATCAGATACCTTGAGATTAGGGTTTTGACCCCTGGTCAACCCTAATCAGTTGAATCAGTTGTATTGGGCCAATCAGGGCCTGGCAAGGAGATGGGGTCTACAATGGATATGGGGATCATCATGTGATTATTTTGAGCTTATGGAAGCTAGGGTTTCATGGTTGAACCATTTCATCAGGAGTTTGAGGTTCAACTTGATCAGTGCACAGCCAAATTCATCTATCAATCAAAAAAGTCAACTGTGGTCAACTGGGCCTGAATTGATGGATTTGGAGGTGGGAGAGGGTTGGATACACTTCATTCATGTCTAAACAAGTTTCATTTGACATTTCAAACATCAAGAATAAAGAAAATAAAGTCAGATGGAAACTTTCCAAAAATAGAAAGTGACCTATAATTGAAAGTTTCCAAAAATGGAAAGTTTTTCATCTCAAAATTACATGTCCAAAAATGCTTCAAATGAAATTTTGTTCAACATGAAAGTTGTAGATCTTGCTCTCACCTTTCCAAAAAGTCCAAGAACACTCATTTCTCATGTGTGGTTGGCAAGTTGTGATCAAATCATTTTTCAAAAATGTTGAAATTCAAAGTGGCATAACTTTTGAATGGAATGGCCAAATTGGGTGATCTTTCTTTGAGCAAACCACATTTGACATGTACTATCATGATGCATCATCACATTTCATTGAAAATCATCATAGTAAAAAGTCATTTTTCAAGTGTTCACTTTGAAAATTGGTGGGAAAAATAGTGAATTTCCAAAATACAAGGCATTTGCATACAAAACTCATTCCAACACATCATAAACATCATTTAGAACTTGCTTGAACTGGTTTGGTACTGTTACATTGGCTGATTTTGCAAAAGGACATATTGGCCATTTCACATGAAAACTATATTTCACTAATCACTTTCATTTTGCTAATTGTGATTAACAAGTGGATTAAGGCATGGTATAAAATGATAATTGTAACAGAAAAGCATAATGACATTTCACAATTTGAGATCTAACAAACTTTCCCTCCAAAAACCTCTCAATTCTCTCCAAAAATTTTCACACTTTTTTCATCATTTCTCATTGAATTCATCAATCTTTTGGCTGTTTCTTGTTGGATCCATCATCTACATGTGTCATTGAGGATCTGTTTCATCAAAATCGTGGCAAAGCATTGAGGAATTGGACTGTTGAAAGCAAGCTCATCCATGGCAAATTGAAAGTTCTTCAACCTGGTGCACAATTGAGCTGCAAGACCTCCTTCAATCATCTTCCACATCATCAATCTTCATCTGTTTTGGCATTAGAGGCTTGGAAACACACGGATTCATCACTGCCATCATCAAGAGGTTAGAAATCGATTTCCATAATCCTCAAAATCATGATATGGCTTGTGTAGATCTAAGTGCATAGAGTAGCATGCTGCTTGTAGAATTGAAAATCATTGAGAATCGAGTGAGAAATCTTGAATTTAAGTTTGGATGTGAAAACTTCTTTCGATCGATTTGCTTAGCATGTTAGGAATTAGAGGAAATCATGGTGATATTGTTGATGTACATGTTCAGACGAATCCAACGATGTATGATTTGTTCATTTTGGTTGAAGTTTGTTCATATGTGATTTTCTGGAATTTTGTGTGATGAACTTGATCAAGAACGCGCTTCAGCATGCATTTGATCCATCCTTGACTGGCCTCGTTTGAATTTGGTGTTTACCGCCACCATTAGCCAATAGTGTAGCGCCATCTCATTTATTTAAACGCCGCGTTTTGGCTTCGCTGCTTCAGAATTACAAGTTTGCCACTGTGACATATTAATTCATTTTATTTCATTTCTTTTTTCCATTTCATTTCATTTTGATCTTGCATGTTCAAAAATCCATATCTAATTCATTTTCAATCCAAATTTGATGAGAGTTTTTTCACCATTCTCCTTGTGATGTGTAGTTTTTTATGGTGATTTTTAATATTTTTGTGCACGTGTGGAAGAATAAAAGGCCTAGAGATTGTTTGAATGTATGCTTCATGTGGATGTTTTGCCATATTGATCATGAAATCTTGATGCCTTATCCAAAATTGATGAAATTTTACATGCATGTTCTTGACTCTTTCCTGGTGATTTTGATGTATAGTTTGCTAATTTTTCTTTTCTGGATTGAAAGATATGATGTGATCAATTTGAGTGTGACAATGTGTGTCACACTATGTTAGGCCATGTTCATGAATTTTGTTTCCATGCCTATGCTATGTCTTTTGCCCTGGATTTTTGCATGAGATGCCATCTGGATGTTAGGTTTAACCATGATTTTTTTGTAGGATTTGTTGGTCCATTTCCTATTTGATTGGGATTTTTGTTTGCTGTTTAGTCATTTTTAGGTTTTTCTTGAGTGGTCTACTTACATGCCTTGTAAAATTCTCATACCTTGTCACATGAAGATGAAATTTTGTGGAGTGGTTATTAACATGTTTAACTTCATTTTGGCCTTAGTCCCATTCATTTATCATGTTTTGTCACTGTTTTATGATTGATGGAAGTTGAGGCTTGTTTTGATGCCATATGTTGGCTTGCTTGAACTTGTCTGGACTTTATGAATTTAATTTCCCTACTTCCACTTGTCCAAATAGCATGAAATTTGATATGCTACTCATTCAATATGTTCTGTTTAGGCTTGAATTTTTGTGGAATTTATTGAGCTGTTTTGATATTGATTTGATTGTGATCATTCTGTTTGCTCTAATGTGTTTCCAAAATGTATAGTTTGGCATGTTTTGTATATGAAATGGATTTGGTACATAGTTTTGGTGGGAGACCAATTGGATTCTCTTTTTTCTTGATAAATCTTGGTTTTGATTAAGTTTCACTTGCTGTTTTAGATTTTTCATCTCCTTTGGACCCTAGGCTTGTCCTAGTGGTCTAGTTTCTCACGTTTGGATGTGCTTTTCGGGTTAAGAAGCAAATGCTTTAAGGAGATTAATGCAAGTTGATTGAGTTTGGTTTATATGCTTGTTATGAACTAACTTGGTTTATTTTGTAGGATGCTTGACTCATTTCATTTGAGTTTGTGCTTGGCACACATGACTGATTGTGTTGTCTGTTGGTTCTTATCTTGTCTGTTTTGACTCTGTGATCGGTATACTGACTGAATTAGATTGATTTCAGGTACCATAGTCGCTAACAGTTCATCTTTGAACTTGCTTTGTGCTGCTGCTTGGTTGTATAAACCAATTGAGGTAGACTCTCTTGTCTCCATGTAGTCTGGAAGACCTGGCTTGTTATTTAGCCAGGCAACTGTCTGAAGTCCTCCTTAAGAGGCGATGTTTGTGATTGTTTAACTTTGTCCCCAAGCAGGAAAAGACCTTGATTAAGGCAATTGGCAGAACCCAAGGGATGTGCAATCCATCCCCTGCTATTCTTGTTGAGTCGTCCCTCTGCTCACACCACTGTGTTGATGCATTGGGACATTAACCCAAGATCAGTTGAGTCAGAGTCATGAGTGTAGAAGGGTTCCCACTTTCTGGACCCACGCTCCTTTGTCTGAAGCTCTCCCTGGCCAGGGATAAGAGCTGTGAAGTCTCATCTTCACTCACCTTTCATCTGGCTTCACCCTGACTCTCAATGTCAGGGTTAAGAGCCAACATCACCCTGACACAGTTGTGTTGCTTTTGCAACTTAACCCTTGATTGAGCCCACCTTGTCTGGATATAGCGTGTGCTAACTGTGAATGTTTGATTTGTTTTGTTTATGCTCGCATGTTTTGCTTCTTCCTGGTTAGGATTAGCTTGCTGTTGTGCAAGTTAGGATAGAAACCATAACATAGGGCAATGATGCATGATAACATCTAGGCTCGAGTACAGCTCCCTAGTAGTGTGTCTCCCTTTGTATCTGGTTAGAATTTATTTCCCGTTCAGGGGAACTACGTTGCCCTGATCCTCATACCAGATGAGGTACGTAGGCAGGAGGTCGTACGAGACCTCTCCGGGCACCCTTTTCTTTTTTTGAGTGTGTTGTGCTTGACAGCTATCAGGCTCGAGTTCCCGGCTCCCTGTTAGTCTGTGTGTTCAGTTTCTTCTGACGTCTCAGCGTCTTATTGGTGTTGTGCTTGACATCTATCAGGCTCGAGTTCCCGACTCCCTGTTAGTCTGTGTGTTTACACTTTTTTTTCTTTTTGTGTGTGTTTGCTTGACAGTTGCTAGGCTCGAGTTCCCGACTCCTTAGTAACTTGTTGCTTGTTCCCTCTTGTGTGTCAGGATATGGATGTAAGCCCAGCGATTGGCTGTCCGTATCCTGAGTGTGTTTGTTTGGTTCGGAAGCCGATGTAAGTCCAGCGATTGGCGTTCGGGTTCCAGATTTGCCCGTGTTTGTGTGTGTCTTGTTCGGCGTGCGTGAGCCGAACTACGGTGGCTCTGATTCTCGTTCCAGACGAGATACGTAGGCATAGGATGCGATGTCCTATCGAGCCCTCTTCCCTCTTCCTCCACCTGTGTTGTTTTCAGTGTGTGTGTGTATGATGTTTGTTTTAGCAACCTTTTCTTTCTTTTAGAGCATGGATCCCGTCGAGTACGACGGACGTGAGGGGTGCTAATACCTTCCCCTTGCGTAACCGACTCCCGTACCCTTTCTCTTTGGTCGCGAGACCATGCTTTTCCCAGGTTTACTCTGAGCGTTTCCTTTCCCTCTTTTGGGATAAATAACGCACGGTGGCGGCTCTGTGTTGTTTTTGTTTCAGCCCGCCGGTTGTTTTTCGCGGATGCGACAGGGAGCATGTTAGTTTTTAAGACTTTTGGATTAGAATTCTATGTTAAATTCTATTCCTAAAGGAGCATGTGATTACATGGGTAAAAATGTCCAAAATTACCCCTAAAGGGTAAAATGGTCTTTTGAAAATTTTAATGGTTATTGAATCAAGAATTATAAATATGAAAATTCTAGTTAAACTCAATTAAATTCTAAACTATTCTATTGCTAAAATTCTATTAGGTTATAAATTCCTATTTCCAAAATTGTTAATATTCTTAAAATCTCTATTTAAATCTAATTTCAAATCTAAAACAAGAATTAACAAACCTAACAATATTTCTAATATTTTTTGGGAACCCTGATTAACTCCTAATTGATCTAATCAACCTAAACTCTACTAATCAAAATTAATCTAATTAACAAAACTAAGTAACGAACAAAAGCAAAGAAAAGAGAATGCGCATTTGCATAACAGAGGGGGTGTACGCCCGGTTTGGTTGTGTGTTGGAAAAAGAGAGCAAGATAGGGTCCAAACGCATGAGCTTCAGTTGCCAAAGCCCAGTGCTGAATAGATTCTCTTTTTGGCCAGGGTGTGCAGCAAAGTAATGGGAGTGAGAGGGTACAACATTGGGCTTGGAATGTGACAATCCCAAACATAAGCAAAACAACAGAATTTGAAGTTGTAAGCGCGCGCTCTAATGGCTACTTACCTCGTCGTGAGCCACCACACCGGAAATCTCTTCCGGCGGTGGTGGCCATCAAAAATGGACAACAGATCCACCTCCATCTTCGTCTCCACCTCCTGAACAAGAATCCAAACTCCAAATCCCCTACTTCTTGGCCTAAGTCCACAACTAATCCCAAATCCTCAAGAACCCTAAGAAACTCAATCTCTAAATACACGTCCATAAATGAAATCCACAGCTCATGGTGCTAGGGTTTTGCATTACCTCAATGTAAGGTGCAGTATGGCAATCGAAATATGAAGAAACAAAGAAAATGGACCTGCCTCCGAAGTTGAGACTTGCTCCGGCGAGTGATGATCGGAGAAGATGAAGACGGAAAATCAGTTGTACAAATAGGTACGATATTACCTTTATCTTCTTCTGATTTACTCGTCTTCCAATTATTCTTCTTCTAAAAATCTGTAGTGTGATGAGGTTGAGCTCACTCTTCTTGAAGCTTCAATGTGAAGCTCCAATGAAGTTTTAAAAATTGAGCTTTGAGTGTGAGAGGGAGAGGATTCAGAGTGAATTTAGGAGCTTGAGAGTGATGGTTGCAAAAAAAAGAGCTTGAAACGATGATAATGATCATGGTTAAATAGATGTTAGGCTTGGATTAGAGTAGGCTCTGAATTTAGGTTTGGAGTTAGTTATGTGAGGTCTATAGTTAGTTAGTTTGAACTCAGTGAGTTACTCACTGAGTTAGTTTGTTATGGCCTTGAAAGTTGTTATGACAGTTGGTTGATTACTTTAGTGGAATATGTTCAAGTGACTGGCCATTGTAGGTTAAAACTTGAATGATGACCAGTGGTTTAATTGGCTTAAGTGCAAGATATAACCAGTTGACTAAATCATGACTTGCAACTATAAGTTAACAAATGTGTGGTTATGTTGTGCCAATTGAGATTTTGGTTACGTTTGTGCAGTTTTAAGTGAATCATTGTGATTGTGTTGGCATGACAGGAACTTGTATTTTGTAGTAACACAACAGCTTGCAGCATTGTAGTTCTGCAGTAGGTAGGTTGTGGTATACATTCTGTAGGTATGGGGTCGTGTGTTCTACATGTGAGATTTGTTTTGTATGAATAAATTTCAAGCCTTGGAAATCTTCAATGACAGGGGTTCATGTCTAAATCTCATAGCAGTGTAACTAGGCCCCATGAGGTTAAACCTTACTTAGTCCGTCTGCAAAAATTTATGTAAGACAAGTTATGAGTCGACTCAAATAGAGGATGAGTTGACTCAAACAAAGTTTATTTCAGGGTTGAGTAGACCTATGACTCGACCTGTTCGGACCGAAGCAACATGGTTCACATGAAAATGGGAAATGAGTCGACGAAAGGAGTGGATGAGTCGACTCAAACAGGGTTTACTTCAGGGTTGAGTCGACCTCTGACTCGACCTGTTCGGACCCGAAGCAACATGGTTCAAATGAAAATGGGGAATGAGTCGACGCAAGGAGTGGATGAGTCGACTCATTCAGGTTTCCCAGAATTAAGTCGACCTGTGACTCGACCTGTTCGGACCCGAAGGTTTTGCTTTGAGTCATGAGTCGACTCACAGAGCTGAAACTTCCAAAAATGAGTTTTGCAATGTATTATGACATTTTCTTGCATTTTTTTTGTATGTAATGAATATTTTATGGATGAAAATGAATGTAATTGGCCAATTGAATGAAAATAAATTGACTTAATACATGAATATGTCACTTGAAATGGATTGAATTTTGGGCTTCTATGATCATGGTTTGAAATTAGGTATGGAGAGACATGGCATGTATGAACTAATTTGAAATGGCTTGCATAAACTCAAACTTAAGATCTACAACTGACTCACGAAAGAAAGAAACACGAACCTTAGCAAGACCTATGGACCAAGCAGTAGTGGCATAACAATGATCAGATGAATGAATGAAGGTGGATGGAGGTTATGAGACCAAGGACTTGGGTTATGACTAATAGACCCAAGCACCAATGATGGAGACAAAATGAATGGACCAAGCACAGGAGGTTGAGCGAAACACACACTGAGTGCAAAATCACATGAGATCAGGTTAGGAGCCACCACTAGGGTTTTCATACCCTGAGGAATGCCATAATATGGTCTTCATGAATGTGTCTCACAGATCAAGAGATTGGGGTCTCCAACATCGCCAGATGAAAAGTCAAGCCATGAGGCCCATTAGGACACATCTTCCTTGATTAAGGTTTAGTGAAGCATAATCTTTAGGACATATGTGTGAATGCATGATGCACATGTATGAAGTATGAATGGGTACAGACGAGTCTTAAGTTATAATTCGAATAAAAAGTGAAAAAGGGAGGGCAAATTTTGGGGTAAAACAATAGTATAAAATAGAGAGTGTGTGTGTGTGTGTGTGTGTGTGTGTGTTGATTTTTTTTAGTAAACAATGTTAATATTCATGTTCTAGCAGGTAACCTTTCTTTTATGCTCGCGCATGGGAGGCTTAAGTGTTTGTTTGTTTGCGGTAGAATGGATGCGCTTGGATCATATTCTAGCAGTTAAACATTACTAGTATGCTCGCGCATGGGAGGCTTAAGCGTTTTTTATACCACAGTAGAACACAAGTAAGATGTCTTTGGTGGAAAGGTTTTTGATGCCCTAAGGCGGAAAATTGGATTTGATGAGTTATGGTTGATTTTAGACTTGGAGACAAGCATCAGACCATAAGCTAGGTACGACCGACAATTTGAGTACTTGGGAGTTGAGATGACAGTGGCATCCTCACCCCTCTTTTTCATCCAAATAGTTTTTTGCTTATGAAATTTGTTTGGCGAGTTTAATCATTGGTACTTAGAGGGAGACAAGTATCTAATCATTGGCTAAGTACAGACAACAATCAGAATACTCTGGAGTTGAGGGGACAATGGCATACTAACCACTCTTTTTCACTATCATAGCACCAGATTGAACTCGTTTTATTGTTAAGTTTCTTGAATAGAATTCAAGCACCGAGCCACAAGCTAGGTACACCCGATAACCCAAGTACTTGAGTGTTATGCACAAGTACGCACACCCCACTTTTGCCTTCCAGTTTATTGAGAAATTGTTTTGAAAAGGAACTTGACATTGGATCAAGTGTTTTGAGTTTATTTGATTAAGAAAGGTGTGTAAGAAGAAAGAGATTGAGATAGATATAAAAGTGTGAATAAAATGGAATGGAATAGATGCTGAGATACTTGACGTTGGATCAAGCATTTGTGTTGCTTTAAAGTGAAGTCTATTTGGAAAATCACTTAATGTTGGATCAAGCGTATTTTATTCTTTGGGAAATTATTCTTTTTATCGTTTGATTTTATCTTGTTAGTTAGCATACAATGGAAAGAACTAAAGGAAAAAGAAATCCTAAGATGTTACATGTTCATGAGAATTGGGGTCATCTTACCCACAAGGGGGGGATAAATACAAATCAATACAAGAAATTGCAAAAGTTCACACACAAGCTTACAAACCAATACCATGCCTAAAACAACCAAGTGGCAATGGTAATCCTCAAGCACAATAAACTAATATTCATGCATAAAAGAATTATTAAAGTGCAAAAATAAACCATTGATGTAACAATAATTCATGCATGCAATCAAGAGTGAAAGAATTAATTTCTAATGACTTTTAATTGAAAACTAAAGTCTCAAGTAGAATCTATCCTAACCATTTTTCATATGCATTATTCATGAGTTAATATAGAAATGAATGAAATTAATGGAGAATTAATTCAATTAAATGTCAAAAGAGAAAATATGTTAATTAGCATCAATGCATAAATTTATTATGAATTTACATGAAATAAAACATGCATGTTCATGAATTAAAAGTATAGAAAGAATATAGATAAAGAAATGGTAAAAAACAAAGTAAAAACAATTAAATTTGCAGGGGTGTATGACCCAGGGGGTGTGCAACCTGGAAATGGAGGCTTTGGGTCTAACAGAAAAGGCTCAAACGTAAAGAGTTATTGTTGGTTTCAGCATAGGTAACATCTAGAAAAAACAGGGGTGTGGAAAGCAAAATTAAGGCTTAATGGCCTAAGCCCAACAGAATTGGCAAGGAATGAAGCAAAAATTCAGCAAATCCTTCTGTGTCATCTCTACCCATCATATTCAAAGTTTCATGTTAAAAAGAAACTACCACCGGAGCTCCGGCACCACCGCACCGAAGGCAGTGGGGGTTGGCCGAAATTGAGAAATAATGCCACTTTTCTACCCCTCTCAACCTCCTTTATTCTAATCTCTCACCTATTCTAACCAACAGTTAACCAATTCTGAAAATTGGAGCAAAAAAGCTAAGAACCCTAAGCACAAAAACTGAAATTAAATGGAGATGAAAGAGAATCAAACCACCAAACTTTGGGGCTTTGATTCTCCAATGCACAAGATACATTGTGGAATCAAAAATTCAGAAAATAAAGAAGGATAAAAAATCGCCGACCTGCAAGACGGATGATTGTCTTGAAACTTGTTGAAATTTGAAGGTGATGAAGATGAAGAAGATAGAGGTATGCTTCAATGATTTGGCTCTGAAAAATTCTTAATTTGATTGTTCTTCTTGATGTTGATATTTGAAATTATGAGAGTAATGTAGAATGTATGACGTTTAGCTCAATTATAACGAGTTTTAATATGAATCTTACTCCAATGGCGGTAGAGGTTTAGTGTGGGGAGAGGAATAGGAGAAGATGAAGTGAGAGGAGAAAAGTTGAATCTTCAATGAGTGATTTGAGAGAATGAATAAGTTCTGATTTTGGTGATTTCTAGCCTCTAATTTTGATGAGAATGATGTGTTTATAAATTTGCAAATTTCAACTGTTTCAGTCAAATTTTTTGGGCAATTGAGGTTGGAGGTTAGAGGATTCAATGAATAAGTTAATTGTGAAGTTAATGGTGTTAAATTTTTTGTTAAAGTTAGTTGGAGATGTTAGTTGAACTATTATGACAGTTGGGGAATATGAGAGTAGCTCAATTGTTAGATTTTAGATGACTTGAAGTATGGTTAGGAGTGAGTTAGTGTAATGTAATGTTGCCGCACAATTGGATGCAAATTGCAAGGCGTATTGGACTTGGTTTGGAAGTGAAATGGATGGATACAAAATTTTGCAATGGTGAAAAATGTAGTATTTTCTGTTGTTGTCCCAGGTGTAACCGGTTACCTGATTTTGCATAATCGGGTTACACACCTGAAAACTAGTGTAAAAATGCTTATTTTTTCAGGTGTAATCGGTTACCTGATTTTGCGTAACTGGTTACCCACACAAAAACATGTGTTTCTGGGCTACTGAAAGGCTTGAAAAAGCAGGTGTAACCGGTTATCTAATTTTGCGTAACCGATTACCAACATGAAAAATGTTTTTTCTCCTTTTCACTATTTTGTGGCATGTTGGGACCGCGGCTCATTGTGTATGTTTTGTGGTATGTTTTTGTAGGTCTGGCTCGTAATGTGGTGTTGAACAACACTCTGACATGGTGCAGAAGCTTGAACACGAAGAGCTCATAGAGAAATGGAACCAGTATGGTCAATTGACTTTGGTCAACCGTTTGATCAAAATTTCAACAGTTGACCAAAAGTCAATTATGGGTCAAATGATGTAACAATATGTAATTTGGTTTTTAAGGACTCTTTTGTAACGGAATGTAAAAATATATAATTTTCCAAAGTCGGATTTTAGTTGATTCCTCCTTGTGTACCAAGAAGAGACACATTAGAGAACTCCCTACAATTATCAATAATCTCGACATCATCATAAACAGAAGAATACCAAGCTATGTCATCATTGGTGAGAGACATAAGTCTTTGAGACCATCTTAAACAACCCTTATTTTCTTTGAAGATGGGAGACTGCGGCAAGTGTGAAATAAACCACTTGTACAGTAAAGGTGCACAACAGACAATAGTTCCAGCCCCTTTAGAAGTCCTATGATGAATGGAGAAATAAGTGTCACCGAGCAAAGTTGGAATTAAATTCCTAATCAAGAAGATCCTCATAGTATTAACATCAACAAAATTGTCAATGTTGGGAAACAAGACCAAACCATAAACGAGTAAGGCAAAAATAGTTTCAAAGGCCACCATGCTACCAGAGTTGGCAAAAGAAACGACTTTCTCAATCAAATTTTTTGAAGTCAACCCTCTGATACCTCCTTTGACAGTGAGATTGGCATCTATGTCAGACTTCCTCAGGTGAATGGGTTTAGCAATAACTCGAGACTCAAGAATTCCTTCCACCCCACTAAAAGGAACTCCATTAGAAACCGACATACCCAAAATATAAGCATACTCCTCCATGGTAGGTAAGAACTGATAATCGGGGAAAGTGAAACACCGATAAACAAGATTATAGAACTAAACCAAAGTACAAAGAAGACCATCCTCAACATCAGTAGATAGAACATATAAAAGTCTTCTAAAACGGTCTCTAAAACCCTTGCGGTATCCACAAAAGATGCTAGCTTCCTTATTTCCATGAGATCGGGGCATCTGGAACTATATTTCCGAGTGTTTCTCCTTCCAACATCCATGATCAAAATATATGCGATGTTTGCAAAGAGAGTCTCTAAGTTTCTTAGAAATTTGTGGAAATGAAAATTCTTATGAATGCAATGAGTGCATGACGCAACAACCACAAACAAGGTCATACAAAGCACACAAGCAAGGTCTAAAGGTTCGGAGTCACGAGCATGGAGCCAAGGGTAATAACCAACCCATAATGTATGTACTAAGGGTATAATCACCTATAGATCAAGGTTCTAAAGAGTTCCCAGAGTCATAATTCCATCCTTTGGATATTACCGGCTTAAACGACTACTCATAAATCAATAATATTCTCAAGAGAAACTCGTCTGAGTGTAGTATAGTGTAACAACTAATTCAAGTCTACACCTGAATAGCCACTACACTACATCCTAAAAGGCCAAGATGGGTTAAGGGTTCTAAGGTCCTCAGCTTCTCGGGCTCCCAGGTCGGAAAAAGTAATGCCAACTACGACTATTTGTGTGATATCAGTAATCCCAAAGGGCCTCCACTGAGTGGGGGATCTCAAGTCAGCTTATTAAGGATTAACTCCAAGTAATCCAATCATGAATATACCACCCTCCTATCATAAGAGATCTCAATTCCGGGTATAGAACTTATCTCACCACACAGAGATCACCAAGCACCTGACATAATAAACAATAACAAACAGCAGCAAACATAATATATACACAAAATCAAAGATGGGTTTAACCCACTAGGGACTACTCCCCAACAGAGTCGCCACTTTTCTGTAGCGGTAATTTTTTTAAGATTAAGCTATTAATTAACTTAACTCATAAAGCAAGAGTCGCCACCACACTTTTATTGTTTCCAAAGGAAAAGGGAAAAAGTACGAACAAAACCCGAAGGAATTTTAAATCAAAACTAATAAAAAGAGATAAGAGTTCGAGGGTTAGTTATGCAAAGGGAAGATACTAACACCCTAAACACCCATGGTATTCCATGGGAACATCTTTGAAAATGTGCCTTTTAGTTTGAAAATGAGTATTGTTTGCAAAATAATGGAGAGATGGGAAAATAAATATATTTGTATGACTTTTGTGTTTACCAAGACCTTTGAAGCCTCATGCCTATGTACCAACAAAGTGAAATGGAGGATCAAAACCTCATAGTTTATGGTAAAAATAACAAAGATGTGTGTTTTGACTCATTTTAAGGGAAAGGACATTTTTTCATTGTAAGGAGAATACTTAACTAATCACCCACAAGTATGAAATCTCTGAATCATCATGAGAAGAGCTCCAACTTGGATAAAGATCAACAAGTATGCCACTAGCTCTCATAGATTGAAAAGGATTGTCATAAATACTATGGGAATAGGAGAATCATATATCAACTATGAATATATCTAATGTCTAAACTTTGAGAATTTTTTTAAAAGAAGAAGTGCACAAAGGACACAGAATGAGTTATGCATTTTTTAGGTCTTTAGAAATTGGTCTAAATATTCCTAAGATGAATTAGAATTTGTTGGGAAAAAGGTTTTGAAAATAACTTAACAAAAGTCAAGGTTTATTGAGAAAGTGGTTTAAGTTTGAAATCAAGAATTTTTTTGAAAAGAGGGAGAAGATTTGAAAATTAAAGAAAGGGGAGGAGAAGAAGAGACTATCCTAGAGCATAAAGTAAAAGATAAGGAGGAAAGATCTAACGTAGAGATAGCAAGATTCATGACATAAGTCAAGCAAGAATTCCCTCATTTGGATTAATCCTCAAACAATCCAAATAAGCAAATAATAATCCATGCATCAGATGAAACTAGAATGACTAGATCAAGTCTTCATAGGAAGTCCAAAGTCAAAGGTACCAGATGAATTCCAAGGTCTCAAGTCACAAGTCCCAAAGCAAGGGTCAAGATCCTAATTCTAAGTCTATAACTCCACAACATTGCTAAGGATAGTAACCACAAGCCCATGAATCAGGAGAACCAAGTTTCTTTTTAAGTTTTTTCTTATTTAGTGTTTTCTTTACAAGGATATGAAAGAAAAGTCCAAATGGACAATGAAACAAATGACATAATCATAAATAATATGATATGAGATGCTAAACATAAAGTATAAAGTAAACGGTATAAGATAAAAGAGCATAAAGTAAATGACTTTGAAGTAAAAGTTAATACAAATAACATGTTAGTAAATAATGTTATAAAGCAAAAATGAAAGATGATTTGGTCATTTTTTGGAGAACACTCAAGTATTCACCTACAAGCATGAAAACATGAACCTATACATCATTCATGATAAGGGCTCCAACTTGGATAAAACCAACAAGTATGCCACTAGCTCTCACAAATGAAAAGCGAGCAATATTTTCACATAATACCATGAGGAATAGGAGACTTACAATCTCACTTATAAAATTGTCTTTTCTTTTGGGACAAATTTAGCGCTATGTTAAGCAATCATAATTTGACTTATATAGGAGTCACGACTATCTAAGGTCAGTCAATAATAATGTTAGTGTTAATACATGCTAGAGAAATGATATGTAAATCATTCTCCTAAAGTCATGCCACAAAAAAAACGAATGATTAAGCACAAAGGCTAGAAGGATGATCCATTACTTCAATACACTCTTCATGACACTTGGGATAAACTTATACATCAATCCAAAGTACCTTAAATGATCCATGATCAATTAGGAGGTAGATTTGAAATGATGAAAGTTCATCACGTACCAATCCACACATCATGAACAAGATGGTCACAATCCATCCAATTGATCAAAGGGAAAAGAAGGAGATTGAGAATAAGAGGATAATAGAGGTCACACCTAAATTGGATCAAAAGTTTGATCTAGTCATCATCAAAATCAATCATCCATTTTGGTGGATTAGGGTTTTCACCCCATCAACACCCAAGGTCCATTGAGTTTGATGAGACTCGTGATCCAAACTATCATGATCCAAGGTCAACAGAAGTTCACAAATGTAAAATGCAATTAAATTAAATAAAAATTCACCAAAAGTATTTTTAAATGAATATTAAAATAGAAATAAAATAAAAAATCCATAAAGTCCTTCAAAACACCAAATAAAAGGCCAATAAAAATATGAAAGGTTTGAAATAAAATAAGAAGCATGTAATAAATTTTTCAGAATTTAAAAATGCATAAAAGTATCTTTTTAACCAATTAAAATAAAGGAGAAAGGAGAAAATTCATGAAAAATAAAAAATCAGTGAAAGAAAATGTGAAAAAATAAAAATCAGATGAAGAAAAATAAAAGAGAATTTTAGAAATTATTTTGGGATTTTTTGGATAAAAAATGAAATTACTATGAATTTTAAACGAAAAAAAAATTAAAAATAATAAAATAAATATAATTAAAATCAGAAAAAACACAGAGCGCTGGATCACGCCTCATTAATTGATGTGGCAGATCTAACACTCCTCAAGTTAGAGAGCACGGTGGAACGCACTACAAGCAGCACACATAATCCAATTCAAATCCAACCAATCAGAATATTTCAAATGTTCAACGTGTTTGGCCAAACTCAGACGACTTGGAACACTCCAGTCATCTCCTCCTGTGACCTCTTGTTGCACCCCAAAATTTGCCCTCTATTTTTAATTCTAACCAATTTTTTGTTTCACATTCATTTGCATCATCTTCATAGCATAACATTTTTTTCTGTCTTAATATTAGCCGGAATAATTTCTCGGAATTTACAAACACACTGGTCAAATTAAATTTTTAACTGTGCCTAAAATTAGTCAACGAAAAAATGTCAAGTTTAAGTTTGCAAATGTCGGTAACATCCGCGGTTCACGTGGTTTAATTTGACATGCTAAAAATATTTTTACGACTATTTTTGGTCATATGTTGATCAGTCTGAGCGGTTTAAACGGTCATAATTTTTATTTCAAAATCCGACTAAACGTTGTATTTTTCTGAGTCATTTATTTTGCGCTGATTATTTTGACATGTTCATTTTATTTTTTCGAGCATTTTGGTGCCCGACTTTTATTTTTTTTTGAGTCTATTTATTTTTATATTGGGTCTAGAATAAATAAATAGGTTAATTAGTTTTTATTTTAATTTTAACTATTTTAATTATTTAACTTTATTCAGTTTTTAATTTAATATTGGGTCTAGAATAAATAAATAGGTTAATTAGTTTTTATTTTAATTTTAACTATTTTAATTATTTAACTTTATTCAGTTTTTAATTTAATATTGGGTTTCAAAATAAACTTAGGCCCATTATCATTAACCTAATTTGTTCCTATATATATTTACTAGCATGACTGATAGAGAGAGAGGCCAGAAGGACAGAACGAAAAAGAGAAACTGAGAGTGGTTGATCTATACTATCGTACACACAGTTTGGTAATAGTTTATATATATATTTCTATTTTATGTTATAATTTGATTATGTTTTCGGATCGGATCGTGTCAATACGCCGTTTTCACATATACGTGTATGAGGCGTGACATTTGTGTTATCCGATCCAGTTGCGATGATCGCAATTTTGCGCTAGCAACGCCGTTGTTTTTTTAATTCATTTTTTTTATATATATACATATATTTAGATCTGCACATTTTTTTTCATAACTAACTACCCTGATTTTTCCTAAACCCTGACAATTTCGCCACAAACTCTAAATTTCAAACCTAAAACTTTAACCGTGTTGTTTCCTCTAAACCATAAACCTTTTCTTAAACCTTAACAAACCTTATTATTATTTCCTATTTTCGCTCATATTTATGTTATTCATACACTGTAACTGCTTCGCCCTTGTAATATTTTAAGTTTTAACTTGTAATATTTTCAGTTTTACTTTTCGCCATCTTTATTATGTAACTGCACCAAAGCGTTGTAATAATTAGGGTTTTATTTTCTGTCATTGATTTTCTGCCATTTTATTTTTCTGCCATTTATTTTTCTGCCATTTAAATTCCTGCCATTGATCCTATATTAACTGCGTGGTTTAGTAATGTAGGGCGTGAAAACCTACTAAATTAATTATTTAATATTTTTCTATAACCTTTATTTTTTTTTGTAAATAAATAATAAATACTAACTATTTTAATAACTTTTTTTTATTACTTACTTATAATAATAAATCCTTATATATTTTGTAAATAAAATCTAATTGACCATTTTTCTAATTGAATAATAATAATAAACCTATTAATCTAATAATTTGATGTTTTCTATAATCTTTATTTATTTTGTAAATAACTAACTTAATATTTTTCATATAACTCTTTTATTTTATAATTTGTACATTAATGTATTTTAAATTCTTTTATTATTACTAATTTATTTTAAACTCATATTTTTTTAATAACTTCTAAAAAAATCTAACTTGTTTAACCTAAAATAATTTCTTTTAAAATTCTAACCTTTTTATTATCACTTTATTATCATTGTTATTTTATTATTGCTTTATTACCATTGTTTATTTATTATCTTATTATTATTTGCTTTTATCTATTTTATTTTTGCTTCATTATTTTTTTTATTTTAATTTTGTTTTATTTATAATATTAGGAACAAATGTATAGGCTGTAAATTTATTCTTTCTCGCCTGATTATTATGTATCTGTCCCATAGCCATGTAATAGTTTAGGAATTTATTTTTCTTGCTTTTATTTTTGTAAATATTTATTGCGTGGTTAGTAATTTAGAGAGTGCAAAAAAACTAACTGTAAATAATTGAACTTAGAAAATTAAATTCAAGACAAATATCTGAAAAATAACACTCACACACGTAAGTCGATCTTTGATCGCCATCTGTACTTCCTAGGGTATTCCTCTTGGTTGCCTTCTTTAAATGGTCAAGTCCCTCGAAAATAGGGGTGTCTTAAGCAAAGTCCCTTCAAACAGAAAAATCATCAAGTCCCTATAAACTTAAAAGATCAAGTCCCTACGAGGTTGCCTACGATATAATGATCTTGTCCCTTCGGTAAATATGATGATAGTCCCTACGAGTTGCTAAAGACAACCCTTATGTTGCCTTCATTGACCATACGATGACCCTACGCCCGTCCCTTAAACGCATCCAAGGTAATGACTACCTATTCCTTAATAATAGGGACAGTCTTACCATTGAAAGAATATACGAGAACACGAAAGACTTAATCAAGGGTAGGTATCTCAAAGTTACTTGCTCACACTTTTCAAAATTACTTTTACACCTCACAATTTCTAAACTAGGCTTTGTATACACCCATACGAGGGTCATTACAAAGTACTTAAAGAAATTTTTCTAATCACACATTACACTCTTGCAAACAAACAAAGTGAGCTAAGTAACTAAGAGCCCATGGATAACCATGGATATAAAGGGTGCTAATACCTTCCCTTTGTATAACCTACCCCCCGAACTCAAAATCTTTTTAAGGTCTTTCCTGTTCTTTTATGTCCTTTCCTTTTGGATAAAATAAAAGTCGGTGGCGACTCTTGCTATCCGCAACATTTAACTAAAGTCAGTTCTCCCACCGTGTTACAGAACTGGCGACTCTGCTGGGGATTTAATAAAAGAGGGGTACCCTTAGGAATTAGATCACTTTAAAATTGTTTGCCTTGTTTGCTTTATACTTATCTGTTGGGTGCTCTTATGTGTGAAAGATCCTAACCCGGATCTAGTGTACCTTAGGTAAATGGCAATAGACCAAGGAAACTATACGACGTATATCGATATGGTTGATCCGGTGGCCATAGTTAGTGTGACTTCTTGGTTGGTGCTTATGTTCCTTAAGCAAGTTGAGGATAATATGAGGCTGCCATATGTTGTCAATACACTAACTGACTTTTAGAACCCTAGTCATCCCATCTTGGCCTTTAGAAAGTAGTGAGATAACCGGCTTTGGTGAAGACTGAAGTTGGTTGATACTCGATACTACACTCATTGAGATCCTAAACTTGGAGGGTTTTGGTTGGCAAGTAAGTTGCCTACTGAACAACCACCCTTGTGAAGGATCAATGATTTTGAGATCCCTTAGAACCTGGTTACTTTTGTAGGACAGGATGAATCAACTAAACTTCAGGGGAGGGTACTTACCTTTAAACCTCATGCAAGCCTTCAAACCTAGGGCTATTGTGTGACTTGTTTGTGTGTGCCACATGTTTGTGATTGAGCATAACATCATAGCATCATCATGCATCATAAGCATAGCATTTTCACTAACCATTTCAAGGACCAAAGGATTTATCTTTGTTCTTTGTTGCAGGTCATGGCTTCTGCTCGTAGGAATACTATCCGGATCAACTTTGTAGGAATACCTCCTGAGCTTAAGGAATTGGTCTCTCAAGTTTCTGAAAACTCCCAGTTCATCAAGAGGCATGGTCACCTACTAGATCTAGTCACTTCAGGGTTCAATGAAGACATGATGAGTGTCCTGTTTCAGTTCTTTGACCCTAAACATCATTGCTTCACATTTCCCGACTATCAGCTGGTTCCTACAATGGAAGAGTTCTCCAAGCTTCTGGGTATACCTATTCTTGATCAGAAACCCTTCACAAGCTTGGAAAAAGAGCCTAAACCTGAAGTCATAGTTGCAGCCTTGCATTTAAAGAAATCAGACATTGTCCTAGAAACAAGGAGTGGAGTTAAGGGTATTCTTGCTAAGGTATTGATGGAGAAAGCTCAAGTATTCCTGAAGGCTATGAGTTATGATGCTTTTGAGGAGATCTTAGCCCTATCGATTTATGGCTTAGTACTGTTCCCCAATCCAGACCAGTTCATAGACGTACACGCCATCAACATATTTCTGACTCGCAATCCAGTGCCTACATTACTTGGAGACATCTTACACTCTCTTCATACCCGTACTACGAAGGCACGAGGAACTCTGATGTGTTGCATACCTCTATTATCTAGGTGGTTTATTTCTCACCTTCCTCGATCAGTGATGAAGAATGAACAAGGGTTCAGGTGGTCCAAGAGGATTATGTCACTTTCTCATTCAGATATTCATTGGTGCTCTAGATCTATGGAGAATGTTACCATCATTGACCGTTGTGGGGAGTTCCCTAATGTGCCACTCCTTGGCATAAGAGGGGGCATTACCTACAACCCTTCTTTAGCTCTACGTCAGTTTGGTTACGCTCGGGCTGATGGTCCTCATGACATGCTTATTCAGGGTATTGTGTTCGACTACGACAACGATCTTCAAGGTTACCGACAAAGGTTCATACGAGCATGGGGTAAAGTGAACAAGGTTGACAGCAAGACTCTGGAACCCAAGTACACTATTCCTATGGAACCATATCTCAGATGGGTACGATCTCGTGCTCAGACTCTTATGATGCCATATCCTGCTATCCTGCCAGTTACCATGGAGCCTGTTGCTGAAGGAGATACTTCTTACATCATTCTTCATCCAGACATGCCCACTGACATGGAAGAGTTACAGAGGTCCTGGATCCAGTTGAAGGAGCAAAGAGATACTTTTGAGACTCATTACAAGGCAAGTCAGGAAAGAATCCTGAAGCTAACAAAACAACTTCACGAGGAGCGGAATCTCAACTCATACCTCAACACAAAGAGGAAACGTCCATGGGAGACTTAAAACCCCATTTTTTGTATTCATTTCATTTTTATTGTAAGCCCAAGGGGCAAACAAGTTTATTACTAATAAAAGTTTACTTTTTGGTGGTTTAAACAAATTTAAATCCTACGGTCCTTGAAAACATTGCATAAGCATCTACATACCATATTATTGCATCACATGTTTCTTATGAACATGTATCTTATCTTCTCGCTGTTTATTTCAACAGAAATGGCTCTTGAACAGGCTGTCAAGATCACTTCCAAGGGTCCTATCAAAATTACTGTTGAAGGCCTGGTGAAGACTGTTGCTGAAGTTAGAGTGCCTCCCATGATTATTACCACTCCTGGCCCTATTCCTTATACTTCTGATAAAGCTATACCCTGGAATTACGGTTCTGATGTTTATATCCATGGTGTTAAGCAGGAACCTTTGACTGATACACCTGTTACTGATGATAACCTTGATGTTGATAATATTGCTGGATCTAGTAAGATCACCAAAAGTGGAAGAATTTTCTCTCCTCCAGCTACCTCAAAAAATACAGTTCTTCCAACTACTACCTCCACTTCTGAGCCAAGTACTGATGCTCGAGGTAAAGGTCCTGTGGTTGAACCTGTGCAAGCTGAAGCACCGACTGCTGAAAATCTCTCTAAACAGATGGAAGAAGTGCTGAAGATCATTCGTAAGAGTGATTATGATATTGTTGACCAGTTGGGGCATACTCCCTCCAAAATTTCCATGTTGTCTTTGTTGCTGTGTTCTGAGGCTCATGCTAAAGCCTTGATCAAATTCTTAAGGACTTCTCATGTACCAAATGAAATTTCTGTGGATCAATTTGAAAATTGTGTTGCACATCTGACTTATGATAATGGGTTAGGTTTTTCTGATGCTGACTTGACTCCTGCCAAAAGAAACCATAACAGAGCTTTACATATCTCCATTGAATGTAGGGGCACTACCTTGTCTCATGTGTTGATAGACAATGGCTCTTCATTGAATGTACTTCCCAAAGAGGTTCTGAACAAGCTCAGTCCTGAAGATGCTGTGTTAAGACCAAGTAATATAGTGGTGAGAGCCTTTGATGGTTCAAGAAGAGTGGTGCATGGAGAAATAGATCTCCCGATCAAGTAGGCTCTCAAGTCTTCGATTCTACCTTCTATGTAATGGATATTCGTCCTGCATACTCTTGTTTGCTTGGGCGCCCCTGGATCCACGGGGCAGGTGCTGTGACCTCCACTCTACATCAGAAGCTGAGATATCCAGTGAAGGGAAAGATCGTAACTGTTTATGGAGAGGAAGAATATATGGTCAGTCATGTGAATACATTTAAGTATGTTGAAGTGGAAGGTGAATATGTTGAGACTCCTTGCCAGACATTTGAAGTAGTTCCTTGGGTCGTTCCCACTACTGAAGCTCCTCCTGTGGTTAAAAGAGTTCCTGTGGTTACCAGAGTACCTCCTACAATGGCTTCCCTCAAAGATGCTAGAGTTGTGGTTGAAGAAGGTGGTTGTACTATTTGGGGTCAGCTTCCCGACATTCCTTACAAGTCTGACAAGTTTGGTTTGGGTTTCACTGCAGAGTCCCAGAAGGCTGTTCGTCGTGCTCGTGCTGTTCGTATCACCAATCAAGGGAACATGAAAGATCAAATCAATGTTGTGGGTGACTATAATGAAGACTACAATCTGGATAACTGGATTTTTCCTACTGTGGGTGATGGGCTCAACAATTGGAAGACTGAAGACGTTATTCCTATCTCCTTTAGTCAGGAGTAAATACTATTACTGCGCTGTTATTTTTAAGCCTTGTGCCTTACCCGGGGCACAATGGTATGCTTGTTTCGGGATGTCATTTCATTTGCATACTTCATTCAATAAAAATCAATGGACGTTTCGTTTTCGTAAATATTGGGCTCTTTGTTTTTCTTTTATTTTATTTTCATCAGCTATGTGTTCTTACACACACCCACGTCACTAAAATGCAGATCCTCATCCACTCTGGATCCTGTTGATAACAGTTCTACTATTGCCAATTATAATTTCGAGAATCCGATCTATCAAGCTGAAGATGGAAAGGATGAAGATTGTGAAGTACCTGTAGAGCTTGCTAGGTTATTACAACAAGAAGAGAAAGTTACACAGCCGCATGAGGAATCAATTGAGGTTGTAAATCTGGGTACTGAAGTAGACAAGAAAGAAGTCAAAATAGGAGCAGGAAAGATTGAATCGGATGTTACGTGACTATGTAGAGGTTTTCGCTGGAAAAATCAAGAGATGATATGGAATGATGAATGTCAAGAAGCTTTTGACAAAATCAAGAAGTATCTCCAAGAACCTATAAATCTGATGCCACCAGTTGAAGGAATACCTCTAATCATGTATTTGACCGTGTTAGAAAATTCAATAGGGTGTGTGTTGGGGCAACATGACGAGTCTGGTCGAAAAGAGCATGCAATATACTACCTTAGCAAAAGGTACCGACTGTGAAACAAGATACTCCCAGCTCGAGAAAGCTTGCTATGCTTTGGCTTAGGCTGCTCGCCGACTAAGACAGTATATGTTGAATCATACCACTTTATTGATTTCTAAGATGGATCTTATCAAATATACATCTGAGAAACCTGCTCTCTCCGGAAGAACAACAAGATGATTGTTGAACTCTGCACGCAGTTCAAAATAAAACACCATAACTCTTCTCCGTACCGGCCAAAGATGAATGGCGTCGTGGAGGCTGCTAATAAGAATATTAAGAAGATCATACAAAAGAGGACAGTAACATACAAAGACTGACATGAGATGTTACCCTTTGCTCTTCATGGTTATCGTACTACAATACGTACTTCAACAGGGGCAACCCCATTCTCCTTAGTCTATGGTATGGAAGCAGTTCTGCCCATTGAAGTTCAGATCCCTTCCTTAAGAATCATGAAGGATGCAGGCTTGGATGAAGATGAGTGGATTCAGACTCGACTCGACCAGATAAATTTGATTGATGAGAAGAGGTTGGCAGCTGTTTGTCATGGTCAGATGTACCCGAAACGGATGATCAAAGCTTTCAATAAGAAGGTTAAGCCAAAGGTATATCAGGCTGGTGACTTGGTAATCAAGCGTATCATACTACCACAGGGTGATCCTAGGGTCAAGTGGAATCCTACATATGAAGGACCATTTGTGGTCAAAAGAGTATTCTCAGGAGGTGCCATGATGCTTACTACTATGGATGGTGAAGACTTTCCACAGCCTGTAAACGCAGACATAGTTAAAAAATACTACGCATAAAAAGAGACCCGCTAGGTTGACTGGCCTAGGCAAAAATAAGGGCATCCCGGCAAACCAAAAGGGTTCGGGCAAAAATTAGGGATATATATAAAAAAAAATGTACACCCGGCAAGTCGAAAACCTGAAAAGGAGGCTTGGGCAAAAAAGGGTATCCCGGTGGATTGAAAACCTGAAAGGGCAATCCAGGCAAAAGTTAGGGATTAAAGCGTATGACTATGTCTCGTTTGGATCACTCATGTAACTTCAACCGATGGTGCTACCTAAATCAAGTTCAAACAGATAAAGATCAATCCAATCGTTTCTGTCTCAACAGCAGAAGATGAGATATTTGAAGATAATGGCAATAGTAGAATTGAAACTCAATAGGATCATTTTTCACATAGCTGTTTTCTTTGTTTTATAAAAAATTTACGACGAATTCCTCTTACTAGGATTTCTGTCTCCTTGTACAAACTTGCCTATGTATAGGTCACTTTGTGATATAAATAAAATTTCATCTTTGAATCCAGATTTACTTTTACTCTATTTACATAAGCGAAAACATCCATTGGTTGTGTTTGAATGTATGTATGCTTTTGAATACGATTGATGTTTACCAGAAATGCATAAAATGCAGTAATAGTATTTACTAAGGACGAACGAGGGTAGTAGTTCAACGAAACTTCGCCGATTCATCCCCACTACAAATCCCCAGTAGAGCAAATCTATCTTTATAGATGCTTCGAATTACGTCTCCCCTTGAATTTATGTCCATCTCTTTTATCCTCAGTCGGGATACTCAGGAACTTATTCCTTCAATAGAAGTACGACGAACGAATACGGGAAGTGACAAATACTATACTATCAAACAAGACGGGAACGAGTTCCTCATATTCTTCAGCAACGAATCGGGATTTATTTTCCCTAGCCAGCAGTTGTTATACAAAGATATCCGGACGCTTCAGGCCGCATGATTCATACATACATCATTTACATCATACCATGGCATATCCATAAGTGCATAATACATTTACTTAGATGCACCATGCCATGCATGCATACATATTGCATAAACTAACCTTTTCCTTGCAGGATGGTTATATACAGATAAAATACTATCAACAATTCACAACAGGTCAGAAACGATCTATACGAATATCTAGTGCTGATACTTAATCATTACTCAAGGTGTCCTTGGATAGTAGGCAAACGGTCTATACGAAGATCTATTCCCTAGTCCAGGATGTTTTCAGGAGAGTTAATCCTGATACTCTTTTGTTCTTGGATAGTAGGCAAACGGTCTATACGAAGATCTATTCCCTAGTCCATGATATTTTCAGGAGATTTCATCCTGATATTCTTTTGTTCTTGGATATTAGGCAAACGGTCTATACGAAGATCTATTCCCTAATCCAGGATATTTCCAGAAGAGATAATCATCACGAAGATTTATTTCTACTGCTCTATTCAACAATTCAAAACAGTTCAGAGACGATCTATACGAAGGTCTAGTGCTGATACTTAATTCAGAAAGAAATCGCCATGAAGATTTGGTTCTGACACTTAAATTAAAAGTATGTTCTTAGATACGATTCAGAGACGGACTATACGAAGACCTAGTACTGATATCCAGTATCAACATCAAGATATTATCACCTCCTGATATTATAGATGGCATCTATAAGCCCATCTCCAGTTCTTCCAAGTGGCATCTTCAAGCCCACTTAAGCATATACAACCAGTCATCAGTGTTACTTTACGCACCGGCGAGTGCAAATTTTTGGGCTTTTGTGTTCAATCCCCTTCAACCTTCCAAGTCACGAATGGCACACAGGCCAATCTAACTCCTCAGGTTTCAGAAAATTGAACAGGGGCAGCTGTTGCACCCCAAAATTTGCCCTCTATTTATAACTCTAACCAATTTTTTGTTTCACATTCATTTGCATCATCTTCATAGCATAACATTTTTTTCTGTCTTAATATTAGCCGGAATAATTTCTCGGAATTTACAAACAGACTGGTCAAATTAACTTTTTAACTGTGCCTAAAATTAGTCAACGAAAAAATGTCAAGTTTAAGTTTGCAAATGTCGGTAACATTAATCTGCGGTTCACGTGGTTTAATTTGACATGCTAAAAATATTTTTACGACTATTTTTGGTCATATGTTGATCAGTCTGAGCGGTTTAAACGGTCATAATTTTTATTTCAAAATCCGACCAAACGCTGTATTTTTCCGAGTCATTTATTTCGCGCTGATTATTTTGACATGTTCATTTTATTTTTTCGAGCATTTTGGTACCCGACTTTTATTTTTTTTAGTCTATTTATTTTTATATTGGGTCTAGAATAAATAAATAGGTTAATTAGTTTTTATTTTAATTTTAACTATTTTAATTATTTAACTTTATTCAGTTTTTAATTTAATATTGGGTCTAGAATAAATAAATAGGTTAATTAGTTTTTATTTTAATTTTAACTATTTTAATTATTTAACTTTATTCAGTTTTTAATTTAATATTGGGTTTCAAAATAAACTTAGGCCCATTATCATTAACCTAATTTGTTCCTATATATATTTACTAGCATGACTGATAGAGAGAGAGGCCAGAAGGACAGAACGAAAAAGAGAAACTGAGAGTGGCTGATCTATACTATCGTACACACAGTTTGGTAATAGTTTATATATATATTTCTATTTTATGTTATAATTTGATTATGTTTTCGGATCGGATCGTGTCAATACGCCGTTTTCACATATACGTGTATGAGACGTGACATTTGTGTTATCCGATCCAGTTGCGATGATCGCAATTTTGCGCTAGCAACGCCGTTGTTTTTTTAATTCATTTTTTTTATATATATACATATATTTAGATCTGCACATTTTTTTTTCATAACTAACTACCCTGATTTTTCCTAAACCCTGACAATTTCGCCACAAACTCTAAATTTCAAACCTAAAACTTTAACCGTGTTGTTTCCTCTAAACCATAAACCTTTTCTTAAACATTAACAAACCTTATTATTATTTCCTATTTTCGCTCATATTTATGTTATTCATACACTGTAACTGCTTCGCCCTTGTAATATTTTAAGTTTTAACTTGTAATATTTTCAGTTTTACTTTTCGCCATCTTTATTATGTAACTGCACCAAAGCGTTGTAATAAGTAGGGTTTTATTTTCTGCCATTGATTTTCTGCCATTTTATTTTTCTGCCATTTAAATTCCTGCCATTGATCCTATATTAACTGCGTGGTTTAGTAATGTAGGGCGTGAAAATCTACTAAATTAATTATTTAATATTTTTCTATAACCTTTATTTTTTTTTGTAAATAAATAATAAATACTAACTATTTTAATAACTTTTTTTTATTACTTACTTATAATAATAAATCCTTATATATTTTGTAAATAAAATCTAATTGACCATTTTTCTAATTGAATAATAATAATAAACTTATTAATCTAATAATTTGATGTTTTCTATAATCTTTATTTATTTTGTAAATAACTAACTTAATATTTTCATATAACTCTTTTATTTTATAATTTGTAAATTAATGTATTTTAAATTCTTTTATTATTACTAATTTATTTTAAACTCATATTTTTCTAATAACTTCTAAAAAAATCTAACTTGTTTAACCTAAAATAATTTCTTTTAAAATTCTAACCTTTTTATTATCACTTTATTATCATTGTTATTTTATTATTGCTTTATTACCATTGTTTATTTATTATCTTATTATTATTTGCTTTTATCTATTCTATTTTTGCTTCATTATTTTCTTTATTTTAATTTTGTTTTATTTATAATATTAGGAACAAATGTATAGGTTGTAAATTTATTCTTTCTCGCCTGATTATTATGTATCTGTCCCATAGCCATGTAATAGTTTAGGAATTTATTTTTCTTGCTTTTATTTTTGTAAATATTTATTGCGTGGTTAGTAATTTAGAGAGTGCAAAAAAACTAACTGTAAATAATTGAACTTAGAAAATTAAATTCAAGACAAATATCTGAAAAATAACACTCACACACGTAAGTCGATCTTTGATCGCCATCTGTACTTCCTAGGGTATTCCTCTTGGTTGCCTTCTTTAAATGGTCAAGTCCCTCGAAAATAGGGGTGTCTTAAGCAAAGTCCCTTCAAACAGAAAAATCATCAAGTCCCTATAAACTTAAAAGATCAAGTCCCTACGAGGTTGCCTACGATATAATGATCTTGTCCCTTCGGTAAATATGATGATAGTCCCTACGAGTTGCTAAAGACACCCCTTATGTTGCCTTCATTGACCATACGATGACCCTACGCCCGTCCCTTAAACGCATCCAAGGTAATGACTACCTATTCCTTAATAATAGGGACAGTCTTACCATTGAAAGAATATACGAGAACACGAAAGACTTAATCTAGGGTAGGTATCTCAAAGTTACTTGCTCACACTTTTCAAAATTACTTTTACACCTCACAATTTCTAAACTAGGCTTTGTATACACCCATACGAGGGTCATTACAAAGTACTTAAAGAAATTTTTCTAAT
Source organism: Lathyrus oleraceus (assembly GCF_024323335.1). NCBI lineage: Eukaryota > Viridiplantae > Streptophyta > Magnoliopsida > Fabales > Fabaceae > Lathyrus > Lathyrus oleraceus. Next base: position 323,606,068 of record NC_066582.1, on the reverse strand, counting down.
CACACATTACACTCTTGCAAACAAACAAAGTGAGCTAAGTAACTAAGAGCCCATGGATAACCATGGATATAAAGGGTGCTAATACCTTCCCTTTGTATAACCTACCCCCCGAACTCAAAATCTTTTTAAGGTCTTTCCTGTTCTTTTATGTCCTTTCCTTTTGGATAAAATAAAAGTCGGTGGCGACTCTTGCTATCCGCAACATTTAACTAAAGTCAGTTCTCCCACCGTGTTACAGAACTGGCGACTCTGCTGGGGATTTAATAAAAGAGGGGTACCCTTAGGAATTAGATCACTTTAAAATTGTTTGCCTTGTTTGCTTTATACTTATCTGTTGGGTGCTCTTATGTGTGAAAGATCCTAACCCGGATCTAGTGTACCTTAGGTAAATGGCAATAGACCAAGGAAACTATACGACGTATATCGATATGGTTGATCCGGTGGCCATAGTTAGTGTGACTTCTTGGTTGGTGCTTATGTTCCTTAAGCAAGTTGAGGATAATATGAGGCTGCCATATGTTGTCAATACACTAACTGACTTTTAGAACCCTAGTCATCCCATCTTGGCCTTTAGAAAGTAGTGAGATAACCGGCTTTGGTGAAGACTGAAGTTGGTTGATACTCGATACTACACTCATTGAGATCCTAAACTTGGAGGGTTTTGGTTGGCAAGTAAGTTGCCTACTGAACAACCACCCTTGTGAAGGATCAATGATTTTGAGATCCCTTAGAACCTGGTTACTTTTGTAGGACAGGATGAATCAACTAAACTTCAGGGGAGGGTACTTACCTTTAAACCTCATGCAAGCCTTCAAACCTAGGGCTATTGTGTGACTTGTTTGTGTGTGCCACATGTTTGTGATTGAGCATAACATCATAGCATCATCATGCATCATAAGCATAGCATTTTCACTAACCATTTCAAGGACCAAAGGATTTATCTTTGTTCTTTGTTGCAGGTCATGGCTTCTGCTCGTAGGAATACTATCCAGATCAACTTTGTAGGAATACCTCCTAAGCTTAAGGAATTGGTCTCTCAAGTTTCTGAAAACTCCCAGTTCATCAAGAGGCATGGTCACCTACTGGATCTAGTCACTTTAGGGTTCAATGAAGACATGATGAGTGTCCTGTTTCAGTTCTTTGACCCTAAACATCATTGCTTCACATTTCCCGACTATCAGCTGGTTCCTACAATGGAAGAGTTCTCCAAGCTTCTGGGTATACCTATTCTTGATCAGAAACCCTTCACAAGCTTGGAAAAAGAGCCTAAACCTGAAGTCATTGTTGCAGCCTTGTGTAACACCTCAAAATTTGCCCTCCTCTCTTGGGACTAGCATAATATATTTGCATTGCATTTTTAGGTCATTAGTCATTGCATATTGCATATCATGTGGTTACATTGTGCAAGTCATCCTCTTAAGTCTTGATCAGGAGATGAAGAGGTCATGGTGCAAGCTAGGGTTTCATTGGACTGGTCATCAATCATCTGAGGATGGAAGTCCAAATTAGGGTTTTGTGGTTCTCAAGGAGATTGGTCTTCATCTTGGTTGAAGTGATACATCATCATCATCATGGTCTTGATATCATCCAGAAGATTCAAGAAGGTTGATCAGCTACCTTGAGATTAGGGTTTTGACCACTGGTCAACCCTAATCAGTTGCATTGGGCCAATCAGGGCATGGCAAGGAGATGGGGTCTACAATGGATATGGGGATCATCATGTGAATATATTGAGCTTATGGAGGCTAGGGTTTCATCCTTGAGCCGTTTCATCAGAAGATTGGGGCTCAGATTGATCAGTGCATTGCCAAATTCATCTATCAGTTGAAAAAGTCAACGGTGGTCAACTGTGCTTGATTTTATGGATTTGGAGGTGGAGGTGAGTTGGATACACTTCATTCATGTTGAAACAAGCTTCATTTGACATGTCAAAGCTCAAGAATGAAGAAAATAAAGTCAGGAGAAAAATTGCCAAAAATAGAAAGTGACTTGTAATGGAAGTTTCCAAAAATGGAAAGTTTTTCACCACAAAATTACATGTCCAAAAAAGCTTCAAATGAAAATTTGTTCAACATGAAAGTTGTAGATCTTGGTCTCACCTTTCCAAAAAGTCCAAGAACTTGAAATTCCCATGCATGGTTGGCAAGTTATGGTCCATTCAATTTCAAAAAAGACCCATAATCAAAGTGGCATAACTTTCACATGGAGTGTCCAAAATAAGTGATCTTTTTATGAGCAAACTCCATTTCACATATACTTTCATGGTGCATAATCAAAATTCATAAAAAATGGTCAATGCAAAAGGTCAATTTTCAAGTGCACTAATTAAAATCCAAGGGCAAAATGGTCCAAGTTGAGAAATACATGGAATTTTGGAATGAGGATTTTTGCAACACATCACAAATGCCAAATAGAAGTTGTTTGAGCTGTCATGAGCTGTCATGGTTCAATATTTGGCAAGGGCATTTTGGAACTCTCACTTAAATTTCACATTATGCTAATCACATGAGTTTTTACTAATTGGTGATTAAGAAAGTGATTAAGCTGGAGTATAAATGTTTAATCATAACTGAATTGCAAAGGATAATCACATTCTCCAAGATTCATAACAAACTTTCCCTCCAAAAGTGCATTTTCTCTCAAATTTCATCAAGCTTTTTTTCAAGAATTCTCCACCAATTCTTCATCAAATGGCATAATTCTTTTTGATTCGTTCTTCACAAGCCTTGATCTCCATCTGTTTTGGCAAGCTCGTGGCAATAGCATCAAGAATCTCCACTGTTGTAAGCAAGCTCAACAATGGCATTTTGAGATTTCTTCCAATTGAAGCAACATTGAGCTTGGTTGATCACTCCATTCACCTTCCTATACCTTGACACGCATCTGTTTTGGATAATTGGAGCAAAACACACACAAATCCATAGCTGCCATCTCCAAGGTACCAAAATTCGAAACTCACCGTTGTGTAAATTATGATATGCATTTGGAAGGTCTTTGAATGTAGAACATCATGATGTGTTTAGTTTTTGATTTGATTAAGTATTGGATGAGAAATCTGGATTTGAACCTTTGAGGAGCAAACTTATTTCGTTCGATTCTTGCTGTACATGAATTTCTGGATGATTTCATAGTGATATTCGTGTTGTACGTGTTGTACGTGTTTAGACCTTTCCATCCATATATCGTTTGTGAATTTTGGTTGAGATTTGAGCGTAACCGAATTTTGGAAGTGAAGAACATGAACCGCGATGAAGAAGCAACGAATTCTGGAAAAGCTTCCGTGTTAGATCCATCCTGTGCATGGCCACTTTCGAAAACCTGTTTGCCGCCGAACTGAACCAATGAGACGCGGACAACACATTACTGAAGCTGTGCGTTTTGGACCGGCTGGGAGTATTTACAACATTGCCACTCAGACTTAATTTAATTAATTTAATTCATAATTCCGCTAAATAATTATTTCACATAATTAACAAATCTTAAAAATATCATAAAAAACCCAATTCTAATCCAAATTTAGTGGGAGTTCTTTTGTTAGATTCATAATTTTCTCTAGTTTTTTATAGGTATGATAACTCAAGTTGTGCTTGGTGGATTTTTGACTTTGCCTATTGATCTTTGACTTGTGTGCATTTTGTGTATGTTTCACCATTTTTAACATGAAATACTCATACATTATCCAAATTGAATGAAATTTCACATGCTAATTCTTGACTCCTTGCTGGTTATTTTGATGTATAGTTTGTGAATTTTGGATCTCTGGTTTGGTAGATATGATGTGTGCAAGTTGAGTGTGACAATTTGTGTCACACTAGGTTAGGTCAATTTCATGAATTTATTTGACATGCCTATGCTTTTCCAATTGATCTCAAATTTTGCATGCTGTGTCTTGTATATGTCTAGTTTCACCATGATTTGTTGTATGAATTGTTGATTCATTTTCCATTTAATTGAGATTTTTGATTGCTGTTTAGCATTTTTAGGGCTTTGTTTGAGTGTTTGTCTTCCAATTCTTGTGAAATGCTCATACCATATCATATGAATGTGAAATTTGATGGAGTGATTCATAACATGTTTAGATGTAGTTTGGCTTTGGTCCCATTCATTTCTTAATTGTTTTCACTGTTTGGCATTTGATTGAAGTTGATGCTCATTTTGCTACCATGTGTTGACTTGTTTGGATTTCTGCTGACTTCATGATTTTATTTGCCTGGCTTAGGAATGTTGAATTGCTCCAATGTTTTGTGTGAATGAACATTGATATGTCAAGATTGCATGTGATTTTTTCTGGACATTTTGATGTCATTTTCTAATTGATTGATAATTTTCTTCTCTGTGTGCTCATTTGGTAACCTTGTGTGACACATGTTGGCATTTTGTTTGTGAAATTCTCATATGGTATTGTATGAAGATGAAATTTGATATGAGCATTCTAGACACATTATAGGACATCATGGTTTTGATCCCATTCATTTCTAATATGTTGTCACTGTTTTATGATTTATGGAAGTTGATGCTTATGTTGATGCCTTGAATTGGCTTGTATAAATGTGTCTGGACTTCTTGATTTTCATTGACCTACTTTCTTTTGTCCAATTGAGCTGAAAATTGACATGCTATACATTGAATGTGTCCTGTTTAGGTGTGAATTTTTGTGGAATTAATTGAATTGTTTTGATATGGATTTGATTGAGATAGTTCTGTTTGGTCATTTGAAGTTGCAAATTGCATGATTGATGTTAAATTGTGCATAAAATGATAATGGTGATTGATATGAGCATGGGACCAATTGCATTGGCTTTTGATTTGTTTGAATGTGATTTTGGATAAATTTCACTTGCTGTTTTGATTTTTTCATCCCCTTTGGACCCTAGGCTTGGCCTAGTGGTCTAGTTTCTCACATTTGGTTTGGATTTTCAGGTTGAAATGCAAAAGGCATAAGGAGAACAATGCAAGTTAAATTGAGTTTTGTTTGATGTTGCAAACTAACATTGACTTTGTGTTGTAGGTTTGATGCTTGAGCTTGAGCTCATGGCTTGCACTTATGTGCATTAACTTGTGTTGTCTGTATAGATTGACTTTTGCTGTTTACTGTTGGTTTGTCTGAGTACTGATGATGCTTGATTGATTTCAGGTACATTTAGTCGCTTACAGTTCTTTAAGAACTTGCTTGCTGCTGCTTGGTTTTATAAACCAGTTGAGGTAGACTCTCTATACTTCATGTAGTCTGGAAGACCTGGCCTGTTACTTGGCCAGGCAACTGTCTGAAGTCCTCCTTAAGAGGCGATGTTTGTGATTGTTTACTTTTGTGCCAAGCAGGTGAAGACCTCTATGAGGCAATTGGCGGAACCCAAGGGATATGCAATCTATCCCCCGCTATTCTGTTGAGTCGTCCCTCTGCTCACACCACTGTGTTGACGCATTGGGACACAAACCCAAGATCTTGTACTTTGTACAGTTGTGTCAGAGTCTTGAGCATAGAAGGGTCCCTCCATTCTGGACCCACGCTCCTTTGTATGAAGCTCTCCCTGATCAGGGATAAGAGCTGTGAAGTCTAATCTTCACTCACCTTTCATCAGCTTCACCTTAGCCTCTCAATGGCAAGGTTAAGAGCTAACTCTACCTTGTACAGATGACTTGCCTCGGCAGTCCACCCTTGTTTGAGCCTCACTTGACTGGATATAGTGTGTGCTTTGTGAATATTTGTTTGAAATGTTTGTTTTATTTTGTTTGATGCTTGCATGCTTGCTTTCTTCCTGGATAGGATTAGCTTGCTGTTGCGCAAGTAGGTAGAAACCACAACATAGGGCAATGATGCATGATAACACTAGGCTCGAGTACAGCTCCCTGGTAGTGTGTCTCCCCTTGGTTTCTGGCTAGAATTTCTTTCCCTTTCAGGGGAACTACATCGCCCTGATCCTCGTTCCAGACGAGGTGTGTAGGCAGGAGACCGTGCGAGGTCTCTCCGGGCACTTTTTTTTTCCTTTTGTGTGTGTTTGCTTGTTATCTTCTTGTGTGTCAGGATATGGATGTAAGCCCAGCGATTGGCTGTCCGTATCCTGATTGTGGGTTTGGTTCGGATGCTGATGTAAGTCCAGTGGTTGGCATTCAGGCTCCATGTTTGCCTGTGTTTATGTTTGCTTGTTTGGCGTGCGTGAGCCGAACTACGGCAGCTCTGATTCTCGTTCCAGACGAGATACGTAGGCATAGGATGCGACGTCCTATCGAGCTCTCTTCCTCTTAACCCCATCTGTGTTGTCTTCGGTGCGTGTGTGTATGGTGTTTTAGCAACCTTTTCTTTTCTTAGAGCGTGGATCCCGTCGAGTACGACGGACGTGAGGGGTGCTAATACCTTCCCCTTGCGTAACCGACTCCCTTACCCTTTCTCTTTGGTCGCGAGACCATGCTTTTTCCAGGTTTCTCTGAGCGTTTCCTTTCCCTATCTTGGGATAAATAACGCGCAGTGGCGGCTCTGTGTTGTTTTTGTTTCAGCCCGCCGGTTGTTTTTCGCGGATGCGACAGCTGGCGACTCTGCTGGGGACACAAAAGAGTTGACCTGTGCTGGTCCATCTTCCCTAAGCGAGTCTCTCCTAGCGTTCTAGGATGGTTTAGGTTGCTTGTTTTGTTTTATTTATTGCATTTATTATTCTAACAGTGTATATATTTGCATAAATATTTTCATGCATCATACTATCATGTTGCCGTCCTCTGTGCAGGTGGTTCCTCTGTTTGGGGTGGGTGTTCTGAGTGGGGCTAAAACCTAGGCCCGAGTATACACCTAGGATTAGCGTGGTCTCACGTCGCTCACATGCCGGTTGGGCACATTGTTGCGACGTGACATACCACAAGCCGGACGAGGTTCATCTGAGAAGTGCTCTTCCAGTGGGGTTTTCCACTTTGGTTGGGTTATCTCTTTTGAACTATTGACTCCGGTGACCGATCATTTCCCGGATCTTTGGTTTAGACGATCTTAAGGGAGCTACAATGGCACACCCGAAAGGGCAAACCCATTGAGTATCTCTGCTCGATTGTCGAGACTATTATCCGCCTTAGGATGACCTGATTAGAATTTACCTGTGAGGGGAGGGTTGATTCTGTCGGATGCATGTTCAGATGGTGACTTTGATGGTGACTATTGGTTCCGTTGATCAGGGTCAGATTTATAAGTCGGATTTATGGTCATTTATTTCCGAGACGCCGGAGTGTTGTCCGCAGTATTTATCAGTGGGGATCCGTTTATTTCAGGATTCCCCGGGCCGATTCAGAGGTTATGAGTATCTGATCAGAGATTGTTTGGTGATGATGATGATGATGTATCTCCCGTTTATTTCGGGACCCTTGAGTCGGATTTGTGGTTAGTCAGACCTCAGATGGTGGTGATCAATTCAGAGATCAGGCTTCAGTGCAACAGATGATCAGATGACTTGGAGGATGGCACAGTGCATTGCATTCATTCATCTGCATCATTCTCATTTTGCATTCATCTGCATCGAACCTATGTCTAGCCATATGGGGAGTATTATTGATTGAGAATCTGGTTGAGAGACATCTTGAATTTCAGAATATGGATGTCAAAATATTATCTGTCTCGATGATGCCAGAATCAAAGGACAGAGTCTTCCTCATATGGATAGATGGTGCATGCGTGAGTCATACTAACCCATTTGCTGTTTTGTAGGTGTCAACCGGTGCACATAGCTTGTTTGCTCAGATATCCTGCTAGGGGCAACAAATCCAAACTGATGGATTCTCCCAACGCTGACATCCTCGAACTGAAAGAGATGGTGAGGGATTTGTTCAGTGTTGTGCAAGGGCTTGCCTTAGGGCAGAAAGCCATGGCCGAGAGGTTGGAAAGGATTAAAGGCTGGATGATCAAGGAGAAAGTGCAGGGAAAGGCTCCGTCATCCGAAGTAACAAATCCCTCTGGCTCTGTAGCAAAGAAGCCCTCTGGCAATGGTTATCTTGAGAAGGAAGTTGAATCAGGTGGTGTGCAGGCCAAAAGAGAACGCGGTAAGGATCGTTATCACCCATATGCTGATACGGTAACAATCCCTACTAGTAATCAATCTGCACAACAGCGGCAACCACCACCTCAACAGAGGACACAAATAGCTGTGGGCCAAGCGAGAAGGAGGACGACAAATCGTCATTTCAATAAGCCGCCTGTGACTTACGCCTCTCTGTTTAAAAGGCTGAAGGATATTGGGTTGGTGCAGCCGAGGATGTTGACTCTGTTGAAACCTGATCAGAGGCCTGCCAGTTATGATGAGAATGTCAGGTGTGGGTTCCATGCTGGGGCACCCGGACATCATGTTGAGGATTGCAAAGCTTTTAAGCATGTGGTCCAGGACTTGGTGGATTCTAAGGCAATCAATTTTGCACCGACGACAGATAATAGTGCTAACCCCGTGACAAGGCATGGTCCTGTAAAAGTGGAGATGATGTCGAAGGACAAGAAAGGGGTAGAGGTGACCGAGAAGGATCAGTTAAGAATGCCCATGTCTGTGGTCCCAAAACGCCCGACGAAAAATGGAGCTTTCCCTCGTGTTGATGATTGTTGTGCAGCCATCGCTACAAAGGGGTGTGTAGAAATTGGGGAATTGATCCAGAGAATGATGAAAGTAGAAATGGACGATGTAAGGTGTAAAGCACCCAGTCTGGCAGTTGAAACCATCAAGGTGAAAAATGCCGTTGGTGTTGAGAAAGAGAAAAAGCCGTCCATTTCTTCTTACAAACAGGCATTGGAAGTGGTGAGAAATGGAGGGATCCTAGGCTGGGGACAGATCATAGGCATTGTGGTAAAGGCGGATATGTTTGGGATTGGTTACCATCCAGGTCAAGACTCGTCTGAGCAGAATAGAGGACGTCGTCCGTCGTTCACCTTTGTCAATGCTGGAATGCTAGATTCAGATCACGCCTATGCGGTAGGTGAAAGGACTGACAGTGACCGCGAGCTGGAGTCGTGGATAAAATCATGCGTACCAGGGAACTGGAAGGCCTAAAAAGATCAGCACTGTCACTCATCCAGAAGAGTAATGTTTCTTGTTTCTCAATTTTATTTGCATAAAAGCCATACGTGTTTCCCGACACGTACTGGTTCATTGTAAGGGCTACCTCATGTTCATAATTTGCAACATTTCTGCATCATTAATAAATGGATGTTTTTCAGTCAAAAAGCGGTGTTCCTTGTTTTTCATTTATTTTTGCAGTTTTAAAAACAAATAAAAATGGCAATGTTTATTTTCATTTTTCTCTTTTTTTTGATTGGTCTCGTTCCGAATTCAAAAATAATTCTCCGGATCTCGTTGATAACAATTTGGTTACACCTCATATGACTTCGACAAACCGATCTATCATGCCAAAGAAGAAGGCGAAGAAGATTGTGATCTGCTGGAATTAGCCAGGTTGTCAAAACAAGAGGAGAAGGTGATTCAGCCGCACGTGAAGCGGGTTGAAGTTGTTATTCCAAGCACCGCCGAGGTCAAGAAGAAAAAAATTGGGGCCGCTTCAGAAGCGAGTCGGGAGCAGAATGGTAGTCCTGTTGAAGGGACATGTGGATACCTTCGCCTGGTCATGTCAGGATATGCCAGGGTCGGATATCAATGTCGTTATAGGCAAGCTACCATGGAGAGAAGATTGTCCTCTAGAGAAGCATAATGCCAGTGCCTGTATCAGAGAGCCATGGTGATTTTGTTTCATGATATGATTCATCATGAAGTTGAATGCTATGCTATGACATGATAGCAAAGTCCCAAACAGGAGAGGGGCATCTGGCAGACCGGGGCAAGTCGTTTGACCAGTTGAAATGATTCAAACTGAGGTTGAATTGAGTAAGTGCACTATCAGAGTGCGGTCCGGTAAGACGCTGGGGTTCATTGTAAGAGAGGAATCGAGGTTGATCCTGCTAAAAAAAAAAACAAAAAAACAAAAAAAAAACAAAATAAGAAATGCCTGAACCGAGAACAAAAAAAGAGAGGTTCGTGGTTTCTTAGATAGATTGAACTATATGTCATGGTTCACATCTCGTCTAACAGCCACGAGGGAACCCATTCAAGAAAAAAGATCAAACGGTCAGGTGAAATAATGATTGCCAAGGGGCATGGAAAGAATAAAAGAATAAGTCACAGAAACCTCTGATTCTGATGCCTTATGTGGAGGGAGAAATTATTAATCTGGTACTTGACGGCCCTCGAGGGGTCTACGAGGTGTATTGGGGCAGCATGACTAGTCTTGTCGAAAAGAGCATGCAATTTACCTAAGCAAAAAGTTTACCGACTGTGAAACAATACATTCACTGCTCGGGAAACTTGATGTACTTTGGCATAGGCTGCTCGCCGACTGAGACAGTATATGCTGGTTCATGCCACTTTGTGGATGTCTGAGATGGATCCGATCAAGTATGGGTCTGAGAATCCAGCATTGACCGGACGGGTTGTGAGAGGAGTAAAATAATGTTGACTGATTTGTGATACTCTCAGGAAGCAATCAAGGAGTGTATTGTCTGATTACATCGCCCCGCAACCCATTGAGGGTTATCAACTGATGAGGTTTGAAGTTCCCTGATGAGGACATCTCGAGGTGCTCTAATCGAAAGATTGAGAGTAACTGATTCCGGAGGAGGGGCCTGACCCTGAATCCGAACGGGTTCTGATGTCTGATGGGGAGGTTAAGGTGAAAGAGTTAGTGTTGCTTTGGTTATGCCGAAAGGATCTCGCATTCCTTTTGTTACCCGATGCACCAACAATGGTGGCCGAGTACGAAGTTTGTATCCTGGGTATCGATCGTCGATGCGTACGTCTACTGGGGCAACTCCTTTCTCATTGGTATATGGAATGGAAGCTGTGCTACCAGTTGAGGTTCAGATTCCCTCTTTGAGAGTCCTGATGGACGTGAAATTGCAAGAGGCTGAATGGGTAAGGACCCGGTATGAAGAGTTAAGCCTGATTGAGAAAAGAGGCTGGCAGCCATCTGTCATGGGCAGCTATACCAGCAAAGGATGAAGCGTGCTTTCGACAAAAAGGTACGACCTCGTGTGTATCACGTGGGTGATATGGTGCTGAAAAGGATCATTCCTCCTCAAAACGATCGTAGGGGCAAATGGACACCGAATTATGAAGGTCCGTTCGTGGTCAAGAAGGTTTTCTCTGGTGGAGCCTTGTTGCTGACGACCATGGATGGCAAGGATTTTCCATCCCCTGTGAATGCGGACGCAGTTAAAAAATACTTCGTGTAAAGAGACCCACTGGACGAAAAGAATAAAATAGTCCAGGCAAAAATGGGCATCCCGGCGAACCAAAAAAAAAAAAGAAAAAGGTTCGGGCAAAAATTAGGGATAAAATGAAAAAATGTACACCCGGCAAGTCGAAAACCTGGAAAGGCGACTTGGGCAAAAAGGGGTATCCCGGTGGACTGAAAACCCGAAAGGGCGGTCTGGGCAAAAGAGGGATTGAAACGAACAACTGCGTCTAGCATGATCGTTTGCACTTTGGTTAAAGCATCATGGATAATGCCCGGTAGGGATCAATCAGAATCGTCTTGTTCAGAAGACAGAAAGCACGGAGAGTCTGAGGACATATGGGGTGTAACCGAGTTGGAACTCGATGAGATCACGGGTTTCACATTGCCATTAGGATAGATTTTTCCTTTTGTGCAATTACCTCTTTTCAGGAATTGCTTCCTTTGTATTGCTCAATCTGAGCCATCCTTTTTGTTTCAATCAATAAAATGCATATTCAGTCAAATAATTTTGTTTTTGTTTTTCATTACCGCTTTGATTGCAAAAACATCCAGATATTTTTGATAAAGAATTTTGCATTTTAAGGCATACAGGTCCCTTCCAATGCATGTTTATAAGATTGAAAGCTTGAAATCTTATTCGGAAGGTTGGGTGACCCAAGTGTTGAAATCTTGACACGCCTGGGGCACGGTTTTATCTAACGATCTGTTTTGCAGGAACTGTTAGATATTTTCACTCACTTGCAGGTTGTGATGTGGAAGCTTTTGATAAAACAAATCCCCATGGAGTCTAATCAGGGACGAATGAATGGGTAGAGAAGCGATGAGAATACGTCGAGACGAACGACGATCCTTGAATGATATCAAGAAGACTCTTCAAAATCGGAAGATTGGAAAGTCTGTAGAAATTCCCCGCAGGGTCCAACCAGGGACGGATGAATGGGTAGAGAAGCGATGAGAATACGTTAAGACGTCCGAGGACCCTTGAATGATAATCAAGAAGACTCTTCAAAGTCGGAAAATTGAAAAGTCTGTATAATCCCCAGGAGTTCGCTCTCCGTCGAGCGCGGAGCGGTTGGGAGTACAAGATGATGGAGCAGAAAAGGTCCAGACGAGTCTGGGAGTTCTCAAAAGTGGAAAGTCGATACGAGATTGGGAGGTGGATACCATGGTTCGATGAGTCGACGGGTGTTCTGTACCAACTTTCCTCATTTCCCCAGCGGGGTCCCCAAGCAGAGTTTAGAGGACCAACTCCCCAGCAGATCCAAGGTCTGTGGATCCCCTAGCTGAGTTGGGATGGTTATCCCCGGCAGGTTTAAAACGATGTTTCCTCAACGGCCAGGCCCGAAGGTTGCTATCCCCGAGTGGAGCGGGTTTCAATGAAATATATCTCCAGCAGTGTTCATCCTACCAGTGGATTGGATGAGTTTCCGTAGCGGACTGGTATCTGCATCCCCAGCTGAGTTGATTCTACCTATGGATTGCATGGGTTGTCCCCAGCGGAGTGGCATTCGCTTCCCTAACAGAGTCAGGATGGTTATCCCCAGCGGGTGTCAAATCGATGCTTCCCCAGTCGCCAGGCCTGAAGATGGCTGTTTCCCAGCAGAGTATCTGTGAGCATTTCCCCAGTGAAGTCGACAGGTATCTGTGAGGGTTCTTCAAGCAGAGTCGGGATTTATATCCTCAGCAAGTCGAAGATTGTTGTATCCCCACAGAGTGTTGGTGGTTCTTATCCCCAGCAGTTTCTCGAGCGGATTGGGCGCAAAGGAAGTTCTTCCCCAGCAAGGGTTGCCTTTTCCCAGCAGCAGTGCTATTCCCCGGCGGGGTGGAAATCGGAGTATTGACGAGTTCCTCAAAGGAGTGTCTCGTGCTCCCCAGCAGAATCCCTTGAGGGGGATACTTTTTATGCATTCATCATGTAGAATAGCATAGCATGTTGCATAGAAAAATAAATCGCGTAGCATTTCCATAATTATGGAGCATTACGCAGAAAAAGTCATGCATCATTGCAAGCATAGGCTAGTCTCAAGCTGTGGTTATTGTTTGAGAGGTGGTTTCGACAGAAGTTGGAAGATGTTACTCTGATGGGTTTAGCATCATGACGTCAGATCAGCAATACTCCCCAGGAGTGCGATGCTGGAGGAAACTTTTCCGTCGAACAGAGATAGAAGTGTTACGCGATCAGCGCGACTCGAGCCGTGGTTACCGCTTGAGATTTGGTTTTGCCGGATAGTGAAGACGATACTCCGAGGAGTTCAGCATTGTGAGTTTGGAGCAACAGTATTTCCCAATCATCAGTAAGTGTCTGGTCGAGCTTTCTTTGGTGTCAGTAAACATCATCATTCGATGTCCAGTAAACGTCGAGTTATTTCCCAGTCATTGTTTAATGTCTGGTCGATCATTGTTTGATGTCCTGTCAACATCCTTGTTTGATGCCTGTCAACATCCTCGTTTGATGCCTGTCAACATCATTGTCCGATGTCCTGTCAACATCATTGTTTGATGTCCTGTCAACGTCATTGTTTGATGTCCTGTCAACATCATTGTTCGATGTCCTGTCAACATCATTGTTTGATGCCTGTCAACATCGTTGTTTGATGCCTGTAAACATCCTTGTTTGATGCCTGTAAACATCATCATTCGATGTCCAGTAAACGTCGCGTTTTCTCCCAGTCATCAGTAAGTGTCTGGTCGAGTTTTCTTTGGTGCCTGTAAACATCATCATTCGATGTCCAGTAAACGTCGCGTTTTCTCCCAGTCATCAGTAAGTGTCTGGTCGAGTTTTCTTTGGTGCCTGTAAACATCATCGTTCGATGTCCAGTAAACGTCGAGTTTTCTCCCAGTCATCAGTAAGTGTCTGGTCGAGTTTTCTTTGGTGCCTGTAAACATCATCGTTCGATGTCCAGTAAACGTCGAGTTTTCTCCCAGTCATCAGTAAGTGTCTGGTTGAAAGTGTTACTCTGAGGAGTTTAGCATCGTGATGTCAGATCAGCAACGTTCTCCAGTAGTGCGATACTGGATGAGTTTTTTTCCGTCGGACGGAGATGGAAGTAAAGTCGAAGGATGTTACGCGATCAGCGCAATTTCGGGGTTCAATTGGAGAAAAGGAAATGTTGAGGCATTTTCTGGGGTTCATATGGAGATTGGAGTTGGAGATTATATCCCGGATGAGGTCCTCAGGATTATCTTCTGTTCATGTGTCACCTTAGACTTTGGCGGATGCCAACGGAAGTCGTTATGGGTGTCTTCGGATGAAGAGATGCACATGTTACCTTCCTTTGTGAAGGTGTACCCTCTGATATGTCGCCCTCAGAGTGATGTTTGGTGTTATTTCCGACGTTGCCAGCGGAATTATCACAAGAAAGCGGAGAACGGGGTTCAAACGGAGAAAAGGAAGTGTTGAGGCATTTTCTGGAGATCGGGGTTCAAATGGAGAAAGGGAAATGTTGCGACATTTTCTGGAGATCGGGGTTCACAATGGCGATCGCAAGTTATCGTCAGGCGACTGGGGTTCAAACGGAGAAAAGGAGACACGAGGTGTTTTCTGGAGATTGGGGTTCATTATTTTGGCAAACAGGAGAACGAGGTTCAAATGCAGTGATCGGGGATCATTTGCGCAAAAGAAAATTTCGGGGTTCAAGAAAATAGAAAAAAGAGAAATCATGAGGAAATTTCGGGGTTCAAGAAAAGCAAAAAAAGAGAGATAATAATCCCCAGCGGATATGTGGTGTTCAGGCCGTGGTTATCCCTGCGTTACCATTTATTTTGGTATCCAGGTCGACGTTGCTGTTTCGGTGATTAGGCCGACTTTCTCCGTTCCAGACGGATTTTTTTTCGAGATTGTTTCTTCGCCGATTCTTACAGGCGTTGTTAATTATTTCCCATCAGAGTGCAAATTGTTCGTCTGTTCTTGGTATTCAATCACTCTTCATCCTGATCATCTGAAAGCCGAGGCTATTCATATCGACAGGTTCACAGTGGATTGAATAGGGGCAGCTGTAACACCTCAAAATTTGCCCTCCTCTCTTGGGACTAGCATAATATATTTGCATTGCATTTTTAGGTCATTAGTCATTGCATATTGCATATCATGTGGTTACATTGTGCAAGTCATCTTCTTAAGTCTTGATCAGGAGATGAAGAGGTCATGGTGCAAGCTAGGGTTTCATTGGACTGGTCATCAATCATCTGAAGATGGAAGTCCAAATTAGGGTTTTGTGGTTCTCAAGGAGATTGGTCTTCATCTTGGTTGAAGTGATACATCATCATCATCATGGTCTTGATATCATCCAGAAGATTCAAGAAGGTTGATCAGCTACCTTGAGATTAGGGTTTTGACCACTGGTCAACCCTAATCAGTTGCATTGGGCCAATCAGGGCATGGCAAGGAGATGGGGTCTACAATGGATATGGGGATCATCATGTGAATATATTGAGCTTATGGAGGCTAGGGTTTCATCCTTGAGCCGTTTCATCAGAAGATTGGGGCTCAGATTGATCAGTGCATTGCCAAATTCATCTATCAGTTGAAAAAGTCAACGGTGGTCAACTGTGCTTGATTTTATGGATTTGGAGGTGGAGGTGAGTTGGATACACTTCATTCATGTTGAAACAAGCTTCATTTGACATGTCAAAGCTCAAGAATGAAGAAAATAAAGTCAGGAGAAAAATTGCCAAAAATAGAAAGTGACTTGTAATGGAAGTTTCCAAAAATGGAAAGTTTTTCACCACAAAATTACATGTCCAAAAAAGCTTCAAATGAAAATTTGTTCAACATGAAAGTTGTAGATCTTGGTCTCACCTTTCCAAAAAGTCCAAGAACTTGAAATTCCCATGCATGGTTGGCAAGTTATGGTCCATTCAATTTCAAAAAAGACCCATAATCAAAGTGGCATAACTTTCACATGGTGTCCAAAATAAGTAATCTTTTTATGAGCAAACTCCATTTCACATATACTTTCATGGTGCATAATCAAAATTCATAAGAAATGGTCAATGCAAAAGGTCAATTTTCAAGTGCACTAATTAAAATCCAAGGGCAAAATGGTCCAAGTTGAGAAATACATGGAATTTTGGAATGAGGATTTTTGCAACACATCACAAATGCCAAATAGAAGTTGTTTGAGCTGTCATGAGCTGTCATGGTTCAATATTTGGCAAGGGCATTTTGGAACTCTCACTTAAATTTCACATTATGCGAATCACATGAGTTTTTACTAATTGGTGATTAAGAAAGTGATTAAGCTGGAGTATAAATGTTTAATCATAACTGAATTGCAAAGGATAATCACATTCTCCAAGATTCATAACAAACTTTCCCTCCAAAAGTGCATTTTCTCTCAAATTTCATCAAGCTTTTTTTCAAGAATTCTCCACCAATTCTTCATCAAATGGCATAATTCTTTTTGATTCGTTCTTCACAAGCCTTGATCTCCATCTGTTTTGGCAAGCTCGTGGCAATAGCATCAAGAATCTCCACTGTTGTAAGCAAGCTCAACAATGGCATTTTGAGATTTCTTCCAATTGAAGCAACATTGAGCTTGGTTGATCACTCCATTCACCTTCCTATACCTTGACACGCATCTGTTTTGGATAATTGGAGCAAAACACACACAAATCCATAGCTGCCATCTCCAAGGTACCAAAATTCGAAACTCACCGTTGTGTAAATTATGATATGCATTTGGAAGGTCTTTGAATGTAGAACATCATGATGTGTTTAGTTTTTGATTTGATTAAGTATTGGATGAGAAATCTGGATTTGAACCTTTGAGGAGCAAACTTATTTCGTTCGATTCTTGCTGTACATGAATTTCTGGATGATTTCATAGTGATATTCGTGTTGTACGTGTTTAGACCTTTCCATCCATATATCGTTTGTGAATTTTGGTTGAGATTTGAGCGTAACCGAATTTTGGAAGTGAAGAACATGAACCGCGATGAAGAAGCAACGAATTCTGGAAAAGCTTCCGTGTTAGATCCATCCTGTGCATGGCCACTTTCGAAAACCTGTTTGCCGCCGAACTGAACCAATGAGACGCGGACAACACATTACTGAAGCTGTGCGTTTTGGACCGGCTGGGAGTATTTACAACATTGCCACTCAGACTTAATTTAATTAATTTAATTCATAATTCCGCTAAATAATTATTTCACATAATTAACAAATCTTAAAAAATTCATAAAAAATCCAATTCTAATCCAAATTTAGTGGGAGTTTTTTTGTTAGATTCATAATTTTCTCTAGTCTTTTATAGGTATGATAACTCAAGTTGTGCTTGGTGGATTTTTGACTTTGCCTATTGATCTTTGACTTGTGTGCATTTTGTGTATGTTTCACCATTTTTAACATGAAATACTCATACATTATCCAAATTGAATGAAATTTCACATGCTAATTCTTGACTCCTTGCTGGTTATTTTGATGTATAGTTTGTGAATTTTGGATCCCTGGTTTGGTAGATATGATGTGTGCAAGTTGAGTGTGACAATTTGTGTCACACTAGGTTAGGTCAATTTCATGAATTTATTTGACATGCCTATGCTTTTCCAATTGATCTCAAATTTTGCATGCTGTGTCTTGTATATGTCTAGTTTCACCATGATTTTTTGTATGAATTGTTGATTCATTTTCCATTTAATTGAGATTTTTGATTGCTGTTTAGCATTTTTAGGGCTTTGTTTGAGTGTTTGTCTTCCAAGTCTTGTGAAATGCTCATACCATATCATATGAATGTGAAATTTGATGGAGTGATTCATAACATGTTTAGATGTAGTTTGGCTTTGGTCCCATTCATTTATTAATTGTTTTCACTGTTTGGAATTTGATTGAAGTTGATGCTCATTTTGCTACCATGTGTTGACTTGTTTGGATTTCTGCTGACTTCATGATTTTATTTGCCTGGCTTAGGAATGTTGAATTGCTCCAATTTTTTGTGTGAATGAACATTTATATGTCAAGATTGCATGTGATTTTTTCTGGAATTGTTGATGTCATTTTCTAATTGATTATTAATTTTCTTCTCTGTGTGCTCATTTGGTAACCTTGTGTGACACATGTTGGCATTTTGTTTGTGAAATTCTCATATGGTATTGTATGAAGATGAAATTTGATATGAGCATTCTAGACACATTATAGGACATCATGGTTTTGATCCCATTCATTTCTAATATGTTGTCACTGTTTTATGATTTTTGGAAGTTGATGCTTATGTTGATGCCTTGAATTGGCTTGTATAAATGTGTCTGGACTTCTTGATTTTCATTGACCTACTTTCTTTTGTCCAATTGAGCTGAAAATTGACATGCTATACATTGAATGTGTCCTGCTTAGGTGTGAATTTTTGTGGAATTAATTGAATTGTTTTGATATGGATTTGATTGAGATAGTTCTGTTTGGTCATTTGAAGTTGCAAATTGCATGATTGATGTTAAATTGTGCATAAAATGATAATGGTGATTGATATGAGCATGGGACCAATTGCATTGGCTTTTGATTTGTTTGAATGTGATTTTGGATAAATTTCACTTGCTGTTTTGATTTTTTCATCCCCTTTGGACCCTAGGCTTGGCCTAGTGGTCTAGTTTCTCACATTTGGTTTGGATTTTCAGGTTGAAATGCAAAAGGCATAAGGAGAACAATGCAAGTTAAATTGAGTTTTGTTTGATGTTGCAAACTAACATTGACTTTGTGTTGTAGGTTTGATGCTTGAGCTTGAGCTCATGGCTTGCACTTATGTGCATTAACTTGTGTTGTCTGTATAGATTGACTTTTGCTGTTTACTGTTGGTTTGTCTGAGTACTGATGATGCTTGATTGATTTCAGGTACATTTAGTCGCTTACAGTTCTTTAAGAACTTGCTTGCTGCTGCTTGGTTTTATAAACCAGTTGAGGTAGACTCTCTATACTTCATGTAGTCTGGAAGACCTGGCCTGTTACTTGGCCAGGCAACTGTCTGAAGTCCTCCTTAAGAGGCGATGTTTGTGATTGTTTACTTTTGTGCCAAGCAGGTGAAGACCTCTATGAGGCAATTGGCGGAACCCAAGGAATATGCAATCTATCCCCCGCTATTCTGTTGAGTCGTCCCTCTGCTCACACCACTGTGTTGACGCATTGGGACACAAACCCAAGATCTTGTACTTTGTACAGTTGTGTCAGAGTCTTGAGCGTAGAAGGGTCCCTCCATTCTGGACCCACGCTCCTTTGTCTGAAGCTCTCCCTGATCAGGGATAAGAGCTGTGAAGTCTAATCTTCACTCACCTTTCATCAGCTTCACCTTAGCCTCTCAATGGCAAGGTTAAGAGCTAACTCTACCTTGTACAGATGACTTGCCTCGGCAGTCCACCCTTGTTTGAGCCTCACTTGACTGGATATAGTGTGTGCTTTGTGAATATTTGTTTGAAATGTTTGTTTTATTTTGTTTGATGCTTGCATGCTTGCTTTCTTCCTAGATAGGATTAGCTTGCTGTTGCGCAAGTAGGTAGAAACCACAACATAGGGCAATGATGCATGATAACACTAGGCTCAAGTACAGCTCCCTGGTAGTGTGTCTCCCCTTGGTTTCTGGCTAGAATTTCTTTCCCTTTCAGGGGAACTACATCGCCCTGATCCTCGTTCCAGACGAGGTATGTAGGCAGGAGACCGTGCGAGGTCTCTCCGGGCTCTTTTTTTTCCTTTTGTGTGTGTTTGCTTGTTATCTTCTTGTGTGTCAGGATATGGATGTAAGCCCAGCGATTGGCTGTCCGTATCCTGATTGTGGGTTTGGTTCGGATGCTGATGTAAGTCCAGTGGTTGGCATTCAGGCTCCATGTTTGCCTGTGTTTGTGTTTGCTTGTTTGGCGTGCGTGAGCCGAACTACGGCAGCTCTGATTCTCGTTCCAGACGAGATACGTAGGCATAGGATGCGACGTCCTATCGAGCTCTCTTCCTCTTAACCCCATCTGTGTTGTCTTCGGTGCGTGTGTGTGTGGTGTTTTAGCAACCTTTTCTTTTCTTAGAGCGTGGATCCCGTCGAGTACGACGGACGTGAGGGGTGCTAATACCTTCCCTTGCGTAACCGACTCCCTTACCCTTTCTCTTTGGTCGCGAGACCATGCTTTTTCCAGGTTTCTCTGAGCATTTCCTTTCCCTATCTTGGGATAAATAACGCGCAATGGCGGCTCTGTGTTGTTTTTGTTTCAGCCTGCCGGTTGTTTTTCACGGAGGCGACACCTTGCATTTAAAGAAATCAGACATTGTCCTAGAAACAAGGAGTGAAGTTAAAGGTATTCTTGCTAAGGTATTGATGGAGAAAGCTCAAGTATTCCTGAAGGCTATGAGTTATGATGCTTTTGAGGAGATCTTAGCCCTATCGATTTATGGCTTAGTATTGTTCCCCAATCCAGACCAGTTCATAGACGTACACGCCATCTGTAACACCCCGATAAAATATGATAATTATTTAAATTAAGTTAATAGTATATTTATTAATTTAATTAAATAATTGGATTATTATTGGAATATTATTTGGAATTATTATTATTGGAATAATAAAGTTGGAATATATATAAAGAGTTCCATTTGGTAAAAAGGGTTTTTTCACGTGAAAATCAGAGAAGCGACAGAAAGTGAGAAAAGGGCAAAGAGGAAGAGCAAGAGAACAAGGGTTGAAGAAGGGAAAAGCTTGAAGCTAAAGGATTTGCCGGATTAACTCAGGTAAGGGGGGTTTATCGTCGTTTAACGGGTATTATGGGTTAACATGTGATGGGTAGTAATAAGCCATTGATTGACTCTAATTAGGTTTTGAGAAATGCCTGAATTGTGATGAATGAATTACGTTAAAAACTGTGATTGAATCTATATTTGGATGGGTTGTGATTTTCTGGACGTGTAGCCGTTTACGGAATCGAAATCGGAGGTCCGGAAGTCCTCCGACGGCGAGAAATGCGGGTAATTCTGCATTCTGTTCGTGTTAGCGCAGGAACAGCTTTCTATCTTGCGTTAACCGGTTAACCCAGGGTGTTAACCGGTTAACACTGTTATGAATTATGAGAAATTGCTGTCTGTCTTGCGTTAACCGGTTAACCCAGGGCGTTAACCGGTTAACACTGTTAAAATGTGCCAGGAAGCGTGTTCTGTTTTGCGTTAACCGGTTAACCCAAGGCGTTAACCGGTTAACACTGTTGGAAAAGTGGAAATTTGATATTTAAATATTGTGGACATATTTGATGATTGGCCTATATTGGTGTATGATATAGTAGGGATTATTCCCGTTGTTTTGAGCAGTATAGGTATTAGTAGAGTGTGCTAATACTGTGATTTATTATTTGGCATGACATGATATGCTTCTGTGATGAATATGCTGATGATGTATGATGGTATGCATAATGCTGTGAATGTATCTGTTATGTATGAAATTGTGAATGGACTGTTTATGGCTTAGAGTGTGAGCATATGTCTATCCTGGATTGTTGTTGATGTTTGCATGCTAGGTGATTTAGCGTGTATAGCATGGCCTTTATGGTGGTAGCTAATTCCCATGGTGAGGAATTAGTGAGTGAGTTATTGTGGATTGTTGTTGATGTTTGCATGCTAGGTGATTTAGCGTGCATAGCATAGCCCTTGGGGTGGTAGCTAATTCCCATGGTGAGGAATTAGTGAGTGAGTCACTAGGTCTCAAATGAGTGGGACTAGTGAGCTTGGTAGCCGTATCTGGATTTGATCGGTGAGGTTGAACTATGTGTTCACGAATAGTCGGTACCGCATGCATGGAGTCTCATTGCATAATATATGTATGGCGTATAATATGAATGGATGTATTCTAATATTATACGTGTGTTTTGTGTTGGGTTGAGTATGATTATGATTTTGAGTTGATGTTGCCGTTGCTGAATGTGTGATCTGATTTGGGTGATGAAATGTGTTAATTTACTTAGCATTACATGATATTTTATAATGCTTATTATATCGATTGAGGAACTCACCCTTACAACTATGTTTCAGGTAACGAGCAGTGATTGAGTAGAAGCTAGTGCTTGGAGTCTAGTGTAGTTCCTTAGTGGGTCATGCTCTGGTCTATGTAACATCGGGACGGGATGTTTTACTTTGTCTTCATTTTGGTTGTTGAACAACTTTACATGTAATGTGTTACATGGTTTGCATGATTGATTAGATCTCTATCCGCTGCGAATTATGAAATGTTTTATTTTGATTTAATAAATGAGCATGACAAGTTATTATGGTGAATGGTGTGAAGTGTCAAGTGTGACACCCTTAAATTGCATATCTACTCTGATTTATATTTTGTTGAATTAATTAATTATTGGGGTATTTTAGAAGGGTGTTACATTAGTGGTATCAGAGCATAGTCGGTCGAGTCGAGTCGTAATTATTCTGTTTCCCTGTATGTGATAGGTGTTGTGTAACCCTATCCGTACTTATTGTTTTAGCTTGTTGGGTTTTCAGAATAGAGATGGCTGGAAGAGGTAGAGACGATGCTGCGATTGCTGAGGCTCTGGGTATGCTAGCTGGAGTACTTGGAGGAAATCCGAATGTTGTGGGACTGGGAGCTGCTCGTCAACTGAGTGAGTTCCAGAAGAACAATCCTCCAATGTTCAAGGGAGCATACGATCCAGATGGTGCTCAGAAGTGGTTGAAGGAGACCGAGAGGATCTTCCGAGTGACTGAGTGTGCCGATAACCAGAAGGTCAGGTTCGGTACGCATATGCTGTCAGAGGAAGCAGATGACTGGTGGGTTGCTGCCCGCACTGAGTTGGAAGCTGCTGGGAATGCTGAGATCACTTGGGCGGTGTTCAGAGAGAGATTCCTGAGGAAGTACTTTCCAGAGGATGTCAGAGGAAAGAAAGAGATAGAGTTCTTAGAATTGAAGCAGGGCAATCGGTATGTTACTGAGTATGCTGCTAAGTTCACAGAGCTGTCGAAGTATTACACTCCCTATGATGAGGCTACTGGGGAATTTTCGAAATGTATGAAGTTTGAGAACGGGTTACGTCCCGAGATCAAGCAGGCTATTGGGTATCAGCGGATTAGAGTGTTTTCTGACTTGGTTGACTGTTGCAGGATTTTTGAACAAGATACCAAGGCCAGAACGGAGAGCTATCAGCAGAGGGTTGATAGGAAAGACAAGAATCAGAATGATCGTGGGAAGCCGTATGCAGCTGGCAAAGGTTTCCAGAGACAGAGTGGGATGAAGAGACCTAGTGGGGGAGACTCCAGTGCCCCTGCTAAGTGTTACAGATGTGGTCAGGCTGGACATCGTTTCCATGAGTGTACCAGTAATGAGAAGAAGTGTTTCAAGTGTGGCAAAGGTGGTCACTTGGCTGCAGAGTGCCGGTTGAAGACTATGACTTGTTTCAACTGTGGAGAGGTGGGTCATATTAGCCCACAGTGTCCTAAGCCGAAGAAAGAGAACCAGTCGGGAGGCAAGGTCTTTGCTTTATCGGGTTCTGAGACTTCTGCAGATGATCGTTTGATCCGAGGTACGTGTTATATTAATGGCTTTCCTCTTGTAGCTATTATTGACACAGGTGCGACTCATTCCTTTATATCTTTGGATTGTGCTGTGAAACTTAAATTAGAGATATCTGAGATGCATGGGAGTATGGTGATTGATACTCCTGCGAAGGGTTCAGTGACTACTACTTCAGTTTGTTTAAATTGCCCTTTGAGTATTTTTGGTAGAGACTTTGGGATGGACCTCGTGTGTCTTCCACTAGTGCAGATTGATGTTATCTTGGGTATGAACTGGTTGGTGTTTAACCGAGTTTATATCAACTGTTTTGATAAGACTGTGATCTTTCCTGAGACTGAGGAAGGAAAGAGTTTGTTTCTGTCAGCAAGGCAGGTGAATGAGGCAGTAGCAGATGGGGCAGAGTTATTTATGCTGTTAGCGACTTTGGAGGCTAAAGATAAACTGGTGATTTGCGATCTAGCCGTGGTGTGTGATTTTCCTGATGTGTTTCTTGAAGAAGTGAATGAATTACCGCCAGAGCGTGAAGTTGAGTTCTCGATTGATTTGGTACCTGGTACTAGGCCGATGTCGATGGCTCCGTACCGTATGTCTGCTGTTGAGTTAGCTGAATTGAAGAGTCAGCTGGAAGATATGTTGGATAAGAAATTTATTCGTCCGAGTGTGTCACCGTGGGGCGCACCAGTGTTATTGGTTAAGAAGAAAGAAGGTACTATGAGGTTGTGTGTGGACTACAGGCAACTGAATAAAGTGACGATCAAGAATCGGTATCCTTTGCCGAGGATTGATGATTTGATGGATCAGTTGGTTGGTGCGAGTGTGTTCAGCAAAATAGATTTGAGATCGGGGTATCATCAGATACGTGTGAAAACTGAGGATATTCAGAAGACTGCTTTCAGAACAAGGTATGGACATTATGAGTATTCTGTAATGCCTTTTGGTGTGACTAATGCGCCTGGGGTATTTATGGAGTATATGAATAGGATTTTCCATCCGTACCTAGACAAGTTTGTTGTGGTGTTTATTGACGATATTTTGGTGTATTCGAAATCTGAAGAAGAGCATGCTGAACATTTGAGAGTGGTTTTAGGAGTTCTACGAGAAAAGAAGTTATTTGCTAAACTGTCCAAGTGTGAATTTTGGTTAGAAGAGGTTAGCTTTCTTGGTCATGTGGTTTCAAGAGGTGGTGTTGCTGTTGATCCTTCTAAGATAGAAGCGGTATCTAAGTGGGAAGCTCCGAAGTCAGTTTCTGAGATAAGGAGTTTTATTGGACTGGCAGGTTATTATAGGAAATTCATTGAGGGATTTTCTAAGTTGGCGTTACCGTTGACGATGTTGACTAGAAAGGGGCAAGCGTTTGTTTGGGACTCAAAATGTGAAGAAGGTTTTCAAGAGTTAAAGAGAAGGTTAACTACTGCTCCTATTCTGATATTACCAAGTCCATCGGAACCATTTGAGGTTTACTGTGATGCTTCATTGTTGGGGTTGGGTGGTGTTTTGATGCAGAATAAGCAGGTTGTAGCTTATGCTTCGAGACAACTCAAGGTTCATGAGAGGAACTATCCGACACACGATTTAGAGTTGGCAGCTGTGGTATTTGTTCTGAAGTTATGGAGGCATTACTTGTACGGGTCAAGGTTTGAGGTTTTCAGTGACCATAAAAGTTTAAAGTATTTGTTTGATCAGAAAGAGCTGAATATGAGACAGAGGAGATGGTTAGAGTTTCTGAAGGATTATGACTTTGGTTTGAATTACCATCCGGGTAAAGCAAACCTAGTGGCTGATGCATTGAGTCGGAAATCATTGCATATGTCTATGTTAATGGTTAAGGAATTGGATTTAATTGAGCAGTTTAGAGACTTGAGTTTGGTGTGTGAGAGTACTCACAATAGTGTTAAATTGGGAACGTTGAAGTTAACGAGTGGTATTCTGGATGAGATTAGAGAGGGTCAGAAATCCGATGTGCTTTTGGTTGATAAGTTGACTCTAGTGAATCAAGGTCAATGTGGTGAATTCAGAGTTGATGAGAATGGTGTTTTGAAATTTGGTAATCGGGTGTGTGTTCCGGATGTTACCGAACTTAAGAAGAGTATTCTTGAGGAAGGACATCGTAGTGGCCTGAGTATTCATCCTGGGGCTACGAAGATGTATCATGATTTGAAAAAGTTATTTTGGTGGCCGGGAATGAAAAGAGAAATTGCGAGTTTTGTTTATTCTTGTTTGACTTGTCAGAAGTCAAAGATTGAGCATCAGAAGCCGTCTGGGCTAATGCAACCGTTGGCTATTCCAGAGTGGAAGTGGGATAGTATCAGTATGGATTTTGTTTCTGGTTTACCGAGGACAATTAAGAATTTTGAAGCTATTTGGGTGATTGTTGACAGATTGACAAAATCGGCTCATTTCATTCCGATCAGAATGGATTATCCGTTAGAGAGATTAGCTGAGTTGTCTATTGAGAAAATTGTAAGTTTGCATGGTATTCCGTCGAGTATTGTTTCGGACAGAGATCCTAGATTTACATCGAAGTTCTGGGAAGGTTTGCAGAGGGCTTTGGGAACTAAGCTGAGATTGAGTTCTGCATATCATCCGCAGACTGATGGTCAGACTGAGAGGACGATTCAGTCACTGGAGGATCTTTTGAGGGCTTGTGTTTTGGAAAAGGAAGGTGCTTGGGATTGTTACTTACCTTTGATTGAGTTTACCTACAACAATAGTTTTCATTCGAGCATTGGTATGGCACCGTTTGAAGCTTTGTATGGTAGGAGATGTCGGACACCTTTATGTTGGTATGAGTCCGGTGAGAGTGTTGTGGTTGGACCGGAGATTGTTCAACAAACTACGGAAAAGATTAAGATGATTCAGGAGAAGATGAGGATTGCTCAGAGTCGTCAGAAGAGCTATCACGACAAGAGGAGGAAGTCACTTGAGTTTCAAGAGGGAGATCATGTGTTTCTTCATGTTACTCCGATAACTGGGGTTGGTCGAGCTTTGAAGTCGAAGAAGTTGACACCTCGATTTATTGGTCCTTATCAGATTTTGGAGAGGATAGGGGAGGTAGCCTATCGTATCGCTTTACCGCCGTCACTTGCGAATTTGCATGAGGTTTTTCATGTGTCTCAGTTGAGGAGGTACATTCCTGATCCGTCGCATGTGGTCAAAGTAGATGATGTACAAGTGAGAGATAACCTGACTGTTGAAACATCACCTATGAGGATCGAGGATCGAGAGTTGAAGCAGTTGCGGGGTAAAGAGATTGCTTTGGTAAAGGTAGCTTGGGGAGGACCAGCAGGTGGCAATGTGACTTGGGAACTTGAGAGTCAGATGAAGGAGTCTTATCCAGAGTTATTCGCTTGAGGTATGTTTTCGAGGACGAAAACTCTTTTAGTGGGGGAGAGTTGTAACACCCCGATAAAATATGATAATTATTTAAATTAAGTTAATAGTATATTTATTAATTTAATTAAATAATTGGATTATTATTGGAATATTATTTGGAATTATTATTATTGGAATAATAAAGTTGGAATATATATAAAGAGTTCCATTTGGTAAAAAGGGTTTTTTCACGTGAAAATCAGAGAAGCGACAGAAAGTGAGAAAAGGGCAAAGAGGAAGAGCAAGAGAACAAGGGTTGAAGAAGGGAAAAGCTTGAAGCTAAAGGATTTGCCGGATTAACTCAGGTAAGGGGGGTTTATCGTTGTTTAATGGGTATTATGGGTTAACATGTGATGGGTAGTAATAAGCCATTGATTGACTCTAATTAGGTTTTGAGAAATGCCTGAATTGTGATGAATGAATTACGTTAAAAACTGTGATTGAATCTATATTTGGATGGGTTGTGATTTTCTGGACGTGTAGCCGTTTACGGAATCGAAATCGGAGGTCCGGAAGTCCTCCGACGGCGACAAATGCGGGTAATTCTGCATTCTGTTCGTGTTAGCGCAGGAACAACTTTCTGTCTTGCGTTAACCGGTTAACCCAGGGTGTTAACCGGTTAACACTGTTATGAATTATGAGAAATTGTTGTCTGTCTTGCGTTAACCGGTTAACCCAGGGCGTTAACCGGTTAACACTGTTAAAATGTGCCAGGAAGCGTGTTCTGTTTTGCGTTAACCGGTTAACCCAGGGCGTTAACCGGTTAACACTGTTGGAAAAGTGGAAATTTGATATTTAAATATTGTGGACATATTTGATGATTGGCCTATATTGGTGTATGATATAGTAGGGATTATTCCCGTTGTTTTGAGCAGTATAGGTATTAGTAGAGTGTGCTAATACTGTGATTTATTATTTGGCATGACATGATATGCTTCTGTGATGAATATGCTGATGATGTATGATGGTATGCATAATGCTGTGAATGTATCTGTTATGTATGAAATTGTGAATGGACTGTTTATGGCTTAGAGTGTGAGCATATGTCTATCCTGGATTGTTGTTGATGTTTGCATGCTAGGTGATTTAGCGTGTATAGCATGGCCTTTATGGTGGTAGCTAATTCCTATGGTGAGGAATTAGTGAGTGAGTTATTGTGGATTGTTGTTGATGTTTGCATGCTAGGTGATTTAGCGTGCATAGCATAGCCCTTGGGGTGGTAGCTAATTCCCATGGTGAGGAATTAGTGAGTGAGTCACTAGGTCTCAAATGAGTGGGACTAGTGAGCTTGGTAGCCGTATCTGGATTTGATCGGTGAGGTTGAACTATGTGTTCACGAATAGTCGGTACCGCATGCATGGAGTCTCATTGCATAATATATGTATGGCGTATAATATGAATGGATGTATTCCAATATTATACGTGTGTTTTGTGTTGGGTTGAGTATGATTATGATTTTGAGTTGATGTTGCCGTTGTTGAATGTGTGATCTGAGTTGGGTGATGAAATGTGTTAATTTACTTAGCATTACATGATATTTTATAATGCTTATTATATCGATTGAGGAACTCACCCTTACAACTATGTTTCAGGTAACGAGCAGTGATTGAGTAGAAGCTAGTGCTTGGAGTCTAGTGTAGTTCCTTAGTGGGTCATGCTCTGGTCTATGTAACATCGGGACGGGATGTTTTACTTTGTCTTCATTTTGGTTGTTGAACAACTTTACATGTAATGTGTTACATGGTTTGCATGATTGATTAGATCTCTATCCGCTGCGAATTATGAAATGTTTTATTTTGATTTAATAAATGAGCATGACAAGTTATTATGGTGAATGGTGTGAAGTGTCAAGTGTGACACCCTTAAATTGCATATCTACTCTGATTTATATTTTGTTGAATTAATTAATTATTGGGGTATTTTAGAAGGGTGTTACATTAGTGGTATCAGAGCATAGTCGGTCGAGTCGAGTCGTAATTATTCTGTTTCCCTGTATGTGATAGGTGTTGTGTAACCCTATCCGTACTTATTGTTTTAGCTTGTTGGGTTTTCAGAATAGAGATGGCTGGAAGAGGTAGAGACGATGCTGCGATTGCTGAGGCTCTGGGTATGCTAGCTGGAGTACTTGGAGGAAATCCGAATGTTGTGGGACTGGGAGCTGCTCGTCAACTGAGTGAGTTCCAGAAGAACAATCCTCCAATGTTCAAGGGAGCATACGATCCAGATGGTGCTCAGAAGTGGTTGAAGGAGACCGAGAGGATCTTCCGAGTGACTGAGTGTGCCGATAACCAGAAGGTCAGGTTCGGTACGCATATGCTGTCAGAGGAAGCAGATGACTGGTGGGTTGCTGCCCGCACTGAGTTGGAAGCTGCTGGGAATGCTGAGATCACTTGGGCGGTGTTCAGAGAGAGATTCCTGAGGAAGTACTTTCCAGAGGATGTCAGAGGAAAGAAAGAGATAGAGTTCTTAGAATTGAAGCAGGGCAATCGGTATGTTACTGAGTATGCTGCTAAGTTCACAGAGCTGTCGAAGTATTACACTCCCTATGATGAGGCTACTGGGGAATTTTCGAAATGTATGAAGTTTGAGAACGGGTTACGTCCCGAGATCAAGCAGGCTATTGGGTATCAGCGGATTAGAGTGTTTTCTGACTTGGTTGACTGTTGCAGGATTTTTGAACAAGATACCAAGGCCAGAACGGAGAGCTATCAGCAGAGGGTTGATAGGAAAGACAAGAATCAGAATGATCGTGGGAAGCCGTATGCAGCTGGCAAAGGTTTCCAGAGACAGAGTGGGATGAAGAGACCTAGTGGGGGAGACTCCAGTGCCCCTGCTAAGTGTTACAGATGTGGTCAGGCTGGACATCGTTTCCATGAGTGTACCAGTAATGAGAAGAAGTGTTTCAAGTGTGGCAAAGGTGGTCACTTGGCTGCAGAGTGCCGGTTGAAGACTATGACTTGTTTCAACTGTGGAGAGGTGGGTCATATTAGCCCACAGTGTCCTAAGCCGAAGAAAGAGAACCAGTCGGGAGGCAAGGTCTTTGCTTTATCGGGTTCTGAGACTTCTGCAGATGATCGTTTGATCCGAGGTACGTGTTATATTAATGGCTTTCCTCTTGTAGCTATTATTGACACAGGTGCGACTCATTCCTTTATATCTTTGGATTGTGCTGTGAAACTTAAATTAGAGATATCTGAGATGCATGGGAGTATGGTGATTGATACTCCTGCGAAGGGTTCAGTGACTACTACTTCAGTTTGTTTAAATTGCCCTTTGAGTATTTTTGGTAGAGACTTTGGGATGGACCTCGTGTGTCTTCCACTAGTGCAGATTGATGTTATCTTGGGTATGAACTGGTTGGTGTTTAACCGAGTTTATATCAACTGTTTTGATAAGACTGTGATCTTTCCTGAGACTGAGGAAGGAAAGAGTTTGTTTCTGTCAGCAAGGCAGGTGAATGAGGCAGTAGCAGATGGGGCAGAGTTATTTATGCTGTTAGCGACTTTGGAGGCTAAAGATAAACTGGTGATTTGCGATCTAGCCGTGGTGTGTGATTTTCCTGATGTGTTTCTTGAAGAAGTGAATGAATTACCGCCAGAGCGTGAAGTTGAGTTCTCGATTGATTTGGTACCTGGTACTAGGCCGATGTCGATGGCTCCGTACCGTATGTCTGCTGTTGAGTTAGCTGAATTGAAGAGTCAGCTGGAAGATATGTTGGATAAGAAATTTATTCGTCCGAGTGTGTCACC
This sequence comes from Lathyrus oleraceus, assembly GCF_024323335.1. Taxonomy (NCBI): domain Eukaryota; kingdom Viridiplantae; phylum Streptophyta; class Magnoliopsida; order Fabales; family Fabaceae; genus Lathyrus; species Lathyrus oleraceus. The sequence continues at coordinate 323,575,242 of NC_066582.1, read as the reverse complement.
GTGGGGCGCACCAGTGTTATTGGTTAAGAAGAAAGAAGGTACTATGAGGTTGTGTGTGGACTACAGGCAACTGAATAAAGTGACGATCAAGAATCGGTATCCTTTGCCGAGGATTGATGATTTGATGGATCAGTTGGTTGGTGCGAGTGTGTTCAGCAAAATAGATTTGAGATCGGGGTATCATCAGATACGTGTGAAAACTGAGGATATTCAGAAGACTGCTTTCAGAACAAGGTATGGACATTATGAGTATTCTGTAATGCCTTTTGGTGTGACTAATGCGCCTGGGGTATTTATGGAGTATATGAATAGGATTTTCCATCCGTACCTAGACAAGTTTGTTGTGGTGTTTATTGACGATATTTTGGTGTATTCGAAATCTGAAGAAGAGCATGCTGAACATTTGAGAGTGGTTTTAGGAGTTCTACGAGAAAAGAAGTTATTTGCTAAACTGTCCAAGTGTGAATTTTGGTTAGAAGAGGTTAGCTTTCTTGGTCATGTGGTTTCAAGAGGTGGTGTTGCTGTTGATCCTTCTAAGATAGAAGCGGTATCTAAGTGGGAAGCTCCGAAGTCAGTTTCTGAGATAAGGAGTTTTATTGGACTGGCAGGTTATTATAGGAAATTCATTGAGGGATTTTCTAAGTTGGCGTTACCGTTGACGATGTTGACTAGAAAGGGGCAAGCGTTTGTTTGGGACTCAAAATGTGAAGAAGGTTTTCAAGAGTTAAAGAGAAGGTTAACTACTGCTCCTATTCTGATATTACCAAGTCCATCGGAACCATTTGAGGTTTACTGTGATGCTTCATTGTTGGGGTTGGGTGGTGTTTTGATGCAGAATAAGCAGGTTGTAGCTTATGCTTCGAGACAACTCAAGGTTCATGAGAGGAACTATCCGACACACGATTTAGAGTTGGCAGCTGTGGTATTTGTTCTGAAGTTATGGAGGCATTACTTGTACGGGTCAAGGTTTGAGGTTTTCAGTGACCATAAAAGTTTAAAGTATTTGTTTGATCAGAAAGAGCTGAATATGAGACAGAGGAGATGGTTAGAGTTTCTGAAGGATTATGACTTTGGTTTGAATTACCATCCGGGTAAAGCAAACCTAGTGGCTGATGCATTGAGTCGGAAATCATTGCATATGTCTATGTTAATGGTTAAGGAATTGGATTTAATTGAGCAGTTTAGAGACTTGAGTTTGGTGTGTGAGAGTACTCACAATAGTGTTAAATTGGGAACGTTGAAGTTAACGAGTGGTATTCTGGATGAGATTAGAGAGGGTCAGAAATCCGATGTGCTTTTGGTTGATAAGTTGACTCTAGTGAATCAAGGTCAATGTGGTGAATTCAGAGTTGATGAGAATGGTGTTTTGAAATTTGGTAATCGGGTGTGTGTTCCGGATGTTACCGAACTTAAGAAGAGTATTCTTGAGGAAGGACATCGTAGTGGCCTGAGTATTCATCCTGGGGCTACGAAGATGTATCATGATTTGAAAAAGTTATTTTGGTGGCCGGGAATGAAAAGAGAAATTGCGAGTTTTGTTTATTCTTGTTTGACTTGTCAGAAGTCAAAGATTGAGCATCAGAAGCCGTCTGGGCTAATGCAACCGTTGGCTATTCCAGAGTGGAAGTGGGATAGTATCAGTATGGATTTTGTTTCTGGTTTACCGAGGACAATTAAGAATTTTGAAGCTATTTGGGTGATTGTTGACAGATTGACAAAATCGGCTCATTTCATTCCGATCAGAATGGATTATCCGTTAGAGAGATTAGCTGAGTTGTCTATTGAGAAAATTGTAAGTTTGCATGGTATTCCGTCGAGTATTGTTTCGGACAGAGATCCTAGATTTACATCGAAGTTCTGGGAAGGTTTGCAGAGGGCTTTGGGAACTAAGCTGAGATTGAGTTCTGCATATCATCCGCAGACTGATGGTCAGACTGAGAGGACGATTCAGTCACTGGAGGATCTTTTGAGGGCTTGTGTTTTGGAAAAGGAAGGTGCTTGGGATTGTTACTTACCTTTGATTGAGTTTACCTACAACAATAGTTTTCATTCGAGCATTGGTATGGCACCGTTTGAAGCTTTGTATGGTAGGAGATGTCGGACACCTTTATGTTGGTATGAGTCCGGTGAGAGTGTTGTGGTTGGACCGGAGATTGTTCAACAAACTACGGAAAAGATTAAGATGATTCAGGAGAAGATGAGGATTGCTCAGAGTCGTCAGAAGAGCTATCACGACAAGAGGAGGAAGTCACTTGAGTTTCAAGAGGGAGATCATGTGTTTCTTCATGTTACTCCGATAACTGGGGTTGGTCGAGCTTTGAAGTCGAAGAAGTTGACACCTCGATTTATTGGTCCTTATCAGATTTTGGAGAGGATAGGGGAGGTAGCCTATCGTATCGCTTTACCGCCGTCACTTGCGAATTTGCATGAGGTTTTTCATGTGTCTCAGTTGAGGAGGTACATTCCTGATCCGTCGCATGTGGTCAAAGTAGATGATGTACAAGTGAGAGATAACCTGACTGTTGAAACATCACCTATGAGGATCGAGGATCGAGAGTTGAAGCAGTTGCGGGGTAAAGAGATTGCTTTGGTAAAGGTAGCTTGGGGAGGACCAGCAGGTGGCAATGTGACTTGGGAACTTGAGAGTCAGATGAAGGAGTCTTATCCAGAGTTATTCGCTTGAGGTATGTTTTCGAGGACGAAAACTCTTTTAGTGGGGGAGAGTTGTAACACCCCGATAAAATATGATAATTATTTAAATTAAGTTAATAGTATATTTATTAATTTAATTAAATAATTGGATTATTATTGGAATATTATTTGGAATTATTATTATTGGAATAATAAAGTTGGAATATATATAAAGAGTTCCATTTGGTAAAAAGGGTTTTTTCACGTGAAAATCAGAGAAGCGACAGAAAGTGAGAAAAGGGCAAAGAGGAAGAGCAAGAGAACAAGGGTTGAAGAAGGGAAAAGCTTGAAGCTAAAGGATTTGCCGGATTAACTCAGGTAAGGGGGGTTTATCGTTGTTTAATGGGTATTATGGGTTAACATGTGATGGGTAGTAATAAGCCATTGATTGACTCTAATTAGGTTTTGAGAAATGCCTGAATTGTGATGAATGAATTACGTTAAAAACTGTGATTGAATCTATATTTGGATGGGTTGTGATTTTCTGGACGTGTAGCCGTTTACGGAATCGAAATCGGAGGTCCGGAAGTCCTCCGACGGCGACAAATGCGGGTAATTCTGCATTCTGTTCGTGTTAGCGCAGGAACAACTTTCTGTCTTGCGTTAACCGGTTAACCCAGGGTGTTAACCGGTTAACACTGTTATGAATTATGAGAAATTGTTGTCTGTCTTGCGTTAACCGGTTAACCCAGGGCGTTAACCGGTTAACACTGTTAAAATGTGCCAGGAAGCGTGTTCTGTTTTGCGTTAACCGGTTAACCCAGGGCGTTAACCGGTTAACACTGTTGGAAAAGTGGAAATTTGATATTTAAATATTGTGGACATATTTGATGATTGGCCTATATTGGTGTATGATATAGTAGGGATTATTCCCGTTGTTTTGAGCAGTATAGGTATTAGTAGAGTGTGCTAATACTGTGATTTATTATTTGGCATGACATGATATGCTTCTGTGATGAATATGCTGATGATGTATGATGGTATGCATAATGCTGTGAATGTATCTGTTATGTATGAAATTGTGAATGGACTGTTTATGGCTTAGAGTGTGAGCATATGTCTATCCTGGATTGTTGTTGATGTTTGCATGCTAGGTGATTTAGCGTGTATAGCATGGCCTTTATGGTGGTAGCTAATTCCTATGGTGAGGAATTAGTGAGTGAGTTATTGTGGATTGTTGTTGATGTTTGCATGCTAGGTGATTTAGCGTGCATAGCATAGCCCTTGGGGTGGTAGCTAATTCCCATGGTGAGGAATTAGTGAGTGAGTCACTAGGTCTCAAATGAGTGGGACTAGTGAGCTTGGTAGCCGTATCTGGATTTGATCGGTGAGGTTGAACTATGTGTTCACGAATAGTCGGTACCGCATGCATGGAGTCTCATTGCATAATATATGTATGGCGTATAATATGAATGGATGTATTCCAATATTATACGTGTGTTTTGTGTTGGGTTGAGTATGATTATGATTTTGAGTTGATGTTGCCGTTGCTGAATGTGTGATCTGAGTTGGGTGATGAAATGTGTTAATTTACTTAGCATTACATGATATTTTATAATGCTTATTATATCGATTGAGGAACTCACCCTTACAACTATGTTTCAGGTAACGAGCAGTGATTGAGTAGAAGCTAGTGCTTGGAGTCTAGTGTAGTTCCTTAGTGGGTCATGCTCTGGTCTATGTAACATCGGGACGGGATGTTTTACTTTGTCTTCATTTTGGTTGTTGAACAACTTTACATGTAATGTGTTACATGGTTTGCATGATTGATTAGATCTCTATCCGCTGCGAATTATGAAATGTTTTATTTTGATTTAATAAATGAGCATGACAAGTTATTATGGTGAATGGTGTGAAGTGTCAAGTGTGACACCCTTAAATTGCATATCTACTCTGATTTATATTTTGTTGAATTAATTAATTATTGGGGTATTTTAGAAGGGTGTTACACCATCAACATATTTCTGACTCGTAATCCAGTGCCTACATTACTTGGAGACATCTTACACTCTCTTCATACCCGTACTACGAAGGCACGAGGAACTCTGATGTGTTGCATACCTCTATTATCTAGGTGGTTTATTTCTCACCTTCCTCGATCAGTGATGAAGAATGAACAAGGGTTCAGGTGGTCCAAGAGGATTATGTCACTTTCTCATTCAGATATTCATTGGTGCTCTAGATCTATGGAGAATGTTACCATCATTGACCGTTGTGGGGAGTTCCCTAATGTGCCACTCCTTGGCATAAGAGGGGGCATTACCTACAACCCTTCTTTAGCTCTACGTCAGTTTGGTTACGCTCGGGCTGATGGTCCTCATGACATGCTTATTCAGGGTATTGTGTTCGACTACGACAACGATCTTCAAGGTTACCGACAAAGGTTCATACGAGCATGGGGTAAAGTGAACAAGGTTGACAGCAAGACTCTGGAACCCAAGTACACTATTCCTATAGAACCATATCTCAGATGGGTACGATCTCGTGCTCAGACTCTTATGATGCCATATCCTGCTATCCTGCCAGTTACCATGGAGCCTGTTGCTGAAGGAGATACTTCTTACATCATTCTTCATCCAGACATGCCCACTGACATGGAAGAGTTACAGAGGTCCTGGATCCTGTTGAAGGAGCAAAGAGATACTTTTGAGACTCATTAAAGGCAAGTCAGGAAAGAATCCTGAAGCTAACAAAACAACTTCACGAGGAGCGGAATCTCAACTCATACCTCAACACAAAGAGGAAACGTCCATGGGAGACTTAAAACCCCATTTTTTGTATTCATTTCATTTTTATTGTAAGCCCAAGGGGCAAACAAGTTTATTACTAATAAAAGTTTACTTTTTGGTGGTTTAAACAAATTTAAATCCTACGGTCCTTGAAAACATTGCATAAGCATCTACATACCATATTATTGCATCACATGTTTCTTATGAACATGTATCTTATCTTCTCGCTGATTATTTCAACAGAAATGGCTCTTGAACAGGCTGTCAAGATCACTTCCAAGGGTCCTATCAAAATTACTACTGAAGGCCTGGTGAAGACTGTTGCTGAAGTTAGAGTGCCTCCCATGATTATTACCACTCCTGGCCCTATTCCTTATACTTCTGATAAAGCTATACCCTGGAATTACGGTTCTGATGTTTATATCCATGGTGTTAAGCAGGAACCTTTGACTGATACACCTGTTACTGATGATAACCTTGATGTTGATAATATTGCTGGATCTAGTAAGATCACCAAAAGTGGAAGAATTTTCTCTCCTCCAGCTACCTCAAAAAATACAGTTCTTCCAACTACTACCTCCACTTCTGAGCCAAGTACTGATGCTCGAGGTAAAGGTCCTGTGGTTGAACCTGTGCAAGCTGAAGCACCGACTGCTGAAAATCTCTCTAAACAGATGGAAGAAGTGTTGAAGATCATTCGTAAGAGTGATTATGATATTGTTGACCAGTTGGGGCATACTCCCTCCAAAATTTCCATGTTGTCTTTGTTGCTGTGTTCTGAGGCTCATGCTAAAGCCTTGATCAAATTCTTAAGGACTTCTCATGTACCAAATGAAATTTCTGTGGATCAATTTGAAAATTGTGTTGCACATCTGACTTATGATAATGGGTTAGGTTTTTCTGATGCTGACTTGACTCCTGCCAAAAGAAACCATAACAGAGCTTTACATATCTCCATTGAATGTAGGGGCACTACCTTGTCTCATGTGTTGATAGACAATGGCTCTTCATTGAATGTACTTCCCAAAGAGGTTCTGAACAAGCTCAGTCCTGAAGATGATGTGTTAAGACCAAGTAATATAGTGGTGAGAGCCTTTGATGGTTCAAGAAGAGTGGTGCATGGAGAAATAGATCTCCCGATCAAAGTAGGCTCTCAAGTCTTCGATTCTACCTTCTATGTAATGGATATTCGTTCTGCATACTCTTGTTTGCTTGGGCGCCCCTGGATCCACGGGGCAGGTGCTGTGACCTCCACTCTACATCAGAAGCTGAGATATCCAGTGAAGGGAAAGATCGTAATTGTTTATGGAGAGGAAGAATATATGGTCAGTCATGTGAATACATTTAAGTATGTTGAAGTGGAAGGTGAATATGTTGAGACTCCTTGCCAGACATTTGAAGTAGTTCCTTGGGTCGTTCCCACTACTGAAGCTCCTCCTGTGGTTAAAAGAGTTCCTGTGGTTACCAGAGTACCTCCTACAATGGCTTCCCTCAAAGATGCTAGAGTTGTGGTTGAAGAAGGTGGTTGTACTATTTGGGGTCAGCTTCCCGACATTCCTTACAAGTCTGACAAGTTTGGTTTGGGTTTCACTGCAGAGTCCCAGAAGGCTGTTCGTCGTGCTCGTGCTGTTCGTATCACCAATCAAGGGAACATGATAGATCAAATCAATGATGTGGGTGACTATAATGAAGACTACAATCTGGATAACTGGATTTTTCCTATTGTGGGTGATGGGCTCAACAATTGGAAGACTGAAGACGTTATTCCTATCTCCTTTAGTCAGGAGTAAATACTATTACTGCGCTGTTATTTTTAAGCCTTGTGCCTTACCCGGGGCACAATGGTATGCTTGTTTCGGGATGTCATTTCATTTGCATACTTCATTCAATAAAAATCAATGGACGTTTCGTTTTCGTAAATATTGGGCTCTTTGTTTTTCTTTTATTTTATTTTCATCAGCTATGTGTTCTTACACACACCCACGTCACTAAAATGCAGATCCTCATCCACTCTGGATCCTGTTGATAACAGTTCTACTATTGCCAATTATAATTTCGAGAATCCGATCTATCAAGCTGAAGATGGAAAGGATGAAGATTGTGAAGTACCTGTAGAGCTTGCTAGGTTATTACAACAAGAAGAGAAAGTTACACAGCCGCATGAGAAATCAATTGAGGTTGTAAATCTGGGTACTGAAGTAGACAAGAAAGAAGTCAAAATAGGAGCAGGAAAGATTGAATCGGATGTTACGTGACTATGTAGAGGTTTTCGCTGGAAAAATCAAGAGATGATATGGAATGATGAATGTCAAGAAGCTTTTGACAAAATCAAGAAGTATCTCCAAGAACCTATAAATCTGATGCCACCAGTTGAAGGAATACCTCTAATCATGTATTTGACCGTGTTAGAAAATTCAATAGGGTGTGTGTTGGGGCAACATGACGAGTCTGGTCGAAAAGAGCATGCAATATACTACCTTAGCAAAAGGTACCGACTGTGAAACAAGATACTCCCAGCTCGAGAAAGCTTGTTATGCTTTGGCTTAGGCTGCTCGCCGACTAAGACAGTATATGTTGAATCATACCACTTTATTGATTTCTAAGATGGATCTTATCAAATATACATCTGAGAAACCTGCTCTCTCCGGAAGAACAACAAGATGATTGTTGAACTCTGCACGCAGTTCAAAATAAAACACCATAACTCTTCTCCGTACCGGCCAAAGATGAATGGCGTCGTGGAGGCTGCTAATAAGAATATTAAGAAGATCATACAAAAGAGGACAGTAACATATAAAGACTGACATGAGATGTTACCCTTTGCTCTTCATGGTTATCGTACTACAATACGTACTTCAACAGGGGCAACCCCATTCTCCTTAGTCTATGGTATGGAAGCAGTTCTGCCCATTGAAGTTCAGATCCCTTCCTTAAGAATCATGAAGGATGCAGGCTTGGATGAAGATGAGTGGATTCAGACTCGACTCGACCAGATAAATTTGATTGATGAGAAGAGGTTGGCAGCTGTTTGTCATGGTCAGATGTACCAGAAACGGATGATCAAAGCTTTCAATAAGAAGGTTAAGCCAAAGGTATATCAGGCTGGTGACTTGGTAATCAAGCGTATCATACTACCACAGGGTGATCCTAGGGGCAAGTGGACTCCTACATATGAAGGACCATTTGTGGTCAAAAGAGTATTCTCAGGAGGTGCCATGATGCTTACTACTATGGATGGTGAAGACTTTCCACAGCCTGTAAACGCAGACATAGTTAAAAAATACTACGCATAAAAAGAGACCCGCTAGGTTGACTGGCCTAGGCAAAAATAAGGGCATCCCGGCAAACCAAAAGGGTTCGGGCAAAAATTAGGGATATATATAAAAAAAAATGTACACCCGGCAAGTCGAAAACCTGAAAAGGCGGCTTGGGCAAAAAAGGTATCCCGGTGGATTGAAAACCTGAAAGGGCAATCCAGGCAAAAGTTAGGGATTAAAGCGTATGACTATGTCTCGTTTGGATCACTCATGTAACTTCGATCGATGGTGCTACCTAAATCAAGTTCAAACAGATAAAGATCAATCCAATCGTTTCTGTCTCAACAGCAGAAGATGAGATATTTGAAGATAATGGCAATAGTAGAATTGAAACTCAATAGGATCATTTTTCACATAGCTGTTTTCTTTGTTTTATAAAAAATTTACGACGAATTCCTCTTACTAGGATTTCTGTCTCCTTGTACAAACTTGCCTATGTATAGGTCACTTTGTGATATAAATAAAATTTCATCTTTGAATCCAGATTTACTTTTACTCTATTTACATAAGCGAAAACATCCATTGGTTGTGTTTGAATGTATGTATGCTTTTGAATACGATTGATGTTTACCAGAAATGCATAAAATGCAGTAATAGTATTTACTAAGGACGAACGAGGGTAGTAGTTCAACGAAACTTCGCCGGTTCATCCCCACTACAAATCCCCAGTAGAGCAAATCTATCTTTATAGATGCTTCGAATTACGTCTCCCCTTGAATTTATGTCCATCTCTTTTATCCTCAGTCGGGATACTCAGGAACTTATTCCTTCAATAGAAGTACGACGAACGAATACGGGAAGTGACAAATACTATACTATCAAACAAGACGGGAACGAGTTCCTCATATTCTTCAGCAACGAATCGGGATTTATTTTCCCTAGCCAGCAGTTGTTATACAAAGATATCCGGACGCTTCAGGCCGCATGATTCATACATACATCATTTACATCATACCATGGCATATCCATAAGTGCATAATACATTTACTTAGATGCACCATGCCATGCATGCATATATATTGCATAAACTAACCTTTTCCTTGTAGGATGGTTATATACAGATAAAATACTATCAACAATTCACAACAGGTCAGAAACGATCTATACGAAGATCTAGTGCTGATACTTAATCATTACTCAAGGTGTCCTTGGATAGTAGGCAAACGGTCTATACGAAGATCTATTCCCTAGTCCAGGATGTTTTCAGGAGAGTTAATCCTGATACTCTTTTGTTCTTGGATAGTAGGCAAACGGTCTATACGAAGATCTATTCCCTAGTCCATGATATTTTCAGGAGATTTCATCCTGATATTCTTTTGTTCTTGGATATTAGGCAAACGGTCTATACGAAGATCTATTCCCTAATCCAGGATATTTCCAGAAGAGATAATCATCACGAAGATTTATTTCTACTGCTCTATTCAACAATTCAAAACAGTTCAGAGACGATCTATACGAAGGTCTAGTGCTGATACTTAATTCAGAAAGAAATCGCCACGAAGATTTGGTTCTGACACTTAAATTAAAAGTATGTTCTTAGATACGATTCAGAGACGGACTATACGAAGACCTAGTACTGATATCGAGTATCAACATCAAGATATTATCACCTCCTGATATTATAGATGGCATCTATAAGCCCATCTCCAGTTCTTCCAAGTGGCATCTTCAAGCCCACTTAAGCATATACAACCAGTCATCAGTGTTACTTTACGCACCGGCGAGTGCAAATTTTTGGGCTTTTGTGTTCAATCCCCTTCAACCTTCCAAGTCACGAATGGCACACAGACCAATCTAACTCCTCAGGTTTCAGAAAATTGAACAGGGGCAGCTGTTGCACCCCAAAATTTGCCCTCTATTTATAACTCTAACCAATTTTTTGTTTCACATTCATTTGCATCATCTTCATAGCATAACATTTTTTTCTGTCTTAATATTAGCCGGAATAATTTCTCAGAATTTACAAACAGACTGGTCAAATTAACTTTTTAACTGTGCCTAAAATTAGTCAACGAAAAAATGTCAAGTTTAAGTTTGCAAATGCCGGTAACATTAATCTGCGGTTCACGTGGTTTAATTTGACATGCTAAAAATATTTTTACGACTATTTTTGGTCATATGTTGATCAGTCTGAGCGGTTTAAACGGTCATAATTTTTATTTCAAAATCCGACCAAACGCTGTATTTTTCCGAGTCATTTATTTCGCGCTGATTATTTTGACATGTTCATTTTATTTTTTCGAGCATTTTGGTACCCGACTTTTATTTTTTTTTTAGTCTATTTATTTTTATATTGGGTCTAGAATAAATAAATAGGTTAATTAGTTTTTATTTTAATTTTAACTATTTTAATTATTTAACTTTATTCAGTTTTTAATTTAATATTGGGTCTAGAATAAATAAATAGGTTAATTAGTTTTTATTTTAATTTTAACTATTTTAATTATTTAACTTTATTCAGTTTTTAATTTAATATTGGGTTTCAAAATAAACTTAGGCCCATTATCATTAACCTAATTTGTTCCTATATATATTTACTAGCATGACTGATAGAGAGAGAGGCCAGAAGGACAGAACGAAAAAGAGAAACTGAGAGTGGCTGATCTATACTATCGTACACACAGTTTGGTAATAGTTTATATATATATTTCTATTTTATGTTATAATTTGATTATGTTTTCGGATCGGATCGTGTCAATACGCCGTTTTCACATATACGTGTATGAGACGTGACATTTGTGTTATCCGATCCAGTTGCGATGATCGCAATTTTGCGCTAGCAACGCCGTTGTTTTTTTAATTCATTTTTTTTATATATATACATATATTTAGATCTGCACATTTTTTTTCATAACTAACTACCCTGATTTTTCCTAAACGCTGACAATTTCGCCACAAACTCTAAATTTCAAACCTAAAACTTTAACCGTGTTGTTTCCTCTAAACCATAAACATTTTCTTAAACCTTAACAAACCTTATTATTATTTCCTATTTTCGCTCATATTTATGTTATTCATACACTGTAACTGCTTCGCCCTTGTAATATTTTAAGTTTTAACTTGTAATATTTTCAGTTTTACTTTTCGCCATATTTATTATGTAACTGCACCAAAGCGTTGTAATAATTAGGGTTTTATTTTCTGCCATTGATTTTCTGCCATTTTATTTTTCTGCCATTTATTTTTCTGCCATTTAAATTCCTGCCATTGATCCTATATTAACTGCGTGGTTTAGTAATGTAGGGCGTGAAAACCTACTAAATTAATTATTTAATATTTTTCTATAACCTTTATTTTTTTTTGTAAATAAATAATAAATACTAACTATTTTAATAACTTTTTTTTTTACTTACTTATAATAATAAATCCTTATATATTTTGTAAATAAAATCTAATTGACCATTTTTCTAATTGAATAATAATAATAAACCTATTAATCTAATAATTTGATGTTTTCTATAATCTTTATTTATTTTGTAAATAACTAACTTAATATTTTTCATATAACTCTTTTATTTTATAATTTGTACATTAATGTATTTTAAATTCTTTTATTATTACTAATTTATTTTAAACTCATATTTTTCTAATAACTTCTAAAAAAATCTAACTTGTTTAACCTAAAATAATTTCTTTTAAAATTCTAACCTTTTTATTATCACTTTATTATCATTGTTATTTTATTATTGCTTTATTACCATTGTTTATTTATTATCTTATTATTATTTGCTTTTATCTATTCTATTTTTGCTTCATTATTTTCCTTATTTTAATTTTGTTTTATTTATAATATTAGGAACAAATGTATAGGTTGTAAATTTATTCTTTCTCGCCTGATTATTATGTATCTGTCCCATAGCCATGTAATAGTTTAGGAATTTATTTTTCTTGCTTTTATTTTTGTAAATATTTATTGCGTGGTTAGTAATTTAGGGAGTGCAAAAAAACTAACTGTAAATAATTGAACTTAGAAAATTAAATTCAAGACAAATATCTGAAAAATAACACTCACACACGTAAGTCGATCTTTGATCGCCATCTGTACTTCCTAGGGTATTCCTCTTGGTTGCCTTCTTTAAATGGTCAAGTCCCTCGAAAATATGGGTGTCTTAAGCAAAGTCCCTTCAAACAGAAAAATCATCAAGTCCCTATAAACTTAAAAGATCAAGTCCCTACGAGGTTGCCTACGATATAATGATCTTGTCCCTTCGGTAAATATGATGATAGTCCCTACGAGTTGCTAAAGACACCCCTTATGTTGCCTTCATTGACCATACGATGACCCTACGCCTGTCCCTTAAACGCATCCAAGGTAATGACTACCTATTCCTTAATAATAGGGACAGTCTTACCATTGAAAGAATATACGAGAACACGAAAGACTTAATCTAGGGTAGGTATCTCATAGTTACTTGCTCACACTTTTCAAAATTACTTTTACACCTCACAATTTCTAAACTAGGCTTTGTATACACCCATACGAGGGTCATTATAAAGTACTTAAAGAAATTTTTCTAATCACACACTACACTCTTGCAAACAAACAAAGTGAGCTAAGTAACTAAGAGCCCATGAATAACCATGGATATAAAGGGTGCTAATACCTTCCCTTTGTATAACCTACCCCCCGAACTCAAAATCTTTTTAAGGTCTTTCCTGTTCTTTTATGTCCTTTCCTTTTGGATAAAATAAAAGTCGGTGGCGACTCTTGCTATCCGCAACATTTAACTAAAGTCAGTTCTCCCACCGTGTTACACCTCTCACCGGAGCTTCATTGTTTGGTAAATTCAGAACACGAGACCACCATCATAATAATCCTCTTCTCATCCTGAATTCAACCTCATGCTCCAAATTCATTTATCTAAATTGAGCAAAGGAAATTTTAGAGAAGTCTCATAAGCAAGCAAGCCACGAAAAATTAAATTAAATGATGAACACGATCAATCAACATCAACTAAGTTAGGGGAAAGCGTCAGAGAGTGAATGACTACATTGTGGTAACTTGTTTGAGTTCAAATGATGCTCAGAACTACCTTATCTAGATGGTAATCAGAAGTTGATGAAGCTCGATCTAGTTAGAGCACTTCAGAAGGTCTCAGAGCTTGGGAATTATTGCAAATTTTTCAGAGGATGCCGACGATGTTAATGGAATCAAGAAATTAGATTAAAACAAACTGAAGCTCAAAACACAATAGTTGAATTTTTCTTTAAAATTTCAAGTTCCAGCAGGGATTTCTCGGCTCTCCAAAGCTTGGAAATGAATGTAATAGCTTCCTCTATTTATAGGGAATGCGTTTGGATCTAAATATGTGTGGAATGATGTTGAATTCATGCAAAACGAATTTGATCCGAATGTGAGAAAAGTGTGACATGAAACTCATCAAAACTCAGCAAAATGATGCATTTTAAGGGTCAATTAAATTTTGGAGACTTGTTTAAACATGTTTAGGTCCAAAACACATGTTAATTTGGCGTGAAATTGAGATTAGTGAAGTTCAAATTTTGGGCAATGGAAATTTCTTCAATTACAAGTCACTTGTTCAACCCAATAGGGCATCCTACTCAAGAGGCTTTTTGATCCATTCTTTTTGCAATGTATTGACATCATAACAAAGATTACAATGTTCCAATAAAGGTTGCATTTGGATGCTTGAGCACAAAGTATTGCATGTTGAAGTTGGCACGAAAAACTGGTCACATAACTTAGAAAAATTCAAGTGTTCCATGGCTGAAAATGACGTACAATGTCTCAATGAATTTGATCGGTCACCATTTCCATTGAATTCCCACCTTTTATCCGACATATTTTCATCACTTTGGTAAGACTTGTGGTTGTTTTTAGTTGTTTTAAAGTCATTTAACATGTTTTGTTAGTTTCATTATTGCATTGCATTTTGTTATATGTTTCTGTCAAAAAGTCTCTTTTTATGCTTCTATTTGGTAGTGTTAATGTTGTAGGTTGTTGCATAGGTTCCAAAGGACTGATAGCTGAGTATTGGATGCTCCGGAAGGCCAAAATATGAAGATACAGTAGGTCAACACGGGCCCCCGTGTACATCAACACGGCCTGTGTTCTTTGTCAGGAAACAAGCACTCAAAGGGGTAAAACAGAGGATTAACACGGGCACCCGTGTAAATCAACACGGCCCGTGTTGATGCCTCTGTAGCTTGCTTTAAAAAAACACAACTTTTGAAGAGCAACACGGGCACCCGTGTGAATCCACACGGCCCGTGTTGATGGGCGCGGCTGAGAAATTTTACTTTTTGTTGTGTGGATCTGCCCTGTTCATTAAGGGTATTTTGGACTTCTTGCTGGGAGAAAATCCATCTGAGGCTATTAGAAGACTTAGGAGAGAAAGAGAAGGACACTTTTTGACGGACGAAAAGAAACATTGCACTGGAGAAGATAGCTACTACGGAGGATTCGAAGACGGCGAGATTCAAGGGCATCACCCATTGAAGATCAAAATCTCCTAATTCTTTGTAATGTTTAATTTCTATACTATGATTTCTTTGAATACTATGAGAGGCTAAAACCCCAATGCTAGGGGGGTGGTCCTGATTTGATCTGATGTTATGAATTCTATCTATGGATTTCCTTATTATGTTACGAATTTCAATTCAATTGTGTGATGTACTTATGCTTTTGTATCAGACAAATACAATTAGATCTATGACTATCAATAACAGGATTGTGATTGTTAGGGTTTTCACACAATTGAGTTTATAATTGCATCACCTAGGACTAGGAACTTTTGTAAATCACCATAAACCTTGATATTGTTTATGATTAAAACCAATGATTGATTGAATGGACATTTGAGTAAGAATTGGTAGTTTAATAGTTTCTTCCTTAAGGACTTAAGGAAGAACATTCTGAGGTTAGGTAATTGAATGTTTCATGTGTATTAAGGAAATCTTGACTGAATTCATAACTGGTAAATCAACCACTCACCCTAGCATATTTTATCTTAATCAATTATTTCTACTATCTTTTTGTGTTTATTATTATAAATTCACAAAACCAACCAAACCCTTGTCTTTTTGTTCAAATAGAATCAGAAATAAAATAAGTATTTCCTACGCAATCCCTGAGACCGATACTTGGAAATAAAACTCCTTATTACTACATCGGTAAAAATAGTACACTTTCTATTTTTCCGATCATGTTTTTGGCGCCGTTGCCGGGAATTGCCAAAATACCTATTTTAATTTTTATTCTATTGAAATTTTGTTGCTCGTCAACCAAAATTTTATCTGTGACAATCTTGTTATTCATTTCTAATATTTTTCTAACTTGTTTATGCGAGGTAAGGCCTCAACGGATTTTTCTTTTGACGCAGATCCAGAAAGAACTCTTCGCGCTAGACTGAGACAAGCTAAGCGAGAAAAACTGGAATTAGCAGAGAAAGCAGAGGAGGAAGTTGTTTCAGTGCACTCAGAAAATTCAGATTCAGACGCAGAAACAATTCCTGAGGTCATGGCTGCAAATCCACCACCACCAGAGAGACTTCTCGGTGACTATGGCGGAACCAACACTCCGGGTGGTCGTATGACAATTGTAAACCAACCGGTTAATGTAGAACAATTTCAGCTGCATCTTAGCATAATTAATCAACTCGAAAGGCGGTCCTTTTCTGGAAGAGTGAATGAAGATGCCAACAAGCATATCCAAAGGTTTTTAACTATTAGCACAACACTGAAAATGCCTGGACATAACGAAGAAGCAATCAGGCTTCGTATGTTCCCATTCACTTTAGCAGATGAAGCCGAAGAGTGGTTCTATTCCTTACCTGTTGGCAGTATCACTACATGGGAGGAGATGGAAATAGCATTCTTGCATGAATATTTTCCTGCATCCATGTCACTGAGAAAAAGATACGAGATCCTAAATTTCAAGCAGAAGGAGGGTGAGTCACTGGGAGATGCCTATAAAAGATTCAAGAGAATTCTAGTGGCTTGTCCTACTCACAACATGGATGAAACTGAGCAGATGCAAATGTTTGTTAATGGTCTTCGAATTCAAACGAGACAAATCCTTGATTCAGCAGCTGGTGGCTCAGCTAACTTTGCAATAGCCACCGGTATGAAGAAGATAATTGAAGCAATTGCCTCAAATGAGCATCTGGAGTTGTATGATAGGGTGTCAAGCAAATCTGCAGTCATTGATTTGAAGCTTAAAACAAACAAATAGGTGAAAATTGAAGAAGCAGTTGCTGCAGAGGTAGAGAAAAGGTTGAAGGCACTAAACATAGGTGCTCAGAAAGTGGCTCAAGTACAACAGGCACCAAATGATGTGTGTGGCATTTGTAATGGACCATACAATACTGTTCATTGCTTTGCAACACCATAGCAGATAGAAGATATCAAGTTTTTAAAGCAAAACAATCCCTACTCCAACACATACGATCTGGGGTGGAAGAATCATCCCAACTTTGCATGGAGGGATCAGAAAGGGAATGTGCAACAGCAAGTACAAGGCCAATATCAGCAACAGCAACAACAAGTCCCAAAGAAGGCAGATTGGGAGATTGCAATTGAAAAGATGGCAGCTCAAAATGGGCAATTTGAAGAAGAGACTAGAAACAATCAGAAAAACACCACCGCATCCCTAAAGAATCTCGAAGTTCAGCTGGGGCAGATAGCCCAATAACTGGCAAGTTCTCGAACACCAGGTTCCCTACCAAGTGAAATAGTTCAAAATCCGAGAGGTCAGGAGAATGTTAATACTGTCACGACGACAGAGAAAAAGGTTGCTAAAAAGAAAAAAAATTATATCACCGAGCGAGCCGACTAAAGAAGAAACTACAAAAGGAACTAAACCGGTGATTAAGTTGTCTTACCCTCAGAGAATGACAAAGAAGGAACCTAGTGAGTCAGACTTGGAGAAATTCATGACAATGTTTAAAAGGATTGAGGGTCATATGGCCTTGTTTGAAGCACTTGAAAGGATGCCCGTGTACAAGAAATTCGTGGAAGAGGTAATGGCTGAAAAGAAACCAACCACTGAAGAACAGGTATCCAGTAAGGAACAATATAATGCAAACTCCCTGGAGCAGAACATTCCTAACAAACAAAAGGATCTAGGAACTGTCACAGTACCATGCACAATCAAAGAAAGAACCTTCAAAAAGGTACTAATAGATTCGGGAGCTAGTGTGAATCTGATGCCATTATCGATCTATCACAGGCTGGGTATTAAAAATATCAGTGATATAAAGACCAATCTGAAGTTTGCGGATCACTCAAGAAAATATGCTTATGGTATGGCTGAAGTTGTGCTGGTAACGATAACGGATTTGACTTTCCCAGTCAATTTTGTAATCCTAGACATACCTGAAGACAATGAGGCACCCATCATTCTGGGTCGACCTTTCATGAAGACGAGTCGATGCAAGCTCGACATGGATGAGTGCACGTTAACCTTGAAAGTTTATAATAAGGAAATAACATTGAATGCTATTGAAGACCAGGAGATGTAGGAAGATACAAAATCTCAGTATCAAGTAGGCTTAATCAGGACATTGAATACTATCAAAGTCTCACCACTGCCAGTAGCCACCCTAAACGGAAAGATTCCTAACACCAAAAGGAAGGTTAAAAAGGAATCATGGCACAAAGGAGTCCACACTGATAAAAGAGACAACGTCCGAGTTATAGACAAGAGGTGCAACAAGGTTTTGAACCTGAAATACCCCCCATGATAAGGGAAATGAACCGTCGAGCCACGCGACGTTAAACGAAGCGCTTCGTGGGAGGCAACCCACGCGTTTGATTTCTAATTTATGTCGTTTTTCTTTTTCTTTGTGTGTGCTAAAATTTTGTTGTAGGGGAGGAGGAGAATTAGAAGGGCAAAGTCACAAACACCTTAAAATGGAAGGAAACCACACAAGTGCAGTAAAACAACAGTAGTCGCTGTGAGTCCCCTTTGTATCTGGATTTAAACATTGAGGTCAATGTTTAGTTCAGGTGTGGGGGGGTTTTTCCTTTCATGTTTTATTTCGTTTTCATTTTGTTCATGTTTTCCTTCATCGTTTTTGGCTTTCGTTTTTGCTTCTGTTGTCGTAGTATTTTGTTTTTATCGTTTACTTGTGTGTACAGAGAGATGAGAAATTGTGGACGAATCCGGGATCGATTGTAGTGGATGAAAGACACTCCCCATACTTGTTTTGTTAAGGTACCCCAGAAGTTGATGCAACCATGAGAAAGTAAAAGTCAGACACAATTTGGTGACACTAGACCGAGAGAGCGGTATGGTAGAACTGAATCGGAAAAGAAACCATATGACACTAAGAGGCTTCAGAGCTTGTAAGTTTAATCAACATGGTGAGAATACAAAGGCCAAACCCTAAATATCAGCATGAGAGTTCAGCCAGGTATGACTCTATCACTCTGATTTTGCGTATGTTCTTTTGACACTTCACAGCATGACAACACACACTGAGGCAAGTTGTTTGTTTAGCCCAGAGCCTTTCTAGCCATCCCTTTTTGTATGTTTACCCTTCGTAAACCCCATGTTAACCATTAATCATTCATTTCTTCCATTAATCAGCATGATTGTTGTGAGTTACAAGATGTGCAAAAAGCTAAGTTTGGGGTGGTAACCTTGAAAAAAAAAGGGCAAGTGCATATTAAGAGATCTAAAAGTAATACAAAAAGAAGAGACATGTGTATGTCCAAAAAAAAAAGAAGAGAAAAATGCACTTGCCAAGACTAAAGACTCCAACACCTGTATAATGCTCATAGAGAATTGAGTAAAAAAGAGTCAAAAGTGAATAAACCCCCAAAGCTATGAGTTAAGCACGAAAAGAAAAAGAGAAAATCAAACAACATGAATGTCGAGTTCAAAACCATTTGTTATCCATTTTTGTGCTTATCCTACCGCACCCAAGCCCCGTTACAACCGAAAAGACCTCATAAAGTGTGTGGAATCTGTTATTGCAGTGAAATTAGAATGTATTCAATTTTAAGAGTTTGGTATTGCATGTTGTGCTGTGAGTGTAAACACCCTAACCATGAGAGATGTTGTGAGTATGTGAAAAAGCTTGCAGGTAACGAGGCTTCTGATGTGAAAATGTGGTGAACAGTTTGAGTCGGGAAAACCGGAAATTTGATTGGAAAGGAAGAACAGAAGTTGTGAAGGACAAGGTTGCATTGTGGAAAACGAATTCGTGGGTGACCTTTGTTTGGACTCAATACATCACTTGAGGACAAGCAATTAGACAAGTTTGGGTTGTGATCGGTCACCATTTCCATTGAATTCCCACCTTTTATCCGACATATTTTCATCACTTTGGTAAGACTTGTGGTTGTTTTTAGTTGTTTTAAAGTCATTTAACATGTTTTGTTAGTTTCATTATTGCATTGCATTTTGTTCTATGTTTGTGTCAAAAAGTCTCTTTTTATGCTTCGATTTGGTAGTGTTAATGTTGCAGGTTGTTGCATAGGTTCCAAAGGACTGATAGCTGAGTATTGGATGCTCCGGAAGGCCAAAATATAAAGATACAGCAGGTCAACACGGGCTCCCGTGTACATCAACACGACCCATGTTATTTGTCAGGAAACAAGCACTCAAAGGGGTAAAACAGAGGATTAACACGGGCACCCGTGTAAATCAACACGGCCCGTGTTGATGCCTCTGTAGCTTGCTTTAAAAAAACACAACTTTTGAAGAGCAACACGGGCACCCGTGTGAATTGAAACACCCTTTTTTCTACCCCAAATTATTTAGCATATAATCAGAGTAAATAAGCACGCATATAAAGAAAAGGGCGTCACATCGACGTTTTCGAAACTTAAAACTTTCAAAAACCAACAATACACCTGGCCATTTGAAGTAACACATTTTACTCATCATGAATATTCAAGCAATATGCATTCGCAGCGGAAAATAAAGAATACTCATGTATTTCATAAAATGATTCATGTCCCATACCATGATCATCCCTCAGTAATCACTTCCAATTAAAATAAACAAGTAATAACATAAAACATATCTAAATAAGACACGAGTTCAATACCACTAATCTACCCAGTGTTACATGACCAGAGCATTGACTCATCACCTAATTTCAAACTAAATACGGAAACTCTCCAGCTATTCTTGAGCGAGCTACCGTCCACCTACTCCAGCAATACTACTCTGTAGTATCTGCACGATACCCATGTAAAGGTAACATTCAAACAGAAAGGGTGAGAATTCAAATCATCATGAAATAACATAATAAGGCACAATGAATTAAAACACAATTTAAGAATTCATCACACTTGGTATAATCACGTCAATAATATTAACCAACAATCATCTCACATATTTCAAACGTACATCGCATCCACATCAATACATGCATTCAATGATCACATAACTATAGACGACTCAATGCAAGACAATATGACTCTATGCATGTGGTACCTCAATGTGAACTCAAAGTTTCACCGCTTTCCGATTCAATATCTAGAATCCAAGCCATGCTTTCGATCCGGACAAGACCAAAGCCGTACGTCTGTTTCCAATGAAGGATCACCGCTTAATACTACGCCTAATCCCAATTAGGATTAACGTCTGCTACGTCTGTTTCCAATGAAGGATCACCGCTTAATACTACGCCTGATTCCAATTGAGAATCAACGTCTGCTCATGTGAACCCACAGTTTCACCACTTCCACAATGAAGTCAACCATGCTATGAATGAATGCACACATACCAACACATATGCAATTAAGATCTATACCATCTTAACATTCCACATATCACCATAACTCACAATTGGCACATATACACATCCATCACCACACATCATTCATGATTACATATGCACATCCATAACCATAAGTCATTCACAATTCAATAATGGTATACATATACATTCATACAATATATTATTCACCAATATAGGCCAATCATCAAATATGTACACATAAATTTCATTCCAAAACGCACACAACATTTAAATATCAATTTTTCACTTTTCAAACAGTATTGACCGGTTAACGCCCTGGGTTAATCGGTTAACGCAAAACAGAATGCGCTTCTTGGCAATTTATAACAGTGTTAGCCGGTTAACGCCCTGGGTTAACCGGTTAACGCAAGACATAATGCAATTTTTTTCAATATTATAATAGTGTTAACCGGTTAACGCCCTGGGTTAACCGGTTAACGCAAAACAGAATGTTGTTCCTGCGCTAACAACGAACAGAATGCAGAGTTCTCCGCATTTTTCATTGTTGGAGGACTTTCGGACCTCCGATTTCGATTCCGTAAAAAGCTACACGTTCAGAAAATTATGACTCATCCAAATATATATTCATTCACAGTCTTAACATCATTTAATCATCACAATCCAGAGTATTTATCAAGACCTAATAATTCCAAAACCATGCCAATTAAGGATTTTAACCTAAAACATGTTCCTACCCATTGATCCAATCATACTAACCCATAATAATAAGGATTTCCCCTCTTACCTTGTCAATTTGATGGAAACCTTGACTCCTCTCGCTTTTCCTCTCCTCTTTCTCTATTGCCTTCAGTGCTAAAGTGAATTCTAATTCTCACTTTCTTCACTCTTACTATTTATAATAGTATTCTAGTTGGGCTTAAATCATCTAATTTAATCACTAGGCCCAATAATACCTAATATTTAAATACCTCTATTTAAATTTAAATAATTAACCACTCACTATGCAACCAAGTTAATTAATTAATTCAATTATTTAATTATTTCTCATATCCACTAGATAATGAATTAATACACCAATTAATTAATTAACACTCCACATAATTAAATTAAAATAATAATAATAATAATAGTATAATAATTCAATACTAAAAAAATGGGTTGTTACATGAATCCACACGGCCCGTGTGAATTAACACGGGCACCCGTGTGAATCCACACGGCCCGTGTTGATGGGCGCGGCTGAGAAATTTTACTTTTTGTTGTGTGGATCTGCCCCGTTCATTAAGGATATTTTGGACTTCTTGCTGGGAGAAAATCCATCTGAGGCTATTAGAAGACTTAGGAGAGAAAGAGAAGGACACTTTTTGACGGACGAAAAGAAACATTGCACCGGAGAAGATAGCTACTACGGAGGATTCGAAGACGGCGAGATTCAAGGGTATCACCCATTGAAGATCAAAATCTCCTCATTCTTGATAATGTTTAATTTCTATACTATGATTTCTTTGAATACTATGAGAGGCTAAAACCCCAATGCTAGGGGGGTGGTCCTGATTTGATCTGATGTTATGAATTTTATCTATGGATTTCCTTATTACTATGTTACGAATTTCAATTCAATTGTGTGATGTGCTTATGCTTTTGTATCGGACAAATACAATTAGATCTATGACTATCAATAACAGGATTGTGATTGTTAGGATTTTCACACAATTGGGTTTATAATTGCATCACCTAGGACTAGGAACTTTTGTAAATCACCATAAACCTTGATATTATTTATGATTAAAACCAATGATTAATTGAATGGACATTTAAGTAAGAATTGGTAGTTTAATAGTTTCTTCCTTAAGGACTTAAGGAAGAACATTCTGAGGTTAGGTAATTGAATGTTTCATGTGTATTAAGGAAATCTTGACTGAATTCATAACTGGTTAAATCAACCACTCACCCTAGCATATTTTATCTTAATCAATTATTTCTACTATCTTTTTGTGTTTATTATTATAAATTCACAAAACCAACCAAACCCTTATCTTTTTGTTCAAATAGAATCAGAATTAAAATAAGTATTTCCTACGCAATCCCTGAGATCGATACTTGGAAATAAAACTCCTTATTACTACATCGATAAAAATAGTACACTTGCTATATTTCCGATCAGAATTCCATGGCCTTCCAAGCATATTTTGACCTTGATCTTTGAAGAAAACTTGTAAAGGGCATCATAAATGACATTGTGCAAGAAGAATCAACCTTAAAGTTTGAAAATTGGAGAAGTTATGATCTTTGAAAGTTAAGAAAAAGTCACTTGAAAATATGTCAAATTTCACTAAGTCCACAAATGACCTATAATGTCTCTAAACGTTTGATGATCCTCCAAGCATCATTGGCTCTTGTCATGTAAATAGAAGTTGTAGAGGATGTTGAGAAGAGTCATATGAAAAAATAAGCATTCAAAAAAATTGAGAATTGAAGGAGTTGTGATCCTTGGAACTTTGACGTCAAAATGTTGACATTTTGGTCAAACCACTTGGAACAAGCTTGTATACTTGGACTTCCCTTGCATTTCAAAGCACATGGGTGACAATATGAACTCAAAATAAGGTGTAATTGATTTCCTCTTGATTAGATTGCTCAAATATTGAAGTTTCTTGTTGAAGAAGGCATGGAAATAAACTCATGAACCTTTGACTTTTCTTAAGAAGTAAGCAACAAAACTTTGAGATGCTTTTGATTGAAAAACCCTACCTTGCACAACAAACTTAAGGGAAACGATACATATTTTTGATATTTTTATTAGTGGTTAGATAAGAAATTAATCATATAAACACAAAGGTAAACACCAACAAAGAGGTCGGGGCATCTGGAATTATATTTCCGAGTGTTTCCCCTTCCAACATCCATGATCAAAATATTTGCGATGTTTGCAAAGAGAGTCTCTAAGTTTCTTAGAAATTTGTGGAAATAAAAACTCTTATGAATGCAATGAGTGCATGATGCAACAACCACAAACAAGGTCATAAAAGCACACAAGCAAGGTCTAAAGGTTCGGAGTCACGAGCATGGAGCCAAGGGTAATAACCAACCCATAATGTATGTACTAAGGGTATAATCACCTATAGATCAAGGTTATAAAGAGTTCCCAGAGTCATAATTCCATCCTTTGGATATTACCGGCTTAAACGACTACTCATAAATCAATAATATTCTCAAGAGAAACTCGTCTGAGTGTAGTATCGTGTAACAACTAATTCAAGTCTACACCTGAATAGCCACTACACTACATCCTAAAAGGCCAATATGGGTTAAGGGTTCTAAGGTCCTCAGCTTCTCGGGCTCCCAGGTCGGAAAAAGTAATGCCAACTACGACTATTTGTGTGATATCAGTAATCCCAAAGGCGCCTCCACTGAGTGGGGGATCTCAAGTCAACTTATTAAGGATTAACTCCAAGTAAGCCAATCATGAATATACCACCCTCCTATCATAAGATATCTCAATTCCGGGTATAGAACTTATCTCACCACACAGAGATCACCAAGCACCTGACATAATAAACAATAACAAACAGCAGCAAACATAATATATACACAAAATCAAAGATGGGTTTAACCCACTAGGGACTACTCCCCAACAGAGTCGCCACTTTTCTGTAGCGGTAATTTTTTTGAGATTAAGCTATTAATTAACTTAACTCATAAAGCAAGAGTCGCCACCATGCTTTTATTGTTTCCAAAGGAAAAGGGAAAAAGTACGAACAAAACCCGAAGGAATTTTAAATCAAAACTAATAAAAAGAGATAAGGGTTCGAGGGTTAGTTATGCAAAGGGAATATACTAACACCCTAAACACCCATGGTATTCCATGGGAACATCTTTGAAAATGTGCCTTTTAGTTTGAAAATGAGTATTGTTTGCAAAATAATGGAGAGGATGGGAAAATAAATATATTTGTATGACTTTTGTGTTTACCAAGACCTTTGAAGTCTCATGCCTATGTACCAACAAAGTGAAATGGAGGATCAAAACCTCATAGTTCATGGTAAAAATAACAAAGATGTTTGTTTTAACTCATTTTAAAGGAAAAGACATTTTTTCATTGTAAGGAGAATACTTAACTAATCACCCACAAGTATGAAATCTCTGAATCATCATGAGAGGAGCTCCAACTTGGATAAAGATCAACAAGTATGCCACTAGCTCTCATAGATTGAAAAGGATTGTCATAAATACTATGGGAATAGGAGAATCATATATCAACTATGAATATATCTAATGTCTAAACTTTGAGAATTTTTTTAAAAGAAGAAGTGCACAAAGGACACAGAATGAGTTATGCATTTTTTAGGTCTTTAGAAATTGGTCAAAATATTCCTAAGATGAATTAGCATTTGTTGGGAAAAAGGTTTTGAAAATAACTTAACAAAAGTCAAGGTTTATTGAGAAAGTGGTTTAAGTTTGAAATCAAGAAGATTTTTGAAAAGAGGGAGAAGATTTGAAAATTAAAGAAAGGGGAGGAGAAGAAGAGACTATCCTAGAGCATAAAGTAAAAGATAAGGAGGAAAGATCTAACGTAGAGATAGCAAGATTCATGACATAAGTCAAGCAAGAATTCCCTCATTTAGATTAATCCTCAAACAATCTAAATAAGCAAATAATAATCCATGCATCAGATGAAACTAGAATGACTAGATCAAGTCTTCATAGGAAGTCCAAAGTCAAAGGTACCAGATGAATTCCAAGGTCTCAAGTCACAAGTCCCAAAGCAAAGGTCAAGATCCTAATTCTAAGTCTATAACTCCACAACATTGCTAAGGATAGTAACCACAAGCCCATGAATCAGGAGAACCAAGTTTCTTTTTAAGTTTTTTCTTATTTAGTGTTTTCTTTACAAGGATATGAAAGAAAAGTCCAAATGGACAATGAAACAAATGACATAATCATAAATAATATGATATGAGATTCTAAACATAAAGTATAAAGTAAATGGTATAAGATAAAAGAGCATAAAGTAAATGACTTTGAAGTAAAAGTTAATACAAATAACATGTTAGTAAATAATGTTATAAAGCAAAAATGAAAGATGGTTTGGTCATTTTTTGGAGAACACTCAAGTATTCACCTACAAGCATGAAAACATAAACCTATACATCATTCATGATAAGGGCTCAAACTTGGATAAAACCAACAAGTATGCCACTAGCTCTCACAAATGAAAAGGGAGCAACGTTTTCACATAATACCATGAGGAATAAGAGACTTACAATCTCACTTATAAAAATGTCTTTGCTTTTGGGACAAATTTAGCGCTATGTTAAGCAATCATAATTTGACTTATGTAGAAGTCACGACTATCTGAGGTCAGTCAATAATAATGTTAGTGTTAATACATGCTAGAGAAATGATACGTAAATCATTCTCCTAAAGTCATGCCACAAAAAAAACGAATGATTAAGCACAAAGGCTAGGAGGATGATCCATTACTTCAATACACTCTTCATGACACTTGGGATAAACTTATACATCAATCCAAAGTACCTTAAATGATCCATGATCAATTAGGAGGTAGATTTGAAATAATGAAAGTTCATCACGTACCAATCCACA
This sequence comes from Lathyrus oleraceus, assembly GCF_024323335.1. NCBI lineage: Eukaryota > Viridiplantae > Streptophyta > Magnoliopsida > Fabales > Fabaceae > Lathyrus > Lathyrus oleraceus. The sequence goes on along the minus strand of NC_066582.1, from coordinate 323,548,218 downwards.
CATCATGAACAAGATGGTCACAATCCATCCAATTGATCAAAGGGAAAAGAAGGAGATTGAGAATAAGAGGATAATAGAGGTCACACCTAAATTGGATCAAAAGTTTGATCTAGTCATCATCAAAATCAATCATCCATTTTGGTGGATTAGGGTTTTCACCCCATCAACACCCAAGGTCCATTGAGTTTGATGAGACTCGCGATCCAAACTATCATGATCCAAGGCCAACAGAAGTTCACAAATGCAAAATGCAATTAAATTAAATAAAAATTCACCAAAAGTATTTTTAAATGAATATTAAAATAGAAATAAAATAAAAAATCCATAAAGTCCTTCAAAACACCAAATAAAAGGCCAATAAAAATATGAAAGGTTTGAAATAAAATAAGAAGCATGTAATAAATTTTTCAGAATTTAAAAATGCATAAAAGTATTTTTTTTAACCAATTAAAATAAAGGAGAAAATAGAAAATTCATGAAAAATAAAAAATCAGTGAAAGAAAATGTGAAAAAATAAAAATCAGATGAAGAAAAATAAAAGAGAATTTTAGAAATTATTTTGGGATTTTTTGGATAAAAAATGAAATTACTATGAATTTTAAACGAAAAAACAATTAAAAATAATAAAATAAATATAATTAAAATCAGAAAAAACACAGAGCGCTGGATCACGCCTCATTAATTGATGTGGCAGATCTAACACTCCTCAAGTTAGAGAGCACGGTGGAACGCGCTATAAGCAGCACACAAAATCCAATTCAAATCCAACCAATCAGAATATTTCAAATGTTCAACGTGTTTGGCCAAACTCAGACGACTTGGAACACTCCAGTCATCTTCTCCTTTGAGCTCTCACCGGAGCTTCATTGTTTGGTAAATTCAGAACACGAGACCACCATCATAGTAATCCTCTTCTCATCCTGAATTCAACCTCATGCTCCAAATTCATTTATCTAAATTGAGTAAAGGAAATTTCAGAGAAGTCTCATAAGCAAGCAAGCCACGAAAAATTAAATTAAATGATGAACACGATCAATCAACATCAACTAAGTTAGGGGAAAGCGTCAGAGAGTGAATGACTACATTGTGGTAACTTGTTTGAGTTCAAATGATGCTCAGAACTACCTTATCTAGATGGTAATCAGAAGTTGATGAAGCTCGATCTAGTTAGAGCACTTCAGAAGGTCTCAGAGCTTGGGAATTATTGCAAAATTTTCAGAGGATACCGACGATGTTAATGGAATCAAGAAATTAGATTAAAACAAATTGAAACTCAAAACACAATAGTTGAATTTTTCTTTAAAATTTCAAGTTCCAGCAAGGATTTCTCGGCTCTCCAAAGCTTGGAAATGAATGTAATAGCTTCCTCTATTTATAGGGAATGTGTTTGGATCTAAATATGTGTGGAATGATGTTGAATTCGTGCAAAACGAATTTGATCCAAATGTGAGAAAAGTGTGACATGAAACTCATCAAAACTCAGCAAAATGATGCATTTTAAGGGTCAATTAACTTTTGGAGACTTGTTTAAACATGTTTAGGTCCAAAACACATGTTAATTTGGTGTGAAATTGAGATTAGTGAAGCTCAAATTTTGGGCAATGGAAATTTCTTCAATTACAAGTCACCTGTTCAACCCAATAGGGCATCCTACTTAGGAGGCTTTTTGATCCATTCTTTTTGCAATGTGTTGACATCATAACAAAGATTACAATGTTCCAATAAAGGTTGCATTTGGATGCTTGAGCACAAAGTATTGCATGTTGAAGTTGGCACGAAAAACTGGTCACATAACTTAGAAAAATTCAAGTGTTCCATGGCTGAAAATGACCTATAATGTCTCAATGAATTTGATCGGTCACCATTTCCATTGAATTCCCACCTTTTATCCGACATATTTTCATCACTTTGGTAAGACTTGTGGTTGTTTTTAGTTGTTTTAAAGTAATTTAACATGTTTTGTTAGTTTCATTATTGCATTGCATTTTGTTATATGTTTGTGTCAAACAGTCTCTTTTTATGCTTCGATTTGGTAGTGTTAATGTTGCAGGTTGTTGCATAGGTTCCAAAGGACTGATAGCTGAGTATTGGATGCTCCGGAAGGCCAAAATATGAAGATACAGCAGGTCAACACGGGCCCCGTGTAGATCAACACGGCCCGTGTTGTTTGTCAGGAAACAAGCACTCAAAGGGGTAAAACAGAGGATTAACACGGGCACCCGTGTAAATCAACACGGCCCGTGTTGATGCCTCTGTAGCTTGCTTTTAAAAAAACACAACTTTTGAAGAGCAACACGGGCACCCGTGTGAATCCACACGGCCCGTGTGAATCAACACGGGCACCCGTGTGAATTCACACGGCCCGTGTTGATGGGCGCGACTGAGAAATTTTACTTTTTGTTGTGTGGATCTTCCCTGTTCATTAAGGATATTTTGGACTTCTTGCTGGGAGAAAATCCATCTGAGGCTATTAGAAGACTTAGGAGAGAAAGAGAAGGACACTTTTTGACGGACGAAAAGAAACATTGCACCGGAGAAGATAGCTACTACGGAGGATTCGAAGACGGCGATGTCATACGGTGAACTGACTTGGGGTATTTTGCTTTTTATCGCAATGTCGCGGATAGCAAGAGTCGCCACCGACTTTTCTTTTATCCAATAAGGAAAGGTGGAAAAGAACAGGAAAGACCTCAATGGATTTTGGGTTCGGGAGGTACATTATACAAAGGGAAGGTATTAGCACCCTTTGTATCCATGGTTATCCATGGGCTCTTAATTGCTGGATCACTTATCTTTTTGTCTGAAAAAGTGTTGGTGAATTGCTTAAAAATGTTTGAAAGAGAGTTTAACTTTGTAATGATTCTCGTATGAATGTATACAAAGTATTTATCTCGTTTCATTTTGAAAATGGTTTAGAAAAATATAACTTGGTAATGATTCTAGTATGAATGTATACCAAGTGGTGATTTTCTTGGATTCGTAAAGTGTAAAGTGTGAGGGGTGGAAAATGTTTTAGGTTATGATCCAGTAATTGAGAGTTATACCTTCCTGAGGTCGTTATGAACGTTTCCTATCCTTATGAGGGTAAAACTGTCCTTACTATTGAGAAGTAAGTAGTTTTATCCTTTGGATATAAAGGGACATCGTAGGGTCATCGCTTGGTCATTGAAGGCAACATTTGTAAGGATACCTTAGCATTCAGAGGGACGATCATCATTTAACCGTAGGCTACACCGAAGGGTCATCGAGGGGCAAAATCATTCGAGGGCCTATGATTTATGTTATGATGATTTAATCGAAGGGTCTTTGCTAAGTGTATCCCCACGTTCGCGGGACATGACCGTAATACCGTAATACCGTAGGGCAACAAAGAGAGGTCCAAGGTCACATATTCAAAGGCCATGTTTTACAATTAAGTATTTAAGATGAATTTCCACATTAAAATTAATTAGGCAATTAGGATGAATCTCCCCATTAAAATTAATTAGTTCGGAATCCATCTCCATAAGGGTATCCCTCAAATAAAGTGGAATACCTAGCAAGCCACCTTCTTCGGGAGTATGTGAGCCCTTACAACATTCCGCAAACAGGTCAGAATACCAAATGGGGTGCAATCAAGAGTTGCACCAAAGCAGTAATAGTATCAGGTAAACAAAGCATGGTTATAATAAAACAGGTCAGATGGGCAAAGATCAAAACAGAGCGAAAAAAAAACAGCGGCATCCATTACAACAATTCAAGGTATCCAGGCATACTTAAGTCCACATGCAAAACCTCAAATATATTTATAAATTCAATTATGGTATCACATGTGAATTCGGAACATAAAGCGGCGATAGTAACGCAAACCTGTTTGCAATTGAATTGCAACCTTGAATTGGCCGATCGGATCGAATTGAGCGGTGCCGCCGGCTTTTCCTTCAGGGTTTCCTTTAGGGTTACTCGGAATAAGTTAAACAGTAGTCCTGAACACTCCACCACAAGCCGGTAGGATTTGTTCTTGGATTCTTCAACTAAACAACAAATTAAAACGAAGGAAATAAACTAGATCCTAACGTAAGGTTAGATCCGGTAAAAAGGTACACAATAGTTTCCGTTGTAGAAACTATTGTGCGAAAAGAATTAACTAAATGCTAAAAAGGAAATAGGAAATTGCAAGGGAAATAGTGTAGAACTCGTAGGAAAAACAATGCCTAAGCTGCTGGAAAAGAAAATATGCAAAAGCGAAAACGGCAAAGGAAAAAATGTGGAAAAGCTTCGGCGGTCCTTTTGGTTTTGCAAGTAGCTATTTATATAAGCTTCAGTAACCGCTTCCGCTGCCAAAAAGGTCTTCAACGTGCATAAAAGCATGGCGTGGATATATGGCTCAACACTCCCTCAACGCTCAACGTCTCTGAGGCGTTCCTTGCGCCAAAAATGTAGGGGAATGGTGTGACGTTCGTCACACCATGTGTGACGTCCGTCACAGGGGTGTGCAAGGCGTGACGCTCGTCACAGCCTCTGTGACGCTCGTCACAGGTGCAACACCTGTGTTCTTGTACTTTGGGCTGGGCTTTGCTATTTGGTTCGTTTTCTCTCCTTTTTGCACCTCTTTTCCTCCATTTTTAGTTGTGCTTCCAAATAAGCCACCTGAGACAAATAGGAAGAAAATACCGCGTAATATCTAACAACATAAAGTGAACTGAAATAAATAATGATAAAATTTAATTGAATTGAGTCCTAAAATATGATATAATTTCATGTTATCACTAGGCGAGCGTGTAGCCAACAAGCCAGTTTGGGTCATTCGTGAGTTGGGCCTTCGTTCCTTTAAGATCAGTGTCATAAAAATGAGTCGGAGTGCCCTGAAAAAATGTCTTGAAATATTAATGGGCAAATTTTGGGGTATGACAGCTGCCCTTGTTCAATATTCTTGAACCGAGAGAGTAAGAATGGTATGTATGCCATTCGTGGTCTGGAGGTGGAAGATTATTGAACACTTAGAACGCCCCAAAAATTTGCACTTGTCAATTAGTTAGTCTTGATGGAGATGGGCTTAAAGATGCCATCTAGGAAGTTTGATGATGAGAGCTTCAGAGTGCGTCGTACGTTAGAAGATATCTGAAGTCACGGGTGTCACTGGGTCATACGCTAGACCGTATAGTGGGTCATTCATTAGGCCGTCGACTTCACTGGGGAGTTAGAATGGGTCATACGCCGCTGGGGATAAAGGATCAGAATGGATCGTACGCTAGATCGTATCTGAGTTGCGGAACGAGCCGTCCGTTAGGCTGTATCGTTACTGGGGATGAAGGATCAGAATGGATCGTATGCTAGATCGTATCTGAGCTGTAGACTGAGCCGTCCGTTAGGCCGTACCTGATGATGAAGGGGGTAGTCATACGCCAGACTACACTTCAGAATGTACCGTACGCTAGGTAGCATTTGAGGGGATGAACCTCCAAGCGGGTCGTAAGCTAGACCGTCTCTGAGTAGCAGGACGAGCCGTCCGTTAGGCTGCATGTGATAATAAAGGGGTAGTCATACGCCAGACTACACTTCAGAATGTACCGTACGCTAGGTAGCATCTGAGGCCTTGAAGGTCCAAATGGGTCGTATGCTAGACCGTATTGGAGTTGTTGAAGGTCGGAATGGATCGTACGTTAGATCGCATCTAAGTTGAAAGAGTCATATGTTGAGCTGAATCAGAATGAACCGTATGCTAGGCTATATCTGATAGTATTTGTATATGTTGTATTTGCAATAAATGTCTGGGATGGGCTTATAGATGCCATCGTTAGGAGGATGTCAGAATGAATGTTGACATGGAGTATATCTGAAAGATGTAGTTGAATCCTGAACGTAATGGACCTTTGTTTTAACTGTATCAGGGGAATAATTAACCTGAAAAATAAAATTAGCTTCATGCCATGTCATGATGCATGAGATGTTTTATGCTTCCGAAAATAACTGCGAACGACGTATGCATGCGTATGCTGTGAAATGATGTAATGAATGAATTATGCATCTGAAAAGTCCTTCCAGAGGACTCTACTGGGGAAAATAAATCTCAATCTTCTGGTTGGGAGATACTGGTATCGATGACCCTTTCTTAGCCGGGGATGCTTGATTTTTGTCTGATGGTAAAAATGTTCAACAGAAGCCTGGCTGGGGTGGAAGAGATGACCCATTTGTCTAGTAATGCCACTCTCTTCTGGGAATGACTGGCTTTGCTGGGGGATAGGATTAGCAATGGATTCATTGGAAAGCATGATTAGACCTTCTCCTCGATCCTGAAGTCTAGTAGTAATCGCTATTTCTATTTTATGCATGCATTTTTGGTAAACATCGATCATATCCAAATGCATATATTAATTCGAATTAAATCAATGGACGCTTATGCAAACAAAACAGAGAAAGTAAAACAAAAGCATTTTTTTTGAAACTAAAATTATATTGATTTCGAAAGAGGGCCCATAAACAGGCAATTTGTGTACAAGGAGACAGCAATCCTAGTAAGAGGAAATTGTCAAGAAAATAAAGAGAAAGCTATGCAGACAAAGTCCTATTGACTTTAATTCCACTACTGCCATTATGTCTTCAAGCCTCTCATCTCCTGCTGTCGGATAGAAGTGATTAGCTTGTTCAGTCCTTTGAACTTGGATGAAGCTGTCTGAGAACGGGACGTAGTCATACGCTTTAATCCCTAATTTTTGCTTGGACCGCCTTTTCAGGTTTTCAATCCACCAGGATACCCCTTTTTGCCCAAGCCGCCCTTTTCAGGTTTTCGACTTGCCGGGTGCACATTTTTTATGTTTATCCCTAATTTTTGCCCGAACCCTTTTGGTTCGCCGGGATGCCCTTACTTTTGCCTAGATACGTCGACCTAGCGGGTCTCTTTTATGCGTAGTATTTTTTAACTATGTCTGCGTTCACGGGATGCGGGAAGTCTTCGCCGTCCATTGTAGCTAGTATCATGGCTCCACCAGAGAATACCTTCTTAACTACAAACGGCCCTTCGTACGTGGGAGTCCATTTGCCTCTGGGATCACCTTGTGGTAGAGTGATGCGCTTTATCACCAAGTCGCCAATTTGATACACCTGTCTCTTGACTCTTTTGTTAAATGCCTGGGTCATGCGCTTCTGATATATCTGTCCATGACACACAGCCGCAAGTCTCTTCTCATCGATCAAGTTTATCTGGTCGAGTCGAGTCTGAATCCATTCATCTTCATCTAAGCCCGCCTCTTTTATGATTCTTAGAGAGGGAATCTGGACTTCCACTGGTAAAACGGCTTCCATCCCGTAGACTAAAGAGAAAGGAGTTGCTCCTGTCGAAGTGCGTACTGAAGTGCGATAACCGTGAAGAGCAAACGGTAACATCTCATGCCAGTCTTTGTACGTCACCGTCATCTTTTGTATGATCTTCTTGATATTCTTATTAGCAGCTTCTACAGCGCCATTCATCTTTGGTCGGTACGGAGAAGAGTTATGGTGCTTTACGTTGAACTGCGTGCAGAGTTCAGTAATCATCTTGTTGTTCAAATTAGTACCATTGTCGGTGATAATCCTTTCAGGGATACCATACCGACAAATAAGACTATTCTTGATGAACTGTGCCACCACATTCTTGGTGACAGAAGCAAATGAGGCGGCCTCTACCCACTTTGTAAAGTAATCAATAGCGACAAGGATGAAGCGATGCCCGTTAGAAGCAGTAGGTTTAATCTCTCCAATCATGTCAATGCCCCACATTGCAAAGGGCCAAGGTGCGGTCAACACGTTCAATGGAGCAGGAGGTGCATGTACTTTATCCGCATATATCTGGCACTTGTGACAGGTTCTGGAGTGATGGTGGCAATCAGCTTCCATGGTAGACCAATAATACCCTGATCTCAGAATCTTCTTGGCCATCGTATGTCCACTAGAATGAGTCCCAAAAATACCGTCGTGCATATCTCCCATAATCTTTTCTGCTTCCTTTTTATCCACACAGCGAAGCAAAGTCGATTCGTGGTTACGTTTGTACAATACTCCATTACTCAAAAAGAATTTAGCAGAGAACTTCCTCAGGAATTTTCTATCATTGATAGATGCCCCCTCAGGGTACTCCTGAGTTTCTAAATATCTTTTTACTTCGTGGAACCAAGGTTTCTCTTCCACTTCATCAGTATTAAGCTCATAACAATGTGCAGGTTCATCCAATCGCTCAATGGTGATCATGGGAGCTTCATTGTCCCATCTGACTCTGAACATAGATGACATGGTAGCCAATGCGTCTGCCAACTGATTCTCTTCTCGTGGGATATGTTCGAATGTAATCTTTCCAAAGTATGGGATTAGTGACAACACCTTCTCTCGATAAGGGATGAGATTCGGATGTTTAGTGTCCCATTCTCCTTTGATCTGACTGATTACTAATGCTGAGTCTCCGTACACACTCAAAAACTTGACCCGCCGGTCTATAGCAGCCTTGAGTCCCAAAATACATGCTTCATACTCAGCCATATTATTGGTACAATGAAAACATAGTCTAGCAGTGAAAGGCGTATGGTAACCCTCGGGAGAAATGATTACCACACCAACACCATTGCCCAATGCATTAGAAGACCCATCGAAAACCATAGTCCATCGGGATCCTAGTTCGGGTCCTTCATCCGGTCCAGGTTCTTCATAATCAGTAACAAGCATGACATCCTCATCTGGGAACTCAAAATTCATAGATTGGTAATCATCCACTGCTTGATGAGCCAAATGATCGGCTAGCACGCTTCCTTTGATTGCTTTCTGAGTAGTATACTGGATGTCATACTCTGTTAAAATCATCTGCCATCTTGTTATTCTTCCGGAGAGAGCGGGTTTCTCAAATATGTATTTGATGGGATCCATCTTAGAAATCAACAAAGTGGTATGATTCAACATATACTGTCTTAGTCGGCGAGCAGCCCAGGCCAAAGCACAGCAAGTTCTCTCGAGCAGTGAGTATCTTGTTTCACAGTCGGTAAACTTTTTGCTAAGGTAGTATATGGCATGCTCTTTTCGACCAGACTCGTCATGTTGCCCCAACACACACCCCATTGAATTTTCTAACACGGTCAAATACATGATTAGAGGTCGTCCTTCAACTGGTGGTATCAGGATCGGAGGTTCTTGGAGATACTTCTTGATTTTGTCAAAAGCTTCTTGACATTCGTCATTCCATGTCATCTCTTGATTCTTCCTCAGTAGTTTGAAGAGGGGTTTGCAGGTAGCAGTCAAGTGGGAGATAAATCGGGCAATATAATTCAAACGTCCCAAGAAACCTCTGACCTCTTTATCTGTACGGGGAACTGGCATTTCTTGAATAGCCCTCGCCTTAGCCAGGTCAACCTCAATCCCTTTACCACTGACAATAAAGCCTAAGAGTTTGCCGGATCTTACTCCAAAGGTGCATTTGTTCGGGTTCAACCTCAACTTTCTTCAACCTCTCGAACAGTTTGTATAAATGATCGAGATGCTCTCCCTCAGTATGAGATCTGGCTATCATGTCATCCACATATACTTCTATTTCATGATGGATCATATCATGGAACAAAACCACCATAGCTCGCCGGTACGTTGCCCCTGCATTCTTTAAACCAAATGGCATTACTTTATAACAGAACGTGCCCCATTGCGTCACAAACGTAGTTTTCTCCATGTCCTCAGGCGCCATCTTAATCTGGTTGTAACCTGAGAATCCATCCATGAATGAGAACACCTTGTGTTGAGCGGTGTTATCTACCAGAACATCAATGTGCGGGAGTGGAAAGTCATCCTTGGGACTCGCTTTATTCAGGTCTCGGTAATCTACACACATTCGCACCTTACCATCCTTCTTTGGCACTGGTACCACATTAGCAACCCATTGAGGATAAGAAGTAACAGCCAGAAAACCTGCATCAAATTGTTTCATCACCTCGGCTTTGATTTTCTCAGACATTTCAGGACGCATGCGACGAACCTTTTGCTTAACAGGACGACATTCTTCCCTCGTTGGCAGTCGATGCACTACTATATCGGTATCCAGTCCTGGCATGTCTTCATAAGACCAAGCAAAAATCTCTACATAGTCACGTAACATCTGAATCAATCTTTCTTTGATACTGTTTTCCAAGCCTGCTCCTATTTTGACTTCTTTCTTGTCTACTTCGGTACCCAGATTTACAGTCTCAACTGACTCTTCGTGTGGCTGTATAGTCCTTTCTTCCTGCAGTAACAGTCTGGCAAGTTCTCCAGGTACTTCACAATCTTCCTCACTTCCATCCTCGGCTTGGTAGATCGGATTTTCAAAGTCATAATGAACAGTAGTAGAACTATTGTCAACAGGATCCAGAGTGGGTATGGATCTGCAATTCGTTACGTGAGTGTGTGTAAGAAAACATAGCTCGTTTGGAAGATAACAGAAAAGATAAAGAGCGCAATATTTGAATGCAAAAAGTCCATTGATTTATTGAATATGAATATGCTTATGAAGATGACAAAACCCTTAACAAATTAGCTATTGTGCCCCGGGCATAGACACAACGCTTGGAGAAGTTCAATTGTAAAAAAAAATAAAAATTTGCAACACTAAAGCAGACAATAACAATTACTCCTGACTAAAGGAAATCGGGATAGTTTCTTCAGCCTTCCAATTATTGAGTCCGTCACCAATTGTTGGGAAAATCCAGCTATCCAGGTCGCAATCACTATCAGCATCTTCTACAGCATTAATTTGACTCTTGTCAGAGCTGAACCCCAGGCCAAATTTGTCAGACTTGTACGGTACGTCGATCAATTGACCCCAGCCAGTACGACCACCATCTTCAACCACGGCTTGAGCGTCCTTCAGAGAAATCATAGCAGGAGGAGCACGAATAACCTTGGGTACACAGGAAGTTGGCTTAAGGACAAGATTGGTCGGAGGAACTACTTCAAATGACTGACAAGGAGTCTCAATGAATTCACCATCCATCTCGACGTATCTGAAGGTATGCACACTACTGACAATGTACTCTTCTTCTCCACATACGGTGACAATTTTGCCCTTCGTGGGATACCTCAACTTTTGATGGAGAGACGAGGCTACAGCGCCTGCCCCATGAATCCAAGGGCGTCCCAGTAAGCAGGAATAGGCAGGACGAATGTTCATTACATGGAAGGTAGTGTTGAAGACTTGAGGTCCTATCTTGATAGGCAGGACTACTTCGCCATGGACAACACTCTTCGCACCATCGTAAGCACGTACCACAATGTCACTAGGTTTCAGTTCGATGCTTTTACAGTCCAGCTTATCCAGCACAGCTGTTGGCAGCACATTCAAGGAAGAGCCATTATCGATCAACACATGAGACAAAGTGATTCCCCTACACTCAATGGAGATATGCAGGGCTTCATTGTGATTCTTTCCCGCTGGTGTCAGGTCAGCATCGGAAAAGCCTAGGCCATTGTCAACAGCCAAGTGAGCAACATAATTTTCGAACTGATCGACAGATGTTTCCTGAGGCACATGAGCAGTCTTCAAGAAGTTTATCAATGCATTGGCATGAGATTCAGAAGATAACAGCAAGGATAACATCGAGACCTTAGACGGGGTATGCCCCAACTGTTCTACCACATCGAAATCACCCTTGCGGATGATTTTCAGCACTTCTTCCATTTCCTGTTTGGCAACATCTTCGGGAGTAACTTCGACCGGTGTCTCTGACTGAGAAGGATTGACTGGTTCCTTTCCTCGAGTTTCAAGGACAGGAGGTGAGATTTCTGGAGAGAAGATCCTTCCACTTCGAGTAATTTTACTAGTCCCAACGATGCCATTAGGATTAGTAGAATTGTCAATTTGCTTTACGCCATGGACGTAAACATCACCGCCATAATTCCACGGAATAGCTTTGCTTGAGGAATACAGGATCGGGCCAGGTGCAGTAATGATTAGGGGAGCTACCCTGGGCTCAACAGTAATCTTCACAGGCGCCCTAGTAGCGGTAATCTTCACTGGAACTTTGGACCTAGCAATCACAGATATTTCTTCAATAGGGTTTTCCGCCTTAGGAATCTTTTCGAAGAGAATTGTACGATCATCCATCAGCCGTTGAATACCATTCTTCAATTCCCAACAATCATCTGGTTGGAATATACAGAGATTGCAATCTTCAGCACAACCTGGAAATAAACCTGCTTGCAATAAATTCCTCTTTATGATCGGGAGAGGAGATGTTAAGTCCGCCACATTGGAAACGTGATCGTCGTCATCCACGGCATTAACCGTCTTGTCATGATTAGGCATAGGAGCAGTGATGACATTAGGAGTCTCCGGAGGCTCAAACTCAATTTCTCCAGCCTGAATCTTATTCTTCAATGACCAGCAATCGTTTGTATCATGCCCGGGGCTATCGGAGTGATATGCACACCTGGCATGGGGATTATAACGAGAAGAGGTAGTGTTGGGATTTGTAGGAGGATCTTTAAGGGTGATCAAATTTGCCTTTAGCATTCCCTACAGTGCCTGTGCCAAGGTCATATTGATCCTGGTGAACTGCCTTCTTGGCCTGTCTTGTTTGGACTGGAAGTTTTGAGATGGTGGTGCTGCAATCGTAACTGCTCCAATGTCGTGGTCACGGTTTTTCTTGTTACGACCCTTTTGACCGTACACAGCATTTGATTCGTTCCTCCCCTGATAGGACCTTTTGGTGCTTGCAGAGGTAGCCGCCTGTATCTTTCCACTTCGGATGCCGCTTTCAACACGTTCACCTGTTAATATAAGTTCAGTGAAACCTGATGAAGAACTTCCCAGTAGATGGCTGTAGAATGGGCCGGTCAGTGTGCCCATGAACATGTCCACCAATTCCCTGTCAGTCATAGGGGGTTTGACTCTGCCAGCCAAATCTCTCCACTTTTGAGCATATTCTTTAAAGCTTTCTTTAGATCCCATAGTCATATTCTGCAACTGTAGCCGGGTAGGTGCTAGTTCAGAGTTATACTGGTACTGTTTATAGAAAGTTGTTGCTAAATCAGTCCAGGTGCGGATGTCAGAGCTCTCGAGCTGATAATACCATTCCAACTGTGTGCCAGACAGGCTCTCTTGGAAGAAATGGATCCATAGCTTCTTGTCAGTGGTATGCGGCTGAATCTTTCTCACATAAGCTCTCAGATGCATCTGAGGACAAGACGCACCATCGTACTTAGTGAAAGTGGGGATTTTGAATTTGCGAGGAATGGTCACATCGGAGACCATACCCAAACTTTCGAAATCCAGACCGGGCGCCTTCTGACCCTCCATAGCTAGCATACGTTCTTCCAGCAACTTGTACTTATCATCTCTTGGAGAGTACTGTTCATTTTCATAATCTTCATCGTCATCCTCAGGGTTGAAGAGATCGACATTCTCCTCTTCTGAATCATCATCTGTCTCCTCTTCTGGACCATTCGGGATCCCAAACTTGACTCCTGTGGCCTGTCCTTTACGCCTTCTTCCCGGGTTAATGAAACTCACAGCTTTCTTGTCTTTCTTCTTTTCGAGCAAAAGAGCCTTCAGTTCCTCCTGCCCCTTGGATAAGCTTAGCATCATCTCCTTGAATTGAGCATTCTGAGTCTGGAGATCTTTGACAGTTTGTTCGAGATCCATTTTTCTGTTTGTAATGAAGACCGTGAGAACATTGAACTTGTAGAATACCTGTTATGCAGTGTTATGTTACGTTATGCAATGCATGAAATGTTTTCAAGGGCTTTTGGAATTTAACTTTGCGTAAATCACCAACAAGAGAGAAATGTTTATTGCTAATTTCTTTGACCAATGTTCATTACAAAAGGAATAATAATAAAAATACAATGAAAGCTCAAGTCTCCCAGGGGCAGCTTCTTTTTGGGCGAAGATACGCATTGAGTCTTCGTTCCTCATTAAGCTGACTGGTAAGTTCTAACACTTTCTTCCTTTCTGCGATGAACTGAGTCTCGAAAGTATCCCTTTCTTCTCTCAACTGGATCCAGGATCTCTTTAGTTCCTCAACATTGGTAGGCATATCTGGATAAGGAATGATCTGAGGAGCACCTCCTTCAGCTTCAGGTTCGACAATCTGAGGTCCGATTGCAAGATATGGCATGACAAGTTCACGAGCTCTGGCGCGTACCCATCTGAGATAAGGTTCCATAGGAATAGAATTTTTCTGTCCTAACGTACCTCTCTTCACCATGCCCCAAGCTCGTACAAATCTTTGATGGAGGCCTTGGGAATCGTTGTCATAGTCGAACATGATGCCTTCGATGATCATTTCATGTGGACCATCTCTTCGAGCACAACCAAACTGTCGCAGAGCTAAAGCAGGATTATAAGTAATACCTCCTCTTATTCCTAGGAGTGGTACATTAGGGAACTCGCCACAACGGTCAATGATGGTAACATTTTCCTTGAACTGAGGACACCAACAGATGTCTGGGTGGGAGAGCGACATTATCCTTTGAGACCATTTCAAATTCTGCTCGTTCTTCAAGACTGATTGAGGAAGGTGCGAAATAAACCACCTAGACAACAAAGGTATGCAGCACATGAGAGTCCCTTGCTTCTTCATGGTACGAGTGTGGAGGGAATGCAAAATGTCTCCCAGCAAGGTAGGTACAGGGTTATGAGTGAGAAATACCTTAATAGCATTCATGTCTATGAATTGGTCTGGATTAGGGAATAACACCAAGCCATAGATTAGCAATGCCAGGATGTCTTCGAAAGCACGGACATTCATAACTTTTAAGAATTCTCGGGCCTTATTTATCAGGAACTTGGCAAGTAAACCCTTAACTCCACTCCTTGTTACCCAATTAGCTTCAATGTCGGACTTCGTCATGTGTAAAGCTGCGGCAACTTCTTCAGACTTCGGAACCTTTTCTAAACCATTGAACGGTAGTTGATCAAGGATAGGTATCCTAAGCAGTCTGGAGAATTCTTCCAATGTGGGTACCAACTGATAATCTGGGAATGTGAAGCAATGATGTTTAGGGTCGAAGAACTGGAATAAAACTCTCATCATATCTTCTTTGAAACCAGTGGTAACCAAATTGAGGAGAGAACCGTGTTTCTTGATGAACTACGCATGATCAGAAAGTTCTGACACTAAGTTCTTGAGTCGAGGAGCGATTGCTACAAAATTGATCCGGATGGTCTTCCTGGGAGCCATAGCCTTACAAAACAGAGCAAAGTTAAATCCCTAAGTCCTTGAAATGGTTAGTACAATGTTATGATGTCATGATGTTATGATGTTATGAGGTTAAATAAATAACAAGCACAAGCAAGTCACACAACCATCATTCCTAGGTTTTAAGGCTTGCATGAGTTCCATAGGTAAGTACCCTCCCCACTGAAGTTTAGTTGGTTCAACCTGTCCTAGAATAGTAACCGGGTTCTATAAGGATCTCAAATCACCGACCTTCCTTTAAGTCCACTTCAGTGCAACACCAAGTGGTTGACCGAAGCTTCCCTAAAGTCCAATCTCAAAGAGTGTAGTATCGAGTCTCAACCAACCCCAGTCGGAACCGAAGCCAGTTATCTCACTACTTTCTAATGGCCAGGATGAGTCAATTAGGGTTCTAAAGGTCTGGTTAATGCTTTGATGACACCACGCGAATGCCAAATTTTTCCTCAAGTAAACATGAGGAACATCAGGACATCCAAAGTGTCACATTAACCGTAGCCATCATTTTAACCATTCCAGTATACGCCGGATAGTCGCAATGATCTTTTGCTACTTACCTAAGGTACACTAGATCCGGGTGTAGGATCTTTCACTCAAGAATACCCAAGCAATCCCTTAAAAGTAAATCAGACAATTTTAAATGAGTGATCTTGTTTTTAAGGTAACCTCTCTTTTTAAAGTATCCCCAGCAGAGTCGCCAGTTCTGTCATACGGTGAACTGACTTGGGGTATTTTGCTTTTTATCGCAATGTCGCGGATAGCAAGAGTCGCCACCGACTTTTCTTTTATCCAATAAGGAAAGGTGGAAAAGAACAGGAAAGACCTCAATGGATTTTGGGTTCGGGAGGTACATTATACAAAGGGAAGGTATTAGCACCCTTTGTATCCATGGTTATCCATGGGCTCTTAATTGCTGGATCACTTATCTTTTTGTCTGAAAAAGTGTTGGTGAATTGCTTAAAAATGTTTGAAAGAGAGTTTAACTTTGTAATGATTCTCGTATGAATGTATACAAAGTATTTATCTCGTTTGATTTTGAAAATGGTTTAGAAAAATATAACTCGGTAATGATTCTAGTATGAATGTATACCAAGTGGTGATTTTCTAGGATTCGTAAAGTGTAAAGTGTGAGGGGTGGAAAATGTTTTAGGTTATGATCCAGTAATTGAGAGTTATACCTTCCTGAGGTCGTTATGAACGTTTCCTATCCTTATGAGGGTAAAACTGTCCTTACTATTGAGAAGTAAGTAGTTTTATCCTTTGGATATAAAGGGACATCGTAGGGTCATCGCTTGGTCATTGAAGGCAACATTTGTAAGGATACCTTAGCATTCAGAGGGACGATCATCATTTAACCGTAGGCTACACCGAAGGGTCATCGAGGGGCAAAATCATTCGAGGGCCTATGATTTATGTTATGATGATTTAATCGAAGGGTCTTTGCTAAGTGTATCCCCACGTTCGCGGGACATGACTGTAATACCGTAATACCGTAGGGCAACAAAGAGAGGTCCAAGGTCACATATTCAAAGGCCATGTTTTACAATTAAGTATTTAAGATGAATTTCCACATTAAAATTAATTAGGCAATTAGGATGAATCTCCCCATTAAAATTTATTAGTTCGGAATCCATCTCCATAAGGGTATCCCTCAAATAAAGTGGAATACCTAGCAAGCCACCTTCTTCGGGAGTATGTGAGCCCTTACAACATTCCGCAAACAGGTCAGAATACCAAATGGGGTGCAATCAAGAGTTGCACCAAAGCAGTAATAGTATCAGGTAAACAAAGCATGGTTATAATAAAACAGGTCAGATGGGCAAAGATCAAAACAGAGCGAAAAAAAAACAGCGGCATCCATTACAACAATTCAAGGTATCCAGGCATACTTAAGTCCACATGCAAAACCTCAAATATATTTATAAATTCAATTATGGTATCACATGTGAATTCGGAACATAAAGCGGCGATAGTAACGCAAACCTGTTTGCAATTGAATTGCAACCTTGAATTGGCCGATCGGATCGAATTGAGCGGTGCCGCCGGCTTTTCCTTCAGGGTTTCCTTTAGGGTTACTCGGAATAAGTTAAACAGTAGTCCTGAACACTCCACCACAAGCCGGTAGGATTTGTTCTTGGATTCTTCAACTAAACAACAAATTAAAACGAAGGAAATAAACTAGATCCTAACGTAAGGTTAGATCCGGTAAAAAGGTACACAATAGTTTCCGTTGTAGAAACTATTGTGCGAAAAGAATTAACTAAATGCTAAAAAGGAAATAGGAAATTGCAAGGGAAATAGTGTAGAACTCGTAGGAAAAACAATGCCTAAGCTGCTGGAAAAGAAAATATGCAAAAGCGAAAACGGCAAAGGAAAAAATGTGGAAAAGCTTCGGCGGTCCTTTTGGTTTTGCAAGTAGCTATTTATATAAGCTTCAGTAACCGCTTCCGCTGCCAAAAAGGTCTTCAACGTGCATAAAAGCATGGCGTGGATATATGGCTCAACACTCCCTCAACGCTCAACGTCTCTGAGGCGTTCCTTGCGCCAAAAATGTAGGGGAATGGTGTGACGTTCGTCACACCATGTGTGACGTTCGTCACACCATGTGTGACGTCCGTCACAGGGGTGTGCAAGGCGTGACGCTCGTCACAGCCTCTGTGACGCTCGTCACAGGTGCAACACCTGTGTTCTTGTACTTTGGGCTGGGCTTTGCTATTTGGTTCGTTTTCTCTCCTTTTTGCACCTCTTTTCCTCCATTTTTAGTTGTGCTTCCAAATAAGCCACCTGAGACAAATAGGAAGAAAATACCGCGTAATATCTAACAACATAAAGTGAACTGAAATAAATAATGATAAAATTTAATTGAATTGAGTCCTAAAATATGATATAATTTCATGTTATCACTAGGCGAGCGTGTAGCCAACAAGCCAGTTTGGGTCATTCGTGAGCTGGGCCTTCGTTCCTTTAAGATCAGTGTCATAAAAATGAGTCGGAGTGCCCTGAAAAAATGTCTTGAAATATTAATGGGCAAATTTTGGGGTATGACAGGCGAGATTCAAGGGCATCACCCATTGAAGATCAAAATCTCCTAATTCTTTGTAATGTTTAATTTCTATACTATGATTTCTTTGAATACTATGAGAGGCTAAAACCCCAATGCTAGGGGGGTGGTCCTGATTTGATCTGATGTTATGAATTTTATCTATGGATTTCCTTATTACTATGTTACGAATTTCAATTCAATTGTGTGATGTGCTTATGCTTTTGTATCTGACAAATACAATTAGATCTATGACTATCAATAACAGGATTGTGATTGTTAGGGTTTTCACACAATTGGGTTTATAATTGCATCACCTAGGACTAGGAACTTTTGTAAATCACCATAAACCTTGATATTGTTTATGATTAAAACCAATGATTAATTGAATGGACATTTGAGTAAGAATTGGTAGTTTAATAGTTTCTTCCTTAAGGACTTAAGGAAGAATATTCTGAGGTTAGGTAATTGAATGTTTCATGTGTATTAAGGAAATCTTGACTGAATTCATAACTGGTTAAATCAACCACCCACCCTAGCATATTTTATCTTAATCAATTATTTCTAATATCTTTTTGTGTTTATTATTATAAATTCACAAAACCAACCAAACCCTTGTCTTTTTATTCAAATAGAATCAGAAGTAAAATAACTATTTCCTACGCAATCCCTGAGATCGATACTTGGAAATAAAACTCCTTATTACTACATCGGTAAAAATAGTACACTTGCTATATTTCCGATCAGAATTCCATGGCCTTCCAAGCATATTTTGACCTTGACCTTTGAAGAAAACTTGTAAAGGGCATCATAAATGACATTGTGCAAGAAGAATCAACCTTAAAGTTTGAAAACTGGAGAAGTTGTGATCTTTGAAAGTTAAGAAAAAGTCACTTGAAAATATGTCAAATTTCACTAAGTCCACAAATGACCTATAATGTCTCTAAACGTTTGATGATCCTCCAAGCATCATTGGCTCTTGTCATGTAAAGAGAAGTTGTAGAGGATGTTCAGAAGAGTCATATGAAAAAATAAGCATTCAAAAAAATTGAGAATTGAAGGAGTTGTGATCCTTGGAACTTTGACGTTAAAATGTTGACATTTTGGTCAAACCACTTGGAACAAGCTTGTATACTTGGACTTCCCTTGCATTTCAAAGCACATGGGTGACAATATGAACTCAAAATAAGGTGTAATTGATTTCCTCTTGATCAGATTGCTCAAATATTTAAGTTTCTTGTTGAAGAAGGCATGGAAATAAACTCATGAACCTTTGACTTTTCTTAAGAAGTAAGCAACAAAACTTTGAGATGCTTTTGATTGAAAAACCCTACCTTGCACAATAAACTTAAGGGAAACGATAAAATTTTTTGATATTTTGATTAGTGGTTAGATAAGAAATTAATTATATAAACACAAAGGTAAACACCAACAAAGAGGTGCTTGGTGATCCCTGCCAGAAGCCAAACCAAAGATGTTGGGAGAGGGACAAAGAAGTGACCTTGTTTGTGTGAAATGATGCAAATGATATGTGGGATATTAGGGTTAAAAATTAGGATATGACAGATGCCCCTATTTAAGTTTCTTAAATTTGGAGATATGAAGGTTGAAATCTTTGTCTCGACAAGATTGAAGAGACTTAAATATCAAAGACCCAAATTTTGGCCCTAAGATACTGCAAAATACTTATGATATGATATGAATGCAAACCAGGATCTCTGTGGGAGGAATAACAGTTTCCACAGGGGGACTCGACCGGGGACAAATAAAGTTTTGCAGAGGAAAAGAAAAGACTCAGGAATAACCATCATTTGGAGAGAAACCAATGTATAGTTAGAGAATTAACCTCAACAAAGACCCAACGGGAAGACTTAACAAGGCAAGACTCCACCGAGGAAATAAAATAATTAAAGGGGAAAAACTCAACTCCACTAGGGGACGAGTATTACCTAACTATCAACCAAGTAATAGCTTAATAAAGGTAATAAGATCAAAGGGAAAGATTACCAACTACCAGCCAAGTGGTAACTTAAAAAAGGCAATCAATCAGAGGTTAAAGAAACTATTACCTACTATCAGCTGAGTGATAGATAACAAAGGTAATAATCTCAAAGGAAAAGATTGGCGACTACCAGCTAAGTGGTAACTTAACAAAGGCAACCAATCAGAGGTAAAAGGAACTATTACCTACTATCAGCTAAGTGATAGCTTAACAAAGGTAATAAGCTCAAAGGGAAAGATTACCAACTACCAGCCAAGTGGTAACTTAACAAAGGCAACCAATCAAAGGTAAAATGAACTATTACTTACTATCAGTCGAGTGATATCTTAACAAAGGTAATAAGCTCAAAGGGAAAGATTACCAACTACCAGCCAAGTGGTAACTTAATAAAGGCAACCAATCAAAGGTAAAAGAAACTATTAACTAAAAGTTAGGAAAGAGGAAGGTAAAATTTATGCAAGAAATGTTAACCATGGTCGAGCCTTTCTTGATCTTGGAAGAAGAACTATATATGTGTTTCAATAATCCTACCTCCATTGACTCTCACGCTAGTCTTACGGTTGGGGAGGAGTCCCAACGGCGTCAGGATGATCCTTACCAGGTAATGTTAGGAAAGTACAACAAGTACACCCCCTTTGACGGTCTTATGTGAGAATATTTATTAAGACTATATAAATACTGAATTTCGGAAAGCAGGAATCTAACCTCTATACCCCGTCAGAGAGTCGTCTTGGACAGACAAGTCAAAATATTGCCACTTCATTAGAAGCCACGACCATAATACTGATGATTTTATCCAGCTGAAAGATGTCAATGAATAGCTGGTAAAGAGCGACCGGTTAGCCGAATATATGAAAGGAGGAAAACGAGATAGAGAAGAGTCACCCAAAGGTAAGTCTCCCTTGAAGATCGTAACGACTGAGACAAATAGAGAAAGCAAGGAGGCAAACACTCATACATTATATCCATAACCAAAAGAGCAACACATTGATAAAAGCCTTAGACCCTCTTATGTTGGGATTCTAAGACTCAGAAAAAATAGGAGGCATTCCCCCAAAAAAAATCCACTATTGATCATTGCTACAATTACGAAGTTTGATGTATCTCGGATCCTCATCGATGATAGAAGTTCATGTGACATCATTTATTCTAAATTATTCTACAAAATGAATCTGAACTGAAGCAGGTTGTTGCCATATAAAGGCTCATACCTCCAAACATTCAATAGGACCACAGTCTATCCACGAGGATATTTGGAGGTAATAATTTTTGTTGGTAGTGGAGATGCTATCAGTTCTGCAAATTCTCAATTTCTTGTTGTTACTTGCAAGAGTGCTTACAATTGTATCTTGGGACGATCCTTCACAGCCATGCTAGATATCGTTGCCTCATTGGTCCACCTCAAGCTTAAATTCCACAACCTATAGGGAGAACTAACAACAATCAACGTTGACCTGGAGGGAGAAAAAAGAAAATACCAGGCTCTCTAAAAAGATCATCGAGAAGGCATAGCCATGAAGCTCAACATCACTTCCCTCGTCAGCCAACTCAACAGGATGGGAATCCGTCCTTCAAAAAATGGATGAATAGGCCATAAGGAGCGAATAAATAAGCGGCGACCATCCCTCATAATTATGTTTCTTATTATTCAATCATACTAAGTAATATACTTAAATCATTGAACATTTTTACGCATATATCTCTACCAATAGCAAAATAAAGTGATGTTTTATAAGACACTCTTTTCTTTATGACAATGCATAGCAACATGAAATTTGGGGTACGACCAAAGATATTGATTCCTACGCACATAAAGTTAGGGGTGTTATTAAAGATGCTTCGTAAGTCCGGCTAAAGTAATCAATCCCCCATAAAAAGTCAGGGGTGATGTCTGAGACGCTTTATATGTCCGGCTAAAGCAATCAATCGCCCACATAAGGTAATGAGTGTCGTCAGAGACACTTTATACGTACGACTAAAGCAATCAATCCCTTGCATAAAGTCAGGGGTGTTGTCAAAGACGTTTTATATGTTTGGCTAAAGAAATCAACCCCGCACATAAAGTCAAGGGTTCTGTCTGAGATGCTTTGTACGTCCTATAACACTCTGAATTTAATTTATTTATTTAATTAAAATTTTGTCACTTTTATTTAATTATTTATTTAATTTAAAATGTTTTTAATTATTTATTTTGGTGATAATGTGTATTATATGACTATTTGACAATTGTGCATATTTTTTGAAGAACTATGGAGAGTGATAGAAACTGATTATAATTATTAGTTAATTTTAAGTGATTAAAATAATTTAATAATAATTAAAATGATAGAAAATAACAAGTTGTGAGGAAGTGGATGGAAATTGGAATTAATAGAAAGGTTGGGTAAAATGGTGATAATTACAAAGGAGTTGGGGCTAAGGTGTAATTATTAAATTCAGAAATTAGGTTAAATATATAGAAAATGTGAGGGGAGACTTTTTTTTATCTGATATGTAGAAGTTTGAGAATTGAAGAAAATAGGAAAACCTAGGAAGCTCTTGGAGGGGAAGAACATCATAGCCAAGGACTTTGATTATTTTGCTGCTGGAAATTCAGGTACGTGGATTACTCTAATATAGGTGTATTGCATGAAGGGTAGAAAGAGATCCTCACCATCCTCTAGGTTTTTCTCACCATTGTTATGTTTTATGAGCTTGATGATGATTATGTGAAATCCATGTTATTTTCCATGATTGATGTATAAATTTGTGCTCGGAGTATTACTGGATTTTGTGTATATTGAATGGGTATGAATATGAATGTTATCCCTACCGTGGTTGTGTAATTGATTTATGAACATATTCTTGAATTCATGATTAATTGGTGAAATTGGGTGTTAGTTGATGTGTATGTGGCGAGTTAATCCTTGTATAATATGTATCCATTAATTTATGTGTAATTTGGGGTGCCAAGGGTCGAAAGCGGAGCTTCGAAGGAGCTCCCATGGACAAAAACCAAGAAATTGCATTCTGAACTAGCATGACGGGCTTCCCGTCATGCATCTGGTTTGGCTCACGTCCGAAAACGCTCGAAGTAAACCTGAAAAAGGAAAGGACAAGACGGGGTCTCGCAACCAAATCTTGGGTTCGGGAGTCGGTTATGCGAAGGGAAGGTATTAGCACCCCTACGCATCTGTAGTACTCTACGGGATCCACTTTTGTAGTTCTTGTCTAAAGGGTGTGAGTTTATCTTGTGATGTTTACCAAAAAAAAGGGTTAAATGAAAATGACTCGCGCGGATGTCGCATCCACTGCATACGTATCTCATCTGAATATGAGAATCAGAGTCTTCGTAGCTCGGCTGACCTATGGGTTGGGGGGATGTGTGCTCGCTAAGACATCGCGTCTTATGCCTACGTATCTCATCTGGAATGAGAATCAGAGCAAGCCGTAGTTCGGCTAACTACGGGGTTATGGAGTGGGTTTTTGACGAACGACGTTACTACGCAATCTACCGGATGCTCGACCTTTGGAGACTTACTCACCTGTAGTAGAAGGAGTAAACGTGTGTTTAGGAGAAGAAAAATCAATGAAGGGTTAGGGTTTGGTGAACTCATGCAAAAAGGCAGTCCTTGACGAAGGAACCTGTAAAAAAAACACACACACAAAAACATTGCCTCCTATCGAGGTCTTCCAGCTATGAAAGCAGTAAAATGCGGGAAAAATGTAAAAGTACCACGCGGATAAAGATCCGAAGTAATAGCAGTTAGAGGAATGGGAAACCCAGGGATCCTTCCAAGCTAAACACCATCAAAGAAAGTGAGTCAGTACAGGTAATCGGAATGAAACCTTCAGGGGGTATCCCACAAATAAAGTGGAAAACCACGCAAGTTATCCCTGCAAAAGTCATGTGAGCCCTTACAAAAACTCAACAAACAGGTTAGAGACAAAAAAATAGGGTAATCAAGGGTTGCCCCCACATCAAAATGTAACCACATGAATCATGCCATTAAAATTCACCAAAAAGACATGCATCAAAAGGGTATCAAATTCACCCATAATACCTCATACATTTAGAGCATTCAAATTAAAGGCATAAAGATGATGGATATAGGGCAAACCTAATTGGAGAGCTTGATTGAAATTGAGTTGCACCCGTGAGGTTTACAGAACAATCTTTAGGGTTTATGTGAGGCAGAGGTGATTCTGTGCAGTTGAGTTCCCTTCAGGGTTTGGAGGTTGCTCTGAACTCTGTTAGCTCTTCTCCCACTATCTTTTTCCTCAGGGTAACAGGAATAGAATGAATCTTTGTTTCACTGAAACTCTAGTATTTATAGCCTAATATTGGTAGCTTAGTGGGCTTTTGAGAGAGGTCCAAGCCTGAGATTTTTTTCTTTTATTTATTTATTTATTTATTTATTTATTATTATTTTTTTATTTATTTATTTTTTATTTTTTATTTTTTTTATTTTTTTTTTATTTTTTATTTCGTTTTTTTTTTAAATAAAGTTTCTTGGATCTAATTCTGATTGACATGATGAAATGCAATGTATCTAATGTTAAATGACCTAAAAATGAATGCATGCATGAGGTGTAAAGCGTATGCTTCCAGGAAAAATGAAGGGTAAATTTTGGGATATTACAGCTGCCCCTATTCAATCAACTGGAGACCTGGAAAGAAGATAGCAGCGACTTTCGTGCTTTCGAGGTATCAAGGGATTGAATACAATAAAAGCCCAAAAATTTGCACTGAAGTGAACTGAAGTAACAATGTCGATCAGAATCGGCAAAGAGGTGGTCTTGAAAGAAGAATCCGTCTGGTACGGTGAGAGTCAGTCTGAATACCAAAAAAGAATGTTAACTTGGATACACAAATAAATGGTAACACAGAAATAACCATGGCCTGAATGCCGCTCATCAGTCTGAATACTGGAAATGACTTCGATCTGAACATCGGGAGATATGAGATTATTAATATCTGTCTGAACACTGAGAGGTTGGCCTGAATGCCACAAGTTGCGTCGACCTGAACGTCGGAAACTTCTTCGATCTGAACATCGGAAAATTGGCCTGAATGCCACAAGTTGCATCGACCTGAACGTCGGAAACTTCTTCGATCTGAACATCGGAAAATTGACCTGAATGCCACAAGTTGCATCGACCTGAACGTCGGAAACTTCTTCGATCTGAACATCGGAAAACTGGCCTGAACGCCACTTCGGTCTGAATACCGGAAACTGGCCTGAACGCCACTTCGATCTGAATATCGGAAATTGGCCTGAATGCCACTTCGGTCTGAATACCGGAAAATTGGCCTGAATGCCACTTCGGTCTGAATACCGGAAAAACTTCATGCCTGTCAGTATCGGCAGAAATAGGGAAAGATAATAGAGGCGGCGCATGGGCCAATGACACTTGCTGGGGATGACAAAGGTAAGTCATGAACAATCTTCAGTCTGAGTACTGGAAACAACTTCTAGCTTATCACTTGGGATACCGAGAATGTTTTATGCTTACATGCGTATGTTTGAATTTTTCAATGGCGTAATGCTCCATGAAAATGGAAATGCTACGCGATTTGGAAGGATACAATGCAATATGATTCTACATGCAGGGATGCGAAATGCTGGGTAGAATGCCAAGCTGAGGCAAGGGGATCTGTTGGGGAAATGATCACCATCTTCTGGACCCTGGCAAGGCTGCTGGAGATGCACAGCGCAAAGAATTATGTGGGGAAATGACCCGCCACATGGTGTTCTAGCAATGGCGAAATGCCGAGATTCAGACTGGGGAGAGAACGACACTGAAAACCTGTTGTTGGGGAAAGCGATAGTGGTTCTGGCAACCACGATCTGCGAGAGATGACTCAGCAGGGGAAGCAAACACTGATACGGTACCGAGGTTCTGCTTCAAGGAAAGAAAACATGGATCTGGCATTGGGATTATCGATCTGGCCTCGAACTCTAAGGAGCAGCCACTTCTGCTGGGAAGATACAGTCTGGCACTGTCAACTCTACTAGGGAGTGTATGTCCTGAAACAAACGCTTGGGGAAGTACAGTGGTGAGAACCTGCTGGGGATTGAAGTACCCAACACTCTGATCAGCTATGCAGGGATAAGACACCGGATTCGTCTGTTGGCGACTTCACTGGGGAAGATATTCACGATCATCTGCAGGGGATTTTAAGGAAATGCCCCGAGGGTATCTGTTCTGAATAGACGATCCAAAGCACTTAAAATTTACAGCAATTTTAAATGTTTATTAAGCATGTACCTGTAAAGCCCTTATGTGTCATGATGCAATGTTTATCAAAAATTCGGACGTCATTTTTGCAAACAAAACAGTAAAATGAAAATGAAAACAGAGATATACTGAATAACATGATTTTATTGATTGAATGGCCTCTGAATAGGCATTTACATCAGGAAGCAATCCCTGGAAAAAGGTAATCGCACAAAAGATAAAAACAGAAATTAATCTAATGGCAATGTGAAATGGATTTCTATTGGGTTCCAATTTTGCTATGACTTGCCCGTCTTCAAGATCCTCCAGATGATCAGCCTTCTGAAAAGGTGATTGGACTGTTTCCTACCTTTCGAAAATTTCCCGTCATCGACATGAGATGAGATTCAGAACTAACTCAGAACGCAGTCATTCGCTTAATCCCTAACTTTTGCCTGGATCGCCCTTTTTAGGTTTTCAATCCACCGGGATACCCATTTTTGCCTAAGTTGCCTTTTCAGGTTTTCAACTTACCGGGTGTACGATCTTTTCATTTTTAATCCCTAATTTTTGCCCGAACCTTTTCATTTTCTTGGTTCGTCGGGATGCCCATTTTTGCCTGGACTATTCTTTTTACTGTCCAGCGGGTCTATTTTATGCGAAGTATTTTTTAACTGCGTCTGAGTTCACAGGGGAAGTGAAGTTTTCACCATCCATAGTTGCAAGCATTAAGGCCCCACCATCAAAAACCTTGGTGACAATATACGGTCCATCATAGTTAGGAGTCCACTTGCCCCTGTGATCTGTCTGAGGAGGAAGGATCCTTTTCAACACTAAATCTCCGACTTGGAAATAACGAGGACGCACTTTCTGATCAAAGGCTCTCTTCATCCAACTCTGATACAACTGCCCATGACAAATGGCTGCCATTCGCTTCTCTTCGATAAGACTCAACTCATTGAACCTTGTCCGAATCCATTCGGCTTCGTCTAACTTGACATCCAACAAGACTCTTAGAGAAGGAATCTCCACTTCAACAGGTAGGACTGCTTCCATACCATACACCAGGGAGTAAGGGGTTGCCCCAATCGACGTACGTACTGAAGTACGGTACCCATGCAAGGCGAAGGGTAGCATCTCATGCCAATCTTTGTACGTGACGACCATCTTCTGCACAATCTTCTTTATGTTCTTATTTGCCGCCTCAACAGCGCCGTTCATCTTAGGGCGGTAAGGGGAAGAATTGTGATGCTGAATGTTGAAGTTCTGACACAACTCCTTCATCATTTTGTTGTTGATATTAGAACCATTATCAGTAATGATTCTTTCGGGAATCCCATAGCGACAAATGATTTTTTTCTTGATGAAACGGGCAACCACATGTCTGGTGACATTTGCGAACGACGCTGCTTCGACCCACTTGGTGAAATAGTCGATGGCAACAAGGATGAAGCGATGCCCATTGGAAGCAGTCAGCTCAATCTTTCCAATCATGTTAATGCCCCACATAGCAAACGGCCACGGCGAAGTCATCACATTCAGAGGATTTGGCGGCACATGCACCTTATCAGCATAAATCTGGCATTTATGACACTTCCAAGCATATTTGAAGCAATCTGATTCCATGGTCATCCAATAATAACCCGCTCTCAACAATTTCTTAGCCATTGCATGTCCGCCGGCATGAGTACCGAAGGAACCTTCATGAACTTCCTGCATTAACATGTCCGCCTCGTGTCTGTCCACGTGTAACACCCTTCTAAATACCCCAAATTATTATAATTAAAATACACATATATTCATCAGAGTAATTATGCCCCGAAGGGTGTCACACAATCATTTCACTACATTCATCAAATATCCTGTCATGCTCATTTATTTAAATCAAAATAAGGTCTTTTGCATAATTCGCAGCGGAATCAAATTCAACATCAATGTAAAACATGTAACACTATACATGTAAATCATCCAACAACCAATATCAAATTAATTAAAACATTCCCTCCCGATGTTACATCTATCAGAGCATGACCCATAAGAAACTACTCTAGACTCCAAGCATAAGCTTCTACTCAACTCATTTCTCGTTACCTGAAAAATAGGCGTAAGGGTGAGTTCCGCAATCAATATAATAAGCATTATAGAACAACATGTAATGCCAAGTAATTAACACATTAATTCACCCTAATTAGACTACGCATTCAGCAACAGTAATATCCATTCAAACATCATACTCAACAGTACAAATCTCCATCCTATTCAATCATTAACAACACAACACACAACACACATATGATACTGGAATACATCCATTCATATCATATACCATACATTCATTATGCAATGAGACTCTATGCATGCGGTACCGACTATTTGTGAACATATAGTTCAACCTCACCGTCCAAATCCAGGCACGGCTACCAAGCTCACTAGTCCCACTCATTTGAGACATAGTGACTCACTCACTAATTCCTCACCATGGGAATTAGCTACCACCCCAAATGGGCCATGAAATGCACGCTAATCACCTAGCATGCAAACATCAACAACAACAATCAAATGATATACTCACTAATTCCTCACCATGGGAATTAGCTACCACCCCAAATGGGCCACAACATGCATGCTAATCACCTAGCAATGCAACATCAACAACAATCAAGAATAGACACATGCTCACACTCTAAGCCATAATACAGTCTATTCACAAACGTATACATTCACATCATCATGTATACCATCACACATTATCAACATAATCAATCACAAAAGCATATCATATCATGCCACATAATCAAACACAGTATTAGCCCGCTCTACTAATACCTATACCACTCAAAACAACGGGAAACGATCCCTACAACATCATATCTCAGCTAAGTACATCACTCAGCCTAAACAACCAAAAACTGCACAACAACAGTTCAGGAAAATCCCAACTCTGCCCATACGCGTACTGTCCATGCCATACGCGTATTGCCCAAACCTGGCCAACACCATACGCGTAATGCCTACTCTCTTACGCGTATTGCGCATTTCCTCGCCCAACTCATACGCGTATCACCTGTCTCATACGCGTATGCTACGCGTAACAATATCCCATTACGCGTACCAACAGAGACCAATTCACGTTCAAAATGCCATCTTTTCCACCCATACGCGTAAGGCTTCCCCCCATACGCGTACCAACATCTCATACGCGTATTGCCTAGTGCCATACGCGTATGACCAGAGATCAGAATTCTCAGATCTGCAATGGCTTTCTCTGCTACGAGATCTACCCAATTCAACCTTCTACAGTCCAATTTTCACACAAAATTCCTTCTTATCGTCTAACTCAAAACAGATCCTATTCGATTCCACAAGGTCTAACATTTCCACACTAAATTCCTACGAATTCTTCAATTATATTCCAATTTTCGTTCATCTCAACAATTCACAAATTCAACATATATCATCCAATCATAGGTAAAACAATGGTCTATCACTACCCAGTACATATCCTCCCATAATACCCGTTAATTGATGATAAACCCCCCTTACCTGAGTTAATCCGGCAGCCTCTGAGCTCCAAGCTTCTCCTTCCTTCAACCTTCGTTCTCTGGTTCTCTTTTTGCCCTTTCTGCCTCTTTTCCCCTTTCACGTGAAAACCTTTTTCCAAAAATTGGGACTTTTTATTATTCCAACTTATATACTCCAATAATATTATTCCACTAAATAATTATCCCAGTAATTATTATTCCAAATTAATAATAATAATAATTCAAATATTCTAATTAAATTAATAAACATATTATTAATTTAATTTAAATAAATACATATTATTATCGGGGTGTTACAACTCTCCCCCACTAAAAGAGTTTTCGTCCTCGAAAACATACCTCAAGCGAACAACTCCGGATAAGACTCCTTCATCTGACTCTCAAGTTCCCAAGTCACATTGCCACCTGCTGGTCCTCCCCAAGCTACCTTCACTAAGGCAATCTCTTTACCCCGCAACTGCTTCAACTCTCGATCCTCGATCCTCATAGGTGATGTTTCAACAGTCAGGTTATCTCTCACCTGTACATCATCTACTTGGACTACATGCGACGGATCATGAACGTATCTCCTCAACTGAGACACATGAAAAACATCATGCAAATTCGCAAGCGACGGCGGTAAAGCGATGCGATAGGCTACCTCTCCTATCCTCTCCAAAATCTGATAAGGACCAATAAATCGAGGTGTCAACTTCTTCGACTTCAAAGCTCGACCAACACCAGTTATCGGAGTAACACGAAGAAACACATGATCTCCCTCTTGGAACTCAAGTGACTTCCTCCTCTTATCATGATAACTCTTCTGACGACTCTGAGCAATTCTCATCTTCTCCTGAATCATCTTAATCTTTTCCGTAGTCTGTTGAACAATCTCCGGTCCAACCACAGCACTCTCACCGGACTCATACCAACATAAAGGCGTCCGACATCTCCTACCATACAAAGCTTCAAACGGTGCCATACCAATACTCGAATGAAAACTATTGTTGTAGGTAAACTCAATCAAAGGCAAATAACAATCCCAAGCACCTCCTTTTTCCAAAACACAAGCTCTCAAAAGATCTTCTAATGACTGAATCGTCCTCTCAGTCTGACCATCAGTCTGCGGATGATATGCAGAACTCAATCTCAGCTCAGTTCCCAAAGCTCTCTGCAACCCTTCCCAAAACTTCGATGTAAATCTAGGATCTCTGTCCGAAACAATACTCGACGGAATACCATGCAAACTTACAATCTTCTCAATATACAACTCGGTTAATCTCTCTAATGGATAATCCATTCTGATCGGAATGAAATGAGCCGACTTCGTCAATCTATCAACAATCACCCAAATAGCCTCAAAATTCTTACTTGTTCTCGGCAAACCAGAAACAAAATCCATACTGATACTGTCCCACTTCCACTCTGGAATAGCCAACGGTTGCATTAGCCCAGACGGCTTTTGATGCTCAATCTTCGACTTCTGACAAGTCAAACAGGAATACACAAAACTCGCAATTTCTCTTTTCATTCCCGGCCACCAAAATAACTTCTTCAAATCATGGTACATCTTCGTAGCTCCAGGATGAATACTCAAGCCACTACGATGTCCCTCTTCAAGAATACTCTTCTTAAGCTCAGTAACATCCGGAATACACACCCGACTACCAAATTTCAAAACACCATTCTCATCAACTCTGAATTCACCACCTTGACCTTGATTCACTAAAGTCAACTTATCAACCAAAAGCATATCGGATTTCTGACCCTCTCTGATCTCATCCAGAATACCACTTGTTAACTTCAGCATTCCCAATTTAACACTATTGTGAGTACTCTCACACACCAAACTCAAGTCTCTAAACTGCTCAATTAAATCCAATTCTTTAACCATTAACATAGACATATGCAATGATTTCCGACTCAATGCATCAGCTACTACATTTGCTTTACCCGGATGGTAATTCAAACCAAAATCATAATCCTTCAGAAACTCTAACCATCTCCTCTGTCTCATATTCAGCTCTTTCTGATCAAACAAATACTTTAAACTCTTATGGTCACTGAAAACCTCAAATCTTGATCCATACAAATAATGCCTCCACAACTTCAGAACAAATACCACAGCTGCCAACTCTAAATCGTGCGTCGGATAGTTCCTTTCATGAACCCTCAGCTGTCTCGAAGCATAAGCTATAACCTGCTTATTCTGCATCAACACACCACCCAAACCCAACAATGAAGCATCACAATAAACCTCGAATAGTTCCGACGAACTCGGTAATATCAGAATAGGAGCAGTAGTCAACCTTCTCTTTAACTCTTGGAAACCTTCTTCACACTTTGAGTCCCAAACAAATGCTTGCTCCTTTCTAGTCAACATTGTCAACGGTAACGCCAACTTGGAAAATCCCTCAATGAACTTCCTATAATAACCTGCAAGTCCAAGAAAACTTCTTATCTCAGAAACTGACTTCGGAGCTTCCCACTTAGATACCGCTTCTATCTTAGAAGGATCAACAGCAATACCACCTCTTGAAATCACATGACCAAGAAAACTAACCTCTTCTAACCAAAATTCACATTTAGAGAGTTTAGCAAATAACTTCTTTTCTCGTAGAACTCCCAAAACCACTCTCAAATGTTCAACATGCTCTTCTTCAGATTTCGAATACACCAAAATGTCATCGATAAACACCACAACAAACTGATCTAGATACGGGTGGAAAATCCTATTCATATACTCCATAAATACTCCAGGCGCATTAGTCACACCAAAAGGCATTACAGAATACTCATAATGTCCATACCTTGTTCTGAAAGCAGTCTTCTGAATATCCTCAGTTTTCACACGTATCTGATGATACCCAGATCTCAAGTCTATCTTGCTGAACACACTTGCACCAACCAACTGATCCATCAAATCATCAATCCTCGGTAAAGGATACCGATTCTTGATCGTCACTTTATTCAGTTGTCTGTAGTCCACACACAACCTCATAGTACCTTCTTTCTTCTTAACCAATAACACTGGTGCACCCCACGGTGACACACTCGGACGAATAAATTTCTTATCCAACAGATCTTCCAGCTGACTCTTCAATTCAGCCAACTCAACAGCAGACATACGATACGGAGCCATCGATATTGGTCTAGTACCAGGTACCAAATCAATCGAGAACTCAACTTCACGCTCTGGCGGCAATTCGTTCACTTCTTCCGGAAACACATCAGGAAAATCACACACCACAGCTAGATCGCCAATCATCAGTTTATCTTTAGCCTCCAAAGTTGCTAACAGCATAAACAACTCCGCCTCATCTGCCACTTCCTCATTCACTTGCCTTGCTGATAGAAACAAACTCTTTCCTTCCTCAATCTCAGGGAATATCACAGTCTTATCGAAACAGTTGATATAGACTCGGTTAAACACCAACCAGTTCATACCCAGAATAACATCAATCTGCACTAATGGAAGACACACAAGGTCTATCCCAAAGTCCCTACCAAAAATACTCAAAGGACAACTTAAACAAACTGAAGTAGTAGTCACTGAACCCTTCGCAGGAGTATCAATCACCATACTTCCAAGCATCTCAGATATCTCTAACTTAAGTTTCACAGCACAATCCACAGATATAAAAGAATGAGTCGCACCTGTGTCAATAATAGCTACAAGAGGAAAGCCATTAATATAACACGTACCTCGGATCAAACGCTCATCTGCAAAAGTCTCAGAACCTGATAAAGCAAAAACCTTGCCTCCCGACTGATTCTCTTTCTTTGGCTTAGGACATTGTGGACTGATATGACCCACCTCTCCACAGTTGAAGCAAGTCACAGTCTTCAACCGGCAATCTGCAGCCAAATGACCACCTTTCCCACATTTGAAACACTTCTTCTCATTGCTGGTACACTCATGGATACGATGTCCAGCCTGACCACATCTGTAACACTTAGCAGGAGCACTAGAATCTCCTCCACTAGGCCTCTTCATCCCACTCTGCCTCTGAAAACCTTTGCCAGCAGCATACGGTTTTCCACGATCAATCTGATTCTTGCCCTTCCTATCAACCCTCTGCTGATAACTCTCAGCTCTAGCCTTGGAATCCTGCTCAAAAATCCTGCAACAGTCAACCAAATCAGAAAACACTCTAATCCTTTGATACCCAATCGCCTGCTTGATCTCGGGACGCAACCCGTTCTCAAACTTCACACATTTGGAAAATTCCCCAGCAGCCTCAGCATAGGGAGTATAATACTTCGACAGCTCTGTGAACTTAGCAGCATACTCCGTAACGGACCTGTTACCCTGCTTCAATTCCAAGAACTCTATCTCCTTCTTTCCTCTGACATCTTCGGGAAAATACTTCCTCAGAAATCTCTCTCTGAACACAGTCCAAGTAATCTCAGCATCTCCAGCAGCTTCCAACTCAGTGCGGGTAGCAACCCACCAATCATCAGCTTCTTCTGACAGCATATGTGTACCGAACCTGACCTTCTGGTTATCAGCACACTCAGTTACTCTGAAGATCCTCTCTATC
This sequence comes from Lathyrus oleraceus, assembly GCF_024323335.1. Taxonomy (NCBI): domain Eukaryota; kingdom Viridiplantae; phylum Streptophyta; class Magnoliopsida; order Fabales; family Fabaceae; genus Lathyrus; species Lathyrus oleraceus. The sequence goes on along the minus strand of NC_066582.1, from coordinate 323,513,752 downwards.
TCCTTCAACCACTTCTGAGCACCATCTGGATCGTATGCTCCTTTGAACATTGGAGGATTGTTCTTCTGGAACTCACTCAGCTGACGAGCAGCTCCCATTCCCACGACATTCGGATTTCCTCCAAGTACTCCAGCTAGCATACCCAGAGCCTCAGCAATTGCAGCATCATCTCTACCTCTTCCAGCCATCTCTATTCTGAAAACCCAAACAAGCTAAACAATAAGTACTGATAGGGTTACACAACACCTATCCCGTACCGGGGAAACAGAATAACTACGACTCGACACGACCGACTATGCTCTGATACCTCTAATGTAACACCCTTCTAAATACCCCAAATTATTATAATTAAAATACACATATATTCATCAGAGTAATTATGCCCCGAAGGGTGTCACACAATCATTTCACTACATTCATCAAATATCCTGTCATGCTCATTTATTTAAATCAAAATAAGGTCTTTTGCATAATTCGCAGCGGAATCAAATTCAACATCAATGTAAAACATGTAACACTATACATGTAAATCATCCAACAACCAATATCAAATTAATTAAAACATTCCCTCCCGATGTTACATCTATCAGAGCATGACCCATAAGAAACTACTCTAGACTCCAAGCATAAGCTTCTACTCAACTCATTTCTCGTTACCTGAAAAATAGGCGTAAGGGTGAGTTCCGCAATCAATATAATAAGCATTATAGAACAACATGTAATGCCAAGTAATTAACACATTAATTCACCCTAATTAGACTACGCATTCAGCAACAGTAATATCCATTCAAACATCATACTCAACAGTACAAATCTCCATCCTATTCAATCATTAACAACACAACACACAACACACATATGATACTGGAATACATCCATTCATATCATATACCATACATTCATTATGCAATGAGACTCTATGCATGCGGTACCGACTATTTGTGAACATATAGTTCAACCTCACCGTCCAAATCCAGGCACGGCTACCAAGCTCACTAGTCCCACTCATTTGAGACATAGTGACTCACTCACTAATTCCTCACCATGGGAATTAGCTACCACCCCAAATGGGCCATGAAATGCACGCTAATCACCTAGCATGCAAACATCAACAACAACAATCAAATGATATACTCACTAATTCCTCACCATGGGAATTAGCTACCACCCCAAATGGGCCACAACATGCATGCTAATCACCTAGCAATGCAACATCAACAACAATCAAGAATAGACACATGCTCACACTCTAAGCCATAATACAGTCTATTCACAAACGTATACATTCACATCATCATGTATACCATCACACATTATCAACATAATCAATCACAAAAGCATATCATATCATGCCACATAATCAAACACAGTATTAGCCCGCTCTACTAATACCTATACCACTCAAAACAACGGGAAACGATCCCTACAACATCATATCTCAGCTAAGTACATCACTCAGCCTAAACAACCAAAAACTGCACAACAACAGTTCAGGAAAATCCCAACTCTGCCCATACGCGTACTGTCCATGCCATACGCGTATTGCCCAAACCTGGCCAACACCATACGCGTAATGCCTACTCTCTTACGCGTATTGCGCATTTCCTCGCCCAACTCATACGCGTATCACCTGTCTCATACGCGTATGCTACGCGTAACAATATCCCATTACGCGTACCAACAGAGACCAATTCACGTTCAAAATGCCATCTTTTCCACCCATACGCGTAAGGCTTCCCCCCATACGCGTACCAACATCTCATACGCGTATTGCCTAGTGCCATACGCGTATGACCAGAGATCAGAATTCTCAGATCTGCAATGGCTTTCTCTGCTACGAGATCTACCCAATTCAACCTTCTACAGTCCAATTTTCACACAAAATTCCTTCTTATCGTCTAACTCAAAACAGATCCTATTCGATTCCACAAGGTCTAACATTTCCACACTAAATTCCTACGAATTCTTCAATTATATTCCAATTTTCGTTCATCTCAACAATTCACAAATTCAACATATATCATCCAATCATAGGTAAAACAATGGTCTATCACTACCCAGTACATATCCTCCCATAATACCCGTTAATTGATGATAAACCCCCCTTACCTGAGTTAATCCGGCAGCCTCTGAGCTCCAAGCTTCTCCTTCCTTCAACCTTCGTTCTCTGGTTCTCTTTTTGCCCTTTCTGCCTCTTTTCCCCTTTCACGTGAAAACCTTTTTCCAAAAATTGGGACTTTTTATTATTCCAACTTATATACTCCAATAATATTATTCCACTAAATAATTATCCCAGTAATTATTATTCCAAATTAATAATAATAATAATTCAAATATTCTAATTAAATTAATAAACATATTATTAATTTAATTTAAATAAATACATATTATTATCGGGGTGTTACACCACGCATCTGAGCACAACCATGTCGAAGTTCCTCTTATACAGCACATCGTCTTTGTTCAAGAAGAAACTGCCTGCCAATCTTCTCAAAGTCTTTCTGTCATTGTTGGATGCCCCTGCAGGGTACTCTTGATTCTTCAGAAAGCACTTGATATCGTGATACCAGGGCTTGTCATCGACTACCAGTTCAGCAGCAAACACGTACGTGGCCCTGTCAAGGCGCATCACATCGATCCTGGGAGCATGGTTCCAACGAATTACCTTGATCATGGAGGATAGAGTAGCAAGTGCGTCTGCCATCTGGTTCTCATCACGAGGTATATGATACAATTTTACTGTTGTGAAGAAAGTCAACAGTCTTCTCGTGTAATCTCTGTAGGGGACCAGAGTGGGCTGGAGAGTATTCCAATCACCATTCACTTGATTGATCACCAGAGCTGAATCTCCGAAGATGTCCAGAGTCTTGATTCTCAGATCAATGGCTTGCTCAATACCCAAGATACAGGCCTCGTACTCAGCTTCATTATTTGTGCACTCAAAAGTCAAACGAGCGGTGAAAGGCATGTGGGCACCTTTCGGAGTAGTAATGACAGCGCCAATTACACTTCCTCTAGCATTGACAGCCCCATCAAACAACAAAGTCCATTTTTCGTTTGGATCAGGTCCCTCCTCAACAACTGGCTCTTCACAGTCTTTCATCTTGAGGAACATGATGTCTTCATCTGGAAAATCAAACTTCATCGGCTCATAATCATCAATCGGCTACTGAGCAAGATAGTCTGACATAATACTCCCTTTGATGGCTTTCTGGGATGTATACTGGATATCGTACTCTGTCAGTACCATTTGCCAACGAGCCACCCTTCCGGTGAGAGCTGGCTTCTCGAATATGTATTTGACTGGATCCATCTTGGAGATCAGTAGGGTTGTGTGAGACAGCATGTATTGTCTCAATCGCTTAGCAGCCCATGCAAGTGCACAACATGTCTTCTCAAGCATTGAGTATCTCGACTCGCAATCTATGAACTTCTTACTCAAGTAGTAGATGGCATGTTCTTTCCTACCTGTCTCGTCGTGTTGACCGAGAACACAACCCATAGAATTGTCAAGTACTGTCAAGTACATAATCAGCGGTCTCCCTGGGACTGGAGGCATAAGGATAGGAGGATTCTACAAATACTCTTTTATCTTCTCGAAAGCCCTTTGACAATCTTCATTCCACCTGATAGCCTGATCTTTCCTCAGCAATTTGAAAATTGGCTCACACGTGGTTGTTAGGTGAGAGATGAACCTTGCAATGTAGTTCAACCTCCCTAAGAAACTACGGACTTGCTTCTCTGTTCTTGGCTCAGGCATTTCCTGTATTGCTTTCACTTTGTCAGGATCCACCTCAATCCCTTTTCCGCTAACAATAAAACCCAGCAATTTTCCCGATCTCACCCCGAAAGTGCACTTGTTCGGATTAAGTCTCAGTTTGAATTTCCTTAACCGTTCAAACAATTTCTGCAGATTCACCAAATGTTCTTCTTCTGTCTGGGATTTGGCAATCATATCGTCCACATAAACCTCGATTTCATGATGAATCATATCATGGAACAGAGTCACCATAGCTCGTTGATATGTTGCTCCGGCATTTTTCAGACCAAACGGCATCACCTTGTAGCAGAAGGTGCCCCATGGGGTTATGAAAGTTGTCTTTTCCATGTCCTCTGGTGCCATCTTGATTTGGTTATAGCCAGAAAAGCCATCCATGAAGGAGAATACCGAGAACTGAGTTGTATTATCCACCAAAACGTCGATGTGAGGTAATGGGAAATCATCTTTAGGGCTAGCTCTGTTCAGATCCCGGTAGTCGACACACATCCGTACCTTTCCATCCTTCTTAGGTACTGGGACAATGTTTGCAACCCATGGCGGATAATTGGTGACTGCTAGAAACCCTGCATCCAACTGCTTTTGCACTTCTTCCTTTATCTTGACAGCCATCTCTGGTCTTGTTCTTCTGAGCTTCTGCTTGACCGGAGGACAACCTTCTTTGAGAGGCAAGCGGTGTACCACGATGTCTGTGTCCAGCCCGGGCATGTCCTGATAAGACCAGGCGAAGATGTCAACGTATTCTTGCAGCAATTCAATCAGCCCTTTCTTCACATCATCTCCCAAAGCAGCCCCTATCTTGATTTCTCTCTTAGCGTCCTCGGTGCCGAGATTAATCACTTCAGTAGGCTCTTGATACGGTTGAATGACCCTTTCTTCCTGTTTTAAGAACCTGGCAAGTTCTTCAGGGAGTTCACAGTCTTCATCACCCTCTTTTTCAGCTTGAAAGATTGGATTTTCAAAGTCGAAGCGAGCCATAGCAGAACCGTTATCAATAGGATCCGGTGACGTGCATCTGCATGAGTGATGGTATGTGCTTATGAGTGTGAAAGAAAAAAGTGGAAACTAAACAAAACATTGCCATTTTTTTTATTTTGAAAAACTGCAAAAATAGAAAGACAGTGAACGAAATATTTGAATGCAAAAAGACGTCCTTTATTTATGATAAAAAATGCAAGTGTCACATAGATGAGCCCTACAATGAGTCATTACGCCCTGGGCGGAACGTAAGACTTGGACATGCATGAATAAACAAAGAAAATTACTCCTTCAGAAAAGTGACTTGGACAATCTCCTCAGAAGACCAATTGTTGATGACTTCACCCGGGATCCTCGGACGCACCCAGTTGTCGATGTCACAATCACTATCCCCACCCTCTTTATTGATTGCTGATACCTGGCCATACTGAAAGATGCCAGCGCTGGAGAAAGTAATCGGCCCCTGATGAGTCTGAAGTGTTGAAGTTGTAGAAGTCAGAGCTGGCTGGTACCCAATCCCGAACTTGTCGTCTTTCATTGGTAATTCCAACAGACGCCCCCAACCGGGAGCAGCACCTGAATCTACCACGGCCTATGCCTGCTTAAAGGTTGAGATAGAGGCACCCGCTTTAACCTCTTCCACAGACTCTTGGACAGAAAAATCTTCAACCTGGAGGATACCTTTGTCGAGCAGACCTGGATACCCTGCTGTAGCTTCAAACAACCTCCACTCTGAGTGGCACAATCCAAACAATCCTTCCCACAACCGGGGAAAACATCGGCCTTCAGCAAGCATCCTTTGATATCCAACAATGGAGTCTTCAACTTCAACACATCCTTAATGGACTTGGATTTTCCTTCCATCATATTAATGTTTGCACCACTATGTTGCGGCATGGGATTGTTGACGACATTAGGAGCCGGTGCAAGGTTGATGGCTTTTGAATCTATGAGGTCCTGAACTACGTGCTTAAAAGCTTTGCAGTTCTCAATGTTATGGCCAGGTGCCCCAGAGTGGAAGTTACACCTAGCGTTGGCGTCGTAACCCACCGGAAGTCTACCAACAGGAGGAGCCAGAGTGCACAATTGCACAAGTTGTAGTTGTTGAAGACTAGAAAGCAACTGAGCGTACAACATTGGAAGGGTGTCGAAACGCCGGTCCATCATCCTTTGCCTCTGTTGATAGGCGGGTCTGTTACCCGGTTGTTGCTGCTGTTGGTACTGAGCTGGTTGAGGTTGTGGTTGTTGTTGTTGTTGTGGTGCTGCAGCTGGAATGGTCACAGCCGTAACATACGGTTGTTGATGATAATTCTGGAAACTGTTCCTTCTAACACCTCTGTTATGATAGGAAGTCAAAGAATTCACTCCCCCCTCTCTCTGCTTATGCCCTCCAATGAACGACTTTTTTACCCCTGATGAAGATCCAACTCCATTTTGGATCTTGCAGGTCTTCAGGTAATTCTCCACCCTCTCTCCGGTAGAGACCACATCAGCAAAGTTGGAGGCATTGCACCCAACCAGACGCTCCAGATAAGGTCCAGGAAGCGTATTCATGAACATGTTGGCCATTTCCTTTTCCAACATAGGAGGCTGAACACGGGAAGCTATCTCCCTCCAGCGTTGAGCGTATTCCCTGAAGCACTCATTGCTTTTAAGAGACAGATTCTGAAGTTGAGTTCTGTCCGGAGCCATGTCTGCATTATACTGATACTGCTTTACGAAAGCCTCTGCCAAATCCCTCCAGCAGCGGATATGGGCTCTGTCCAGCCTCATATACCATTCCAAGGATGCCCAAGCTAGGCTATCCTGGAAGAAGTACATAAGTAGCTTCTCGTCATCAGAGTATGCAACCATTTTACGGAAATAGGCTTGCACGTGAGTTTTGGGGCAAGAGCTGCCATTGTATTTGTCAAAGACCGGGACTTTGAATTTCGGTGGCACTCTCACACCTGGGACCAGCCCCAAGTCAGCAACATCTACTCCCAGAGGATTCTGTCCTTCCACAGCTTTCAGCTTCTCCTATAATCTTCTAAACATGGGGTCCATGCCATGGCCCATGCCAAAGTCTTCCTGAAGTAGGGGGAATTGATCGGCCTGATCATCATGGACGAGCTGTTGATCAAGGTTGACATGTGGGATCGGGATAGGCCCCGGTTCATTGGGACCATTAGCCTCTCCAGCTGGAGGATCATCCAATGTCTCTGGTTGAGTAGCGGCGGGATCCCTCTGTACCAACAATCTAAGCTCCTGCTGTCCTTGAGCCACCCCTTAAACCAAATCCATGAATTGGGTCATGCGGATCCTCATCTCAGCGAGCTCTGCTTGTACACCTTCCATTGCTCTCTGTTGATTCCTTCGGGTATCGTATCGGTGAATTCTTGAATCAGCTATCCTGCTAATGGAACATCAAGCAACTGAGAACACTGCAGCGGTACCTGTTATGCAAGACATGCCGATGGATATGCAAATGCAATGACATGTTTATCGATTCCAAAGGTATTCTACCCCCTTGATTCCAGTCTCTCAATAGATAAGCGATGTAAAAAAAAAGACTAAGCCGTTGATGAGAACCAAGAAAATTCCGACTAGAATCAAGTAGAAGATATAAACCCCACAAAAATGGATAAACATGTGTGAATGATTATGAATGCAAAATGATGTGATGCAAAATGATGTGAATGCAGGGCAGTGGCATGGGAATCAGGATCGCTGTATCTGCTTGAACATCTATCAGGTTGCACTGTCTGAAGAGAAAACCCACTGAAGAATATAATATAAGATCAGATCTCTGCTCTAGAAAACCGGGTTGGTTGGAGGTTAAGGTTTCCTGAATTTAGCCCGCCCTTCACTGGTAGGTTCTAAGAACAGAAGTTCGTCAGCTTCAGCCCTTCAGTCGCGAATAATACGTTTACCACTGAAGGTTTGGTATTATTACGGGACAAAAGACCTCCATTGACTCCCCTCAACAGGACATTCTAATAGCAAGTTCTCAGTCTCGGGATCCTCGGATTGAGCAGCGAGAATGCGCCCACCAGAGCTAACATAATCACGTCTCGGAGGAGAGGCCTCGACTGAGTTCTCGGGAAATGGTCACCAGAGTCGACGATTTCTAGAGGAACATCCTGTCGTTACGGAACACCCGTAAGACATAATATATCCAAAAGAAACCTCGTCTGGGTGTGGTTCTTCACGAACGACTTAACGTAGCAACACGCCACGCAAGCCTCATGATTATCCACTCTAAAACCTACGTGTACACTCAAGCCTGGGTAATGGGCTTATCTCTCATAGAACACCCCATCCCAACAAACAAACAAACAGATCCAACAGATACAACAGATGCATGCAAGCAGGTAAGCAAATAAATGTACAAAAGCATGAACACCCAATAAACAAGAAATCACACAAGCTAGGAGGACTCGCTTAGGGAAGATGGACCAGCAAGAGGTCAACTTCTTAGTGTCCCCAGTGGAGTCGCCAGCTATCGCAACCTGAAAAATACAGTGCGCGAAAAAACAACCGGCGAAAGAAAATGACAGAAGAGTCGCCACCGTGCGTTATTCATCCCAAAGGAGGGAAAGGAAACGCTCGAAGTAAACCTGAAAAAGGAAAGGACAAGACGGGGTCTCGCAACCAAATCTTGGGTTCGGGAGTCGGTTATGCGAAGGGAAGGTATTAGCACCCCTACGCATCCGTAGTACTCTACGGGATCCACTTTTGTAGTTCTTGTCTAAAGGGTGTGAGTTTATCTTGTGATGTTTACCAAAAAAAGGTTAAATGAAAATGACTCGCGCGGATGTCGCATCCACTGCATACGTATCTCATCTGAATATGAGAATCAGAGTCTTCGTAGCTCGGCTGACCTATGGGTTAGGGGGATGTGTGCTCGCTAAGACATCGCGTCTTATGCCTACGTATCTCATCTGGAATGAGAATCAGAGCAAGCCGTAGTTCGGCTAACTACGGGGTTATGGAGTGGGTTTTGGACGAACGACATTACTACGCAATCTACCGGATGCTCGACCTTTGGAGACTTACTCACCTGTAGTAGAAGGAGTAAACGTGTGTTTAGGAGAAGAAAAATCAATGAAGGGTTAGGGTTTGGTAAACTCATGCAAAAAGGCAGTCCTTGACGAAGGAACCTGTAAAAAAAACACACAAAAACATTGCCTCCTATCGAGGTCTTCCAGCTAGGAAAGCAGTAAAATGCGGGAAAAATGTAAAAGTACCACGCGGATAAAGATCCGAAGTAACAGCAGTTAGAGGAATGAGAAACCCAGGGATCCTTCCAAGCTAAACACCATCAAAGAAAGTGAGTCAGTACAGGTAATCAGAATGAAACCTCCAGGGGGTATCCCACAAATAAAGTGGAAAACCACGCAAGTTATCCCTGCAAAAGTCATGTGAGCCCTCACAAAAACTCAACAAACAGGTTAGAGACAAAAATATAGGATAATCAAGGGTTGCCCCCAAATCAAAATGTAACCACATGAATCATGCCATTAAAATTCACAAAAAAGACATGCATCAAAAGGGTATCAAATTCACCCATAATACCTCATACATTTAGAGCATTCAAATTAAAGGCATAAAGATGATGGATATAGGGAAAACCTAATTGGAGAGCTTGATTGAAATTGAGTTGCACCCGTGAGGTTTACAAAACAATCTTTAGGGTTTATGTGAGGCAGAGGTGATTCTGTGCAGTTGAGTTCCCTTCAGGGTTTGGAGGCTGCTCTGAACTCTGTTAGCTCTTCTCTCACTATCTTTTTCCTCAGGGTAACAGGAATAGAATGAATCTTTGTTTCACTGAAACTCTAGTATTTATAGCCTAATATTGGTAGCTTAGTGGGCTTTTGAGAGAGGTCCAAGTCTGAGATTTTTTATTTTATTTATTTTTTTATTTTTTTATATTTTTATTTATTTATTTATTTCGTTTTTTTTTTTTAAATAAATTTTCTTGGATCTAATTCTGATTGACATGATGAAATGCAATGTATCTAATGTTAAATGACCTAAAAATGAATGCATGCATGAGGTGTAAAGCGTATGCTTCCAGGAAAAATGGGTAAATTTTGGGGTATTATAAGAACTATTGTAATGATATATTGCATGTTGTTTATGGTTAGAAGTGGAACCATAAATGTTGTTTTTGTTGTTGTATTACTTGTATGACGTACATCATATTGTGCGGTGTGTTGAAAGAGGCGAGTTATGCGTTCAGAAGTGGGGACATGTGATCGACCGGGGTTCTAAAGTGGGGATCCGATTCAAATGAAAAACCATTATTGAGTGGACAAGGTCAGTAATAAAACTCTAATGTCCAAATTGGTACTACATGCATAGAGTCGAGTTGTAAGTCATATTGCATACATAAGGGCCATGTGAATTGAATTGTTGTGCTAATGTGTAATTGAATATACATTGTTAAATGTGTGATTAAACTACCCTTGCATTCTGTTACACCATTAATATATTTGAGCATATTCTCACCCATTTCTTTCTTGTTTGTTTTGTGTTACTCTGTACGTTGTTGTACAGATACTCAAGACGAGTAAGTGCTGTTGTGAGTTAGAAGATGGCCTTGGAGCCTTTCTTCGTTTATTTTATCATTTATCTCTATTTAGTTTGTTTAATGCTTTAATCTATAACATTGGGATCGAGGCATTGTATTTGTTTTGAGTTAATCATTAGATTATGTTATTTTATTGAGTATTTCAATTTGAAAAGATAATTGAAGTTTATGTAATTTATTTCGAGTTCTGTTGAGTGTTTTGAAAATATTTGGAAAGTAGACATGTTGTGCTTGTGTAGCATCCTAAATGGTGATTTTATTTTTTAATATAAGAGTCGGGGTTTTAAGGTGTTACATGTCCGGTCAAAGCAATCAATTTCCCACACGCAATAATGGCCCATCCCCATCAAGAAGATAACCACTCCAAATGGTATGGTGGGTTAGCCACATGTCTACCTCTAACCGTTTTTTTGTCTGGCAGGGAGAAAGGGAACCTACCCTTGGCCTGAAACAACCCAAATGACATCCAATAAACTTCATGGGGAAGACCTCATAAGTTCATAAAGATCTGGAGCTGTGCATTCGGAATCACATCGAATACCTAAAAACAGTTACAAAAAATGTAATAAATTCATACTCCTTATTTCATTATCGCAACAACATCCAATTAACTTCAAGGGAAGGTCTCACAAGTTCATAAAGACCCAGAGCTATGTACATAGAATCATGACAAGCCCCATAAAATAGCGATGTCTAATTAAATTCAAGGGAATACTCATATATTCACAAACATCTAGAGTCATGTACTCAGGATCATACAAAAAAAATACCTTAAACAGGCAATAAATACATTTTATTCAATAAGAATGTATTAATTTTCCATTACGAAGTACTGTCACATAAGTACTATAAAAAAGGCCAGTGACGGGCCCTGTCAGGCCTACTTCCGCAGAGAAATGATATTCTCATCTATGATAGATTGATGAGGCCAGATTTAATCCCTGGAATGTGTAAAAGGATGGTGAAAATACTTTACTTAATCCAAATTATTTTCAAAAGATTGCAAAACCGCCTTAAGGGTAGAACTCGCATAGTCATCCAGCTACTGAATTAACAAAGCATTCTGAGAGCACAAAAGCTATATTTCCTTGTGAGCAGTCCCCACACTGCTTTGAACAATATACAAAGCATGGTCTTTCATCGCCATGATCCTCACCAGCTGAGCCACTTGATCAGAAAGAGAGCCAATGAGCTTTAGGGGAAGTAAAACATCTTTCACCCCGGAGAGAGAGGTAGAAACTTCCTTTGTTTCGTGTAGGTACCTGTCGCGTTAAAGCTTCAGGTCGCATATATTGTCCTCGATCCGTTGCTTTTCAGTACAATACCAGCCAGACCTAAAAGCCTCCTAATGACCGGCCACACCAAGAGCCAGAGTAGTTGAAGTGTGTTGTGTATACCTGGCCAGTTTGTCCATTTCTTTCTCCAAAACAGGCCTGAAAAGTCCAGCCAAGTAAGCACAATCCTCATCCAAATGAGTGGTCGACGACCTTCAACAAAGAGGGAGCCTAATCCTATCAGTAAAGGGCGGGTAAACTGACTGAGGGCATTTGATGAAGTCGGCATTTTTTTTCAGGAACATTATCTTTGATCGACTATGCTCCTAGCCATAGGAATTGAAACTGTTCTTCATTACCCATGCACTCTACACAATAATAAGTAAAACGTGTACATTAGAAAAAATGGTTTTTCTCTCCCCCTGAAAGCGGGCTTTCATCAAGAGATGGAGGTCAATAAGACGCTTCAAACATTTCGTATCAGATTCCATCATCGGTGTAGCTCCACCTATATATCCTAGATTTTTAATAAGCTTCACCAACCATCATTTTTGATATTGAGCCTCTTTAGAGAGATATTTTCCATTATATACGAAGAAAGTTTTTCCCCAACAGAAAGTGACCCTCAGTCAAATACTTGGAGAACAGGTCGGTACACCTGCTCTCCATTCTATTACCGACATCACAAATTACAGCATGAGCTTCAGGACTGATGGGGGTTACCAAAATGAATCGATCCTCAAAGGGTGAGAGCTTCGGAAGAGGTTCAAAATCATGAATGACCGACTTAAGGCGGAGTAATCTCCTACCATACTCTGGGATGCCGAGTCACGAAGACATTTGAAAAGGTGAAGGAAAAGGAACACATGTGGTCTTCGATGCACATACTCACACCAATACTGTTAGAATCTCATGTATACCCATAGTGAATGGTGAAGTTGTGAATGAGCCATAACCAGATATTTCAGAACCTCTATCTTAAAAGCAGTGAGAGGAAGACGTAGACCCATGATGGAAACAACACACTCATAAAAGGGAATGACGTAAGCGTCATATTTTTCGCATATTCTTCCGTTCTCACATTGAAATTTAGACAATTATATATATATATATATATATATATATATATATATATATATATATATATATATATATATATATATATATATATATATATATATATATATATATATATATATATATATATATATATATATATATATATATATATATATATATATATATATATATATATATATATATATATATATATATATATATATATATATATATATATATATATATATATATATATATATATAGAGAGAGAGAGAGAGAGAGAGAGAGAGAGAGAGAGAGAGAGAACAATTTTGGTTCTCTTGACTTATTTTTACTAAAAAAGAATTTGTGTGTCATTTTTTTCAATAGTTGACACCATAAATTCGACATGTGCATTTGTAGTTTGATATTTCTCTTTTCAGTGCCATTTAAATTTGTTTGTTTAATTTAAATTATTTTTGAAAATTCAATTAAGAAATGATACATTTTATTTAATCATTATACTCATATTGATACTAAAAATTTACTAATACAAACATTTAAAAATATGTGTTTAAAAATATGCCCCACAACCTCTTTCTCTTCTTCCTCGTGTTGACAATTTTAAGTTTACTCAACATCTTTCATACACACTATTTTTTGTCAAAACTTGACATGTTATTGCACTATTTCAATGTTCTTGCTTTATCTTTTCCACTCTTCTTATTCCCTAGATCCGTCGCATCATATTCACAAAATCTCAAATTCTAAAAAATCCTAAATCCAAGAGCATAAACAATACAAATAGAAGTAACTAAAGTGTAATCAACCATAAAGAAAGAAAACAACGGGTCAATGATAAGATCTTGATTTTTATTTTTTTACTTTGATGATTGTTTTACATAGATTCGTCTTCTTCTTATTGTTGCTTCTTGAGATCTATAGGTGCCTTATTGTTTTTTTTCCTTAGATGTACAAATAATATGTATTTGTGATTCTAGAGCCTCTTTATTTTTATTTTAAAAAAATAGATATTTTTTTTTGTATTTTTATAAATGTTTTTTATAAAAACATTTTTTTTTAAATGTTATAAGGTTTTTTAATTCCATTTTTCATAAATTGAATGATTAATTTTGATATTGTATAGCAAAAAAATATAATATTGAAGATCAAAACATAGTCGAAATTATAATTTTTTCAATATAAAAAATGATTTTTTAATAAAAGAACTATTTGAAATGATTTTAGAATTAAGTGATTTTTAAAATTTTTGATTAAAAAATTATAATAAAATGATGAAATACAAATTATATTTTTTATTTAAAGATATTTTATTTAAACAAAAAATATGTACTATTATAAAAATTATTAAAAAAAACTGAAAAATAGACTCAATATGAAATTTGAGAGAGAAAGAAAGTGAGTGAAGAGTATGTGTGCTAAGGTAAACTTGAATACAAAACTTCTTTTTAATAACTTCTAAAATCATTGATATGCTACTTTCTGTTGAATTGTAATTCCTCGTGTCGAAGCAAGTTGCTCGATAGAAGCAAGGAAGTGTCGAATCACCTAGTGTGTCGAGTTGTACTAGTGTGTCGAAGTATCGAAGCATGTTGCTTCACACAGAACTTCGACTTAGGCCTATTTTTAATAGTGTTAACTATTTTGGGCATTTATAGTTTTGGGCTTTGACTTAGGGAGTAAGTTAACCTAAATATATAAATAGAGGGAGTAACCCTTATTCTTGTAATGTTGTATTCATAACATTGTATTCACATAATTTTGCAGTTGCAAAGGGAATAAAGAAGTTTTTCACAAGTTGTGGGCAGAGAGAAACTCTGTAGAAAATATTCTTCTTCTCCATCGCTCTTTCTTTTCTTTCTCAATTGTTCTTCTATTTTTCATTATTATTGTGTGGGTGATAACAATCTTGTTCATCGGGATTGATAGAAATTCTCCATAGGTTATGATGGATTTCTAACATCTGGTATCAAGAGCTTCGGTTTAAACGATTCGTGGGAAGAATATCATCATGGCAATGAATCATCCAAACGAGCATTTTCCAGCAAATCTTCTGATTCTCAAGAACAACAATTATGAGAATTGGTGCAAGCAGATAAAGGTTGTGTTTTGTTATCAAGATCTTTGGGATCTTATGATGAAAGGAGTAACGACGCTTGCAGAAAACGTGACGGATCAAGAAAGGGTTTCACATAAAGAATTGAATAAGAAAGATTATAAAGCTCTCTTTATAATCCATCAATGTGTTGATTAAGACAACTTTGAAAAGGTTAGTGATGTAGAGTCAGCGAAAGAAGCATGGAGAATTATGGAGAAGTCGTTTGGAGGTGGGGGGAAGGTGAAAAAGATGAGGTTACAAACTCACAAAAGGACATATGAATTGATTCAGATGGAAGACAATGAAAGCATAACTAATTTCTTCACTAAGTTTACGAAACTGGTGAATCAAATCAAGGTATATGGAGAAGTGTTGACATCAAGATCTATTGTTGTCAAGATGTTAAGGTTATTGGTTCCAAAGTTTGACCACATGGTAGTAGCCATAGAAGAGTCGGAGGATCTTTCAAAACTGACAAAGGAAGAGCTTTAAGGGACGCTTGAATCTCATGAACAAATAATTTCTGAAAGAGCTGCAGGAAATTCGAAGAGTGGTATGGATTTGCAGGCGCAATCAACAAAAGAAAGGAAAGGCAAAGGAAGTTGAAATGGAAATAAAGGCAGATGAGGCTACAACAATTTTACTAGTTGAAATCAGCAAGAAGGAAACTGGTTAAATCAGAGAAAACCGCAGAACCAAGGCAACCAAAGATGTGGTGTTGCAGGTAGAGGAAGAGGTGGTGGTCAAAAGCCAGACAAGAGTCACATTCAGTGTTACAATTGTCAAAAGCATGGTCACTATTCTAGTGATTGTCCAGAAAAGCATAAGAATCAAGAAACTTATGCAAAGCTGGCGAAACATGAAGAAGAAGAGATGTCGGTGGTTACAACGAGAGATGAAGAGAGATTCAAGGATCAGTGGTACTTGGACTCAGGATGTTCATCACACATGTCTGGATGAAAAGATTGGTTTGTCAACATAAAGATCTCAATGAAGAACATGGTGAAATTTGCAAATGACAACACTCTAGCAGCTGAAGGTGTTTGTGATGTTCTGATTATGCGGAAAGATGGCAAGAGGTCAGTAATTTCAAATGTGTTGTACATACCAGGCACGAAGAGCAATTTGTTCAGCATATGGAAGTTAGTCGAAAAGACCTACAAGGTGTTGATCAAAGATAAGATGACGAGATTTCTCAACTCAAATGTAAGGTTGATCTTGAAGGCTCCAATGTCTCAGAATAGAACCTTCAAGGTTGAGCTTAATGCGATGGAGCATAAGTTCCTTGCAACAACAGCCAACAGGGATGGATGGATATGGCATTATAGACTTGGCTATCTCAATCTCAAAGACATCAGAGATTTGAAAAAAAGATATATGGTTTCAGGATTACCAGAAATCGACATTATAAACAAAGTGTGTGAAGAATGTGTGTAGGCAAAGCAGCACAAGAACAACTTCAGTAAGGATGCAGGAAACAGGTCGAAGGCAATTCTTGAAGTCATATACTCTAATGTATGCGGTCCTATTCAGGTGGATTACATTGGAGGTAACAAATACTTTGTTACATTCTTAGATGATTTCATTCTAAAACTGTGGACCTACCTGGTCTAGAAGAAAAATGAAGTGATTGAGGTATTTGCCAACTTTTAATCTATGGTCGAAAGACAAAGTGGTCTAAAGATCAAGATTCTGAGGACTGATAGTAGTGGAGAATATGTGTCGAAAGACTTCGACACATTATGTGTGAAGGAAGGGATTATGCATGAGGTGGTGCAACCCCACACTCCACAGCAGAATGGAGTCGCAGAAAGGAAGAATAAAACCATCATGAATATGGTTAGAAGTATGTTGAAAGGCAAACATCTTCCCAAAGAATTATGGGGAGAAGCTGTGTCGACTGCAACATATATCCTGAACAGATGCTCGATGAAGAAGCTAGAAGGAATCACGCCAGAAGAATGTTGGTCTAGTGTCAAGTCTAGCTTGAGTCATCTGAAGGTGTTTGGATCTCTAACACATAGACATGTGCCAAATCAGTTGAGAAGAAAACTTGATGACAAGTCGATTCAGATGATCCTGATAGGATATCATTCGACTGAAGGATACAAGTTGTTCGACCCAGTAAACAAGCAAGTGGTGATCAACAGGGACGTGATCATAGATGAACTTAAGGAATGAGATTGGACTGAGAATGTTGAGAAGGATTCGGTGAGAATCTTATGTGATGAACCATCTAGTGAAGTCGAAAGAGAAGTTCGACAAGAAGTCAAAGGTGAAGCAAGCCCAAGCAGACCTCAAAGAACAAGACACATGTTTGTAGGGTTGTAAGAATGTGTGATTACATAAGATGATGCGATCAATGAAGAAGGTGACCTGGTACACTATGCTTTCTACGTAGATGTCGAACTAGTCAATGCAGCTGAGACATTTAAAGATTTTAAGTGCGTGAAAGCAATGAACAAAGAACTGAAGTTAATCGAAGTCAACAACACTTGATCACTTGTCGAATTGCCCCAAGACAAGAAGGAAATTGATGTAAAATTGGTATACAAGGTGAAGTTGAATCCCAAAGTAGAAGTGACTCGACACAATGCGAGACTTGTGGCGAAAGGATTTCTCTAGAAAGAAGGAATTGACTTCGACGAAGTTTTTGCACCTATTGCTAGGATCAAAACTCAGGTTGGTTGTTGGTCTAGTAAACACGAACAACTTGAAGATGTGTCATATGGATGTGAAATGTGCATTCCTGAATGACCCCTTAGAAGAAGAAGTTTATGTTGCACAACCAGTTGGGTTTGTGAAACAAGGTGAAGAAAGAAAGGTGTACATGCTGCATAAAGCCTTGTACGAACTTAAACAAGCTCCAAGAGCTTGGAACAAGAAGATAGATGGCTTTCTAAGGGAGAAGGGATTTTTGAAGTGCAAAACTGAACATGGAGTATATGTAAGAAGAAGCAAGAGCAAATTGCTTATACTATATCTCTATGTCAATGACTTGTTGATAACAGGTAGCTGCAAGAAGGAGATCGAAAACTTCAAAGGTGATCTCAACTTCAAAATGTCAGATCTGGGTGACATCTCATACTTCCTTGGCGTAGAATTCTACAAGAGTGGTAGAGGTTTGATGATGAATCAAAAATGGTATGCAGGCAAAATACTCAAGAGATTTGAGATGCAAGATTGCAACCTAACTTCGACCCCAGCTAAGCCCAGATTACAATTGTCGAAAGATTCAAATGAAAATGATGTTGACCCAACCCAATATAGAAGACTTACTGGGTTACTTCGATACTTTTGTCACACAAGGCCTGACTTAGCATACATTGTAGGTATGGTGAGTAGATTCATGCAGAAGCCAAAGGTATCACATCTAGCAGCGGCGAAGAGGATACTAAGGTATTTGAAAGGAACTCTCGACTATGACATTATATTTCCTGCAGCTGATGAATGAAAAGAACGTAAACTAGTGGGATACACCGACTCAAGTTGGTGTAGTGATGCTGAGGATCGAAAATCTACAGTTGGCTATATGTTTATGCTAGGTGGTGCACCGATTGCTTAGAGTTCACGAAAGGAGCCAATAGTGGCATTATCATCGTGCGAAGCAAAATACATAGTTGCTTCTCCTTGTGCATGTCAAGCAACGTGGATGGTGAATTTGGTCGAAGAGATAACATCGAAGAGTCATGGATCAATTACCATGAAGATCGACATCATGTCAGTTATCAATCTGGCGAAGAATCCGATACCGCATGGTTGAAGCAAGCATATCGAGATGAGGTTCCATTATCTTCGAGAGCAGGTAGCAGATGGGAAGATGAATGCGGTGTTGGTGTAAGCCCTAGAGGCCAATACTTTGGGTACTTGTATCAAATTATTTATTAATAATAAAAGGCTTTTTCTTTATTATGTTTGCTTAATAAAGTCCCTATAATAGCTAGTCTGTTTAATGTATCAAGTGTGACTTAATCATGAGATCCCATTAACATAAGGACATTATTTTTAAAGTATCCGTAGTCGAGCTTTGTTGTGAAATGGGATAACATTAAAGCATTAAGATTATTATGTATGTAGACTAATGATCATAGCTCATGGATCATGGATAAGGAGTTATCAAGTCTTAAACATGGGTATGAATATTAAGTGTAATATTTATACTGGATTGACCAGCTATGAGAATATTATATAGAATGTTATGCAAAGTGTCATAAGTTATTCTCATGGTGATAATGGTGTATACCACCCTTCGACCTGAAACCACTATGGACCCTAGATGTAGAGTTGAGTGCCTTATTGTTGGTCAAACATTGTCCTTAACTGGATGACCATAAAGACAGTTGATGGGTACTCCACGAAGCATGTTGCGGGACATGAGTGACCTAGATGGAATTTTCCCATCCTGCGTAACAGGATAAATGTCTACGGGCCCAATATTAAATTGGACAAGGATGACACGGTCTATGCCTTGTGTTCAATATAAACATAAGAGCAAAAAGGTAATTGTACACATAAGTATTATCACAAAAGGATTTGTCAGATCACATGATATTTTCGTGTCTTGGGTAGTAGTGATATGTTGCTAGATACCGCTCGTTGTTTATTATGTTAAATACATGATTTAATATAATTGTCAATGCCACGAAAACCTACAGGGTCACACACAATAGGACAGGTTGATGAGAGATAGAGTAAATAAGGAACACCGTAAGGTACGATGCACTTAAGTGAACTGTAGAACATCATAAGGTACAGTGCACTTAAGTAGAATACGAAATATGGTAAGGTACCACACGCTTAAGTGATTTTGGTATATCATAAGATATGAGCCACATACACTTAAGTGGCCTTTTTAGCTTACAGCCCACACAGGTGGTTCTATAAATAGAACCCTTGTGCAAAAGTATTTATTCAGATGCAAATTTCGTTTCTCTCTCTCTCTCTCTCACTCAAAGTCTTCATTCGTAACAGCTAGCACTGAGACTGAAGGAATCCGTTCGTGTGGACTGAGTAGAGGCGTTGTCACCATTCAACGTTCGTGATCACTCCTTCGATATGTATCAAGGGTTTCAATCGCCATAAGAGGTAACGATTCTATCACTGATCATGTCAATTCGTAAGGATCATTAAAGGAGCAATTTTTAATTTCCGCTGCATTTTGGATCGCAATTCTCCTTCATATGGAACACTGCAGAACTGAGAATCAGATTGCAGACATCATGACGAAGGGAGTGCATGTCGAAGTGTTCAAAAGACTAAGATCTATGATAAAGTAGTAGCTTAGACACAATGAATTAGGTGGTGTGTTGAATTGTAATTCCTTGTGCCAAAGCATGTTGCTCGACAAAAATAAGGAAGTGTCGAATCACCTAGTGTGTCGAGTTGCACTAGTTTGTCGAAGTGTCGAAACATGTTGCTTCACACATGATTTCGACTTAGGCATATTTTTAATAGTGTTAACTATTTTGGGCTTTTATAGTTTTGGGCTTTGACTTATGAAGTAGGTTAACCTAAATCCATAAATAGAGGGAGTAACTCTTATTCTTGTAATGTTGTATTCATAAGATTGTATTCACAAAATTTTGCAGTTGCAAAGTGAATAAAAAAGTTTTCCACAGGTTGTGGGCAGAAAGAAACTTTGCAGAAAATATTCTTCTTCTCAATCGTTCTTTCTTTTATTTCTCAATTGTTCTTCTCTTTTTCATTGTTATTGTGTGGGTGATTACAATCTTGTTCATCAAGATTGATAGAAATTCTCAAGTCAGACCCAAAAAATTAAAATTAAATTATAATGATTAATCTAATAAAAACGTTATTTTTTTACAACATTAATTTTAACTTTTATGTCTTTAAAAGAAAGATATGAACTTGAAAAAGGGGCAAGAAAAAGGTAACAACAAATATTAATTTTCTTTTGTTAAAAAATTCTTTATTTTCTTTACCTTATTAATCTAATTTTTTGTTTTATTTTTTTAATCAGTCTATTTAAAATAAAAACGATAACATATATATATATATATATATATATATATATATATATATATATATATATATATATATATATAAACCATTTCCTTTTAAAAAAGAAATGAATGGATTTTGGTTGAATATATTTTTATAAAATTAAATGTTTTGAAATGGTTGCATTAACTCTTCATAGAGTTTTCTACATTTTTTTCTATGATATTTGTTTTATTGATTTTTTAAGAATTTTTTATATTTTAATAATATGTCTTTTTTGAATTAAATTATTATTAAAAAAATTATGATTTTTAATAAAGCAGCTTCTTAGATATAAGAAATGTATTATATAAATACAAATAAATTATAAATAACATCAATAATAAATATAAAATAATTCTTATTGTGTTGTATTTTAGAATTAAATATATTTGTGATAATTTAAATATTCTAAAATTCAATTATACATATATTTTTTTAACAAATAAGATTAGTAACTACATAAATATATTTTTTAACATTTGAGATTAATATTTTAAAAAGAAGATATGAATAAAATTGTAGTAAGAGGAATTGTTTATTGAATAAAAGAACCATAAATAAATTCTATAAAAAACCCTATAAGTATCTTGTGATTCACTTGTAGTTTTTTTACTACAACAAAATCACCCGTAGATTTATCCACCTAAAATTTCAAGAGCGAAAATCTATCGGATATTCGTGGCTTTATCAATCTGAATTTCCGAAAAATAAATAAATCCCGGCTCTGAAAAAAAAATTAACGCGTTAAAAATAAAAACAAGAAAGAGGTCAAAATTGGTTAGTATTGCCACATCGGATTAAAAAGCGACGTGTCACAATACTATTTGTTAACCCACGTAAAGATCTCCTCCACCATTTCTCCTATTTGAATCGGAAGAACCTCTGTTTCTTAGATCCAGTTCTCACCGCAGCAGCGGAACCTAATTTCTCCATTTCTGCACTCCACGGAATCGCAATCGCAATCCCTATTCTCAATCGATAGGTAAATCTCTTCCTTTTTTATTCCTTTCAGGTATTCTCAGATTTACAGATCTGTGTATATATGTATATATGTATGTGATCGTTCGATCTCCGTTTTGTTTTCTGTTATTCGTTTATGCCGATGTTCATGATTGCATGCGCATTAGCGCTGTAAAATTCAGCCGTGATTTGTGTCTGGATGAACGTGTTGATGGAAAATTGTTGATCTGTTGCATGCGATAAGGGTTTTGAAATCGCGGGTATGTTAGGATCTTTTTTCCCGCCTTGGTGTTTTTGAATCGATTGATACGGATATAGCTGGATCGAGGTCGATTTGGTTGCATGCTTTTTCATTTCGATTTCATGCTGAATGTAGATGTTATGTGATTGTCAATGTTTTCATTGTTTCTAATCCATAGATAAAGGTTTGTTGGATCACATGTCTTTATTATTCAATACACGTACACCGAGAATTATAATTAAACTGTTTTCATTATTTCAGAATTTTTTTTGGGACCTGGAAGTGATCTATTTTTAGTTTTTTAAAATGAAGAATTTGCTCTGTAATGTGATGTTGTTGATTTGGATTTTGTCATTGTTTTCATCTATTTGTTAATGATTTATGAAGTCTGCATGTTTTAAGTTCTGTATGGGAGCAAATCTTGTTTAGTTATTTCCCCTCAAACTCTATCTAGTAATATAAAATGACATAACTAGGAAAACTAATTATGATGTCTTTTCTTTATGAATTTTCTTATGGATGCTGAGGTGTTGATTTAGTATTAGTTTTTCCTGTTCTCATATCTATGGCATCTACTCATCCTTGCACTGTAAATTTTTTATGCAGGTTTAATTAGTCTAATCTGGTAAGATGGGAGGTGGGTTTAGAGTGCTTCACTTAGTCAGACCTTTTCTACCATTCCTTCCTGAAGTTCAGACTGCTGATAGGAAAGTGCCATTTAGAGAGAAGGTCATATATACTGTGATCGCCCTGTTCATTTTTCTGGTTTGTAGTCAGCTCCCTCTGTATGGAATACACTCAACAACGGGTGCTGATCCATTTTATTGGATGCGTGTTATCCTAGCTTCTAACCGAGGAACTGTTATGGAGCTTGGAATCACCCCCATTGTGACTTCTGGATTGGTGATGCAACTTTTGGCTGGGTCGAAGATCATTGAAGTGGACAACAATGTAAGGGAGGATCGTGCTCTCTTGTAAGTATTTTATTTGTTGTTTATGTTATTTTCTTTCCTAGTACATATGATATTTTCCCCCATGGTGTACGCTGGAAATTTCAGATAGTTTCATTGGTAGTTCTGAATTTGTTATACATGCTTCTTTTTGGAGTATGGGAAATTAATATAGCTTTGTGTTATGGCTTACCATATTCTGGAAAATTTTGTTTGTTCTCATGCACAAGTAGATTGACTAATGGGATAAATTCATTTGCTCTCAGGAATGGTGCACAAAAACTACTTGGCATCTTGATAGCAGTTGGAGAGGCTGTTGCCTATGTTCTTTCAGGGATGTATGGTAGTGTGGGCCAACTTGGAGTGGGAAATGCCATCCTCATCATCCTCCAGCTCTTTTTTGCTGGTATCATTGTCATATGTTTAGATGAGCTCCTTCAAAAAGGTTATGGTTTGGGATCTGGAATTTCTCTATTCATTGCCACTAATATCTGGTAAATTTTTTGATGCCTTTTTTTCCATTTCAATATTGATATTTTTTTTATGGATGTTGCTATTTTTTTATAAACAAAGAATACACACTTTTATAAAAACACTATATGAATTTTTATGGATGAATTTTGAAGAATTGTCTCATTTTGATGCAGTGAAAACATTATATGGAAAGCATTTAGTCCCACTACCATTAATAGTGGCCGGGGTGCCGAGTTTGAGGGTGCTGTAATTGCTCTATTCCATTTGTTGATAACTAGAACAGATAAGGTTCGTGCTCTCCGGGAAGCATTTTATCGGCAGAATCTTCCTAATGTCACAAATCTGCTGGCTACTGTCTTGATCTTTCTAATTGTGATATACTTCCAAGGTTTCCGCGTGGTTTTGCCTGTAAGGTCAAAGAATGCTCGTGGACAGCAGGGCTCATATCCAATCAAACTGTTTTACACCTCCAACATGCCCATTATTCTTCAGTCTGCCCTTGTTTCCAATCTCTACTTCCTTTCCCAGGTATAGAGTTTTATCATGGTATGTTGCAAATTGGGGTAAATATTTTCCTATTGTTTTTAACAATATGAATTTATCTGGTATTTACAGCTGCTACACAGAAAGTATGCCGGAAACTTCATTGTGGATCTGTTGGGAAAATGGAAGGAATCTGAATATGGAGGTGGTCACTCTATTCCTGTTGGTGGCATTGCATACTATATAACTGCACCCTCTAGGTAATAGAGGTGTTTCCTTTCAAATGGTTTTATAATTATAAACCTATTAAATTCTTTGCTGAGCTTGATACAAAACTTCAATCAGTTATATATTTAATCTACTTGTTGTCCCAACTCTTAATTTGTCATTTTGAACTGTTTTTTTACAGCTTAGCTGATATGGCAGCCAATCCTTTCCATGCACTGTTCTACCTGGTGTTTATGCTGTCAGCCTGTGCCTTGTTCTCCAAAACTTGGATTGAAGTCTCTGGTTCATCTGCTAGGGATGTTGCCAAGCAGTTGAAGGTGCAGATTTCACATGCATTTATTTAAAATTCATTTGGAGTTAATAACTGTGTTTAATAAGGCTATGCACTATTTTAACAACCGGGAACTGGTTCCATTGCTTTCTAAAATTTTGCATGTGATAACCATCATTTTTCAACTTGCAGGAACAACAAATGGTTATGCCTGGCCATCGGGAATCAAACTTGCAGAAAGAGCTTAACCGATACATTCCCACTGCTGCAGCATTTGGAGGAATGTGTATTGGTGCCCTGACAGTATTGGCAGATTTTATGGGGGCAATTGGTTCAGGAACCGGAATCTTACTTGCCGTAACAATCATCTATCAGTACTTTGAGACATTTGAGAAGGAGAGAGCCAGTGAGCTTGGTTTCTTTGGTTTCTAAACTTAAGTCATCCTTGTTGGTGACGCAATCGGGTTATCCTGCACCAGCAGTTTTGGAGTACTGAGGAATGATTGTAGGTCCTTTAACACAGTAAGGAAGAAAGTAGATTAGCTCGTTGTCACTTTTTTCTCAAGTGAGAAAGTACCAAGTAGTATATCCCTGTAAACGTTTTTGCATTTTCTGAAAATATTTCTGTTAATTTAATATCTCAAAGTTAGACACCATCGGGTAAATGCGTACTTTTAGAAGTTAATTAAATTTTGTTTTTTAATAATTATGTTGCTTGTTTGTATATTTCTTTGAAGAGGCGTGTTATTTAATTTTTGTGCAACATCAAGTCAATTGAAAAGGAATAACATTAATAATGAACTGAGAACAAGCTTGGCTAGCACATAGTAGTGGTTCATGGCATCACATGTTTAGTGGGAAAAAGGTATTAAGGGATTAGTTTATGTATATGGTTCATTGCACTTGTGATTTGGCGAAGTGACCTAGGTTGTTGATGTTTAATGACGAGAGAATCATATGTATATTTATAGAGGCGATTATATCGAATTTAAAGTTATATACTCTTGGAATGACCATAATACTATAGTCTATCAAATAGATCATTCAAGTAGTATGTTTTCTTTGAAAAATATAGGCAAAATATTCTTTTTATCCCTTAACTATATTTTTGGATTCAGGTGGGTCCCTTAATGTCACTTTGATCCTCTTTTTGTTTTTGGAAACATTGTCAATGTTTGTTCTTCCGGTAGTGGACGTCAGTCGAAGTCAAAGACAACTGCCAAGTGACATGTTATTTGATGAGGTTGACAAGTGACTCAATATAGTTTCTGAAATATTTTGTTGATGTGGAGAAGTTAATATAGCTTCAGAAATATTATGTTGTTGTTGTTCAAAACGAAGGAATTCTAAGTAGCTGAAGACAAAATTTCGATCACAAGTATGTATTATTTAGATGTTCTCGTAACTGAATTAGGGTAAAATTTAGGGATTGCTGCAAATTTAGGGATTTTTGTACATTTAGGATATTTTTTTTAATAGATTTAGGACTTTTCTTGAGTCAGGATTTTGTCGTACTTTATTTGGGCACTCATGTGCTCTTGCATTTAAGCAAAATCTCTACACTTGAGTAACCTCATAGGCATCTCGCCTCCTACAATCTTTCTCATAATGGTCATCTTGCCTAAGCTGCATGTTTTGTAGCATAGTCATGATGGAAGACGGGTCACCAAATCCAATATCAAAGTTATTACCATGAGCATCGCCGTGAGTAGCATCTTACATAAAAGTATCATCCTCAAGAACATCATGAGAAGTATCAATTGGTTGATCATCAACATATGTGTCTCGGCAGATTCATCACCAAACTCAGAAGGATCATCAAAATTATATATCTTCCTGTCATTCTTACCCATACAAAAGTAGTACACCCGACGATTTTCATCCCAAAAGTAACCCATATTGATTAGCTTATGTTGGGAGAACTCTTGAGCCTGGCCCGAATATCTATACTGAAGATTTAACATTTCAATGTTGAAATAGTTCAAAATCTTGGCAATCATGGAAACATAGCAGAATTACGTTCCTTTGTTGCAGCCCTTGATGGAGAACATCCGAGAAACAAAATAATTTGCCCAATTAGTTTTAATCTTGTTCAAAAGAATATAGATCAGATGAATTTCAGCACCATCTATTCTTGAGAACCCGCCTTTATTTAGGCGCAATGCATGAGAAACCATCCATAGCAAAATCCTAGGAACCATCTTCAATTGGTCAGTTGTAATAGGATCATAACAATCATCAGAATGAGGAGCCTTAAGTAACTAACTCATATGTATGTTCTATTTAAAATGTTGATGAAGGTTGGTATCTGTCACCAACGGTTCATCATCAGCATCAACAATAGTAATACCAAATAAAGACTTCCAAAGATCATTAGTAAACTTATAAACAGTATTACCTATGGTAAACTTGAAGGATGAACCACGCCTATCATGTAGCCTAGAGTAAAATACTTGAAGGAGGTCTTCATTATAGTCGTGTGCAAGCTTCATAAAGTAATCAATTTGTTGATGCGCAATAAGACTAACAACATATGGAATATCCAAACAGCCAGCCACAATAGGCTTCCAATCAATTGCTTCACAACAAGCTGGTGTTTATGTTTTTGCTCAAATTCTTCAATAGACCTAGTTTAAACCAATGAAAATGGAGTTTCCAGAACTGTAGAAGATTTGGTTGCCTTATGTAACGCCTTAGACTGCTTTCAGGATTACTGACTCACCCCGCAAACCAACACGGATCTTTTCAGCAAGTTTTGTCCTCACTCACATGCTTTCCGGGAAACTTCCCATAAGGTCACTCATCCAAATATTACTCCAAGTCAAGCAAAATTAACTATGAAGTTCTTATCTATTAGGCTACCGAAAAGAAGATGCATCTTGTTGGTATATGTAATATCAATTAATCCTTATAAGCCTTCTTTCAACCATGCAGTCTCATACCTGCATAACCTCAGGATCTCTCTCATTCTGATGTGAATTCGGTTTTACCTTAGAAGCTGATAGGAGTGTCTCATTGTCATGCCTCGTGCACTGTCAACCACTCCCTCGTCATCGGGTGTTACATGTAACCACTCTTCGCCCTCTCCGGCCTCGGGTGTTATATGCCCACCAGCTTTCGCTTGGTTCATCCCCGAACCATATCGTACTAGGAGAGCTCTGCTCTGGTACCATTTGTAACGCCTCATATTGCTTTCAGGATTACCGATTGACCCCACAAACCAACACGAATCTTTTCAGCAAGTTTTGTCCTCACTCACACGCTTTTTGGAAAACTTCTCAGATGGCCACTCATCCAAATACTACTCCAAGTCAAGCACGCTTAACTATGGAGTTCTTATCTGTTAGACTACCAAAAGAATATGCATCTTGTTGGTATAGGTAATACCAATTAATCCTTATAAGTCTTTTTTCAACCATGCAGTCCCATACTTGCACAGTGTAACACCTGAGGCCAGAGAGGGCGGAGAGTGGTTACATGTAACACCCGATGATGAGAGAGTGGTTGACGGTGCACGAGGCATGACAATCATACACTCCTAGCAGCTTCTAGGGAAAACTGAATTCACATCGGAATGAGAGGGATCCCGAGGTTGTCCAGATATGGAACTGCATGGTTGAAGGAACGCTTATGAGGATTAATTGGTATTACTTATACCAATAAGATGCATCTTCTTTTTGGTAGTCTAACAGATAAGAACTTCATAGTTAAGTGTACTTGACTTGAAGTAGTATTTGGATGGGTAACCTTCTAGAAAGTTTCCTGAAAAGTATGAGAGAGTGTGAGAGTCTGGTGCGTTACATATGGTATCAGAGCAATAATCCCCAGAAAAATATTTTTGGGTTGGGACGAGTTGTGTGACGCTTGCTTTGAATTATATGAATGTTTTGATTTCCTTGTTGTTATACTTGCTATTTTTTCCTTTGTTATCATAATGATCGAAAGTTATTTGTACTAATAATATCTACTGGTTTTTTATTTTTATGATCCATGTGTTTGTTCTTGAGTTTATGTTTTATAATCGTAGATATATAAGAGTTTGTCATTGTTTATTTTAATAATTATGGAATTTTTAATTTTAATTTATTAGTTTGGATGAATGATAATATTTGTTCGTAATGTTGTTAAAGCGGAGAAAGAAAAAAAATTATAATTTGAAAATTTAAACTCTTAATTTTATAGTATATTGTTAGTTTTGAAATTATTTGATTGATTTTAACGTTGAATTTATTTCATGAATAAACACAATTAAAAAACTATAATGTATATGTGTGATATAAGAATTGAGATTCATAAGAATATTGTAGTAGGAATCAATTGCTTAAAATTTCACGTATAATTGTTGTCTTAATAATTGTATGAATTTTGTGGTTATTTGTAGTCCATATAAATTAAAATGTGTATAATTGTATTATTATAAATTACCTTGCTATTGTCGGTTACTATAAGTTCTTTTCTTCATAATATGTTTTATTATTGTTTGTCACTATAAGTTCTTTTATGCATAATCTATTTCATTATTGTCTGTCACTAAATATTATTTCCTATATTATATGTTTTCTACAATTTGTCCCTAAAAGTGTTTTTCATTATGATTTGTTATATGAAGTCTGTCACGAAAAACAATATTGTTTTTGTTAGTTTCGATAATTGTCTTTTATTGAATATGTTTTGTATTTTATGTATTGTAATTTTATTGTTGTTATTTATGTATTTAAATTCTCTGTTTTATTTTATGTTGTTGATACTAAATATATTTATAAAAAAATAATGATGATACAATGCTTATGGAGTTAAGATAAATAAATGATTTTATTTTGTAAAATTGCATGTGCCTTGTTTGGAAGAAAATGAAATTATTATGATCAGTGTTGTGGATTGAGTTTATTCCAGAGTGTTCAAACGAAAAGAGTTGGAAATATGAAATGATGTGTGAGTGTTTGATAGTCTAATGCTTTGACTTTTCTATTTAATTTTTCAAATATATTATTATTTGAGATCAAAAATTACTTTTGGAACACCTAGAGTTAATAATAGATTGTTAAATATTTTCTAATTCAACTAGATTGTAAGATATGGATAACTCGACATTCATCTCCGAAGGATGGTGTGCGCTTTAGGCACAAGTAATTGAAATTTGTACATTAGATGTGATAAGTCATATTATTTCGGGGGAATATGGATCAAATGCATTTATGAACAAAAGAAAATTCAGCGAACTCTAAATGCAAGTCGTAGCCAATGTTATAATTGTTAAATTAAGATTGTCTATATCATTATTATTATTGTTGATATTTGTAAATATAGTATTAAGAATATGTGTATATCGAATAGTCTCACATCGACTATATCATGTAATTAGTTATAATCTCTCTATATATAATAAAGTCTCCGTAGTGCTTTTCAAGACACACGGTTATTCAAATGTCTCTTAGTCTCCTAATTCAACATGGTATCTAGAGCCTACTAAGAGGCAATTCTTTCTTCGCCGTGCTTTACCCGGTTGACCCACTGTCTTCCGGTGAATTATTATTTTTTATTTTTCTTGCAAACCGTGTCATCACTCTGGTTTGCCTCTCACTTTTCAAAATTCTCCGGTTACCTTCCAGCAAAAGCGCCTCTTCCGATCCAGCCACTCCCTACTTTTCATCGGCAGAAATCTCCCCACGTGACAGCACCTCCGATGGTCGATCCCGACAATTTTCCCACCGCTCCACTCTCCATAGGGCAATTGTTTCAGATCCGATACTCATGGCTACTCCTCATAACTTTACGCCAAACTACGATGATTTCCTCAGGTGGTATCAGAATTATCAGAACTTAGATTCTACTACTTCGGTAGCACACACTGGTAATTCATCTGCTTGTCTCTCTCAATCATCTTCTCTTGGATCTTGGGTCCTTGATTCTGGTGCGTCTGATCATGTTACCGGTAATAAAAATCTTTTCTCTTCCCTCTCTACATCCAGTTTCTTACCTACTACAACTTCTGCCAATGGTTCTCAAACCCGACCTGAAGGGATTGGTTCTGTTCAAATTCTACCTTCTCTCTCTGTTACTTCTGTCCTCTATGTACCTAATTGTCCATTTAATTTACTTTCAGTCAGTCGTTTAACTCGTCCTCTTGATTGTAGTGTCACCTTCATTAACAATAATGTTACCCTGCAGGATCGGAGTTCGGGACGGACGATTGGTGTCGGATGTGAGTCTCAAGGCCTTTATTACCTCTCAGTGTCATCTCAGACATGCTCAGCCAAAGATTCTCCACTCACTATCCATGCTCAGTTAGGTCATCTCAGTCTTTCCAAACTACATAAGTTGGTGCCAAATTTATCGAAGGTATCTAATTTACATTGTGAGTCGTGTCAGCTAGGGAAACACACTCGTGGTTAGTTTCCCAATCGAGTCGATAAACGAGCTTCGTCCCCTTTTGCTTTAGTTCACACCGATGTTTGGGGTCCCTCGCGTACTGTCTCTACTCTTGAGTCTAGGTATTTTGTCACATTTATTGATGATTTTTCACGTTGCACGTGGTTATTTTTAATGAAGAATAGGTCTAAATTATTTTCTATTTTTGAACAATTTTATCAAGAAATAAGAACTCAATTCGGTGTGTCTATCCGTACCTTAAGAAGTGACAATGCCTGTGAATATTTATCCCAACAATTTTAGAATTTTATGTCACGCAAAGGTATTCTCCATGAAACATATTGCCCTCACACACCTCAACAAAACGGGGTAGCCGAACGCAAAAATCGGCATCTTGTAGAAACCACTCAGACCCTACTTCTCCATGGTAATGTTCCACTTCGGTTTTGGGGGGATGTTGTGCTAACGGAATGTTACCTTATAAATCGCATGCCCTCATCTGTCCTTAACAATAAAATCCCTCATTCAATCCTTTTTCCCAATTCCCCACTTCACCCAATTCATCCTCGAGTCTTCGGGTCCACATGTTTTGTACACAATCTCTCTCCTGGTCTTGATAAACTCTCAGCTCGATCACTAAAATGTGTCTTTCTTGGTTATCATCGATCCAAAAAGGTTATCGTTGTTATTCACATACTTTACAACGATACCTAGTATCGGCCGATGTTACCTTCTTTGAGTCGGTTCCATATTTCGAGTCCAGTCACGTAACTCTAGAACCCATTCAAGAAAGTACTCCCACACCTTTTTCGACAGTTATTAATGTCCCGCCTATCATTATCCCCCATCAGTCTAGGGCTCCTGACCCCCCCACTTCTCGACCACTTCAAACATATCAGCGTCGTCACCCAACGCCTGTCGTCCCTGTCCCTGAAGTCATATTTGTCCCTGAAGTCATACCTGTCCCTGAGGTCATTGAAAACTCTCCTCCGACGCCTCCATCATCACCGGATCTGATCCTGCAACCTGAGTCCGATCTTCCGATTGCCCTTCGAAAAGGTATACGTCAAACACGAAATCCTTCTCCACATTATATTGATTTATGTTATCATCGTCTTTCCCCTTTGCAGTATACTTGTTTGTCTTCTTTGTCTTCTGTTTCTATTCCTAAAACTCCAGGTGAAGCATTATCTCACCCTGAGTGGAGGCAAGCAATGATTGATAAAATGTGGGCTCTTCAAAGCAGTGGTACCTGGGAACTGGTTCCTCTACCCCATGGGAAATCTTTAGTAGGTTGTCGTTGGCTTTATACAGTGAAGGTTGGTCCAGATGGTAAGATTGATCGATATAAAGCTCGTTTGGTAGCCAAAGGATACACTCAGATTTTTGGATTGGATTATAGTGATACCTTCTCGCCTGTAGCCAAGATGGCATCTGTTAGACTTCTTCTAGCCATTGCAGCCATTCGACATTGTCCACTTCATCAACTTGACATCAAAAATGCTTTTTTACATGGTGATCTTGAAGAGGAAGTATATATGGAGCAACCACCTGGATTTGTTGCCCAGGGGGAGTCATCGAATATGGTGTGTAGGTTACACAGGTCTCTTTATGGTCTTAAGCAATCTCCGAGAGCTTGGTTCGGCAGATTCAGCACTGTAGTACAACAATTTGGTATGATCCGTAGTGAAGTTGATCATTCTGTTTTTTATCGTCACTCAGCCCAAGGGTGTATTTATCTTATTGTGTATGTAGATGATATTGTCATAATTGGTAGTGATCAGCAGGGCATATTCCAGTTAAAGCAACATCTCTCGAATCAATTTCAGACAAAAGATCTTGGTAAACTTCGCTATTTCTTGGGTATTGAGGTAGCTCAATCTAAAGATGGTTTGGTGATTTCTCAACGAAAATATGCTATGGATATTTTGGAAGAAACAGGTTTGTTGAATGCTAAACCAGCTGATACTCCTATGGATCCAAGTGTCAAACTACTATCCAAGCAGGGGGAGCCTTTATCTGACTCAGGAAGGTATAGAAGATTGGTTGGAAAGTTGAATTATCTCACCGTCACTCGTCCAGACATTTCTTTTGCAGTTAGTATCGTAAGTCAGTTCTTAAACTCCCCTTGTCAAGAACACATGGATGCTGTTATCCGGATTCTGAGATACATCAAATGTGCTCCAGGAAAAGGTCTAGTGTATGAAAATAAAGGACATACTCAGATAGTTGGATACTCCGATGCTGATTGGGCAGGGTCACCCATTGATAGACGATCCACCTCTGGGTATTGTGTACTTGTTGGAGGAAACCTTATATCCTGGAAAAGTAAGAAACAAAACGTAGTTGCAAGATCAAGCGCCGAGGCAGAGTATAGAGCCATGGCAATGGCAACATGTGAACTTATTTGGTTAAAACAGTTGCTCAAGGAACTTCAAATTGAAGAAGCAAGACCAATGACACTTATTTGTGATAATCAAGCCGCATTGCACATTGCTTCAAATCCAGTCTTCCATGAGAGGACCAAACATATTGAGATAGACTGTCACTTTATCAGAGAGAAAATTGAATCAGGTGACATCGTCACAAACTTTGTCAACTCTAATGATCAATTGGCAGACGTGTTCATAAAATCTCTACGAAGTCCCAGAACTAATTATATATGTAACAAGCTTGGTGCATTTGACTTATATGCTCAAGCTTGAGGGGGAATGTTGATATTTGTAAATATAGTATTAAGAATATGTGTATATCGAATACTCTCACATCGACTATATCATGTAATTATATGTAATGCAACTCATGACACAACGTTTAACTATGTATGTGATACCAACAACATGTAAGTAAATCGATTATTGTTCAACAATAATAATCTCGCCACGATTAATCAAACTTATAATAATTAATTACAACACCAAAACAGCCTGAACAGTAGCCAATCATCGACCAAACTGCAAAACAACGTCGAAATTTTGAAACAAAAGCTCGAACTACGCAAACAGGGACAAGAATGTCTCTTCTAATAGCATGACGGGTAGCTCGTCACCAGGGTGACGTCTGCCATCCTGTTAAAAAAATCTCATATTGTCTTTATAGTTACGACCGACTTGGAAAACTAAGCCTGAAGACTATGATGGTGTCCCCGTCGTAACGTTAACATTATCTAGGTGATGTCCGTCACCTGCACCAGGATGCAAAAATGCAAATTTGCCATGGAATTTCACTAGAAGCTCCAATTTTGGCTTCCCAAAAATCCTAACACATCCAAAAAAGTATGCTACATATTATAACATAGTAAATCACATATTTGCACAGTTTATTAATCAATTTCATGAATTTCATATTTATC
The DNA here is from genome assembly GCF_024323335.1 of Lathyrus oleraceus. Lineage (NCBI taxonomy): Eukaryota > Viridiplantae > Streptophyta > Magnoliopsida > Fabales > Fabaceae > Lathyrus > Lathyrus oleraceus. The sequence goes on along the minus strand of NC_066582.1, from coordinate 323,479,659 downwards.
TTGAAATCTTCCAAAATTCCAACAATTGCATAAAATGATATACACATAAACAAAATCATACACACACGAATTTGATCACGAAAGTCAGATAATAACACACTCGATTATCAGTTTTCAGATTGTCATACAACAACAATAATTCACAAAAGATTTTACACAATCCCTAAAGAGAGTAATGGTCTCTCTTCTCTACCTTTTCATGCAAAACATTCATAAAAGTCATTTCTCTCCCATTATCTTAGATTCTTAGCAGCAATTCTAAATTAGGTTGAGGTTGGTGCTTTGGGTTCTTTCCTCTTCAAGCCATAGCATCCATTTTCTCCCAAAAACTCTATTTTACTTACTACCTCCTCAAAGGCTCCGTTAATCTCTATTTATATCTAAAAACTTAATTTAATCTTTTGTTAATTATATTTTGGCCCAACTCTTCTCATAACTCTCACCACATCCCTTATTTCTCATTAATTCATAGTTTCCACTCAAACCTATATTTTTATTTTATTTTAATTAATTCAAAATAATTATTAATTCTAATTATTTCTAATTACTTTAATCATTCTATTCACCCATTAATGCTCTCACTACACCCCACCATACACCTCATACACATATCATTCATAATAATTTTAATTAAAAGCGCACCACATACTAAATAATTAAATAAAACACAAATAATCTGATTAAATTAATTAATCAAATTTTGGGGTGTTACAAGTGCAAACTTCATCCATTCGTATTGAGCTATCAAGTTTTACCTTCATACATTAATACAAGCGCATGAGAGACCATAGGTTTTCATAAATGTGCAACCACACTTTGAGCTATCAGAACCTAATTTATCAACTTGTTTATCTTCGTGAAAATATAATTCAGTCTTGCTCGAGCTATGTTGTCGACCAATTGAGAATAAAGATTGTTGTCTTTGAATTTGTGTTCCAACACTGTGATGCTACGACCAAATAACGTATGTATCTCAATTTTTTTATTTTGGATCATTTGGTTCACAAACTCCGAACCTCTACACAAATCACCCTTACTATTTTCCAACCAATTATTCTATGTAGGATGGGCAGACTCAACTCGGTTTGTTTTTGTATTTCAAGGTGTCTAACCTGATCGGTCCAAGCACAAATAAATTTCTCCTTCACCGGGTACAGAATTGTACTTTCAACATATTTCAACAAATTTGGATATTTCTCACAAACGTTTTTGAAATGTATAGCAGCATCGGATATAACTCTTTTGTAGAAGAATTTATTATAACATACCATGCATCTATTATTCTTTCCACTATCACGCCTGCCTTGACCATTTTTCCATCTTCGACTTTTATTTATTTCATCCCTACCGCAGGTTTAACCCGACTTCTCACATTCTTTGTTATGTGATACCTACAAAGTAATGTATAAGAAGTAGGAAATACCTTTGCAACTGAATTCATCAAAGTGGTATCGTGATCGATAACAATTACGTTCGGCATGTCTTTTTTATCCTTCAACATTGTCTAGCACACCTCTAAATCCTAAGTAAGATTCTCCTCTTTTTCGCTCTCTAGAAATGCAAAACCGATATAATGTCTTCTTAGTAAAGGTAACACCAACAATTTTTAATAATGGAAGCATGTATTTGTTGGTCTTATACGCTGAATCGATGATGAGCACGGTAGGAAACATGTTGAACAACTTGATGGGATAAGGATGAGTCTAAAATATATCTCTAACGGTTACTCTATCCTCACATGTTTGGTACCTAGATACATGATCGTTATCATCCAAAGCTTTTAAGAGTTGTTGTATTTCAGTTATATCCCCCCTCAGCACCTTGTTAGTTTAGGCTCGAATCTTGTAAATTTGCTTGATGTTTGCGATATTTCTGGGTCTTTTACATTTCAAAGTTGCAAGTATATTTTTCGGTTGCACCATATTCAATGTCATGTCTGAAATGTATTCCTTCTCTTCTGACATGAGGCGGCATGCAATTGAATAACTTCTCACACATATCATGGTTATGTAAACCACATATCTTATTAAATCTCCATTTGTTATTTGCCAACAGATAACCATGCAACTTAAAGGGATGCTTACATTTTCTTGAATTGATGTCATCTCGTTTGAAATTCTGGAGAGGAGTGTTATACTTCCCACGCATGTCATTATCACCAATGCACTTCTTCTATCCGAGTCATTATCGAACCTTTTGTTTACAACACCAAACCCCAGTTTGGATGTCTCCGTACAATTTCATTGAAGCATGTGATCACAAAATTCAAACTCTTGCCCACTTATAAAATGGTTGCAAACATTTACCTCCTTCACAACATCATGTATTACATTCTGAGACATAATAGGTTTATGGAAAACATCGGGATGCACCACATCTAATGAAAACAATAACATAAAATGTTCAAAAATATATGAAATTGAAAACATATTAGGGGCAAATGAAAACAAACAAACTCCATAAACACATTTCCGAAGGAATTCATACAAATCCGAAAATGCATTTTCAAATACAACGCAAATTTTTTCAATTGCAAAACAAGATTAATGTGACAATGAGGCATAAAATAAACTATATTTTCCTTAAATTTCAACTTCTTTTGCTCCTTTTAATGTAGAGAAACACAAGAATAAAATTTTAAAGTGAAAATCTTGATTGAGAATAAAAAGACTTTTGGAAAGGACTGTGAGCAAAAATGGATATGGGGTCTGATCATGCAAGTGGCTGTTTTATTAAAATCACATTTGATATTTCCAAAAATGCATCTCCAGAAATAATTTACATGCAAAATGGCAGATTTTTAAATTTCTACTTCAAAACTCCATAAATGTATTTTCGAAAACTTCATTGTGATGCTCAATAATCAATAACTTGAATTGATATGCCCGAAAATACATCTATGAAACAAAATTTTGTTTTAAAATTGGATAACACTCATTTAGTGTTGTCATTAAAAAATGTAAATGGTGCGTCTAAAAATACATCTCTAAAATCTAAAGGACAATTTCGAATTTTCATATGGTATTTTTCCATTTGATGTCATGGAATTAGTATTTCTTAGATGAAGATACTATGTGCAATGTCCTTGAAGCTTCAAGGGGGGCTTTTCTTTGATGAAGATACATAAAATGAACATCCTTAAAAAATAAGTATTAAAAATCAACTTTACCATAATAAGTTATGATACATATGTAGTGTATTTATAGTGAGCCAATTAGTGTACTTTCATGGTGAGCTAATCAAGTGTAATTATTACACCTAATATTTATAGTTACGTTAATATTCAATATCCCATATTCATAAATTGTAGATATAATCTTCACTATACTAGTCTCTAGTCACTATTATTGTCCTATTTGATAACGAAATCTATATATAATTTTTTAATGACATTCTTATATTTAATTTAATGATGTTTTGCAATTAAATCACACTTACTATTTCATTAAACAGGTTAACTATTTTATGAATTTTATACTTTACCCGTTTACTGATGGTTCCTTGGCATAGGTCACTTTTACCCGTTTTTCAAATATTGGGATTTATTTAGAGACACGGGAGTGAACTTGTCTATAAACTACTCTATTCCTAGCTAATTCCCAAACTTTTAATAATGTTGTTGGTCTGCCTCTTTAGTTTTGAATGAAATGCAATAGTTCTGTTGTCAAAATTATCTAAATAGCTTTTCCCCAAGAGAAAAACCAAAATGCAACCCTAATAATAATAATAATAATAATAATAATAATAATAAGTTACCCAAATTAATCGACTGCAGTTTTGTCAATTGAATCAAAGTCTAATTACAACCCGCAAAAATTACATTCCTGAATAAGTAAAAGATCAAGAAAAAAATCATAACTCAGTCTAAACAAAGCCGAATACCAAAAAGAAATGGTCTAATAAAACAGAACAACTTACTAATAAACATGATAATAATTGCAGTACATTACCTTGGCGTTAAAGTATTGTTTATATATATATATATATATATATATATATATATATATATATATATATATATATATATATAACACAAATGAAACTGCGCCGGAAAATTCATTGGAATTCAAGGTGAGATTCAGCGCAGTTTCTGCTTTCATCTATTAAAGCCCAGCTTAACATTTCAGTACAGAACTGATCATCCGGCTTCAGCCACAATGCCTAATTTTTTATGAACAGTATGATTAGTAAACACAAAAACAACTCGGACATTCCTTAGATAAAAGTAGTAAATTTTAAAAATATTCATGCATAGATTAACATGATATAATCTCAAAGGTAACACCAATCTAGAGAATAAGCTTAATCATATAAAAAACCATGTTACAGATAGGTTTATTGACATGGGTACAGGAAATGTTGGATAGCTATTACTCACTTTGTGATAATATGTAATTGCTGTAGTGAAATCATCCTGCATGAATTACATACAACAACAAAACATAAGCCTCGGTCCAAAATTAATCATTATAACCAGAGACATTAGTTTAATAATTATGTACCGAGTACCAACAATTTAGACATGTTTGATGCATACATTCAATTATATTTATCAAAAAAAACTACATTGTAACATCAATTCCTTATTTACACTGATAAAACAGTGAAATATGATGAAACATCTTTGTAAAAATAATTTACACTGTCTGCAACTATAAATTAAAATCCAATTTGAAGTTTATAGGTATTATTATAATGTTGAATAAATTTCCCTACAAATGATGATACAAATGTATAGTTGTCCAAAAAAATTTATAGGAAGAACAGATATGCAGAATGTGTCACCAAGAGAAAGTGTCTTGCTAAAGAAGGAGATGCGGTTACTTTAGCCATAGGTCATTTAACATTAAGTAGCATATTTTATTCCTTTTCATGCGTTCTATTCTCTACCCGGGCAAACTTATTTGCATAACAATGTCCGCTAACAAATAAATTCACATCTGTTTTCATGGTTATGCTTGGAAAATCTATGAACAAATGACTTCTATTAGTCAATATACATTTATAATTCTAGTAGCTAACACTACACACCATGAAATACCTGAAACAAAACACCACCATATAAATGTGAATTTCATTTAGAAAAACAAAAAACATCTGATTTTCTACTCAAACATAGGAATTATTTATCCCATCCTCTATTAAGCCAAGAGTCATCATCATTCCCATGCTCACGGAACTTTTTCTATAAAAGTCAACACAGTCTATTTACCCAAATAATATGAAAAAACCACATTTCCAATCATACAGAAAATCCACATTTTGCTTTAAGATAACATACACAATATGACAAACTGGAAGATCATTAGATACCTGTAAGTGGTAAGTATATGCAAGACCCGCATAAGTGCTCACACTTGTTGTTGATAATGCAAGTGCTTTCTCATAATATGAAATTGCTTCTCGGTACATCCTGAAATGGTTCATATAGACAATCAGGATCAAGAAGTTGAGAATTACACATTGACACTAACACTAATTAGATTAAACTTTTGGCCAAAACAATCAACTATATATCGTATTACAAAACTAGCAGTTGAGGATATTCAAAAACATAAAAATTTAGCAAGATATACGTAAATAATTAAAGCGCCTACAAATTACAACAACCAAGTCTTATCCCACTAGGTAACAACCAACTCTTATCCCACTAGGTGGAGTCGGCTACATAAATCAAACAACACAATAATGCAATATATCATATTTTTATTCAAAACATTGACCTATGTCTTTCTTGATATTTTCTTCTAAAGATTTCTTTGGTTTTCATCTACTCTAGCAATAAGGCTACCCTCTATCTTATCTACTCTACTAAACATAGCCTCAGTATGATCATCCATATCCTTGATGGCACAAATATAGGCAGCAAACCAAACCCCTTTCTTTTCTAGGACTTTCCACAAAACATCTCTTGCACCTTATCATTTGCCTTCTTCAAATCAAAGAAGACCATGTGCAAGTCTTTCTATCTTCTATCCCTCCAATATTGCTCCATCAATCACCGTAGCAAATTGCTTTCATGGCCTATCTCTAAGGCATAAAACCAAATTGATTATTTCCAATTTTGGTTTCTTTTCTTAGTCTATGTTCAATCACCATTTGCCATAACTTCAGAATATGGCTCATAAATTTTATCCCTTTATAATTTGCACAGTTTTATATTTCTCCTTGGTTTTTATGAATCAAAATTAAAATACCTAGAAAATAACAAGTAACAAAAACATTATGTGTATAAATCAAGTCAGCTAGCAAACCATGTTTCAACTTGTCAAAAGATACCAGTCTGTATTCAAAAAAATTTATAGCTGAGAACACGAAAAATTCAAGTCAGGTGCACCAAGACATTTATCAACTTACTCCAACTTCCTGCATGCATGAGCGATATTGACTACAGTTGGCTCCCACATTTCACTTAAAGCGGTTGGGATGAGAGCTAATGTTTTCTCGAACCACCACACTGCTTTCTTATACCTGAATCAGAAATCACAATTACGCAAGTCAAAACCACTCAAATATTCTAAGTAGTGTGCAAACATGGCTGGCAAAATAAAGAAAACAGACTTGAACTGTTTGGAGATAAATAGACTATATTAAGAATCTTTGCAGATCAACACTTAATATGTTTTTAGTATAGAGTTAAAGCAACTCGTATATTGAATAAAACTGGGCCAGGGCATATCTATCAGTTTCTTCGCATACATAAGCATTTGCTTCTATTTTATAGTGTCATTTAAATTGCATGGATGGGAGAATTCTGCAACATGAACATTAGATTAAGTAACTTATAATAATTTGAGTTGATTGTAATTTCAGTCACTTTGTAATAGATAGTGTCATTTTAGTTCCCCACTACTATATTGAGCAAGTTTAGTCCTGTTCCTTTTCACTTATTACAATCGAGTCACGTCATCAATTTCTAATGGAATTTCCATCTTAATTGCGGTCCGTCCCTAATCGCCTTAATTGCGGCATTTGGCTCGTCTGCCTTCATTGCAGCCCCCAACACCTTCAATGTGTTGGGTTTGAAGGGGTGGATTTAGTCTCACATTGCTTAGAGATATGGCTTGCGTTGTGTTTATAAGTGGGGACAATCACCACCTTACAAGTCGGGTTTGTAGGGATGAGTTAGGCTCAATCCAAAATTTTAAGATGGTATGAGAGCCTTTCGACCGGACCTTGGGCCGCCCAACATTTAAATCTACGCACCAAGCCCAAGAGAGTATTAGGCGTGAGGGGGTATTGGAAAAATCTCAAATCTCACATTGGTTGAAGATAGAGTATTGAAAGAATTTATATAGTGACACCGATCAACTTGCAAGTCCAGTTTTGTAAGGATGAGTTATACCAAACTCTAACATAGTATCAGAGTCTATCTTAGATCTATTGTTGGGCTTCCCACATCATCCATGCTTCGGACTCATTGAGGCCCAAGCATGATGGGGTGTGTTGGAATTTCCTCCTTGAACTCGATTTTGTAAGGATAAGTTAGGTCAAACTCTAACATAGTATCAGAGCCTATCCTAAATCAATTGTTGGGCTTCCCGCATCACCCATGCTTCGGGCTCATTGAGGCCCAAGCATGATGGGTGTGTTGGAATTTCCTCCTTAATTGCAGTCCGCCCCTGGTCGCCTTAATTCCGGCATTTGGTTTGCCTTCGTTGCAGCCCCAACACCTTCATTTTGTTGGGTTTGAAGGGGTGGATTTAGTTCCACATTACTTAGAGATGTGGCAGGTGTTATGTTTATAAGTAGGGGTAATCCTCACCATACAAGGCAGGTATTGTAGGGATGAGTTAGATCCAATCCAAATTATGAGATGTATCAGAGTCTATCCTAAATCACTGGTTGAGCTTCCTGCATCGTCCACATTGCAGCCTCGTTAAGGTCCGAGTGTGAGAGGGGATGTTGGAATTTTCAGTTTCATTGCAATCTGCCACTTGTCGCCTTAATTGCAACATTTCCTTGTCTTCATTGTAACTCCTAACACATTCATTGTGTTGGATTTGAAGGGATGCATTTAGTCTCACATTGTTTAGAGAGATGGCAAGTGTTATGTTTATAAGTGGGGTTAATGTTCATCTTATAAGTCGGTTTTGTACCGATGAGTTAGGCCCAACCCAAAATTTAAAGACTTTCCAATCATTTAAATATTTCATAAATTCATAATCTATTTAAAATGTTAATAAATTGAATCAACTAACCTTTTTTAAACTTTCTTCTGCTCAAAACTCATCAATATAAAAGTATTAGTAAAATTCATTAAAAATTCAAAAGTCTCAGACTTTCCTCTCTTCAAACTCCAATCTCACATCTTAAAAATTTCTTCAAACTATATCAATAATAGAGTATATAGTAGTTAGTGGTGTATACTGTGCCAGCTGTATTCGGTTAGTGCTAGCTGCTCTATATATAAAGAGCCATTGTATTCATTCTTATCATGAAATAGAATATTATTCTTTCTCTCTCTTATGATACTCTATCATGGTATCTAGAGCTCCTTTTTTTCCGATCCAGTGACCACCCATGGCGTCACCATTTCGCAACGACGGCGCCTTTTCTTCCTCTCACATCAAGCTTTCAAATCTGATCTCTGTAAAGCTTGATGATAAAAATTTCAAGCAATGGAAACAACAAATTGATGGTGTTGTTCGTGGCCACAAGCTTCAGCGCTTCGTCACAGGACCGGTGATTCCTCAGCGATCGCCTTCGTCTTCCGATCCTAATCTCAGTGAGGTGAATGATGCGTATCTTGAGTGGGAGCAACAAGATGCTCTCATCTGCACCTGGCTCCTCTCCACGATCTCCGATTCGCTGCTTCCGAAACTTGTTGATTGTACGCACGCATGGCAGGTATGGACGGAAGTTCACCGTTACTTCTCCACGTTGCTCACGACGAAAGCACGTCAGCTTCGCTCGGAGTTGCATCGTCTTTCCAAAGGTAATCTCGCAATTGAATCGTTCATGATGCGCGTGCGTGAAATCAATGAGTCCTTGATTTCAATTGGGGATCCTATTCCCCTTCGAAACCTAATTGAAATCGTTCTTAATGCACTCCCTGAGGAGTACGATTCTATCGTCGCGGCTGTCAATAGTAAGGAAGATCTCAGCTCTTTGGATGAACTCGAATCCTGTCTCCTTGCTCATGAATCTCGCTTGGAGAAGCATCGGAAAGCGATTCTCACGGAACCGGTGTCTGTTAATTTGATGCAAGCTCCGTCGTCAACCTCGTCTTCTCCGATGGAGCCTTCGGCGCCTACTACAGAGTCTTTTCCGACTGGCACTAGTCACGTGACCGCTCATGCTGAGAACAACAATTACAACACCGGAGGAGGCCGATCTGGACGTGGTGGCGGTCGTTTTGGCCGTGGCGGTGGCCGTTTTGGTAAGCCTCAATGTCAGATCTGTCACAAAACTGGCCATGACGCTTCAATCTGCTATCACAGGTATTCGCAATCTCCGTCTATGCAGTTTCTACCTCCTCGTGCTCCCTTCAATCCATTCCTGATGAACACTCGTCCAGTGTATGCTCCATCTTTTGGCTATGCTGCGCCTAGACCAGCTGCATCCACATCTTCTCTCCCACAAGCGTTTATGGCAAGTGCAGATCCTAACTTCAATAACCAATGGTGGTATCCTGATTCAGGTGCGTCACATCATGTTACACCTGATTCTTCTAATGTGTCTGATGCTCACTCTGTGACTGGTTCTGGGCAAGTTTACATGGGGAATGGCCAAGGTTTGTATATCAGCTTTATAGGTTCCATGAATTTTACCTCCCCTACCTTTCCTCACACACCTCTCACCCTTCACAATTTACTTCTTGTTCCTCATATCACCAAGAATTTGATTAGTGTCAGTAAATTTGCCCAAGATAACCAAGTTTTCTTTGAATTTCATCCGTATTTTTGCCTTGTTAAATCTCAGGCTTCTTCTGAGGTGCTTCTTCGTGGAGTTGTAGGAGCTGATGGTCTATACAAGTTCCAAAATCTCTCTTCTCAAGTGCCCAAGCCTCCCTCTAGTCTCAACTCTAGTGCTGTTTTAGGATCAAATTCTTATAGTCCTAGTACATCTTGTAATACTTTACTGCATTCTACAGCCAACAATGTTGCTATTCCTGCTTGTACTACTGCTATTCCAATCAATAAAATTGACTCTTCTTGTGTTACTTCACCTCTTGTTTATTCTACTACTTGTGCTAGTTCTGCTCCTACTCCTAATATTATGTCTAACAGCAAGTATGCTTTATGGCACACAAGACTTGGTCATCCTCATTATCAAGCTCTTGCTGAAGTGCTTAAAACTTGTCACATTCCTCTCCCTTCCAGGTCCCTAACTGAACTATGTATTGCCTGTTGTCTAGAGAAATCCCATAGACTGCCTACCTCTCTATCCACCACTGTTTATACACAACCCTTTGAGTTAGTTGTGTGTGACTTGTGGGGACCAACTCCCATACATTCATCAGGGGGTTACTCCTATTTTTTGACATGTGTAGATGCCTTTTCTAGGTTTGTTTGGGTTTTTCCCTTGAGACTCAAGTCTGATACCTTTACTCAGTTTGTTCAGTTTAAAACCATGGTTGAGCTTCAGTTTAACTGTAAAATTAAGGTTGTGCAAAGTGATGGAGGTGGTGAGTTTAGATCTCTCACCAAATTTCTCACTGATCTTGGTATTTCTCATAGGTTTACATGCCTTCATGCTCATCACCAGAACGGTTTAGTTGAAAGAAAACATCGTCACATTGTAGAAACAGACCTGGCTCTATTAGCTCACTCTCATTTACCACTCAAAATTTGGGACCATGCCTTTGTTACAGTTGCTTATTTAATCAATAGGCTGCCTAGTGTATCTCTTGCCCACCAATCTCCTTATTTCAAGCTTCTTCGCAAAACTCCAGATTACTCTCATCTTAGAGTCTTTGGCTGTGCCTGTTTTCCTTTTCTTCGCCCCTATAATACTCATAAATTGGACTATAGATCCCAAGAGTGCATATTTCTTGGCTACTCCATTAACCATAGGGCTATAAGTGTCTTGCAGCCACTGGTCGTATCTACATCTCTAAGGATGTTTTGTTTCATGAGACACGATTCCCTTATGCTTCTCTATTTTCTTCAACTTCTCCTGCTGCTACCACATCTTCTTCTCCTCCCACTTCTGCCTGGTCTATACCAGCAAGTCCTCTTTCTGTAGCTCCTCTCCATCAAGTTATTTTTATCCCTACTACCACTACTGCTTCTGGCAGCAGTTCTATGTCTACTCCTGGGCATGCTCTCAATTCTCCTATCAGACCACCTTCCAGCATTACCTCTCCTGCTCCCAGCAATACATCTTTGGTCTCCCCTAATCCCATCACCTCACCTATCACTCCTGCATCTCTCACTCCTCTCACCTCTGATATTGCAGAGGCTAGTACTATCTCTCCTTCTTCTAGTCCTGAATCTGTTGCTCATTCCAGTCCTGAACCAGCCCCCCATCCAACCTTTATTCATCCCTATAATACTCATTCCATGCAAACTAGAGCCAAAAGTGGCATTATAAAACCTAGACTTCACCCCACCCTTTTACTCACTCATGTGGAACCTACTACTGTTGGTCAGGCTTTGGCCTCTCCCCATTGGTTTCAGGCCATGAAAGATGAATATCAGGCCCTGTTGAAGAATCAGACTTGGACCTTGGTGTCACCATCTGTTTCTAGGAAGCCAATTGGCTGCAAGTGGGTATTCAGGGTTAAGGAGAACCCTGATGGTTCCATCAATAAGTATAAGACCAGGTTGGTGGCTAAAGGCTTCCATCAGCAGGCTGGTACTGATTTTACAGAAACTTTTTCACCTGTGGTTAAACAGGTTACTGTCAGAACTGTCTTATCTCTTGCAGTGACACACAAGTGGCCTATCCAGCAAATTGATGTGAACAATGCCTTCCTGAATGGCACCCTTGAGGAAGAGGTATATATGCAGCAACCTCCTGGTTTTGAAGCTCCTGACAAGACTCTTGTATGAAAGCTGAATAGGGCTATTTATGGGCTAAAGCAGGCTCCTAGAGCCTGGTTTGACAAGCTTAAGAGCTCTTTACTGCAACATGGTTTTCATGCCAACAAATGTGATCCTAGTCTATTCCTGCTTCATACTGCAAACTTAACTATAATGGTATTGGTCTATGTTGATGATATTATCATCACTGGTAATTCTACCCCTTTCATTACCAAGCTTATCAGCAAATTAAATACTGATTTTTCTCTAAAACAGTTGGGAAAATTGGAGTATTTTCTTGGCATAGAAGTTACTCATTTGGCTAATGGTTCACTCTTTCTTTCTCAAGCTAAATACTTAACTGATTTGCTTTCTAAGGTTAACATGCTCAATGCAAATAGTATGCCTACTCATATGGTATCTACAAGTAAACTGTCAAAAGTTGGCTCTGCTGCTATTCCAGATCCAACTCAGTTCAGGTCCGTTATGGGGGCACTTCAGTATGCCACTATTACCAGACCTGAAATCTCATTTTCTGTAAACAAGGTTTGCCAGTTTTTATCTCATCCTTTGGAAGAACATTGGAAGGCAGTTAAAAGGATTTTGAGATACCTAAGTGGTATTCTACATCATGGATTACTCATTCAGCCTGCTCCTGCTCATCAACCTGTATCTTTGCTTGGGTTTTGTGATGCTGATTGGGCATCAGACCCTGATGACAGGCGCTCTACTTCAGGAGCCTGTGTGTTCCTAGGCCCTAATTTGATTTCATGGTGGTCTAAGAAGCAACAATTGGTGGCCAGGTCTAGTGCTGAGGCTGAATACAGGAGTATGGCCCAGCTTGCTGCAGAAATCCTATGGGTGCATTCCCTTCTTCTTGAGCTTCACTGCAAAATCTCCATTCCCAAACTTCTCTGTGACAATCTCAGCACAGTCACTCTTGCACATAATCCTGTTCTGCATAATAGGACAAAACATATGGAGCTTGATATATTTTTTGTTAGGGAAAAGGTATTGTCCAAAAGCCTCATTGTTGAACATGTGCCAGCTATGGATCAATGGGCAGATGCTTTAACCAAGCCACTTTCAACAGCCAAGTTTCTTCCTCTAAGGGACAAACTGAGAGTGTTCAACAAACATAGTCTGCTTGTTGTACCCTCAGTTTCTAAGGGGGACTAATAGAGTATATAGTAGTTAGTGGTGTATACTGTGCCAGCTATGTTGTGCCAGCTGTATTCGGTTAGTGCTAGCTGCTCTATATATAAAGAGCCACTGTATTCATTCTTATCATGAAATATGAAATAGAATATTATTCTTTCTCTCTCTTATGATACTCCATCAATCAAAATTTCTCAGAATTTCTAACTTCTAAAATTTATAAATAATTTATGTCTCAAACCAACCAGATACCCTGAAATATTATGATAGAAAATGAGAACTTGACAAGGAAAATAAAATTGAAAATAAGACTATATTTTGCTTAATTTTAATGCAGAGGGACTTGATTGGCTCAACAAAAACTTGACGGATTGTTCATAGTTTAATCTTCAAACTAGAGATACTAAAAATGTTATTGAGCCTAATAACATATATCAGGAAGATATCCTTACTCTTTCATATAATAGGCAACAACTCCCAGCTCATTATACACAAGTGGATCCGATGAGCAAATTGACTTTGCCTGCATGAAAAACTGTGGAAAAATATAGGAAAGTTAATTGTGGTATGGGTGACTTTCCATAGATTCGTAGAAAAGGACCGGTTGATACAGTAACCAGTCATTGCTAGATTTTGATTAGGTGAAGAAAGATCAAAACATCCAAATCCTATAAAGAAATTGCACTGAACACTAACTAAACAGTAAAATGGACTGAAGCATATATGTAGTAGACTGTAGGCGTAGGATATAAAGTAGACTTTGTTTGAACTCTTCTTAAAGAACATACAAGAATGTAGTGGTAATCGTGACAGCCCCAGAGCCCCCCAAAGCTTCCGAACTGACCCTAGAATCTTTCAAATTATAATTTATATACCTGTTCGGCAAGCTTATAGCTGTGAGTCCGCATGCATTCCATTCCAATATAAAGAGCTGGTAAATGGCACCTGGAATAAGAGAACATCAAGATTTAACCTGTAAAAGAACAATTTATAGATGATAAGAAGATTTCGTAAGACTTCATACTTGAGTTTTTAAACAAACAGAAGAAACAGACATACATGTGAGCCTCTAGTTAAGATAAATGATACAGATATGTGGTTCTAAAACCTACATTAGGGGTAGACTTATAATCAGTATATTTGGGTTACATGACGCAAAATATTCAAAGTGGTTCCACATCTTTCTAATCTTTTCATAAAACTGAAAAAACAAGCATGAAGGTCTTCAATTATCCATCAGCCCAATTTTCCCAATACATTTAAAATTGCCTTTTTCCTCTAAAGCGCTATGAGAAGTGTCCCGGCGGTGAAGCCCTTTGTGTTCCTAAAAGCAATTGCTCTCAAAAATTCTTCTAACCACCCAACTGCCCCACACAATATTACAGTCAATCTTTGTAAAACTGATATGGACTTCTAGTTATGCTGATAAGGATTAGTTATCTTAATTAGAATTTATTATTTTATTTATTTTTAATAAATTAGTATTTCAGAATTTTTAAATTTGAATTTCAAATTTTTAGAATAGGAATTAGGGGTCTTACCAGAATCTAGCTGCTAAATAGAATTGTTATCATTTAAATTTAAATGATAGTAATTTTAGGGAAAAGTAGTTATTGACCTAATTTAATTAGGGATTCTTATTCTACTGTAAGTCTGTTTAAAGACATTCAGATTATCAATAAAAATCATCAATAATTATCATCAAGAAAATACTTGTGAATTAAAGAAGGGACTCTATCAAGAGTCAAAGCAAAGCTCCTGCCTTCACCATAGGTCGAAGCAAAGCTTCTACCGCATCTAGGATTGTGTCAACACTGTAAGATAATAGAAATCGTGTCCTTCTCATTGATCTGAATAGAATATATATACATCAATGTGTAACATTTGGTCAATTATCTAATTATGATACAACATAATTATAAGAAACTAATTATGACTAATTATAACAAAATATTTTATTCAATCACACCCCCGCAGTCGAAGCGGGAGGTTCACGGACACTTAGACTGGTCCGAAAATCATCAAAGAGAATGCGAGGAAGTCCTTTGGTGAAGATGTATGCGATCTGATGTCTTGAGGGAACATGAAGGACGCGAGTCTGACCACGAGCTACCTTTTCCCGAACAAAATAAATGTCCATCTTAATATACTTAGTGCGCTGATGCTGCACAAGATTATCAGATAGATAGATGGCACTAACATTGTCACAATACACCAAAGTGGCCTGAGGAATAGGAAAATGGAGTTCCAAGAGAAGATTGCGAATCCAACACTATTCGGAGACAACATTGGCAAACCCCCTATATTTGGCTTCAGCACTGGAACGGGAGAGAGTTGGCTGCCTTTTGGAAGACCAAGAAATAAGGTTGTCACATAGAAAAACACAGTAACCAGATGTAGAACGTCTGGTGTCAGGACATCCACCCCAATCAGCGTCAGTGTAGGAGATAAGCTTTGTAATGGGAGATGGGGATAAGTGTAATCCAAAATGTAAGGTGCCCTGAACATAGCGCAAAATGCGCTTAAGAGCAAGCATGTGTTCCGTGCGAGGGGCATGCATGTGAAGACAAACTTGTTGAACAGCATATGATATATCAGGTCGAGTGAAGGTAAGATATTGTAGGGCCCCTGCAAGACTCCGATACAAGGAGGGATCCTCATAAGAAGTGTCGGAGGAGGTGTTGAGTTTCTGTTTGGTGTCAACAGGAGTGGCTGATGGTTTACAGGACGCCATGCCAGCACGTTCAATGATCTCTGAAGCATAAGTGTTTTGACTGAGAAATATGTCATCAGGAAGACGAGATACTACAATCATGGTAGTCAAAATCGCGATCCTACTCGTAGGATCGTACGATTTTACAATCTTGCAACTGTGCACAGTGCCAGAGAATGACCAGAATCGGTTTTTGGTAGGCACGACCAGAATCGTCGTGATATCACGTGAAAACGATAGAATCACAGTTTCTGTTGAAAAACCCTAAAAAAGTTTTTTTTTAAACCTGAAAAGATTCTTTTCTACCTAATAACTAGGATAAATGATAATAACTAGGAGTAATCAATACTCAGCCACCTAATAATTAAGGATTTATTCAACTTCCCAAAATAAGTCATGATTAGTGTAACTTACCAAAATACATTTATTCATTCCAATTCATTCACGTTAAACTCTTTCACCTCTCTCACGATAAATAGAGTCACTATCTCACTCAATATTTCATTGAGTGATTTTGACCAACTCCAACATGAACTGTTTGGAAATTGAGTGAATTTTCATTATGTTTTGGTTAGAAGTTTTCAATTGTTATTTGCTACTGTTTTGAATGTTGTGTTGTTTTGAATTGTCTTAAATTAGTTTCAATGAATATTATCCTATGGAATTTCAGTTTTTTAAAGCAACTTTAGTGTTATTTTAATTTTATTTGTATATCATGTTGTGTCATATGCATATTATTAATCTATATGCAAAATATATATGAATTTTTCAATTTGGTAGAGGATCTTACGATTCGTGTTACGACCCTCCATTCACGATCTATTCACCCCAACCCGATCTTGCGTAGGATCTCGAGTCTGACTACCTTTACTGCAATACCCAGAAAGTAACCCAGAGGGCCCAAATCCTTCATTGCAAACTCAGATGCTAAGAGTGTCATAATTGATTGTCGGAGGACTTGAGTGGAGGTGATGAGGATGATGTCGTCTACATACAGCAGAATGTAGGTCATGTCTAAACCTTGTCGATATATGAAGAGGGAGTGGTCTGATGTGTTATGGCAAAAGTCAATGGTGGCGACATAGTCAGCAAAACGTTGGTACCATGCCCTAGGCGCTTGCTTGAGACCATACAATGACTTCTTCAACCGACATACATAATCTGGATGACAGAGGTCGTGGAAACCCAATGGCTGATGCATGTAAACAGTCTCATGAAGATCATCATGTAAAAAGGCATTTTGGACATTCAGTTGATGAATGGACCAGGATTTAGAGAGAGCAATGGTAAGCACTGTTCGAATGGTAGCGTTCACCACGAGTCTAAAAGTCTCATCATAATCCACACCTGCAACCTTTGACCTGCCATCACCTACAAGACAAGCCTTATAACGCTCAAATGAGCAATCAAAAATTTTCTTATGCCTAAAAATCCACATACATCGAATAAAATTAACATCACAAGGACGAGGAACTAAATCCCATGTCTTATTTCGAATAGGAGCATCAAATTCAGATTGCATTGGGGATTTCCAATTCGGGTCTGATAAGGCTAGTTTGGAGTTTTTAGGTATGGGAGAGATGGTGTGGTCAAAGTGAGAGATTGATAAGTTAAATATCGTGCGGGGTTTGACAATGCCTTTCATGCTTCGGGTGGTGATGGTTCGTGTAGGTGGAGGTGGATGCGGTTGAATTGGTGGTGGTGATGGAGAGTTTATTGTAATGGGTGTGTTGATCGAAGAGGTAGGAGATGATGATTGTTGGCTTATTGAGGGTAGCGGTTGGTCAATTGGGATTGTGGGTGTTGGTTGGTTATGTGCAACAGGTGGTGAAATTTGATTTTGTCACTGATGTATAAGGTAGGGGTGAAGGTCATCATCTAGGAATTCATAAGAGTGAGGTGAAGGGGAGTGTATCTTGGTGAAGGAAAATTGAGTTTCATCAAAGATAATATGCCTCGAGATTATTAAATTTCTTTGAGACAAATCAAAACACTTGTAACCTCTATGATTCGGCGGATAACCCAAGAAGACACAAGGAGTAGAGCGGGGTTGTAACTTATGAATGGTAGATGACGAAAATAATGGATAACATAGACAACCAAAGACTCTGAGATGTGTGTAGGTGGGATCACGATGATACAGGAGTTGTGTTGGTGACTGATTATGAAGTGTTTTACATGGAATAATATTTAACAGATAAGTTGCCATGTGGAGAGCATGATGCCAAAATGAGGGGGGAACAGAAGAATGAGCTAGCATAGTGCGTATCATATTATTAATGGTTCTTATTTTGCGTTCCGCTTTCCCATTTTGTGAGGATGTGCGGGGACAAGAGAAACGAAAAACTAGACCATGATCAGTGCAATATTTTTTAAAAAGCTCATTATTATATTCACCGCCATTGTCACATTGAAATATTTTGACTTTTTGTAAAAATTGAGTTTGAATGAGTTGAGTAAGTGATTTGAATGTTTCAAACACATGAGATTTTCTACTAATAGGAAAAGTCCACAAGAAGTTTGTAAAATCATCTAAGAATAAGACATAATATTTATGACCAGCAGAACTTAAAATTGGAGACGTCCATAAATCACTATGTAAAATGTCAAAAGGCATCAAAGTCGTAGTTTGAGAATCAAAAAATGACAATTTAACCTGTTTGCCTAAAACACAATAGTCACAAACGACAAAAGAATTAAAAGGTCCACAACATATGA
This sequence comes from Lathyrus oleraceus, assembly GCF_024323335.1. Taxonomy (NCBI): domain Eukaryota; kingdom Viridiplantae; phylum Streptophyta; class Magnoliopsida; order Fabales; family Fabaceae; genus Lathyrus; species Lathyrus oleraceus. The sequence goes on along the minus strand of NC_066582.1, from coordinate 323,461,101 downwards.
ACTTATTTTTGTGAAGGGAATTCAAAACAGACACGCCAGGATGACCAAGAAGACTATGCCAAAGACTGGATGTGAGACCGGCAAAACTGGGAGGAGTGGTAACTGGATAAAGATCTCCACGACTGTCACAGGTGATCCCCGTCTGAAAATCAGAGACAGTAAAATCAAAAGGGTGAAAGGAAACAGAAACATTGTTGTCAGTGGTGAGTCGTCTCACAGAAATTAAAGTTTTAATAATTTTCGAGGCATGCAGGACATGGTTAAGGTGAAGTCGTTGGTGAGATGTGGTTATTTGTGTGTGTCCGGTGTTGTGAATTGGAATTCCATGACCACTGCCAACAATGACTTTCTGATTTGAATTACTTACTGAAAAATAAGACGAGAGATTACCTTGTGATGCGGCTGTGTGAAAGTTGCGCCCGTGTCCATGTACCACTGATTGTCAGGACTGTGGAGTGACATGGTGTGCATTGCGGTCTCAATGTTTGTCGGTATCTGAGATGAGGTAGAGGTTGCATACACCTGAGGACGCTGTCCTAGAATGTCTGGCTGCTTAGGAGGACTGGCAGGGCGTGTCCACTGAGAGGTGGGATACGGACACGGTGGCATAGTCCATGGTGGTGGAGTCCAACCCTGTGGTTTCCAGGTTAGGTATTGTTGTTATTGTTTCCAAGGAGGAGCGGACCAAGGTGAGGGAGCGCTGGGAGCTCCAGACTGAGGTGCACTGCGGTTGCCACGTCCCCCTCCGCGACCCTGGTTGCCACAGGAGCGAGAACGGTTGTCGGGGCGACAGTTGCCACGCTGAGAGGTGTCTTCAGTAGGTTTCGGTTGAGTGGTGTGCATAGCAGCATGAGAGCCTGTGTTTGTCATCTTAGCCATACCGGCTTCTTCCAAAGTGAGCATGGAACGAGCCTGATAGAATGCCAGAAGAGGGTTGCTCTGACGAATCAAAGTAGCAACACTGCGGTAAGCTTCTGGGAGACCAGAGATCAACTGAAGGACCAGACGATGATTGTTGACAGGGGAACCGACATTTCTCAACTGATCAGAAAGAGCATCTTAAGACGCTAACAGTAAGCAGAGACATTGAAAAAATCCTCCATACGAGTGTTAGAAAACTCTTGCTCAAGAGTGACAACTCGAGCATTTTAGTTGTCCTGAAAAATATCTTCCAAGTGATTCCATGCTTCCATTGCAGTGGAGTTGGGTTCTAGAATAATGGTCAACAAATGGAATATATCCACTGAAGAACGGTGGCATCAAGAGTGGATCATTGTTCATGGTTGGCATCGGTAACGGCTAGTGGCTCTTTTCCGATAGATGGAACGATGTGATGCAGGCCTCGAAACGTGGTGTTCTTGGGCTGGCCGGAATCACCGGTATCGGCGGATTTTGTAGGTATCGGCGGATTTGTGGGTATCGGCGTGGTCTGAATCAGACATAGCTGCGGGTGGAACGATGAAAACACACAAACAGTAGAGATAGGTGAAAACACGTATAGAACATGACCACTTGTGAAAACACATACAAAACTCAAACACGCAAACAATAGCGATTGATTTGCGGAGGAGAGAAGGTGCGGTTGTGGTGTGATACGGAGGTGTCGATCATAGAACAGGGATCGGAATCGCGTGGGTCCTTGTGCACGGTGGTGTGCGACGGCAGCGGCGCAAACAGAGGTGGAAGACAAGAGAATAGGGTGGTTCTCGTGTTCGGCGACGGCGGCGGTACAGAGGACGGTAGTCCTGTTGCGGCGACAGACTTCAAGGAGGGAGAAGAAGCATGCGACGGCGGACTGTAATGAGGGAGAAGAAGAAACGCGTTTCTGCGTTTGCTTTTTTTTTTTAGAGAGAGGGATCGGTTATGATTGATACCATGTAAGATAATGGAAATTGTGTCCTTCTCATTGATCTGAATAGAATATATATACATCAATGTGTAACATTTTGTTAACTATCTAATTATGATACAACATAATTATAAAAACCTCGTCAATAGAAATTAGGAAAGAGATTTAGCATCATCTTCCTTAGACTCCTCTGTTCTTATAAACACTCACTCCCTTTTGTCTTCCTAAGCTTGTGACAACTTATTTTTCAATTTAACAAATTATCTAGAGAATTGCGAAGAACAAATTCGCAAAAGTATTGCATATAAGGCCAACCATCTAACCCAAATCGCAATGTAAAGGCCTTTGCAACTAAGGACCAGTTCAATTGAGCTTATTTCTAAGAGAAATCTATTTTTAGTGAGAAACAAATGTCAAAAAAGTTTGTAAAGAATAAACTTACTCTTATATTAGGGGGAGGGGCTGGGGTGAGAAAGTTCTAATAAGAAAAATCAATACCCGGGAAATAATCGAGCTGCAGTGCGGTAAGCTGACATAGCCTGATCACCTTCTTCTTGAGCTGCAAAGGCATTGCCATAGCCAATCCATGCAGGGGGGAATGTTCCATCTAGACTTGTAGCCTTGCTGTACGGTAGAAAATGATATTGAACAATAAGTTTTATAATGATGTTATAGCAATCAGGTACATAAAGATAGAGCCTTGATAATCCAAACTCATGCAGAAAATTTCTAAGCTAGACTAAACAAGCAATTTTGAATCCAAGAGAGAAACTGATATCTTAAGACACAAAGGGCGATATCAATTAACCGTTACCATGCTTCCTTTGGATATATGTACAGCTTAGTTAATGGCATGTGATTAACCACAATATTTTTATTAGATTAAAGACAGATATCACAGTTGTGGCCATAAAATTTTGTTTATGAGAAAAACAACAGCTGCATCAAATTGAAAATATTACAAACTATTTAATGTCATTGTTAATTGTTAAGAGATGTGGCTGGGCCTAAGTCATCCCTACAAAACCGGTTGGTAGAATGAGGACTGCCCTCACTTATAAGCACATGTTCAGACCATATATTGTCCGATGTGGGACTCTTAACAGTCATAAAGCCTTATAATGTGAAATATAAGAAATTTTCAGCATATTGCATTTTCAAGAAGTCAAACATAATTCCTACTAATCAGTTATTAATAGCGGCCGCCCAGGCACTATCCCGGGATTCTCTCCTGGTGCGGCAACCCTCCACTACCCAGTTTTGGAAAGCGGCCGGGAAAGCTGGGATAGCGGGTTGAGGGAGCAGAGCGCTTCCCGGCCTGGAGCGGTTTTCTGCTTTCAGGGCTTTTTTGGAGTGCAAAAAGACCTTTTAACACTTAAAAAGTTTTTAAATTGGAAAATCTATTGTAGTCATCCGTGTTTTCTCCTCTCATTCATGTATTTTTACCTTTCTCCATCGCGTTTCTTCTGTTTTCTCCTTTTTATTTTGTTCTTTATCCTATTCTTCTCTATTCATTGTTTTTCTATTCATTTTCAGGTTGTTTTTTCTTTCATATCATTGTTTTTTCCCTTTCTTTTAAAATATATTGATTCTTGGATGAATACGTAGATTATTCATATAATTAGTCCAAAAAGTTATCCCGCTATCCCATTTTTAGGGCCGGCCGCTCCGCTCCGCTATCCGGGATTAATAACTCTGCCTACTATAATCAATTAATAATAATAATAAGCTTTAGATGCTTCAATATCTCTCTTACTGCATAATGTTGAGGAGTTATGTTTACCTGAAATAACGGCGGGACTGGTCATATTTCTTGATACAATAGTAATAGCAACCAACAGCAAACCATGATAAAGCCCTAAACAACACCAATAAGATTTTTTTTGTTATATGAAGCAAAGGATTTTTAGAATACAACTACAAATGATAAGCAAAAGTCTAAAAATACAACTAATTCTTATATGTAGCAAAATCGGTAGAAGCCAATCAACATTGTCGATAAGAGCTTACTTTTGAGGATAATCCTTCACTAAATTGCATGCCATCAGATAGAGTTCATTTGAATTCCCAAGCTCCATAGCAGCTGCCAGATGTACTAATGTGCTCTTGATATGAAAAGGATCCTTCTCAAGCAAACTGTAATATCAGTGCCTAAGTTCAGATATTGAAAACAAAAAGAGAAAAAAAAAAAAAAAAGAGAAATGAATGGACACAATGAATGATGTAAGACAGCTTTATCTCGCCACTTAAGTCTCCAGATCAGACCCTCAACTTACACAAATGTTAATTCAAAACATTTCTGATATTCACCAGACTGATGATAGTATTCGGCTTTGCAGGCCAATAGATCAGTGTTGGTTTTCAGTGTACGACAGAAAGAAGGATTAGACTGGTCAGTTTTACAGCTCTCGTTCTCAAGATGTCTAAACTTGGCTTCTACAACAATTTCTTTGTCATACTGGGAAAGAAAAAGAAATAATCTTTCAGTTCATTAGTACAAAGCATTTGGATATAGGCAATTCCCATTTAGCACCTGCTATTACCTTCTTAACCAAACAAGAATAAAATGCTGAAAGCCATCCATCCTCACTTCCAAATTGCAATGATGAGATCAAATTAGTTTCTGGCATTCAACATAAAGGGCAGAAAGAGATTTGTAGGATCAATTTTGAATTAGACAGTATACTACTTAGACTATTTTTTAAATCATATAAACTTTAAATCAAAGACTCCATGGGAGAAGTGAAAAATTTACCTTCATCGCATGTAAGCATGTGATTTTCAATAAGGCATTCCAAAGCCTGACAATTTGCAAGCATCAAGGAAGAATTAGCTAACAACAGTCAGTTGAGAAAAATATAAGCATGCATCTATGCTACAGAAGATACATTCCAGAATGGCAAAAAAAGAGAAGAAAAAAAAGCAATAGAGCATTCTAAACTCTGAAAAGGCAACTGAAAACGTGAATCAATTCAATACTTCTTAATAACTATCTTAAGAAAATTTAACCAATTTATGCAGTAACGGACATGGTTATCAGAGGGTGTCTTATTATACATGCATGTAGTAGCTCGACTCGAAACAAAGCTGAACCCATTCAACACAAATCGTAGTGTCTGCCAGTATCTCATGGTTTCAAATTGTGGATCATGTCACTTGATGCGACAGCAATATGTAAGTTGCGGCAGTGTATGCATCCACATCACACTGCAGGTGCGCTTCTTTTGCAAAGCAACAGAAAACCCAGTACATGATGTGTACAACAACCACAATCAATCACAACAGACTTTATCGTGCTCACAAATTATTTTTCTATTTTCTATTTCTTCACATCAGACTTAGAGACAAGGTTTGAGATATTATTAAGTGATAACTTTAATAATAGATTGGAGATGTGTGATTTTTAAAACAAACAGTAAATAACAATACATGGTGGATATATAAAATGAATTCATGTCACAATGGCCACAATACGCGCCTCAGCAACATCTGTGACTTCAAGTGCCCCACAACTGCAACCCCAATTTAAACTTTGGTGTATCTATTTTGGACATGAATTCTACTTCTAGTATGAATCTTAATTCATTCTGATGACTTGCAACTTACTCCTAAACTTTATGCAGCCAACCACATTTTTGTCAACTTTGTATAAGGTTGTCAAATATTGGCCATGGTGGCAGCAGATTTGTTGACAACTGCCATGGTCAATTTGTGAAGGACGGCGGTGCCATGGCGTCTTATGGCGGCTTAGTATTGCAGACTTTTGGCTTTCCTCTAAAGGTTCACCCCCTGCAATATAAACTAATAACCAACCACTTTGTCTTTTGTCATTTTGATATTCTCATCTTGAAATTATTTTAAAATTCATAAATAATACATAAACTTATGCTTTTGGGTATGTCATTTGCCTATTTTTACTTTAGAATGTCATATTGTTATTGATCATAGGGAATTTAACCCATGGTAATGTTATTCAGAACCAGTTCCGTCTGAACAGCCAGATATACAGTGAGATGGATTCTGGAGCACCTTTAATCTCCTTTTCTAAGTACATACCTCCCTAATTACCCATCGACGTGTTTCTATTTATAGGCCAGTAGGCATTGGTTAAAATTCAACTAACCCCTTTATGTCTAACTATTATCTCTTCTAACACACAAGCATTTAACTTTTGGGCCCCTATCAGAAGTCAAAGGATGTATTGTTAGAGCTCAGTTTACGAATATGGGCCCAAAAGAGCCAATGGCGCACCAGCAATATAGGTCCACTGTTTAGGGAGTCTATGTTAGGAAAAATAGAAAGAGGCGAAAAGGGAATAAAAAGGTAGCAGTGTGTGGGTGTGTATTTTTCTTCCTCATTAATAATAATTAACACATTGCAGTTCCATAATTTCCAATACTCTTTGTTATTTTCCCTGTTGTGTGATTTCTGGTTTCCAACATGTATTGCATTAGAGTGGTACCTAATTGCAGTTTCCATAATTTCCAATACCCTTTGTTATTTCCATCTTGTGTGATTTCTGGTTTCTAACATGTATTTCTCTAGAGTGGTGCCTGAGGGACGATGCCCCATAAGACCCATGGTTAGGGGACTAAGAAGGGGAAGGAAAAGCAGCTGTTACTGTAGACGGGTATCACAACACGTATAACTTGATAGTATTAACACCCCTATAAGATATAGTAAGGAGAATATCAATGTGTACCTCATAGCATAAGGGATCCGCTTTTATAGCCGCTTTGTACCTTTAAGAAAAGCAGATGCAATGAAGATGAGCCTTTATCAAATCAAATTGGCACACATCATACATATCTAACTCCTCACCGAAGTGGCAAGCAATTATACTACAACCTCATACTAAATGTAGAATTTCACCAAAAAGTAATGTTTCCGACTGTGTTATATGTAAGTTAGACGATAAAAGGGACAAAATACCAAATATACTCACCACAATCGAGCCTGAGAACGGTTTTCTAGAGCTTCATATGCTTTGCCTCTCAAGAAACATATTGCAGAAGATATCTATTATAGCATTACAAAATACATTCAAATAAGGGGGGAAACCAAAATAAGGATCCTATCCAATCATAAAAACTCCATATTTTAAAGCAAAAGTTATTCAAAAAGTTTAACTTTAACCATATTTTCACATTCTAAAACAACATCTGTGTACTATTCTAGCAAATATCAAATTGAAGTATCAATCAATACTAACAGAAATCAAATCCAGCATGAAAGATATGCTCTAGAGGCACTAGATCAGTTAGGCTTTGTTTGCATATGGAATCAGATGGCACGGTGAGTTATGTGACGGAATGAAGTGGTATTCCATTGTTTGGATCATTTAAATGGAGTGGTATGGATTTCATTCCATTTCATCACTTACCACCCTATTTCTTCCCCTCTGATTTGGGCGGAACCAAGAATCTGTCCTGTTCCGTCCTAAAATTTACAAACGATGGAATAGAATATTCATTGCGCTCAATTCATTTTATGATATCCAAATAGCCTTAATCTAAAAGATATTATTTACTTTTGTCTCTTCCTGACCAATGTTGCTGAAATTATAAACAAATTTTGACCTATACATACAAATAAGAACCCCATTATAAAAACAAACTAATCAATATAAGCAGCAAAAAGAGCTCACATTGATTTCACGATCTTCACTATCTTTATCCAAGTACATAACATTAGAGTCCTTGGTATCATAAACATTTCCATTATCATCTACTTTGGCCTCACCCAGCATTGACAGACATTGATTCCACTCCTTCAATTCCTCCTTTAAAAAAAAATAATCAAAGAATATTATAGATTATTTTTAAATAGTTGTAACTTTATGAAAAATTAAATAAAAAATAAGCAGTGTATTAGGGAAGAGTATTACGAGGCACTTGGCGGCGAGGTAGCGGAAGCGGAGGTCACGGAGGACGATTTTAGATGCGTTGAGGAGATGGAAGGCACGGCGGTAGTGGCGGCCGAGGAAAAGAGCCTGTGCTTGCATGTAAATGTCGGCGGGGTCGTTGGTGAAGGCGGCGACTTTATCGGCGAAGAAGATCGCGGAGGAGTAGAGGTGCTTACTGACGCAATCTCTTACTACACCTCGAAGCTTCTCGATCTCTTCCTCCCTCATTTTGACTACTAGGTTTTGTTGTTCCTCTTGCTTTTGGTTGCTTGAATGGTTATGAATGAATTATGAATTCGATTTAACTTGCGTGTGATATTAAGGCCGAAAATTGAAAGAGATATGGGAGGGAAGGTTAAGGGCTTGTTTGAAATGCATCTTAAAAACTCTTTTTTAGTTTTTGAAAATTTAAAATTTAAAAACTTGTTTGAATATAATGTTTTGCAAAAGTGTTTTTAAAAACTCTTTTCTATTTTCAGTTTTTAAAAGTAAAAAAGTGAAACAGTTTAATTGTGTTTTGCTTCTCACTTTTTGGTTTTTAATATTATAAAACTTGAAGAAAAAACATAAAAAATTTATAATTTTCATTAATAACATTAATGTGATTTTAAAAGATTAGATTATCAAACAAGTTTTTTCATTTTCATATTTTTAAAACAGTTTTTAAAAATTATTTTATCAAACAAATTTTTTGTTAATTTTCTTCTTAAAAATAGTTTTTTAAAATAGATTTGAAAAATAAATTTTAAGAACTAAAATTGGAAAGTGTTTCAAACAGGCCCTAATTATCTGCGCACTTCACTTCAATCCGTAAGTATGGAAATCAAACATCCACTCCGTTGTAGTCTAGTTGGAAGTTTTTGAAATTTTAATTAATTTTTGTGGGAAAATATGTAATTTTCAAAACAGTTTAATATATTTCTTTCTTTAAACTTTTAAAATAGAGTTTAATTGAAATGCACCGACAGTGTAAACATATTTTACACTGTCAGTTAATCATAACAATTGATTTTTTAGAGAAGTTTGATTTTTTCTATAATCACATGTAAAGTAATCTAAACAGATGATTGTGATGTATTGATAGTATAAAAAAATTTATACTAACAGTGTAAAAAATTTTACACACACGAATGTAATGTTTTAACAATATTTCAATGTATTGTTTAAAGATATATATAAATTCTGTAAAAAATTATAGTTAGATTAAAAATTTATATCGTATAAATTATTTATCAGTTAAAATTTTATGATGTGTTTTTAAGACTTATATTGATAGTATTATAGGGTTGAAGCGTAAAAAAAATTAACGGTTATTTTTTATCGGCGAATTTTGATTCTCATATTTTCTGTTTTTATTTTTTACACTGACAAATTCAATTCATATCATTAATCAAAAGATATTCAATACAAGGATACATCAAAAATTGTCCAAAAATTGGTAGTTTTAACTAACATGTGAGCAACTGAATTCGCTTGGTGCTTTACAAACTTCACCTTAAAGTTGGAATGAGAAACTAGAAAGTTTTTAATACAAGAGATAATTAAACTAGATTCAGAATTAACCACCTTAGTTAGTGTGTAACGCTTGCACCACCAATTGAGAGTCACTTAAAAAATAACCTGATTTAGTTGTATATGGATGGCTGCCTACACCACTTCTTTTAAGGGAAGTGTTTTTGCCTCTATTATGGATAAGAGACCAAAATCCCAAACTATTTCAGCGTTGATGAATCTTCCTTTATTATCTCTTAAGCACCACTCTTAATTAGGTATTCGCTGTTAGTTATTAAACCCTACATCAACATGGCATTTCACTCATTCTGCACTCGAAGGATGCAGGGTCGGTCTTGAGTAAGGCCGAGATGGCCCTTAGCCCAGGGTCTCCAAATTAATAGGCCTCATTTTGTTTAAAAAAAGGTCAATTATATATTTAATATTATATTAAATAAATTATAAAATAGAAAATAACTTTGAACTTATCATTTGCCAAGCGGTCAAAAATATGTAATTTTTAAAACAATTTAATATATTTCTTTCTAAAAACTTTTAAAAGATATCAATGTTTGTATGGTATTAAATAACACGAATATAATGTTTTAACAATATTTCAATGCATTGTTTAAAAATATATATATTCGAATGCTTAATAACATGTTAATAAATATAAATTTTGTAAAAATTTATAGTTAGATTAAAAGTTTATATCGTACTCCCTCCGGTCTCATATGTAAGCAAAAAAAAAAAAAACTCACCCTTTAAGAAAGTGACTATATATTCATTTAAGTAATGGAAAATATACATTTTTTTCATATTTACCCTTATTTATTAATTTAGAAATAAATTAATATTTTTATTATAACCATTTAATGGTTAGTCAATTTTTATTAATATCTAAGTATTAATATTTTCTGGTAATTTGTTCAGATCAAACTCATCCATATCTAAGTATTCAACAATGGTGTTTTCATTTGTTGGAGTTAGAGCATTTTCACTTTCATTCTTTGGAGTGATATTTTCTGCACTTTCATTTGTTGGAGTTTGAATTGTTTGAGGAACTTTATTGTCTTCGATACCTAAATCAAAAGATGGAAACTCATTAGCTAAATGATGTGGGTTTGCCATTTTTAGAGTATAAAAAAAAAAAGAACAAGACTCATGGAGTTTTGTACAAGATGATACTGCACCATTTATAATAGGATATGACTTTTCAAAAGCCAATGATAACAAATGCAACGTTTCAGAATAAATGCTCTTTTGGAAGTGTAAAAAGTGGAGTTATTATAGGAATAAACATGAATATTGAAAAACTAAATTTGAGGGTAAAATTGGAATGGTATATTTAATTGTAACCATTGTAATTAATTTTTGCTTATATTTGAGACTCCAATTTTTTTTTTCTTACATATGAGACCGGAGGGAGTATAAATTATTTATTAGCTAAAATTTTATGATGTGTTTTCAAGACTTATATTGATGGCATTATAGGGTTCAAGTCTCGGCAATGGAAGTTTTTGAAATTTTAATTAATTTTTGTGGGAAAATATGTAATTTTCAAAACAATTTAATATATTTCTTTCTAAAAACTTTTAAAATATATCAATGTTTATATGGCATTAAATAACACGAATGTAATGTTTTAACAATATTTCAATGTATTGTTTAAAAATATATATAAATTTTGTAAAAAATTATAGTTAGATTAAAAATTTATATCGTATAAATTATTTATTAGTTAAAATTTTATGATGTGTTTTTAAGACTTATATTGATGGCATTATAGGGTTGAAGCGTAAAAAAAATTAACAGTTATTTTTTATCGGTGAGTTTTGATTATCATATTTTCTGTTTTTATTTTTGACACGAGCAAATTCAATTCATATCATTAATCAAAAGATATTCAATTCATAGATACAACAAATGAAAAATATTGCGCCTAGTACAAAAATTGGCAGCTTTAACTAACATGTGAGCAACTGAATTCGCTTGGTGCTTTACAAACTTCACCTCAAAGTTGGAATGAGAAACTAGAAAGTTCTTAATACAGGAGATAATTAAACGAGATTCAGAATTAACCACCTTAGTTAATGTGTAACGCTTGCACCACCAATTGAGAGTCATTCTAAAAAATAACATGATTCAGTTGTATATGGATGGCTGCCTACACCACTTCTTTTAAGGGAAGTGCTTTTGCCTCTATTATGGATAAGAGACCAAAATCCCAAACTATTCGAGCGATGATGAATCTTCCATTATTATCTCTTAAGCACCACTCTTAATTAGGTGTTCGCTATTAGTTATTAAACCCTACATCAATATGGCATTTCACTCATTCTGCACTCGATGGATGCAGAGTCGGTCTTGAGTAAGGGCAAGATGGCCCTTAGTCCAGGACCTCCAAATTAATGGGTCTCATTTTGTTTAAAAAAAAGATCAATTATATATTTAATATTATATTAAATAAATTATAAAATAGAAAATAAATTTGAATTTATCATTTGCCAAACAGTCAAAATATGTAATTTTTAAAACAATTTAATATATTTCTTTCTAAAAACTTTTAAAAGATATCAATGTTTGTATGGAATTAAATAACACGAATATAATGTCTTAACAATATTTCAATGCATTGTTTAAAAAAATATATATTTGAATGCTTAATAACATGTTAATAAATATAAATTTTGTAAAAAATTATAGTTAGATTAAAAATTTATATCATATAAATTATTTATCAGCTAAAATTTTATGATGTGTTTTCAAGACTTATATTGATGGCATTATACGGTTGAAGCGTAAAAAAAATTAACAGTTGTTTTTTATCGGTGAGTTTTGATTCTCATATTTTCTATTTTTATTTTTGACACGAGAAAATTCAATTCATATCATTAATCAAAAGATATTTAATACAAGGATACATCAAGTGAAAAACATTGCGCCTAGTCCAAAAATTGGCAGCTTTAACTAACATGTGAGCAACTGAATTCGTTTAGCGCTTTACAAACTTCACCTTAAAGTTGGAATGAGAAACTAGAAAGTTCTTAATACGGGAGATAATTAAACTAGATTCAGAATTAACCACCTTAGTTAGTGTGTAACGCTTGCACCACCAATTGAGAGTCACTATAAAAAATAACATGATTCAGTTGCATATGGATGGTTGCCTACGCCACTTCTTTTAAGGTAAGTGTTTTTGCCTCTATTATGGATAAGAGACCAAAATCCCAAACTATTCCAGCCTTGATGAATCTTCCATTATTATCTCTTAAGCACCACTCTTAATTAGGTGTTCGTTGTTAGTTATTAAACCTTACATCAACATGACATTTCACTCACTTTGCACTCGATGGATGCAGGGTCGGTCTTGAGTAAGGGTAAGATGGCCCTTAGTCCAGGGCCTCCAAATTAATGGGCCTCATTTTATTTTTAAAAAGGTAAATTATATATTTAATATTATATTAAATAAATTATAAAATAGAAAATAAATTTGAATTTATCATTTGCCAAGTAGTCAAAAATTTATTTTTAAACATGGTGGTAAAGGTCGGGGGTTCAATCCTCCTTGTTATACTTTTTTAATTATTATTGTATAGTTTTTTGATTATTTTTATTTTGTAATTGTTAATTTCATATTTTTCTTTCATTTTTAATTTCAATTTTTTTTCATTCATTGTTTAATGATCTTTTAGAGACACGAAAATATAAAGACTTAGTTGATGAATTTGTTTCAAAAAATATTTGGAGGATGACTCTTTTTAATTTATTAGAAATTTTAAGTTGTATGAAATGTTTTTTTATAGTTTGAACAAAACTTTGTATGTTCTTGTATGTTTTTTCAAGAATCTTTAACATAAGACCGTTCTTTCTTTGCTAATTTTATCATTTCATACATATTTTCGTCAATTATTTACTTTTACAATTTTGAGTGATGTTATGAATACTTAATAGTATAATCTAACCACATCATGTTATTTTTCAAGTTTATTTATGTCTTATAGATTGTCACTATTATACTATATATTTCCTTGGTAGTTAGTCATCTATTATGTTCTTCATATCATTTTGAATATTTTTAAACTTCGTTCTGTTAGCGTCGATATTTGATATGTTATCATTAGTATAAAATATATTGTTAATCTAGGCACCAACGTGAAGATATTTTCGCTTCCATCTAGTGTGGTAGTTTTTTCCCTAATAACTTTGATAAGGTTGTCTTAGATGAAATAAGATATGTTCCAATGGAGTTCTATGCACCATGGTATGAATATATTAACACAATCTTCTATAAATATATGATATGATAATTTTTTTTAAATTTCAATGTTTCTGAATCTTATTTTCTTTACAAATTGATTATTGTAAGGCTCTTACTTATGTAAGGATAATCTCTTGTCTAAGGCTTCCACCATAGCTAGCATATAATCTTAATTTGGTAATTTTTACTTATTATTAACTATATCAAGGTTGATTCTAATATTGTTTATACTATTTATCTAGACTTAGAAGAGGTTTTCGTAGTATTCAGGTTGGAGGAGGAAGTACTTATAGCTAATTTCAACGCTGACGAATACAAGGATTTGGTATAGAAGTGAGTTCAGTAACATATTTTCATTTGACGAATACAAGGTTGTTCTTGTAAAAAATTGTATTTTTTTTATTAGGGATCCATTTTTATTATTTTCCCAGGGCCTCTAAAAAGTCGGGACCGACCCTAGGTGGATGCCAAACGATCAAATGATCAATGGGATCATTATAAGAAGAATATGGTTTTTGAGTTTGAAACCAATCTTGCCTGACATGAAACGCTTGTATGCCTAACTTGTTCGCGTCCTCCATTCCATTGTTCCAAATCCAGTTATTCCTATTGTTCCAAATAACACATATCATAACAACAACTCTCCCTGCTACACGTTTATCTTCCTTGCTATAGATGTCGAGGATAAGGGACTTTGAATTATTAAAAGTATGTAATCTATGAGAAATAATGTGGTTCAAACTTGCATCATTCCATCACTGACTGGTTATCGGGCACCCAAAAAACACATGACATTCATCTGTTTCTCGCGATAATCTCTAGTCTTCCTATAAAGGTTTACTTGCAGGACCGGCTACAAAGTCCTAGACTTATATGTGTTAAGTATATGATTGTTTAGTTGATAAAGTATTTGAAATATTATGGGTAGTAAGTGAGATGCTTTGCAAACTAGAAATACAATAAAGTAAGGTGAAATAAAAGATAAAATACTGATGTAAATGAATGGAGCAAAATAAAAGTAATTTGATAAGTTAAATGACTTGAAGATAAAGGTGGAAGCAAAAGTACATTTTGTAAAAAGGTGAATTTTTTCTCTCAAACGCTTGATACTTCAAGTGCGTTCATATTACAATGCTAAAAATACTCCCCTTGACATGAAAATTACATCTGCTTAAGTAGTAGTAAAAAATAACTGAAAATAGGTTATGACCCATTCATGAAGTGCCACGTGTCGGAGCATACCACCCACGTTATTGGTAACTACCCATGTTCTGCTTCCCACGATTAATCCCCACCATGGTAAACTGACCTTCGACTTCGACAAGATTCTTCTTTCGTCGACCCAACATTCTGGGTTTTTTCCCTTGGCTGATCCAGCTTCTGATTGTCCCTTGGTCAACCTGGCTTTGTAACTTTTGGGTCGAAATTTGCCAACTAACAAATGTCCTTCCGAAAAGGCTGGTTTCGACTTGAGCTCTTCGACCGAGAAACCTGACTTTTGACTTTCCAAATTTCGGCTAGCCATCTAATCATTAATGATGTTTTTGTATGCAATGATGACTTTCCTGTGCTGTGATTTCCCAAACAAACTATCATCATAACTATCTACTATCTATGTCTTAGGATGTCAACTAAAGCTACCAACTCTCCCATTACCTCCTAGTTGAACAATTGTTAGTTGACCAACGCTTGACTATCCCTTGGTTTGCCTATAAATAGCCACGTTTTACCCTCAAATTTTTCTTCCTGCTTTTTCATTTGTGTATCTCTTCTGCAGCTTTCACAACAATCCTGGTTTTAACAAATTTTCTTTAAAGTTCCTAACAATGGCTTCCTCCATTCGTACCAAAGGTGATATCTCCTTCAACATTGGCGGCAACCCCATTGCATTTCAACTTAATGCAATGGAAAACACGAAGCGTATTCCTTAACCTATTTCTGCTGATGAAGCAGTGATAAAAAACTGGCAACACCAGATGCTCATTCGCTTTGTCATTGACAAAAAACTAGTCGCATTTCATGGACCTCTCCCAAACTCAAAATCTACACCAAAAGCAGTTCAAAGATCTTCAGCTTTCAATAAAGATGGAACTATCAACGTCAGATTCATGGATCTAAAGGAAAGGGTCTTCAGATTGATGCCTACCCCAGGCAACAAAGAATATTTAGCTCGGCTCAACAAAGTCCAAAGAAAATGCCAAGATCAGTGGAGAAGTGCAGGAATCTTCAACGTTATTCATATCTTCAAGTATGTTCATCGAATCAATCCTTGTATGATGTTGGCCTCTATGTATTTATAGGAAGGTTCGATCAACACTTTCCAGCTTCCATGTGGCATGTTGACACCGACGCTCTTCGACATGGCGACCATTACAAGTCTATCACCATTGGGCAACACTTTCGACCCCATACTTCCAACATAGACCACTTTTTCGTTTGGTCGCGCTAGTCTCCAAAACTATAATGAGGATCATCATGACAAGGATTATGTCGAATTTTCTAACGACGAGCATATCGCTTTTCTAACACTATGGCTCTCATATTACGTGTTATGTCCTGGCTTTTTACAGATAGCCAAAAGTTACATCGATCTAGCGATCCAAAACCATGAGGGTCGACAGATCTTTTTGGGTAAGCTTTTACTGGCTTCCTTGTACCAATCTTCGGGGCTCGCAACCCTTAAATTAAAATACCTTCATTCTATTTCCAAGGCCCTGAATTTTTCGAGCCCCATGTGGCTTTTATAACACTGGTTGAATGCGACTTTCAGATATCAATTAAAAGTCAAACATTCAAGTCACAAATGAATCAATTGTATAACCAATTTCAACCACTTTTCAAACCATTTCAATCCATTCCATGTCATTTTAAACCATTATATATGATTCTACACAAGAAAATACAGAGTTTGACATTTTGACCAATTTGTTGACTTTTGTCAACAGTTGACTTTTTGGTCAACTTTGACCAAAGTCAACCCAAAATCCCTAAACCCTAAAAACATCCATAATCATCAATTCAATGTCCTTTTACAAGAAAAATACAAGGAAAAGTGAATTTTGATTGATTGTTGACTTTGGTCAACAATTGACTTTTTTTATCAACTTTGACCAAAGTCAACCTTCCCATTTTTGACCCTCTCAAACCTAATGTAACACACTTGGCCTCCACACATCATCCAAAGGTATTGATTTGATATTCTTTGCTTGGTTTCTTCATTTTCAAGTAACTTGACCCATTTTCAAAATCACACTTACCATGCCATGACTTAGTCATTTTGCCTTGCCAATCATAACTCTACCTTGATAGACATGGTCCTGCATTCACCCATAATCAAATACCACAATCAAGTGATCAAACATGACACCTACATAGCCATTTGGACATACTAGCATATGCATTTGGCCTTGAACTTATGATTATGAGAAAGGCTCATAAAGGCTACAGCAAAGTCACCAAAACAAACAAAAAAAAAACCCACAATTCTCAAACATGTTCTTCATTTTATGATTCTGCAAGCCATCAAATACAAAGTCAACACAAGCAGAATGAAAAAATTGTTACAACTATAATCAAAATTCCTAACATCCAAATCCAGCACCAACATAACTTAACAGTTCGAATCCATTTCAGCAGGCAAGTATTGAAGGCGGTGCAAGGCTCGGTTCTGATCTGATGGCTTTCACGCTTGTTTTCAATTTTGCAGCTATCGTCTGTCAGTACTTATCTTCCCGGGTTGTTGTAATCACTGGAAGAGATCTGGCTCAGATTTGCAGTGACGGGTATGATACATGGACATGCCTTTTCCTTGGAATTCAAACTGAACTTTCAGTGATTGTGCTAGATCTTAACATGGTCTTGGGCATAGCACAAGGATTAAATCTTATTTTTGGGTGGCACTTGTTCACCTGTATCTTTTTAACTACCACTGGTGCTATTTTTAATATACTTCTCCTTGACATTGAGAAGACAAAATACCAAGGAGAGTTTGTCGCAGGCTTTGTATTATTATCTTTTATACTTGGACTACTCATCAATCAATCAGAAGTTCCACTTTCTGTGAAAGGAATAATAATAAAGTTGAGTGGGGGGACTGCATTTATGCTTATGGGTCTTCTTGGAGCAACTCTTGTGCCTCACAACTTTTACCTTCATTCCTCCATTGCATAGCGACATCAGGGACCGTAAAACATTTCTAAGGATGCATTGTATCATAATCACTTTTTTGGCCATCTTATGTGTCTTCAGTGGCCTTCATTTAGTAAATGATATGCTGATGACCATATATGCAAACACATTTTACAATACAGGCCATGTTTTGCTTACCTTTCAAGGTGCACTGTCATCAATGGAACGGGTGTTACGCAGCCTAATAGTTCTGCTTGGCTTTGTAGTCATTATGTTTCTTGCAAATCAGACTACTGCAAGAAAAACTCATTCCTAATCGAATCGGGAATACCACCTTGTAACTTTGTGACTAAAGGAAACATTAGCCGAATTGCTTCGAACCACAACCCGATTAACTCAAACCAGTACCATAGTAGGCCTAGCAAAGCACCACAAACCACATCAACATCAAATATCCATCAACCTGCACCTGGAAATCCATTCAAACACCAAGCCAAATTCAACATACAAATAGAAGCCTTAAGTCAGACTTAACATAATTGTGCTGCCATCAATAATTACCAACCAGTTCAAATAGGATAGCCATGGGTCTATGTACACACACAAATAAAGCAAGAAGTTATAGATAATAACAACAGGGAGTTAGGCAGGATGGCAATAGGACCATTAACTAATCTTATTGGCATAAGTCACAACTTACAACATATAACAACTTTCAGACTTTTCCAACGGTGCTTACCCAAAACTTAACTTAAGACCTTGGCTAATGGTTAGTTCGTAGCAGTGGAATATCTTTCGGAACTTGGCAACACGGCATTTCGAAGCCGGCTGGGCATTTTAACTGCACTGCAATACACAATTTCATTCACTGTGTAAGTTCATAATAAGCCAGTATAATGTACTAAATAACAATGTTAGCTTATTTGCACTCCATGACAAACTACAAACCTGTTGCAAAAAACTATTGTGTGGAAATTATGCAAAACAGACTGTTATGTGGAAATTTTGGAAAGGTTATTATGTTAACTTGAAGCCTACAACGGTAACTCTATCCGTTTGGTTCGTGACGGAATGAAGCAAGCCCATAGCTGATCGACCCTACAACGGGCCATTTCAAAACACATCATAAGCATACATGTCTAACAAACATAAATTCATGTACTTAGCAACATTCAAACAGAAACTTACACAAGTCACCAATTCAAAACCGACTACACATTCATATAGCAGGTGTATAGCTTATGACTTTTAACAGGTCCCTTAACAGGCTGCTACACCTATCTCATAACTACCCTTCAGAACAACAATGGAAATAACCCACTAAATAACGATAGTTAACTTTAACAGTTCAATTCACAACTAGCATACTCAATTATTTCCACATACCAAAGCCATTCATAATTTCAACCCAAACCAGAGTCACTTTGAATTAACTTGTAACTTGGACAGCAGGTCCTTAAAAAACCACTTCAGCTTAATCTCAATCTCCTTCTAACCTACAATATCCAGTCAAAATTCACTTCATTCATTAACCAACTAAAGCCAACTTAACTAACTAAGTCATGTATAACTAACTGAGTTCAATTCAAACTCAGTGAGCCAAGGTTAACTAACTCCCAACCTAAACCTAACTGAATCAAAACCTCATTCCAAGCCTAACCTAACTCCAAACCTAAACTCTATTTAAATAATTCACCTCTCTCATTTTCAAAACTTTGGAACTCGGTGTGAATCTATGCGAATTCTCTTGCAATCTCTTCCCTCACCCTCACCATAGCTCTATGTCTCTCTCATAGAAGCCATTGAAGCTTCAATTTCGCTTGAGCTAAACCACCACACTCTTACTCTGCATCGATCCAGTTCAGAAGAAGAAGAAAGAGACGAAAAGAAAAAGAAGAAGAAAGAATCAAGGTCAGAAAGCTTACCGGTGGATTCTTCGATCATCTTCTCTGGTATGTCATTTATCATTCAGTATCGTTTTCTTGTTCTGAGCTCACCAAGATGTAGCACCTAAGGTAGGGAGTGGAACCCCCATAGTATTAGGGATTGATCTCCACCGAACTCCATTTAATTTGACTTGTAAACCGTTAGGGTTCTTCTATTCAGCGATTCGATTCAACCGGTACAAGAGTTGTTTCGTAATTTCATTGTCATATTCATGCTCAACTTGATATCACGCATCCAATGGTGGTGGTGTTTAGGTGTAAGCCACTACCGGCGCTAACGACGGACGCCAGCACCGTGAACCACAGGGAACGGAGAGGTGAGACTGCGCGCACTTTAGGATTCATTTGAACTCTATTGACTTGGACAAGTCAACAGAGCTGTGAGGTTTGAGCTTAGTTCAATCAGGCCCACTGATTTCCCTTTCACACCACACACATCACCAATGCACCCCCTAATGACTTTGGAAAGAAATAGATTTGGGCATAACCAAGCCCATTAGCATTTTGCTGATTCACCACGTATTTCTAGTGCGCACCCCCCTGAGCGCTGGAAGTATTGAATGGGCTCAAACGCAGCAAAGTTCATTTTACTTCACACACCACTTTTTTTTTGTCTTTCGCTTCCTGCACAAAAAAAACTACTTTGGGCTCATCGTGCAGCCCATTAACCAAATCTTGTTTTACACTTCCATTTTAATTGCTTTTTTCTTTTATTTTCTTAATTGATTTTTTGCAATGTAATTAGGTTAATTAGGATAATATTAGATTAATTAGTTAATTTTTGACAATTAGGAATAAAATCTTGATTTTTAGGATTTTAGCTTTTAATTAGGGTTTTATTAGAATTTTAATTAGGACTTTTTATTAGAATTTTAATTAGTACCTTGATTAGATTTTAATTGGTCTTTGATTGAATTTAGAATCATCTCATTTTCAACATTAGGATTAGATTTCAATCTTTAGGATTTAATAAACTTTGAACCATGGTTAGAATTTGATATATTTTGCAATTGACCATTTTACCCTTTTAGGCTCATTTTGGTATTTTGATGTTAGAATTGCATGCTCCCCTTAGGATTAGATTTCAATCATTTCTTAATAATTGTAGGACTTAACATAGGCCTTTTAATCAATATTTTGACATGCTCCCTTAGGACTTCTAACTTCTAACTTAGATTTTTCAATCAATTTCTAATGCATGATCACTTAGGATAGTTTCTAACAATTACTAACTTTGATTAGATCCTAACATAGTTCCCTAAAATCAAAATAAAACCCATGATTAAATTGATCAAAATCAATTTTGATTAATTAAATCCTTTGAACTTGTATAATCCTACTGTCTAAATTGAGTGACCAAAAGACACTTGGTCACTTAATAAGACTTTTCTTCCAAGCTGTGAAGCCCAAGGCCTCAAGACAAGATCTTCAATCAAGGCATCCTCAGTCATACCAAGCAGCGGATTATTCAAGCACATCAAAGGTGGCATCTTCAACATTTGTTAAATCAAAGTTAGAAGGGTGCGACACAAGCCTTAAGCAATAGAGAAGGAGTGAGACTGGAGTATTCCTACCCCCATTCTGAGTATCTTTGGATATGGGACGTATGACCTAACGCTTATTGTATTCACCTATATTCATAGACTTTAACACAATTCTAACCATATGATTAACGAGTCAATCTTCATAAAGCAAAAACAACAAAAAGTAAGGACAACAATCAACAACTTATTAATCATGAATCAAGTTGTACGATACGAGCCTTAAGTAATGGAGAAGGAGTGAGACTGGAGTATTCCTACCCCCATTGTGAGTATCTTTGGGTATGGGATGTATGATCCAACGCTAATCGTAATCACCACCATTCATAGACTTTAGTGAAATTCGAATCAAACGATTGATAAGGTCTTCATCATTGCAAGAGACAACTACAAAGACTCTTCTCCTTCCACTTGAGAGTTAATGTGATTTCATCCAGTAACTATCAAGTCTTTCCATTCCATTCAAATCATTTCAATCTCAATCATCCATTTCTTCTCGCCTCCAACCAATTTCTCTTCAGCCCTAGTGGGCTGAACTACGAAAGCTCTAATTTCCTTATTGCACTATAAGGATACGTAGGCAGGAGAACCCAGTTTCTTCGCGAGCTACCCTATTTATCAAGCAATCATTCTTCATTCATGCAACCTATACCATCTTTTTTAGATCAAACATATTTCTCCTTGGACTCCTTGTATATCCTTTTAGGACGTCCTGATGACAGTCCATCTCTACAATCGAGAGTTGTTTGGCTCTTATCCCAAACATTTAATTCATTCTTTTTCGGCTAACACGTCACTTTGCTCTTCAATTAAGAGTTTATCCTTCTCTTGGATCCAAGATACTATCCTGATTTGATCTCGAACTGTCGATTCCCCAGCAAGTGATACATTACTCCTTACATTGCATTTATCCCTTGACTTAGTGTTTGTCTTTTGAGCCCCTGCTGCTTAGACAAATATCTCTCTCTCTCTCTCTCTCTCTCTCTCTCTCTCTCTATTATCGTAATTCTGAACTACGATTGCTTTGATTTTCTCATTTCACAATGAGAATACGTAGGCACGGGGATGTGAATCCTTGGCGAGCATACTTCTAATTATTCCTCTTCCGCCTTAGGGCATCACTCATATCTTTCACCCTTCATTATCTACCTTCGATCATAAACCGTTCACCCAGTGACATATCTGTCTCTTTGATATCGAAATACACTTTCTTTGGAATCCCATACATACCCTTTTAGGACGCTTAACGAATAGTCCGCATTTCATACCTAGAGTTGTTTGGCTTTTATCCCAAACATTTAATTCCTTCTTTTTTGGCTAACACCCTGTCGCGGTCATAGTTGTTTCCCTCTATGGTAGAAATCTCATTTCTCTTGTGGATTCCAATACACTTTCACCTTTCGATTTCAAACAATACTTATTCAGTCACTTATTACCAAGTTCTTCTATTCTATGACTCCGGTCACTTCATTCCGTTCATCCCATGATACATTCTTATTTTACCTTCCTTCACTCCACGTAATATACCTTTATCTTTGAGCCAAATACATTATACCTTTGTGCTTCATCTTGTACCTCCTTGTGAACCAAGAGTTGTTTGGCCCTTACCCCAAACACCTATTTCCTCTCTCTTTTCGGTTGTTCCAGTATAGTGATACAAGTGTTATACACCCTCACTTGTCGGTTCATACCTGTTTACTCTTGGGTTCACGTTTTCACCCTTGTTGGAGTTCAAATAACATTATCCTTTGGTTCAGAGCATAATTTTGATCACATTTATTTTCACCTCCTACCACTAGTTCCTTGAACTACGAAGCTCCTAATTCCTCATTGCACTATGAGGATACGTAGGCATGAGGGCCCCAATCCTCACTGGGCACTCTATCTATTTCCCTTCCTTTCCCCTTATTCTTTCACGAGTAATCGTTAGATAACACCTATTCGAGCGAGAACAACCCAAACGGTTCCCATGGAGTACCATGGATGTTTGGGGTGTTAATACCTTCCCCTTTCATAACCGACTTCCTTACCCAGTATATCTCTCCCCCCCGGGTTTTATCGATGTTTTCCCTTCCCTTTGGGGATAAATAAAGTTTGATGGCGACTTTATTGTATGTTCGAGCGTGAGATACATTCGGGTATATTTCCGCTAGCTTCAGATGGAAACTCGGTTGGGGAGTACTTTATTACTAGGAGTATTTCCTAGTCTCTAAAAGGAGTCGAGCCTAGTTTAGGTTGTTCCCTCGCTAGTTTAAGTGTTGAACTCATAGTTGTGCTCGCTTTTATTTATCGTATTTCTTATTTACTTTATATTATGGACACATCTGTTACATTGTTGTTGGGTTGGGATAGACTACATGAGAGGAAATCTCTGTAGCCGAGCTTAGTACACACATAGGTTAGACTCGTGGATAGTCGTGTACACCTGCGTTTCGCGCATTGGGTGTCACGAGAACCACACCCAAACTAGATTCACTTGGAAGTACTTTTGTCATGTGAGTATTCACTATGGCAGGGTATTTCCATTTTCGAGTCGATGACTCTGGGAGACCTTCTAGGAACCACCTTGGACCATAGTCCACATCTGTGAGGGGGATATGGGTTTTTATTGCAGGAAACCATAGACTCTACCTACCTTGATACTCATGTTACGTCGAACTTTTGAGCTTGCAACATGTGACACTTACAGCTTGTCCAAAACTTGCTAGAGTTTCGAATCCATGTGACTTATTATCATATCATCATTACATTATCATTCATCATGACAAATTTTTGCATATGCATGTCTTTTCCAGGAATCCAAGAGTCCATTCCATTTACCAAGTAATTGAAGTGAAGTATGAACCCCGAGAGAAAGAGCATCCATAATTACAAGTTTGTGGAACCTCAGTTGGCTGTATTGAGAGGACTTGGGGCACGTTTAGACCTGACTCACAAAGACGCCTTCAAGGAAGCGTATGGTAACCTTCTGGGTATCTTGAGCATCGAGGTCAACATCATCGTTGTGCACACCTTGATGCAGTTTTGCGATTCACCACTAAGGTGCTTTACTTTCCAAGATTACCAGCTAACATCGACATTGGAAGAGTACTCTCATATTCTGGGTATTATGACTAAGAACCAAGTGCCCTACATCCGCACCAAGGAACTTCCTAAATATCAAGATCTTGCTGAAGCTCTGCATATGGGAAATAAGGAAATAGAATTGAACCTGAAACTAAAGGGTGGAATCCATGGCTTCACCTCTAAGTTTCTCGTAGACAAAGTTATCACCTTCGCTGAAGGTGGAAGTTGGATGACCTTCAACGCCCATCTAACTTTACTTATTTATGGGATTGTCTTGTTTCCGAATATGAAGGAGTTCGTAGACTTAGCTGCTATTCACATCTTCCTGACTCAGAATCTGATTCCCACCCTTCTTGCTGATACTTACTATTCCATCCATGTGAGAACCCAGAAGAAGAAAGGGACTATCATCTGTTGTACCCCTTTGCTGTATAGATGGTTTATTTCGCATCTACCTAGCAAAGGTCCTTTCGTTGAGAACAAAGATAACTTGAAATGGTCCCAGCGGATCATGTCCTTAAAAGCCGAAGACATTCCTTGGTATTCTCGAGTATACAATGGTGTCAAGCTAATCCTCAATTGTGGGGATTTTCCTAATGTACCTCTTCTTGGTACAAAATGAGGGATCAACTACAACCCTAGGCTAGCATTGCGATAACTTGGATACCTTATGATGGGCAAACCTGATCTCAAAAGTGTAGAGGGTTTTGTTTTATACGAAGGGGTCGAAGAGCCAGAGTTGATCAAGAAGATTGTCAAGGCTTGGGGGTCGATTTTTCCTCAAGGAAGAGCAAAGATGGGTAAGAAGAACTGTATCGCCAAGGAAGCTTACACCAGTTGGGTCAAGAGTAGAGTTAATGAGGTCTTGTTGTCGTTCCCGCCCGAACCATCCATGAACCTCCAACCTCCTGAGCCAGAGAACCAACCAAATTCTGAAGTAGATGAATTGAAGAAGGTTATCAAGACCCTAGAGAAAGAGAATGCCGATCTCAAATTTAAGCTTGCTAAGATCTCATTGGAGAAAGAAACCTTAAAATTCAATCTGAATCAGAAGAGAGACCGAGTTCGTCAAGCAGATGATGAGGTACAAACAAAGGTTTTCAAAAGACTCAAAGTGGATGACACCCTCAAAGAGACTTATGCCATCCTGACAACCAAAAAGAAGCAGTTAGCCGAAGCCCAATACCGAGCCGGTAAAGCAGAGCTAGAACACATGGAGCAGATGAAGAAACTTCAAAGCCTGCTAGAAGCTTGTAAGAAAGAGTTGAAGGGTAAGAGAAGCAACAACAAACAGCTAAAAGTCACCCTTCGCCAAAACCAGTACGAGCTGAATCAGAGACTAGAAGAGATCCGAGGGCTGAAGGGACAATCACATGGGAACTTGAAAGACAGCAACATGCAGTTGAACAAGCATCCTGAAGACCCCTTCAATCGAGGGAAGACAGTTGTGAACAACATTCCAAGCAAGCCATATCACAACCCCCACCTGAAGGGAGTGCAATGTTGGGAAAGTGGGGCGCCTGCCTGTCTCCCAAATCTCAGGCTTACTACGAAAAGTTGTTATCCAATTGCTTCTAGTCGCTTGTAATTCATTAGATTGAGGTCTGATAAGACTAATGTGACCTTCTTGTAGCCGATGAGCATTTCCTTGATGTACTTGTATTCTGCTTTATCGACATTGAATAAAAGAGTTTCTCGATTATTGGCTTCATAAACTGTCTCTCTTTATTCGCTTTATAATTGCTTGTGTTAAATGAGTAAACTCGCGGATTCCCTGGAATTGTTTCCTTTACGAAAAAATAATAATGATGAATGCACATATCAAATCTTTTTGCATACATACATGCATCCACACATTTACTTGCCAAAAGCCGTCAGAAAACAAAATGCTTACACTCGTCATTTTGCCGCAGCAACAACGACGACTCGTCATCCGTACTACACATGTTCCAACAAGTCCAGAATCATGGCTGAATACGAAGCCGATAATATTGCCGTCCGCGAATCCCTTGCCCAGGTGCAAGGTGAGATGAACCTATTCATGAGGAATATGGAGACTATTCTCGAGATCCTCCAGTCTCGGAGGAACCCTGCCTCTGTTGTTGCCAACGTCACCTGTGCTGCTGGGGTGACCATTCCTGATGTTGCTGTTGGCACTACCGTCGACACTCCGGCGGAAACTGTTGTGCCTAACTCTGAGAACCGTCACATGGTCCCCATGGACTCTGCTAGGCTTGTTGCTGCCTACCCATGGGGAATGCCCCCACACCTAACCGCTAGTCTCGCCAGTGGGGGAGCTTTCTTCCCTCATCCGGCTCTCTTCGCCGTTGCCGCTGCTGGAAACCCTGGTTTCCCGTGGGCTCTCCCCGCTACTCAAACTACTTCGGTTGATGTTGCTGATCCAGATGACGACCAGGGTCAGGTCCCTGACGACCTCCCCAACGATGAAAAGGACTACTGAGGCTCGCGCCTCCACTTTCAGCTTCCCAACCTAACCGCTCAAGCTGCGAGCACTGGTCAGGTCCCGACCTTTCCCTTTAGTTACCTTAGGGCAACCTCCGTGCCCATGATGACATACCCTACATCCCAGTACGTGCAGACAGGGGCACCTCAGGCCCTAATGCTCAGTCTGGAATGCAATATCTTCAGCTTGCTAACGTTGCTCAGACCGTGCCACCGGGTTTCTCCTACCCGCCTCAGATGTGGTTCACCTCGAACATGCCTGCACCGATCGCTCCAGAAGCTTCTCGACCAACCAGTCAAGTCGCTCCTCCCGTTGTTGATTTGGCCAGACCTGCGGATTACCAGCTCTTCGACGACAGAATAAGGGCCATTGAGGGTTTCTCTTCCTTTGGCATATATGCTCAAGACCTCTGCTTGGTCCCGAATGTGGTGCTACCCTAGAAATTCAAGGTGCATGACCTTCCCAAATACAAAGACCTTAGTTGTCCCCGCAGTCACCTCACCATGTACTGTAGGAAGATGGCTTTACACATCGATAATGAAAATCCCTTGATTCATTGCTTCCAAGATAGCCTGGCTGGGGCCTCATTGGATTGGTACATGAGTTTTGAATGTTCAAAGATCTGGTCGTGGAGGGACCTCTCTGAGGCATTCTTGAAACAATATAAGTACAAGCTTGACATGGCTTCGACAAGGCTTCAATTACAGAATCAGTTGCAAAGATCTAATGAAACCTTCAAGGAATATGCTTAACGTTGGTGCGAAATGGCATCTAGGATTCATCCAACATTATCTGACAATGAATTGGTAGACATCTTCATGGGTACGCTGCAAGGGCTGTATTTTGAAAAGATGATTGGCAGTTCATCAATAAATTTTGCTGACATGGTAATGTAGCGGGGTATTCGTTACCTTTAGATTTATTGACTAAATCAAAAGTAAATCATACAATTCGAGTAGCCATCGCACTTCTATTTATCCAAAGGAAAGGTTAGAAAGCGAACAAAAACCGAGAAGTTTTATCAAATCAAAAACTAATAAAAATGTCAGAGATCTGGGTAAGGGGTTGGTTATGTAATGGGAAGGTTTTAAGCACCCAAAACATCCTTAGTACTCTAAGGGGGGCCTTTTTACAAATGTTGTAAGGTAGGTTGGTATTTGTGAAAATATTTGTGCAAACATGATTAGGGAGATGAGAAAAGAATATACAAGTTATTTACAATTTTGTGTTTGAATGGATGAACCCATTGCCTATGTACCATCTTAAAAAGGTAGGATTAAAACCTCGTAGTTCGGGATAAAAATCTCAAAAGAAGTTGGTGAATTGATTGGTCAAAAGCCTTAAGGTCTTTTGTTATCAAAGGGAGAAAACTCAACCTAAAACCACAAATCCACCATGTGAGGAGAGCTTCAACATGCTAGTGAGGGGTTAACCCTATAATAAGCATGGAAGACTTATAGTCCATCACTAAGGATATAAGTGAGTATTATATCAACCTCTAGGATAACTCAAACCTAATAGCTAATGTTTATGAAAAGGTTTAACACAAATGATCATTGGAACCACAAAAACAATTGAGTGAGTTGTATTTACAAATGAAAAGTATTCACAAAAATAAGGTCAAAGTTGACTTAAGATTCAATTTAAAATAAGTGTTATGAAAAGAGTTTGAAAAAATCAAAGGCATAGTGCCTAGGTTTCTAATTTTTGAAAACAATGTTAATGTTTGCACAAAAGTTTGGCTTGGGTTAGAGTGGAGAGAAGAAGAGAATGGCTAGGTCCTAAACATGCAAAGATGAGGGAAGAGAAATAAAACCACGTTGGAGTTCCCTTCTTGAGATCATAAAGATGATCCAAGTTGCTCCATTTCCTTTGGAGTTAGCAAGCAATAAGAAAATAACTCAAACAATCAAGCAAACAATCAATCAAGCTTCTAGGAATCTCCCAATTAGCTTTTGTATCTCTTATCTTGGATATCCATGACAATGGTTCTTCTAATTGGCTCAAGTTTAGGATCCCTAGCATACAAGAACATACAAATCAAAAAGTTCCACAATGCAATAGAAAGAATGGACAAGAGTGAGTTTAGAAATTAGGGGTCCTTTCAATATCATCTTCAAGATTAAGCACTATAAAGGCATGAGGCCTAGTTGCTCTTTGACAATTTATAGCATTCTAAAGGCATGAGGCCTAGTTGCTCTTCAAACTCCATTAGCATAGGCAAGGTCCTAAAATCTAAGTCCTTTCTCCATTTGCATTGGGTTCACACAAACGAAACAAAACAAGCACAATGGTATATACATAATAATATGCTCAAGTGAGCAAAAGGAAAATTGCATTAACATAAACATGAGCTCAAGCGAGCAAAGGGCAAAGGCAAATGAAGTAATGTGCAAGAAATTAAATTGCATTAAAGTAAATTGCAAGGATTAAATGCTTGAATTAAAAGTTAGTCATTAGTAGTTAGTGTTAGTGTGTCATAAGGCAATTTAGCGCTATGTTAAGCAATCGTAAGTGGATTAATATAGTAGTCACACCTATCTGAGGTCGGTCAATAAAACTATAGGCAACAAACACAAGTTAGAGACCATGACTAGTAAGCCAAGCTCCTACAACTTGCCATTCCAAAAGAAAAGAAGAATGATCTTGTGTGGATTTAGTTTTTTTGCTTGATCAAGAAGCAACCTATCTCTAATGCAAAGCAATTCACTTGGTCTTTGATCAAGATGAATTTGACTTGAATCAAAGAAGGTTAAGCCCCTCGTATGTCAAGGCTAACCACCAATCATTAACTCATTGATCAAAAAGAAAAAAAAAAAAAGAGGAGGAAATGGAAATGTACATAAATGGAATTCAAATGACATAAGCAAAATACATTGACCAAATATGAAATGAATCAACATCAATCAATGGTAAACAGAAGTGAGATGAAGCTTAGAAGTCAAGAAACAATAAAAATATTTTTGGTATTTTTTGGAATTAAAATAATACTTGAATTAAAATAAACAAATAAAGGTCAAACTTCAAATCCATTTCAAATCAACTTGGAAAGGTCAAATGGATCATCCTAAGTTCAACATGGTCAAACAGGGTTTGACAAAAAAATTTATCATTTTTAGAAACCAGAAACTAATTTTAAACAATTAAAAATGAAGAAAAATAACATAATTGAACTAAAATCTCAAATAAATCTCAAATCAATTAAGAAATTGATGAGAATATTTTTCATAGATTCATCATCATTCAAAGATGTTAAGAAAATATTTTTGGCATTTTTGAATATTGGAAACTATTTTAAATGAATTAAAAATAACCAGAAAAGAGAAAATTCACAAAAAATATTAAATGGAAAAATAAAAAATATTAAAAATCATTTTCAGAAACTAGAATTAAAAAGGGAAATAATGCAATTGGTCCCATATTTTTTGGATTTAAAATGAAGAAGTTATGAATTTTTGAAATAAAATGAAATAAAAGAAAATAGAATGGAAAATAAGAAATTAGAAAATATCTGGCGCGTCTGATCCTGATTCATTAAATGACGTGGATCATCACAAGGCTGATAAGCGTGCGCTCATGGTGGACCAAAGTCAGCAGCGAAACACACATATTAAATGAAAGTCATAATGTTCAAGGGCTAAGATTAGATCAGAAGTCTATCCAACGACCATGGACTCGTCCACGTGGGGACGGTGGTGGAAACCACCGTCTTCTCCAGTGAGACTCACCGTCCGGCCAGAATTTGCAGGTTTTCAAACCTTCATCATTTTGCACGATCCTTATATCTTTAGAAAGCTGGGGTGATGTACATCACCCATGTGCCATTGGTTTCCACTCAAGATCACTATAGAGAGAGAAATCTGAGATGGAAATTTATGGTGTTCAAACTGAACTTGATCAATTCATGAAATTAAATGCACAGATCAATTGCCTCTCACATGAGGACTTCAGAGGTACCAACCAACACAAGAAATGATCAGTATCCAAGCAGTTTCGAATCAAAAAAATTTGAACAACAACCTTTGAAGTGCAGCTTTACAAGGCACGATCTCCTCCAAGTCTTTGATGCAGTGTGTTCTTAAGATGACAAGGGAGCAAGGTCTAGGAATTGAAGCTCAATGATCAACCAATGAAGTTGAAAATTGAACTGGAAAATTGAAAGAGAAAAGCAAAATTCCTTTTAATGGAGGTTGGGTTTTCACTTCTGCGGCAGTTCAGACGCCTTGAGGTTGGTCTTGAATGAAGCCAGGCATGTGTATTTATAGCAAGAGATGATGCAAGCAACGACAAACTCGTGTGTACATGAGCTTGGGTCCTCCATGCATGGGCATGTACAGGCGCATGGGAGGCCCAAACTTGATTGCAAATGCAAGCTAAACATCAGCCAAATGAAATTGGACGTGCATATTTGATTAAATTGGCTTGTGCATGGAGTTTCAACATGTTATGCATAAATGAACACAACCTTTCACCTCTTTGAAAATACCATTTACCAAATTGAAACATAGGCATGTGGGTAATGGTTGGAAAGGTCTTGACATTAGGAACAAATGTTATGTTGAACAAAAATCCATTTGGTGTTGGGAAATTTATGAAAAC
This sequence comes from Lathyrus oleraceus, assembly GCF_024323335.1. Lineage (NCBI taxonomy): Eukaryota > Viridiplantae > Streptophyta > Magnoliopsida > Fabales > Fabaceae > Lathyrus > Lathyrus oleraceus. The sequence continues at coordinate 323,429,851 of NC_066582.1, read as the reverse complement.
AGGCCATGAAGTTCAATGTGCAAAACATGTGTATGAGAATTTTGCCAAAATGGACCAACTTCAAACCCTTATGTTTTAATGATAAAAGCCTCAAATGACAAAACCTTCAACATAACAGTTGTAGATATTTTCAAGACAATCAATTTGGATTTAAATTTTGCATCATTTGGATTTTTGATGAGAAAGTTATGGGCACTTGAAGTTGGACTTTTTCACATTTCAATGGCTTTAATCCAAAGTGACCTATAATGTTTTGTATTATCACATGTGTTTAATTTAGGATTACGAAATTTTGTCCAACATAACAAATTAATTCAACATCTTAAAATTTCCAATGCATTTTATCCCACCTCAAAATCATGAAAAATGAAGGAGTTAGGTGCTTGGGAAGTTGACCTAAAATTAGGGTTTCAGTCAAAATGACCTATAATGTTTTGAAATGAATGATGAATTTAAAAGTTTCAAATGGATTTTTGATGAACATGAAAGTTGTTCATTATGTTTTTAATAACATTTTGTCTCTTGGGCTCATATTCATTTGACAAACACATCAAAAGTTAGGTCTCGGTGGATTTCAAAATAGTCAGATGAATTGACTGATCAACTTCTCAAGTCCAAACTTCAAATCTTGATGAATTAATGATTGAGGACACTCAAATAAGCTCAAATATGCATGAAATGATGAATAAAATAACTTCCCTTGATTGCATTTGATCATGGATTGAGGTTGCTTCATGAGCAAGGCATAGTCAATGCACAGTTGAATTAGGGTTTCCTTGGGAAACAATCCTTAAGCCCTTTGGTTTATCTTGATCCAATTGACAAATTGATATACTTGGGAGGCATATATGATTATTGAGAGCTTTTGTGAACCATTGTCATTCTTTCTTTCACTTCATTTGGCCATTTCAATGAGTATAGGGGCCTCCTAGGAGCCTTGTATCACATGATTGCTCAAGCTACAAAACAAACAAAGTTAGTGACATATTTTTTGTGCTTTTGGTTAGTAAAAAAAATGAGAAAAGCAATAATATACAATTCAAGCATGCTTGGTGGTCTCAAACCAACTCACACAAGTCCCAACCCAAGGGTTAAGGAGCCAAGATGCTATGATCCTTGAGGCAAATGCAATGAGCAATGTCATGATGCCATGAGGGATCTTAGGGTCAAAATTAGGGTCTTACAGATGCCTCTATTTAAGGTCATTCTAGCCGGAGAAGTGAAGGTTAAAATCTACGTCTCGACGAGGTAGAATGAGCTTAAATAATAACAAAGACGAATTTTGGTCCCTAAGAGACCTCATGATGCAAATGTATGTATGCAAAAGTTAATACTCTGTGGGGATATGTGTCCACAAAGAAAAAAAGAAATCAGGAGAAACTGAAAATCCATATGAGTAATACACTCATAAATGGGACAAAGACTTTATGGGACTTTACTGGGGAATAAAGGGATAAATGCGTGAGCAGGTCACGAGTTAAAACTTGCTGAGACACGAAGGGATTCCATGAAAATAAATCAATGGAAAGACTCGAGCTGACGCAAAGATGCATGTATTGAGGAATATGCTAATATAGCAAAACTATCCACAAAGGATACTTCAGATAAAAATCCGGACACAGATGGGGAAAATCCACTAAGGGACTCAGGCTGGGAATACCCACAAAGGACTCAGCTAAGGGAGAAACAAATGAGGTATTACCGGTTACTAGGTAATAAGCTCAAAGAGACATGTGATCAAATCACCGGTATAAGGGTGAGAGACCAACACGCTCGGGGATAATGAATATATAAGACCGGTATAAGGGTGAGAGATATCAATCATCCAAAACATCTGAGGAAGACCTAGAAAGGTATATCAACTCAGGAAAATCTGACTCCACAGGGGACAAAAGTCATAATAGGGAGCAGAAGGAAGGAACACCAGGGATACCGGCTACTAGGCATATAATAGGTGACCAACCAGGCGTTAATTGGGGAATATGTCCAAGACACTCATCATCCGAAAGGAGGGCTAAAAAAGCAGACTCGATTACAGGATGGACATTTGATTCCATAAGGAAATACGAATCTTACTCAATTGGGGAAGAAAAGGACTTCGACTAAAGAGTGCATGAGATATATTATCTATTACCGTCAGAACGTAGATAACATACTCGCATGGAAGATTATCCACAACTGGTTACTGGGTTAATAAAGGATAAATCGACCAAAAAGAAAGGACATCGGGATACCAGCTAATGGGTATAAAATGATGACCAATCAAGGGGAGAAATAATCATTACCAAACAAGGGCAAATGAAAGATGACTCGCTGGAGATAAATTGCTTGATCAGAGCAATTATCCAAGAGATATATCACCGTTCAATGGGTGAAATACTCAAAAATGAAGGAATATCAATACCAAATATTGGATAAAGATAACCAACAAAAAGGGGATTACATCTACCTGTTACTGGGTAGAAAACCACAGAAGAGAGTAACCGTCATCGGTTAGGATGAACAAAAACAAGGTTAACTCTACAAGGGGACAAAATGGGATTTACAACTACCGGTTACTAGGTAGAAAACCACAGAAATAGGACTTACAACTACCGGTTACCGGGTAGAAGGCCACAGAAACTCCGCCGGGGAAAAGATGGACAATTACTGGTTACTGAGCAATCATTCGTCTAAACTACGGGGAAGTGCAGGGGAAATAACAAGAGTAGTCAGTCTAGGAACAAACTAGAGAGAGGCAACAAAACAAGACTCAACCCGATGAGGACATAACTCAAGGGAGAAATTCCATCCCAATACATGTTTAGGGAGGAAACTGAAATAAAAGTCATCCACGAGGACATAACTCAGTGGGGAATGCGGAAGAAAGGATAAACACTTTCTGCCTATGGGGCTGACTCTATATGGAGAGATCAGACATAAACATTTGCTTGTGGAAATATATATCACCAATTAGCAGGAGACAACAAACAAAGATATATGGCAAAGAATGCAACATGAATATTTGAATGTTATAATTATGCATGCATATGTGTGGTTCATGTATGACGAATGCTGACAAACAGACATATCTAACACAAACAGGTCCAAGAATCAATAGACAGACATCCGGTACTACATCTCAAGAGAGAAAGCCAGACCCACTGGAGAAACATCCAATTTGGTGGGGGCAACAACTACCAGGAAACACCGACATCTGTAGGGGAAAAGGGCCAAAGTTAAGGATCAAACAGAGTCGCTGCCGGGAACAAAGACTACTGCTAAGGGAACAAGTAGGATCACCGCGGATCAGAGACCGCTGTTGGGGAATACGCAAGGGATCACAATCACCAAAGCTGGAGATCTTCCAACAATACGCAGAGACAAGGATAAGATCAGTCAGAGAAGAAATCTACTGGGGATCTTATCAGAAGGTGATGTGGAATTCTGTGGGGAACAACCACTAAACAGAAGCACATCAAACAACATTCACTTCTAACCACGGAAGGAAATATCTCTGCTATGGAGAAGGAGAACCAGTCACTCCGCTGGGGAAGAAAACAACGCGTCCTCTTCAGAAGTTCCAACGCCAAACTAAAATCAGGTAAAGCCTTAGCTGGGGGAAGCTAAACACGGATAAGATCCGCCATAGAAGCAACTCTACTGGGGAAATTATCAAGGAAAGATATGGAACTCTATGGGGGAATTTCCACCAAACAAAAGTTCCAATAACCATCACATTTCCTCATACTGCTGGAGAAACCATCTCTGCCGAGGAAAAGGGAAAAACTGCTCCAATGGGGATAGGAAAATAAACATTTTCATCACCCGCTCTACTAGGAGGAAAATTATCCGGGAAGGAGGGAGCAAACAACAATCAGGCTCCGATCAGGCAACTCCACTAGGGAACAACTGCTGATGACTGAACCGGGAACAACCTATAGGCGATCAACTTGAAATAAATTGTTGGTGACCAAACTGGGGAAGTCTAATGTGAGCAACCCTGTTGAGGATGGATAGGAGGAAAACCTGTTGGAGAGAAATGTATGCGAATACACTGGGGGATAAGCTACAAGCCAACTTGTTGAAAAAAATCCACTCATGCTGGGATTTCCTGCTCACTCTGCGGGGGATTTCCAATCTGAATGAGGGAAAATCAACTTCCTCGAAGAAGATAACATGTCAATTTATCAATATATAAGGGATTTTAGGTCAATCCACACAAGGGGTGACAACCACATAATTGATAACACATATGCTAGATCCAGCCTCACTGGGGAGCTAGAAGATTAGGACCAAACTCCAAACTCTCTGGGGGAATCTGGGTGGTGTATCACTTTCTCTGTGCTCACTGAGGAGACAACCCTGAAAGATGATGAAGAGGATAACAGATATGCTAGGAATATGAACAAATGTCGTACCCTTTTGGAGATCATACTATCCTTGGGAGAGCACTGAAGATGTCCCAATTATCCTTTGAGTCATTTGTGAATGTTCACTTTGTTTAAAAAACAGTTTTATGAAAACTTTATTTGTTTAAAACAATGATATTTATCAATTAAAACATGCAAACATTTGTTGAACAGAAATAAATAAGAGTGCAAAGAATTGGATAAAGGCTCAAATTTATTTGATGGAATGGTAGTTGACCCAAAATTAGGGTTTCAGTCAAAATGACCTATAATGTTTTGAAATGAATGATGACTTTCCAAGTTTCAAATGGATTTTTGATGAACATGAAAGTTGTTCATATGGTTCTTAAAAACATTTTTGATCTTGGGGTCATCTTCATTTGACAAACACATCAAAAGTTAGGTCTCAATGGATTTCAAAATAGTCAGATGAATTGATTGATCAACTTCTCAAGTCCAAACTTCAAATCTTGATGAATTAATGATTGAGGACACTCAAATAAGCTCAAATATGCATGAAATTATAAATGAAAGAACTTCCCTTGATTTCATTTGATCATGGGTTGAGGTTGCTTCATGAGCAAGGCACAGTCAATGCACAATTGAATTAGGGTTTCCTTGGGAAACAATCCTTAAGCCCTTTGGTTTATCTTGATCCAATTGACAAATTGATATACTTGGGAGGAATGTATGATGATTGAGAGCTTTTGTGAACCATTGTCATGCTTTCTTTCACTTCATCTGGCCATTTCAATGAGTATAGGGGCCTCCTAGAAGCCTTGGATCACATGATTGCTCAAGCTACAAAACAAACAAAGTTAGTGACATATTTTTTGTGCTTTTGGTTAGTAAACAAAATGAGAAAAGCAATAATATACAATTCAAGCATGCTTGGTGGTCTCAAACCAACTCACACAAGTCCCAACTCAAGGGTTAAGGAGCCAAGATGCTATGATCCTTGAGGCAAATGCAATGAGCAATGTCATGATGCCATGAGGGATCTTAGGGTCAAAATTAGGGTCTTACAGGTAACTATTGGGAAACATGTTGAGAGTGGGCTGAAATCTGGGAAAATAACAGACACAACCGCACAACAGACAACCAATAAGAGTCCGTATGGGGGCTTCACTAAAAAGAAGGAGGGGGAAGCAAACGCTGTAATGGCGAAGGCTCGCCCCCGATATCAATTTCCGGTGGACCCTATATCGTATTATCCGTATTCGTACGTTGCCTCAACTCAATACCAGCAACCGTCTTTCTAGTACCAAACGCAGAAAGACAATCAACAATCAACACCTGCTCTGAAAAATCCAAACCAACAATATAATAGCGATAATAAAGGGCAAAACCGAGGTCAGAATAACAGAGGCAACTTTGGTAAACGTCCCTAGTTTGATAAGATCCCGATGCCATATGCAGAGTTAGTACCGTATCTGATCCATGTGGGAGCTATTGTACCAAGGGAATTGCCAACAGCTTCCCCTCCTTTCAATCGGCGCCACAATCTTAATGCCACATGCGCTTACCACGCAGGGTATATAGGACATTCCACCGAGGACTGTTGGACCCTCAAAAAGAAAAACCCAAGAGTTAATTGACCAAGGGATTCTGTCATTTTCCGAAGAAAAACCGAACATGAAGACAAATCCTTTGCCAAATCATAGTGACACGTCGGTCAACGCTGTGATTGAAGATGAAAGTACCCAAGTCATACTGAAGGTCGAAGAGGTGAAAACTATGATGTCCGTTGTATTACAAAAGCTTGAACAATTTGGGTTTCTAGAAGGGGTACATGATGATTTCATAGTATGCGAGTTCGATCCGGATGATTGCGAGCAGTTAAGAGGATGCGTGCAAGAACTGATGGATCAAGGGTTATTGCAATTCTCCAAATCTCAAGTAGCAGAAGAAGTGACAGTAATCGAACCAATAACAATAGTATACCGGAAAAAGAAAGTTGAAGCTCCCCCCAGGAGGATTCAGCCGATTCATTTCCGTGTTCCAACTCCATTTCCGTATCAGAATACTAAGGCAGTGCCTTGGAATTATGAGACCACAACGTATTTGGGAGGAAAAGAAATCTGCATTCCTGATACAGAAATCGTCAACATTGCTGGAATGGGAGGCATGACTCGAAGTGGTCGTGTATTCGCTCCTAAATACACTCCTAGGGTGTCTCCAGCACCCATCATTATCTCGTCTAAAGAGAAGGCAACTCCTACGCCGACTCTGCAGGCAGGGGCAACTGTACTGGCCACTCCGACCATGACAACTGCTCTGATGCTGACAAAAGTTATTGACAATAATAAAGTTGTTGAGGCCGAAGCGTCCAAGGGTAAAGAGCCGATGGTTCAAAAAGAACAGTTTGAAGATCACAAGTAGAGTATCACCTTCAAGGAAAGTCAGGAATTCCTCAAGCTGATCAAGAAGAGTGACTTCAAGATTATTGACCAGTTGAATCAAAAGCCCTTAAAAAAATCAATTTTGTCTTTGCTGTTGAGTTCTGAGGCTCATCGCAAAGCATTGCTGAAAGCTATAAATACCGCTCACATGATGCAAGATATCACAATCGATCAATTTGATGACGTGGATGCCAACATCATCGCCAATAGGTATCTGGGAATTAATGAAGCAGAGCTACCTCCTGAGGGAAAGGCCTACAACAAAGCACTACATATTTCGATCACATGTACTAACACTCTCTTATCCCGAGTCCTCGTTGATACTGGATCCTCGCTTAACGTACTACAGAAGTCCATGTTAAGCCAGTTACAGTTTAAGGGGCCCGAAATGAGGACGAGTGCATTGATCATTAGAGCTTTCGATGGTTCCCGAAGGCAGGTAATTGGGTAGGTCAATTTGCCTATCTGTGTTGGACCCCACCAGTTCGACATCACATTCCAAGTCATGTACATCAACCCAGCCTACAGTTGTCTGTTGGGTAGACCCTGGATTCATGCCGCTAGGGCAGTCACTTCTACATTGCACCAGAAACTGAAATACTTGATAGATGACAAGCTGGTAATTGTGTGTCGGGAAGAAGATTTGTTGGTTAGTGAACTCTCCTCCTTCAGATATGTTGAAACAATCGAGGTTCTGCTCCACTGTCTAGAATTTAAAGATGTCAGTTCCGCCACAACCAACAACAATCAATCATCTGCTACCATCCTATCCTCAACAAAGAGTGCCAAATAGACATTAGAGAAAGGCCCGTTTCCCGGTTGGGGTAAGGTCATCAATGTGGCAGAAAAGCGCGACGGGTTTGGTATCGGTTATCACCCGACAACACACAAGGTGAGTCCGAAGAAAGAGCAATTCAACCCTATCAAGTTCAGTAGTGTCGACTATCAAAGTGAGCATACCGTGGCGGTCATTGGAGAATGCAGTGGTAACAAGCCAAGGGCACCCAGCCTCGTTCGCAGATGTCCTACAGGATTCAAGCCTCCCAATTGGACAACCACCGTGATCCCTATGGTGTACTCGGAAAAAACGTAATGCATTTTTTTTCTCCATCCCTCATCCTCGCCCGAGACGAGAGGATAACTTGTAAGGTCCCCCATGTTTAAAAGTATTATGCGAATAAATAAAAAGGACTTTTTTGCATGCAAAACTTGTGTTCCCTTTCTTTCAGTTATTTTCCTTTTTCACTAAAAACAACGAAATGGCAAAAGATTTCTTTTCTTTACTCTTTTATAAAAAAAAACATACTAAAATAAGCTTATCATATGCAGAGCAAACAAAACCATTAATTATGACATGGCTAAAATCAACTACGAATTTGGACTTCCAATCAACCAAGCTGAAGACGACAGTGAGGAAAATTGCGAATTACCAGCTGAACTAGTACGACTCCTTGAGCACGAAGAGAAAGATATTTAGCCATACAAAGAGCTAGTGGATGTCATTAACTTTGGTTCTGAAACTGACAAAAAAATAAGTAAAGTTTAGGGCATCTCTTGCCGAGCATGTACACTCTGAGTTGGTAGAATTGTTGCGTGAATATGTTGACGTCTTTGCTTGGTCGTATCAAGATATGCCAAGGCTAGACACCAACATTGTTGAACATCACTTACCACTCAAGCCTGAATGTCCTCCAGTCAAGCAGAAGCTCAGAAGGACCATACCTGATATGGCACTCAAGATCAAGGAAGAGGTTGAGAAGCAGCTAGATGCTGGCTTCTTAGCCATTTCTGAGTATCCGCAGTGGGTTGCTAATATCGTTCCAATTCCAAAGAAGGATGGTAAAGTCAGAATGTGTGTAGACTATCGAGACCTCAATAGAGCCAACCCAAAGGATGACTTCCCTTTGCCTGATATTGACGTTTTGGTCGACAACACAGCTCAATTCTCCGTGTTTTGTTTCATGGATGGGTTCTCCGGGTACAATCAAATAAATATGTCACGAGACGATATGGAGAAGACAACTTTTATCACACCCTGGGGAACTTACTGCTACAAAGTCATGCCATTCGGCTTGAAGAATGCATGGGAAACATATCAGTGCGCCATGGTAACACTCTTTCACGACATGATTCATGAAGAGATTGAGGTTTATGTGGACGTCATGATTGCCAAATCCATAACTGAGGAAGATCATCTGGTAAATTTGAGAAAGTTGTTTGTCAGACTCCGAAAGTTTAAACAGCGTTTGAATCCGGCTAAATGTACTTTTGGGGTCCGATCAGGTAAACTTTTGGGTTTCATAGTCAGTCAGAAGGGTATCGAGGTTGATCCCGAAAAAGTTCGAGCCATCCAAGATATGTCAGCTCGCCGAACAGAAAAAGAAGTCTGAGGCTTCCTTGGGCGACTTAATTATATCTCCAGATTCATATCTCACCTGACGGCTACCTGTGAACCGATATTCAAATTGTTGAGAAAGAAACAATCGATTGTGTGGAACAACGATTGCCAAGCAGCATTCGATAAAATAAAAAAGTACTTGCAAGAACCACCAATCTTGGTACCACCGGTTCCGGGTAGGCCACTCATTATGTATCTCACAGTGCTTGATAAATTCATGGGTTGTGTTTTGGGTCAACGTGACGACACATGCAAGAAAGAACATGTTATCTACTATCTCAGCAAGAAATTCACTAAATGTGAGACCTGATACTCGCTTTTAGAGAAGACTTGTTGTGCTTTGACTTGGGCTGCTTGACGCCTTAGACAATATATGATTTGCCACATTACTTTATTGATATCCAAGATGGATCCAATAAAGTATATATTTGAAAAACCTGCTGTTACTGGTAGAATCGCTCGGTGGCAAATGTTGTTAACCGAGTACGATATACAATACGTGACCCAGAAAGCAATAAAAGGGAATGTTCTGTCTGACTATCTCACTCACCTGCCTATCGAAGGTTATCAACCGTTGAGGTTTGACTTTCTAGATGAAGACATCATGTTTATCAAAGACTTTACTATGCCAGGCTTCGAGGTAAGCCCTGAGGAAGGCCCCAAACTAGGATCATGATGGACGCTCATGTTCGACGGTGCTTCCAATGCCCGAGGTCATGGTATAGGTGTTGTTATCACTTCTACAACTGGTTTCCACCTTCCCTTTACCGCTAGATTGTGTTTTGACTGCACCAACAACATGGCAGAATATGAAGCATGTATCTACGGTTTAGAGGCGGCAATCGACTTGAGAATCAAAATCCTTGAGGTATTCGATGATTCAGCTCTGGTAATCAGTCAGGTGAAAGGCGATTGGGAGACTCGGGATAGCAAGTTGATACCCTACAAAGAGCACATCAGGAAACCGATACCCTATTTTGATGAAATCTCCTTTCACCATATTTCTAGGGAAGAAAATCAGTTAGCAGACGCTCTAGCCACGCTGGCATCTATGTTCAAAGTCAAATGGAAGAATGAAGCACCATCCATCCAAATTGACCACTTAGATGAACCAACACATTGTGTAGCAATTGAGGTCGATCCTGACGATAAGCCTTGGTTCTATGACATAAAGACATTTCTGGAGAAACAACAACATCCCGAGGGTATATCCATTACCGATAAGAAAGCTCTAAGAAGACTCTCTTCTAAGTTCTTCCTAAACGGTGATGTGTTGTATAAAAGGAATTATGATTTTGTACTGCTCAGATATGTGGATAGACACGAAGATAGTACAATCATAAAGTCCATACACGAGGGCTGCGAGGGTGTACATGCAAAGGGCCATGCTATGGCCAAGAAGATCCTCCGGGCTGGTTAATATTGGACGACAATGGAGGTTGATTGCTACAATTTTGTGAAGAGATGCCATAAGTGCCAGATATATGGTGATAAGATCTTTGTGCCATCAACTCTGTTAAATGTTCTAACTTCTCCATGGCCTTTTTCTATGTGGGGCATCGATATGATTGGGATGATAGAGCCCAAAGCTTCCAATGGACATCGATTCGTCCTAGTCGCTATTGATTACTTCACGAAATGGGTCGAGGCTGCTTCATATGCTAATGTCACTCGACAAGTGGTTACTCGGTTTATCAAGAAAGAGATAATTTTCCGCTATGGGATACCTAACAAGATCATTAATAACAATGCCAGTAACCTAAACAATACTATGATGAGGGAGTTGTGCGAAAAATTTAAGATCGAGCACCACAACTCTTCACCATACCGGCCCAAGATGAATGGTGCCATAGAAACAGCTAACAAAAATATCAAGAGAATCGTCCAGAAGATGGTCAAGACATACAAGGTCTGGCATGAGATGTTACCTTTCACTTTACATGATTATAGAACCTAAGCCCGTACATCCACTAGGGCAACTCCATACTTTTTGGTCTATGGAATGGAGGTCGTCCTATCGATCGAAGTCAAGATTCCTTCACTCAGGGTCATCATGGAAGTTGATCTTGATGAAGCTGAATGGGTTCAATCTCGGTATGACCAGCTGGATCTAATTGAAGAGAAGCGTTTGACGGCTGTCTGTCATGGTCAGTTATACCAAAGACGTCTCAAACAAGCTTTTGACAAGAAGGTTCTTCCTCGTGCGTACCACGTTAGAGACCTCATGCTCAAGAGGTATTATGTTATTCACTCAGACCCGCGAGGCAAATGGACTCCCAACTATGAGGGACCTTTCATAGTAAAAAAGGCCTTCTCAGGTGGGTCTCTAATCCTCACAACAATGGATGGGGAAGATTTTCCTTTGCTAGTGAATGCAGACATAGTCAAAAAATATTATGCCTAAAAAGAAATGATGAAAGCCCGCTAGATTAACCTCGACAAGGTGAATCTAGGCAAAAATGGCTATCCCGATGGACCAAAAAATGATTTGTCCATGCAAAAGTTAGGGAATACGTATGAAGCTCGCTAAGCCGAAAACCCGAAAGGGCTGCTTAGGCAAAAAGGAGCCTCCCAGTGGACAAAAAGAATTGAAAGATCCAGGAAAAAGTTAAGGATAAAGGCATTGACTATGATTCTTGAGTCCACACGCTACAAGCTAGATATCAGAGGGTCAAGGACCGATCCAATCACCGTCAGCCGAAGCAAGGTCTTGGGATTCAGATTATATGGTAGACTAAGGCCAATGTTGTAATCAATGGAGAAAATCATACAAAAATATTTCCTATTTCCGTTTCAATTATTTTTTCAATTTTTGCAACGTCCTCATTAATGGCGTTTGCATCCTTGTACTCACCATATGTAGAGATTCCATATTAATAAAATCCAGTCATTCCATCAAATATGCTATTCTATGTTTTGTATGCAAAATAATTGGCTTGTCTTAGTCACATAATACTTTAAAATTTTGGGGAATAATAAAAGTTACACTAAAGAGAAACACTTTGCATTATTGTTAAAACCCGATAAACTTGAAAGATGACCGGTGACTCAAAAAATGGTTCACTTGAACACCTGTGACACTCAATTGGCTAGGGTACCATGGTGGTTTCGGCAGTTTCAGGGTCCCTTAACATACAAAGGTTCCTTAACAATAGTGTCGGCCTCACTTAGGCTTCGAGGCAATTATTTTTTGATGACGAGTCGGAGTTCCCATCATAACAAAGACTCATCCCTACACATGACAAATGAACAAGAAAACATGCATCATAAAAAATAAGCATACATCATGCACTACATGAAGCATCTTCCTTACACCGGTGATAGAACTTCGACCACCCGTTCAAGCAAATTTCGGGCACGTAGGTATTTAATCACCTTCCACCTCGAATACCTGAAAAGCTCCCGCAATTCTTGTATTCAGGTTCAAGAAGAGTAAATAGGGGCAGCTGTTGTACCCTAAAATTTTCCCTCCCCTTTCTCACCTATGCATCTAATCACTCGATTAAGAGATAGCTTGCATACATTCTTAATTCATCCATATGCATCATTCATCATGGATTCAGAAGAAACTCGGGGCTTATGGAGCTAAGGTTTGTGTGGATGTCAAAGCTCAAAGGCATGGTCTAACAATATCATCAGCATGAGGGGATGTGAAACCCTAATGATGGTAGTGAAGGCTTAAATTCAACAAAGTTGTGATCAACCAACCCAGGGCCTTCAAAACCCTAATTTCTCAAGGCTTGATCTTAGGGAGCTTCCATAGGCCTTGTCCTGGCCTCCAAAACCCTAATCAGGAGACGATGAATTATATGGACTTGATGGCCTGACTGTGCTTCCATGACCCTTCAATCTTCACACATTATCAATATGCTTGGCCTAACCTTACTTTGGGCTTATAGGAGTTATGGTCTTGGTCCAAAGTCATGGTACTATCCATGTGATTATGGATACATCTATGGTCCTGGTCATCTAAACAACCAAACATCTCGTGTCTCTATCCACTTGTTGGTCATGCCATTGGTTCATGGATACTATGTCAAAACCCTAATCTTATGATTTCATTTCATGGTCTTGTTAACATACATCATTAGTCAAGTTATCTTCTTTTCAAAAGTCAAACATTCAAGTCACAAATGAATCAATTGTAAAACCAATTTCAACCACTTTTCAAACCATTTCAATCCATTCCATGTCATTTTAAACCATTATATATGATTCTACACAAGAAAATACAAAGTTTGACATTTTGACCAATTTGTTGACTTTGGTCAACAGTTGACTTTTTGGTCAACTTTGACCAAAGTCAACCCAAAATCCCTAAACCCTAAAAACATCCATAATCATCAATTCAATGTCCTTTTACAAGAAAAATACAAGGAAAAGTGAATTTTGATTGATTGTTGACTTTGGTCAACAATTGACTTTTTTATCAACTTTGACCAAAGTCAACCTTCCCATTTTTGACCCTCTCAAACCTAATGTAACACACTTGGCCTCGACACATCATCCAAAGGTATTGATTTGATATTCTTTGCTTGGTTTCTTCGTTTTCAAGTAACTTGACCCATTTTCAAAATCACACTTACCATGCCAATCATAACTCTACCTTGATAGACATGGTCTTGCATTCACCCATAATCAAATACCACAATCAAGTGATCAAACATGACACCTACATAACCATTTGGACATACTAGCATATGCATTTGGCCTTGAACTTATGATGATGAGAAAGGCTCATAAAGGTTGCAGCAAAGTCACCAAACCAAACCACAAAAAAAAACCAAACCACAATTCTCAAACATGTTCTTCATTTTATGATTCTACAAGCCATCAAATACAGAGTCAACACAAGCAGAATGAAAAAACTGTTATAACTATAATCAAAATTCCTAATAGCCTAACATCCAAACCCAGCACCAACATAACTTAACAGTTCGAATCCATTTCAGCAGGCAAGTATTGAAGGCGGTGCAAGGCTCGGTTCTGATCTGATGGCTTTCACGCTTGTTTTCAATTTTGCAGCTATCGTCTGTCAGTACTTATCTTCCCGGGTTGTTGTAATCACTGGAAGAGATCTGGCTCAGATTTGTAGTGACTGGTATGATACATGGACATGCCTTTTCCTTGGAATTCAAACTGAACTTTCAGTGATTGTGCTAGATCTTAACATGGTCTTGGGCATATCACAAGGATTAAATCTTATTTTTGGGTGGCACTTGTTCACCTGTATCTTTTTGACTACCACTGGTGCTATTTTTAATATACTTCTCCTTGACATTGAGAAGACAAAATACCAAGGAGAGTTTGTCGCAGGCTTTGTATTATTATCTTTTATACTTGGACTACTCATCAATCAATCAAAAGTTCCACTTTCTGTAAAAGGAATAATAATAAAGTTGAGTGGGGGGGACTGCATTTATGCTTATGGGTCTTCTTGGAGCAACTCTTGTGCCTCACAACTTTTATCTTCATTCCTCCATTGCATAGCGGCATCAGGGACCGTAAAACATTTCTAAGGATGCATTGTGTCATAATGACTTTTTTGGCCATCTTATGTGTCTTCAGTGGCCTTCATTTGGTAAATGATATGCTGGTGACCATATATGCAAACACATTTTACAGTACAGGCCATGTTTTGCTTACCTTTCAAGGTGCACTATCATCAATGGAACGGGTGTTGTGCATCCCTATAGCTCTGCTTGGCTTTGTAGTCATTCTGTTTCTTGCAAATCAGACTACTGCAAGAAAAAGTTATTCCTAATCGAACCGGGAATACCACCTTATAACTTCGTGACTAAAGGAAACATTATCCGAATTGCTTCAAACAATAATTCGATTAACTCAAACCAATACCATATTAGGCCTAGCAAAGCACCACAAACCGCATCCACATAAAATATCCATTAACCTGCACCTGGAAAGCCATTCAAACACCAAGCCAAATTCAGCATATTAATAGAAGCCCTAAGTCAGACTTAACATAACTGTGCTACCATCAATAATTACCAACCAGTTCAAACAGGATATCCATGAGTCTATGTACACACACAAATAAAGCAAGGAGCTATAGATAATAACAACAGGGATTTAGGCATGATGGAAATAGGACCATTAACTAATCTCATTGGCATAAGTCACAACTTACAGCATATAACAACTTTCAGACTTTTCCAATGGTGCTTACCCAAAACTTGACTTAAGACCTTGGCTAATGGTTAGTTCGTAGCAGCGGAATATCTTTCGAAACTTGGCAACACGACATTTCGAAGTCGGCTGGTCATTTTAACTGCACTGCAATACACAATTTCATTCATTGTGTAAGTTCATAATAAGCCAGTATAATGTACTAAATAACAATGTTAGCTTATTTGCACTCCATGACAAACTACAAACCTGTTGCAAATAGCTATTGTGTGGAAATTATGCAAAACAGACTGTTATGTGGAAATTTTGGAAAGGTTATTGTGTTAACTTGAAACCTACAACTGTAAGTCTATCCGTTGGGTTCGTGGCAGAATGAAGCAAGCCCATAGCTGATCGACCCTACAACAGTCCATTTCAAAACACATCATAAGCATACATGTCTAACAAACTTAAATTCATACACTTAGCAGCATTCAAACAGAAACTTACACAAGTCGCCATTTCAAAACCGACTACACATTCATATAGCAGGTGTATAGCTGATGACTTTTAACAGGTCCCTTAATAGGCTGCTACACCTATCTCATAACTACCCTTCAGAACAACAATGGAAATAACCCACTGAATAACGATATCTAACTTTAACAGTTCAATTCACAACTAGCATACTCAATTATTTCCACATACCAAAGCCATTCATAATTTCAACCCAAACCAAAGTCACTTTGAATTAACTTTTAACTTGGACATCAGGTCCTTAAAAAACCACTTCAGCTTAATCTCAATCTCCTTCTAACCTACAATAGCCAGTCAAAATTCACTTCATTCATTAATCAACTAAAGCCAACTTAACTAACTAAGTCATGTATAACTAACTGAGTTCAATTCAAACTCAGTGAGCCAAGGTTAACTAACTCCCAACCTAAATCTAACTGAATCAAAACCTCATTCCAAGCCTAACCAAACTCCAAACCTAAACTCTATTTAAACAATTCACCTCTCTCATTTTCAGAACTTTGGAACCTGGTGTGAATCTGTGCGAATTCTCTTGCAATCTCTTCCCTCACCCTCACCATGGCTTTGTTTTTCTCTCATAGAAGCCATTAAAGCTTCACCTTGAAGCTTCAATTTTGCTTGATCTAAACCACCTCACTCTCGCTCTGCATGGATCCAATTCAGAAGAAGAAGAAAGAGACGAAAAGAAGAAGAAGAAGAAAGAATCAAGGTCAGAAAGCTTACCGGTAGATTCTTCGATCATCTTCTCTGGTATGTGTCGCATACGCGAAAAACAACCGGCGGGAAAAGACACAGAACCGCCACCGTGCGTTATTTATCCCAAAGGAGGGAAAGGAAACGCTCGAAGTAAACCTGGAAAGGAAATGGTCTTACGACCAGAGATTGCTAGGATCGGGAGTCGGTTACGCAAGGGGAAGGTATTAGCACCCCCTCACGTCCGTCGTACTCGACGGGATCCATGCTCAGAAAGAATAGAATAAGGTTGCTGAATAACTGCTCAAAAACTGCACACACACTGGAATAGAACACAAGCGGGAGAAGACGGAGGAAGCGGACTCGGTAGGATGTCGCATCCTGGGCCTACGTAGTTTGTCAGACACAAACATCAGAGTCGACGTAGTTCGGGGATAGGGGGAACATGCTCTCTAGGACATCGCATTCTATGCATACGTATCTTCTCTAACCAGAGAAAGAATCAGAGCACTCGTAGCTCGGCTAACGCACGCCGAAACAAAACGCTAAACCAAAGACGCTGAGACGTCAGAGCAAACACACAACTGGAAACAGACTGCCAATGGCTGGTCTTACATCTGACTCCGAACAAACAAACGCAAATCGGAAACGAAATGCCAATCACTGGTCTTACGTCCAACTCCACAAAAGAAACAGGAAAAAGATAGCCAATCGATGGTCTTACATCTGACTCCTAACAAACACACACGAAAAGACGAAGGGTCTCGATTGCAACTAGGGCAAGAGAAAAGGAAGGTCTCGATCGCAACAAGGGCGAGAGAAAAGGATCAAAGTTAGTCGTTAGTCAAACTCGACAAGACATCGCATCTCGTGCCTACGTATCTCATCTGAACATGAGAATCAGAGTTGCCGTAGTTCGGCTAAACGATTTCTATTTGTTTTGTATGTTTTAGGTGAACAACGTCACTACGCAATCTACTAGATGCTCGAACTTTGGAGACTTACTCACCTGTAGTAGAAGGAGTTAACGTGTCCTTAAGGGAAGACAATGTTTGTTTGTGTTTTAGGAAAGCTCACGCAAGAAAGGAAGTCCTAGACGAAGGAACCGTGCTACCTTAATTGACATGCAAACGAGAGACTATGCGAAGTCTAGCAATCCTATGGGGATACAATCACACCACACAAAAACATAACATGAAGTAAACACACCAACAAGGGGGCTCAAACATCAAGGGTGAGGCTTTAGTCAAGGGGTCATATCAACCTCGACAGACAAGCCGGCTGGAAGGGTATTTGATGCTCTTAACCACTGACATTGACCGTCAGAGTGAGCAGATGAAAGGTAATGAGGATTGGATCTCATAGCTCTTAACCCGGGCCTGGGTGAGCTTGAATCAATGAAAACGTGGGGATCCAGAATGTGAGACCCTACTCCACTTGACTGACTCTATATACAAGGATCTGGGGGACGTGTCCAAGAGCATCAGCATGTAGTGCGAGCTTAATGAACGACTCAAACGATTAGCAGGGGATTGATTGCTAATCCCTTCTATCTGCCAATTGCCTCTTCACTTAGGAGGACTTGAAGTACATGGCACAAAAGTAAACAAACACAATCATTGCCTCTTAAGGAGGACTTCAGCCAAATGCCTGCCAAAAGAAACGACAGGGCTTCCAGACTACATGGAGTTAGAGGATGATTACCTAGGTGGTATACCAACCACAAGCAAAGCACAGCTCAAGCAATGAGCTAAAAGCGACTAAAGTACCTGTAAGAAAGTCAAACAAGTCAATATTCACATTCAGACAAATCCAACAGACAGTCAACAGTTACAACCAATATGCACACAAGGCAAGTCAACAACTCAAGTGAGTTCATCACCAAGGGACCTACAACACAACAAAGGTTAGTGGACAAAGCAAATTTGCATCTCAAGTCATAAGATTGCATCAACCACTAGAGCTAATTGCTTGAACCTGAAATACAAAGCTCAAAAAGTGAGTACCAACCACTAGTACCAAGACTAGGGTCAAAGGCAAAGCAAAAAGTCAAAACAGAAGTTGATATTCAACATGAAGCACATTTATTCAATCAAGAATATGTCCTAAAAAGGACCAGACTCAAATCCTAAGGCAAATACATCTAATGATCATGCTAAGGCAAAGGCAATCACAAAGCACACAATTGGACATCAAAAGTAGAAATTCCATATTAAAACAGAAATGAATCAAATAACCATGGAAATTTTTATGTGCACACAACATGTTAAACACAAGCATCATGCAAAAATCTAGAATTAGAAAAGCTCAATTGGCATGTCAATGAAAATGAACAAGATCAACATCAAAATGTGTGACACACATTGTCACACCATACATTCATGTGTCTAAAACAGAGATGAAAAATGATAAAAATGCACAACCAAGCCTCAAAAATCATGTAACATGTTAGGAATCAGCATACTAAACTTCATGGCATTTGGACAATTAATAAGCATTTCACAATCAATTGAAAGAAGCATGGTACATTTTACATCATGTTCAAATAATCCAACACCATTAAAAATCCAGAAATGATAAAATCAGAAAATCAACACCACAAAATAAAAGACATTCCAATGAACATGTGGAAAAAAATTTGGATTTATTTGGATTCATTTTCTATTTTTTATGATTTTTCCAATTTGAAGAAAATAAAATGAATTAAATGTGAAAATCAATTGGAAATAAAATATGAAATGCAAAACTGGAAAATGCATCCTGGAAGAATCGAACCATGTCCTTGTTAAAATTGAGGCGCTTGCAATAAAAATCAAATGAAATGTCCACGCCTGGAATCGAACCCAGGGCAATGTCAAAACGCCGCGTTTAGTAAAATCAAAGGAAAATAAAATGTTTTCGCCTGGATTCGAACCGAGGCGTGCTATGTTACAGGCGCTTCTACAGTGTCTTCATGCGCGCGAACCAGAGAAGCCCTAGGAACTGTTCATGAGCGATGGAGGACGGTGGTTTCCACCGTCTCCTTCGTTGGTCCGGCGAAGCTACAGTACACACTCATCATTTTTTTTTGCAGAATTTTACGTAAGATACACCAATGGACTCGTCTCTTCACGCACAACATGAATCTAACCTTAACTAAGCCTAACAGTCCATATATAATGCAAATCGAACGAAAACAAATTGCATGGCAAAACTTCAATTTACCCTAACTCACTCAATTTCCATCCATTTTTCAAGATCTTTATATCAGAATTATCAGGAGAACACGCACTACAATATTATGGCAATAAAACAAAGAATTAAGACAGTCGAATTTCTGACCTCTTGAAGAACAGTGTATGGATTCTGGGGATTCAAGCTTTCAAAAGTGTCCAAATCTTCTCCTTCACTTGTATATTGAAGCTTTAAACACGAATGGATGCTTGAAATGGCTTGGATCTTGATCAAATTGCAACTTCCATCTTCATGTTCTTGAGCTTGATGTGCATGAATCCTGGCCAAAAGCTTCAATCCAGAGCTTGATCCTTCATCAATAACACTTGCTGAACATGATTATGCAGTAAAATCAAGGTGTTATGTGGAGAAAATTCAAATTTGAGATGAGAGCAAAAAATGGAGGGAAAAATGATTCTAGATCTAGAACTTGTTAGAATGAACAATTCTGTTATGATTAAGCCTTTATACCACATGTTAATTACTTTGCTAATGATACTTAGGCTTGACTAATGAAAGTTTAATGCAAAAATGAGGTGTGTGACCAAATTGCAAAATTCACCTTATGCATGGCTCAATCCCACGTGAACAGTAGCATGCATGGTCCAATTACACTTAAAATGAGCTTATGGACATGATAGGATTGGAATTAAACTCATATGATCAACCAAATTCAAATTCTTCATTTTCCCTCCAAAAAGCACATGCATGGCCAAATGATCATGTGACATTATTTCATGCAATGCAATGATGGATTTGGAAAATATAGGTCATGATATGCAATTTGCAAAAAGAGTGGCCTAAATTGGAGTTTTGAATCAAAAGTTATGGCACTTTGAAGTTTCATGCACACTTGGTGATCATTTGCTCATAACTCCTCAACCATTCATCAGATGCTCATGATCTTGGACTTTTTGGAAATGGGAGAGAAAGATATTCAACTTTCATGTTGACCAAAATTTCATTTGAAACTTATTTGATGTTGGAAAGTCAAGTTGAATGTGGTCCAAAAACTTGCCATTTTTGGAAACTTGAAATTACAAGTCACTTTCCATTTTTGGAAACTTTTGATCTGGCTTCAAAACCTTCAATGTAGATGTTTGACATGATGAATAAACCTCTTTTGGACATGAATGAAGTGTCTCAAACCATTTCTCCACCTCCTAGCCCTCAGTTGACTTTCAGTTGACTTTTATGGGCCCCAGATGACCTGGCAATGCACTGATGACTTTGGGCCTCTAACACTTGGCAAAGTTGCTTCAAAATGATCCTTGATTCATTTAAGCTCTTCAAAATAGTCATGTGACCCTCGTCTCAAGGAAAAACCTTGCTCTCTTTGCACAGAGGAATTCTCTTGATGCCAGTTCTTGTTGATATGATGTAATGCAATGTGTAATGTTAATGACTTAAAAAAATGAAATGAATGCATGAATGTGGGTGCAAATTTGAGGTGCTACAGTATGTCATTTATCATTCAGTATCATTTTCTTGTTTTGAGCTCACCAAAACGTAGCACCTAGGTTAGGGAGTGGAACCCCCATAGTATTAGGGATTGATCTCTACCAAACGCCATTTAATTTGACTTGTAAACCGTTAGGGTTCTTCTGTTCAACGGTTCGATTCAACTGGTACAAGAGTTGTTCCGTAATTCCATTGTCATATTCATGCTTAGCTTGATATCGTGCATCCAATGGTGGTGGTGTTTAGGTGTAAGCCACTACCGACGCCAACGACGGACGCCAGCACGGTGAACCACAAGGAACGGAGAGGTGAGACTGCGTACGCTTTAGGATTTATTTGAACTCTGCTGACTTGGACAAGTCAACGGAGGTGTGAGGTTTGGGCTTAGTTCAATCAGGCTCACTGATTTCCCTTTCACACCACACACATCACCAATGCACCCCCTAGTGACTTTGGAAAGAAATAGATTTGGGCTTAACCAAGCCCATTACCATTTTGCTGATTCACCACGCATTTCCAATGCGCACCCCCCGAGCGTTGGAAGTATTGAATGGGCTCAAACGCAACCGAAGTTCATTTTAATTCACACACCACTTATTTTTTTGTTTTGACTTTTGCTTCCTGCACAAAAAAACTACTTTAGGCTCATCCTGCAGCCCATTAACCAAATCTTGTTTTACACTTCCATTTTCAATTCACACCTCCATTTTAATTGCTTATTTTCTTTTATTTTCTTAATTGATTTTTTGCAATGTAATTAGGTTAATTAGGATAATATTAGATTAATTAGGTAATTTTGACAATTAGGAATAAAATCTTGATTTTTAGGATTTTAGCTTTTAATTAGGGTTTTATTAGAATTTTAATTATGACTTTTTATTAGAATTTTAATTAGGACCTTGATTAGATTTTAATTGGTCTTTGGTTGAATTTAGAATCATCCCATTTTCAACATTAGGATTAGATTTCAATCTTTAGGATTTAATCAACTTTAAACCATGGTTAGAATTTGATATATTTTGCAATTGATAATTTTACCCTTTTAGGCTCATTTTGGTATTTTGATGTTAGAATTGCATGCTCCCCTTAGGATTAGAATTCAATCATTTCCTAATAATTGTAGGACTTAACATAGGCCTTTTAATCAATATTTTGACATGCTCCCTTAGGATTTCTAACTTCTAACTTAGATTTTTCAATCAGTTCCTAATGTATGATCACTTAGGATAGTTTCTAACAATTACTAACTTTGATTAGATCCTAACCTAGTTCCATAAAAACAAAATAAAACCCATGATTAAATTGATCAAAATCAATTTTGATTAATTAAATCCTTTGAACTTGTATAATCCCACTGTCTAAATTGAGTGACCAAAAGACTCTTGGTCACTTAATAAGACTTTTCTTCCAAGCTGTGGAGCCCAAGGCCTCAAGACAAGATCTTCAATCAAGGCATCCTCAATCATACCAAGCAGCGGATTATGCAAGCACATCAAAGGTGGCATCTTCAACATTTGTTAAATTAAAGTTAGAAGGGTGGGACACGAGCCTTAAGCAATAGAGAAGGAGTGGGACTGGAGTATTCCTACCCCCATTCTGAGTATCTTTAGGTATGGGACGTATAATCCAACGCTAATTGTATTCACCTTTATTCATAGACTTTAGCATAATTCTAACCATACGATTAACAAGTCAATCTCCATAAAGCAAAAACAACAAAAAGCAAGGACAACAATCAACAACTTATCAATCATGAATCAAGTTGTATGATACGAGCCTTAAGTAATGGAGAAGAAGTGGGACTGGAGTATTCCTACCCCCATTGTGAGTATCTTTGGGTATGGGACGTATGACCCAACGCTCATCGTAATCACCTTCATTCATAGAGTTTAGTGCAATTCGAATCAAACAATTGATAAGGTCTTCATCATTGCAAGAAACAACTACAAAGACTCTTCTACTTCCACTTGAGAGTTAGTGTGATTTCATCCAGTAAATATCAAGTCTTTCCATTCCATTCAAATCATTTCAATCTCAATCATCCATTTCTTCTCGCCTCCAATCAATTTCTCTTCAACCCTAGTGGGCTGAACTACGAAAGCTCTAATTTCCTTATTGCACTATAAGGATACGTAGGCAGGAGAACCCAGTTTCTTTGCGAGCTACCCTATTTATCAAGCAATCATTCTTCATTCATGCAACCTATACCATCTTTTTGAGATCAATTAAATTTCTCCTTGGACTCCTCCTTGTATATCCTTTTAGGACATCCTGATGACAATCCATCTCTACAATCGATAGTTGTTTGGCTCTTATCCCAAACATTTAATTCATTCTTTTTCGGCTAACACACCACTTTCCTCTTCGATTAAGAGTCTATCCTTCTCTTGGATCCAAGATACTATCTTGATTTGATCTCGAACTGTCGATTCCCCAGCAAGTGATACACTACTCCTTGCATTGCATTTATCCCTTGACTTTGTGTTTGTCTCGTGAGTCCCTATTGCTTAGACAAATATCTCTCTCTCTATTCTCGTAATTCCGAACTACGATTGCTCTGATTTTCTCATTTCACAATGAGAATACGTAGGCATGAGGATGCGAATCCTTGGCGAGCATACTTCTAATTATTCCTTCTTCCGCCTTAGGGCATCACTCATATCTTTCACCTTTCATTATCTACCTTCAATCATAAACCGTTCACCCAGTGACATATCTGTCTCTTTGACATCGAAATACACTTTCTTTGGAATCCCATACACACTCTTTTAAGACACCAAACGAATAGTCTGCATTTCATACCTAGAGTTATTTGGCTCTTATCCCAAACATTTAATTCCTTCTTTTTTGGCTAACACCCTGTCGCGGTCAGAGTTGTTTCCCTTTATGGTAGAAATATCATTTCTCTTATGGATTCTAATACACTTTCACCTTTCGATTTCAAACAATACTTATTCAGTCACTTGATACCAAGTTCTTCTATTCTGTGACTCCGGTCACTTCACTCCGTTCAGCACATGATATATTCTTATTCTGCCTTCCTTCACTCTATGTGATATACCTTTATCTTTGAGCCAAATACACTATACATTTATGCTCTATCTTGCACCTCCTTGTGAACCAAGAGTTGTTTGGACCTTACCCCAAACACCTAATTCCTCTCTTTTTCGGTTGTTCCAGTATAGTGATACAAGTTTTATACGCCCTCACTTGTCGGTTCATACATGTTTACTCTTGGGTTCATGTTTTCACCCTTGTTGGAGTTTGATAACATGAAATAGTATCACATTCTAGGACTCAATTTAATTAAATTATATTATTATTTACTTCAATTTATTTCATTTTATTAGATATTACGCGGTATTTTCTTTCTATTTATCTCAGGTGGTTTATTTAAAGCACAAGTAAAAAAGGAAGAAAAGGAGGTGCAAAAAGGAATGAAAAGAAGCAAATATCAAAAGCCAAAGCCCAGCCCAAAAAGCACAGGCGTTGTGCCTGTGACGGGCGTCACAAAGGCTGTGACGAGCGTCACGCTTTACACACTTGTGTGACGAGCGTCACACATGGTGTGACGGACGTCACACCATTCTCCTATATTTTTGGCTTCAGAGACGTTGAGTCCTATTTGCACGCCTGACCATTTGCCACGTGAAGACCTTTGACGCGGAATACCTTTGGAAACAGTTACAACAATGACCAATATAAATAGTAACCTTACGGAGAACCCTAGAAGTTCCACACTTCTTCGCCGTTTTCTCTTTTTCGCAATTTTTCTCTTCCAGCAGTACAAGCACATTTTTACAGCATTACTTTTACGATTTTTATATTGTTTCCTTTGCAATTTCTATTTTCTTTTCCAGCAATTAATTAATTTTTCGCACAGTAGTTTCTACACCGGAAACTATTGTGTACCTTTCACCGGATCTAACCTTACGTTAGAATCTAGTTTTTTATTCCTTCGCTTTTATCTTTCTGTTTGATTGAAGAATTCAAGAACAAATCCAACCGGCTTGTGGTGGAGTGTTCAAGACTGCTATTTAATTTCTCTGGTTCTTTAATTATTGTTTGAATTTATATATGCCCTGCTTTACTGTTTATTTATATTATTTGCCTAAAATGAATTTGTTTATGCATGATAATTATTTTAGTCTGTTTAGCATGTCTGGCTAATTTATTTAGGTATCGGTATGTAGAGTAAGCGGAATGAAGGAATCAAAACCAAGTTGGTTTAATTAAGTTTGAAATTAAAGTCACTCTTTTCACGGTCTCAATTTACAGGTTTAATAACAAGGTTTTTGTACGAAAGTAAAAGACATAAAGAAGTTAAAAGCAATAGAACGAGAGTTTGAGTTTTTGACTGGACAGTGTAAATTGGACATTAATTCTAGATCAGGGCGAGAGCAATTTTTAGAGTTAATTAAATTCTAATCTTTTCCAAAAAGTATTTTTAAAGGTTGAATGTGAGGACGAGAGTTAAGCATTTGAATTTAATTATATAACCTAAGTCAACAGAGCGAGAGTTTGAGATAAGGGTGTTTAAACGATTAGTGTTTTCTTAAAAAGAGTTTCTATGGATTCTATTGTTTTCAAAAAGTGGTTTTTGACTTAACTAATAAGTGACAGCTACGTTAATATAAAATCATAGTTTATTCAACAGAGTGAGAGTTTGAGATAAGACTTTTAATCAATAGTGTCAACTGAAAGGATTTATTTTAAGACCAAGAAACCAACAAAGAATTGATTCCCTAATTACGACGAACTACATACCGATATCCGCTTATTAGATATTTATTTTAGATCTTATTTTAGTTTTAGCTTTTCCCCCAAACAATCAAAGTATTACCTGCCTTAGCTTTACGAAGTAACCTTAGAAAACGGTATATCGATTCATAAGTCCCTGTGGGATCGATATCTTTTAAAACTACGCGATAGAACTGTGCACCTGCAGTTTGTATCCCAAATTCGACTCATAAAGTCGCGATCAAGTTTTTGGCGCCGTTGCCGGGGACTTTTTATTTAGTCGATATCGTAACTCTTCTGTTACGCTGTAGAGACTAAGGCTTTTTTTCTTTTTCTTTTCTTTCTTTCGTTGATTTGTATGCCACACACTCGCTCACAAGGCGAGCCGTTCTACTTACGAATCAACGATATCGAACTATATCTCCGAGTCTTACGACGAATTCGGGAATATCGTGCTGCAAACAATCTCCCTCCTGTTGAACTCCCCGATTTCAAAAATATTTTCCCTTCGATACCCGAGATGGCAGAACCAGCTCGTGCTCTTCGAGATTACGCCGCTCCATCGCAAGATGAGCCGCATTCGAGTATTGCTCCACCCGCAATCGAAGCAAACAACTTTGAACTTAAACCTTCACTGTTGCAGGCAGTGCAACAGAACCAATTCTCTGGAAATCCTACCGAGGATCCAAACCTTCATTTATCTGTATTTGTCCAATACGCTGATACTGTTAAAGCTAATGGTGTCACTTCAGAGGCAACTCGACTTCGCTAGAAGATGGCTTCAATCTCTTCCTTCCAACTCACTCACCACATGGAACGAGTTGAAGAAAGTTTGTCTTGCTCGATATTTTCCGCCGAGCAAAACAGCTATGTTAAGAGCCCAGATAAATGGATTTAAACAGAAAGATAACGAGTCTCTTTTCGAAGCATGGGAAAGATACAAAGACATGATGAGACTTTGTCCACACCATGGTTTAGAGGACTGGTTAGTAATTCATACCTTCTATAATGGTCTCCTGTACAACACGAGGTTAACAATAGACGTCGCCGCAGATGGTGCACTGATGAACAAACCTTATGCTGACGCTTACCAACTTATCGAAAGCATGGCTCAAAACCACTATCAGTGGGGAAGCGAACGAACAATGGTAGAAAAACCTCAAATGAAAACTGGCATGTACGAGATAAGTAACCTTGATCATGTTAATGCAAAAGTGGATGCTCTGGTCCAGAAAATTGAAAGTTTAAATGTATCACCTCCAGCCACCGTGGTTGCCATAACTCAGAACTGCGAAGTCTGTGGAATCCAAGGTCACACTCCTGTAGATTGTCAACTCCTAATAGGAATCCAAGCGGAACAAGTAAACTATGCTCAAGGAAGCCCCTACTCGCATACCTATAACTCAAATTGGAAGAATCATCCCAATTTTTCATATAAGAGTAATAATGCTCTATACGCACCTGGACAATCTCCAAATCAAGCCCCAGCTATACCTCCGGGATATCAAAAGCCGATCCCATCTACACTTAACAATAACGCCCTAGGAAATCCAACTTGGAAATCATGATGGAAAATTTTATAGCCTCTCAACAGCAAACCAATAAAGATTTCCTAAACCAGAATGTACACACTGGCGAACAAATTAAACAACTAGCAAGTAAAGTAGATGCCCTGGCTGCCCATAACAAAATGTTGGAAATGCAAATTTCACAAGTAGCTCAACAACAAGCGCCTACTGCTGCCCCAACTGGTACATTTCCTGGCCAACCCCAACCTAACCCAAGAAGCCACGCTCATGCAATTATACTGAGAAGTGGAACGGAAGTGGAAGGACCGTCTGACCCAAGGATAGAAAACCAAAACTCTAAAAAGTCAACTGAGGAGGAAAGTGAACCTAAGGAAAAGGAAGAGAGTAATAAGGAAACCGTAGAAAAGAAGGAACCTTATGTACCTCCACCACCTTATAAGCCACCTATCCCTTACCCTCAAAGGCTTATTAAAACCAAAGATGCGGGCCAATTTAAAAAATTTGTTGACCTACTAAAACAATTAAACGTCACAATTCCGTTTATAGAAGCTATTACGCAGATGCCTCATATGCCAAGTTTTTATAAGAAATTCTTTCTAATAAAAGGAAACTTGAAGATAGCGAAACCGTTACACTCACCGCTGAATGTAGCGCTATAATCCAGAATATGCCTCATAAACTTAAAGACCCAGGTAGTTTCTCTATACCCTGTCACATAGGAAAATTTGTCATTGACAAAGCCTTATGCGATTTAGGAGCCGGTATTAGTGTTATGCCTTTATCCATATGCAAGAGACTTGAAATGGGAGAATTAAGACCAACTAAAATGTCTGTGCAACTAGCAGATCGTTCCGTCAAATATCCTGTAGGAATTCTTGAAAACGTTCCAGTGCGCATAGGTCAATTCTACATTCCAACTGATTTTATAATTATGGATATTAGAGAAGATGAAGTTACACCCATTATACTGGGAAGACCGTTCTTAGCAACTGCCGGTGCGATCATAGACGTAAAACGAGGACGACTCACTTTCGAAGTAGGAGAAGAGAAAATTGAGTTCATTCTTTCCCAATTTTTGAAAGCACCTGCAATAGAAGATACATGTTACTTCATGGATATCATCGATGAATGCATAAAAGAAACGGAGTTAGAAAAAGACAAATCATCTGACTATCTTGTAGAAGACAAACTTAACCAATGTTTAGCAATAACACCGGATCCTACGCAATGCCTTAAGAAACCAACCCTAGACCTGAAAACACTTCCCAAAAATCTGAGATATGAATTCCTAGACTTAGAACTTGAACGACCAGTGATAGTTAATGCTGACCTAGGAAAACTCGAAACAGAAAAACTCCTGCATATCTTAAGAAAATATCCAACCGCACTAGGTTACAACATCACCGATCTTAAAGGAATAAGTCCCTCTATTTGTATGCACCACATCATGCTAGAAGAAGACTGTAAAACTTCTAGGGAACACCAGAGGAGACTAAACCCGATCCTGAGTGAGGTAGTGAAGAAGGAAATAACCAAGTTATTAGAGGCAGGTATCATATATCCTATATCTGATAGCAAATGGGTTAGTCCTGTACACGTAGTACCAAAGAAAGGAGGTGTAACAGTCATTGAAAATGAAAAAGGAGAAACTATAACCAAACGAATCAAATCGGGATGGAGAATGTGCATTGACTATAGGAAACTAAACAAAGCAACCCGAAAAGATCATTTCCCTTTACCATTCATTGACCATATGTTAGAACGATTAGCAAAACATTCTCATTTCTGCTATCTAGACGGTTACTCAGGCTTCTTTCAAATACCAATTCACCCTGATGACCAAGAAAAGACAACATTCACGGGTCCTTTTGGTACCTTCGCTTATAGACGAATGCCGTTTGGCTTGTGTAATGCTCCTGCAACCTTCCAAAGGTGCATGATGGTAATATTCGCCGATTTTCTAGAAAACATCATGGAAGTTTTTATGGATGACTTTTCCGTATGCGGACAAAGCTTTGAAGAATGCCTTGAAAACCTAGAAAGAGTTCTAGAGCGATGTGTGAAAGTAAACCTAGTACTTAATTGGGAAAAATGTCACTTTATGGTACAAGAAGGAATTGTTTTAGGACACATCATCTCGAACAGAGGAATTGAAGTAGACAAAGCCAAAATAGAGGTAATTGAAAATCTTCAACCCCCGAAAACTGTGAGAGAAGTACGAAGCTTCTTAGGACATGCCGGTTTTTACCGACGATTCATTAAAGACTTCTCTAAAATAACTAAACCTTTAACCGGGCTATTGATGAAAGATGTTGAATTCATATTCGACAATAAATGTTTAGAAGCATTTCAAACGCTTAAACAAGCACTGATCTCCGCGCCCATAATGCAGACACCAGATTGGAACGAACCATTCGAAATAATGTGTGATGCCAGTGATTACACTGTAGGTGCTGTTTTAGGACAACGAAAGGATAAAAAGCTTCACGTTATATATTACGCAAGTAGAACTCTAGATGAAGCACAAATGAGTTACGCCACAACCGAGAAAGAACTTCTAGCAATAGTGTTTGCGCTAGATAAATTTCGTTCTTACTTGGTCGGAGCCAAAATAATCATCTACACTGACCACGCTGCTATCAAATACCTCTTAACAAAAAAGGATGCTAAACCTAGACTCCTAAGGTGGATCCTGTTGCTACAAGAGTTCGATTTGGAAATCAAAGACAAGAAAGGAACTGAAAACGTAGTAGCAGATCACCTCTCTAGACTTGAGAACCTTGAACCGGAAAGAACATCGATCAACGATGATTTCTCGTACGATAAACTTATAGCTACTTTGGAAGAAAATAACGCTGATAAACAGGTAGAAACCACCTTAGCTATATCTGTTACACCGTGGTACGCTGACCTCGTCAATTATTTAGCTGCCGGAATAGTTCCACCTACCTTATCCTACCAGCAGAAGAAACGATTCTTCTATGACATAAAACACTATTACTGGGATGACCCCTTACTTTTTAAAAGAGGCCCCAATGGTATTTTCCGTCGGTGTATACCCGAAGAAGAGGTAGAAAATATAATCCAACACTGTCACTCCGCTCCTTATGGTGGACATGCAAGTACATCCAAGACCTGCTCTAAAATCCTACAAGCCGGTTTCTATTGGCCAAATATATGGAAGGATGTACATGCAGCTATTAAGAAATGTGACAGATGTCAACGCACATGAAACATATCTAGACGTGACGAGATGCCACAAAAGGGCGTTTTGGAAGTAGAGATTTTCGACGTGTGGGGAATAGACTTCATGGGACCTTTTCCATCCTCTTTCGGTAACAAATACATACTCGTGGCAGTTGACTACGTATCAAAATGGATTGAAGCTATAACTTCTCCAACAAACGACACACGAGTAGTAACTAGACTCTTTAAGAATATAATATTTCCAAGGTTTGGTGTCCCAAGAATAGTAGTCAGTGATGGTGGATCGCATTTCATATCCAAGGTTATGGAAAAACTACTGCTTAAGTATGGCGTAAGACATAGAGTAGCGACACCTTACCACCCTCAAACCAGTGGGCAAGTAGAAATGTCTAACAGAGAAATCAAACAGATACTAGAGAAAACAGTCGCCACTTCAAGGAAAGACTGGTCATTGAAATTACCAGAAGCTTTATGGGCTTACCGAACTGCCTACAAAACTCCCATAGGGACAACCCCATTTAAGCTCATTTATGGAAAATCCTGTCACCTCCCGGTAGAATTAGAACATAAAGCCTATTGGGCTATTAAAAATCTAAATTTAAACTATAAAGCCATCGGCGAAAAGAGAATCCTTGATATAAGCGAATTAGAGGAACTCAGAAGAGACGCTTACGAAAATGCCAGAATCTACAAAGAAAGAACAAAACAATGGCATGACAAGCGCATATCAAGGAAAATCTTCAAACAAGGCGATACAGTCCTTTTATTTAACTCTAGGCTAAAGTTATTCCCGGGAAAACTACGATCTAGATGGTCAGGTCCTTTTCAAATCACCAATGTCTTTCCCAGTGGAGCAGTAGAAATTAAAGGCAAATCTATGGAACCATTTACCGTAAACGGGCAACGTCTAAAACATTATCACTATGCAGAAAACAATGAAGATTCGCAAGTCTTGCACTTAGACGAAATGCCTCCAGAACTTATAGATTATAATTGATAGTTTTTATGTCGAGCTTGCGACATTAAACAAAGCGCTTAGTGGGAGACAACCCACAAATATTTATTTTTTTATTTCTTCCTTAATTATTCTTTTAATTTTTGTTTAGTATTCATTCTTAATTTATTTTTTAAAAACTTTTCTCTTCTTCTTTCGGCATTTGGCCAAATCCTGACTAAAACTCGTGTTTTTCTTTTCTCTAGCTAACATTAACCTGATGGGACAAATTGATCGTATGGGTATCAAATTCAGAGGAACAGCTCAGAAACAAAAGTTTGAGGAACTAGCCACGAGAGAGATGCTACCTAGTCTGTATGCTGATGATTGGGCAATGATTGCCCTTGGACTAAGACAAAATGTCCTGTATTTGTTGAGTCAGATTGGGTGGGAAACCGCTCCTATCCGTAGACAATTTGTCACTTACCGGAGACTGGCTCTAGAATTCCTTAGTTCTCTGATCTATCTACCCAGCCATGGAAAAGGAATAAGCAGAGGTTTTATTCAGTCCAGAATGTTTAACATGGAGTACCAATTTAATATTCAAGACTTTACCAACCTTTTAGGTTTCCCTACCTCCTTTGACACATTCACAGTGAGCCAAGAAGAACTTTTTGAATATAGAGAACTTGAACACTTTTGGGGAAGCTTGACTGGAAATGACGATTCCGAGGAACATGAGTTTCTCTCTGGAAACATACATAACCCGACCTTCCGTTATTTCCATAAGATCCTGACCCACACCTTATTTGGGAAGAAGCCAAACAGTACCACCGTTTCACGTGATGAACTCTTCATCATATTTTGTGCTTCCCAGAACCGTCCAGTAAACGGTGTCACTTTTATGTTGGCAAATTTAGACCACCTTATCCAAGATGAACGAGCACCAATTCGAATAGGCGGCTTGATAACTGTGATTGGTAATGCTATCGGATTACGTCAGCCTATGCTTGACCTAAGCCCTTTTTGTGGCATTACTACTATGAGTATACCCTTCCTCTTCAACACTATGTTTATAGCAAACCTAGGATCTGACGAGTTTGAGCTTATAATTAATAACCAAGTTCTTTGCCTATTCACCATGCCCGATCCTAGGACTAGTGTTCATAACCGCAATAACTGGCTCTACAATCTGAACGAAACCCCCTCTCCTGCTAGATCCACTGAATCCATCCAGGACTATGAAATTTGTGATGACCAGATTCCTTATGCTGAATTAGACCCTCAGACACCATCTGGTTATTATGGTATTGATCCTCCTCCTCAACCTATTCAGACCGAAGAATCGGCAATACCCGACCTTAGACATCATATGCCCGGAACTGATTATAACACCGCCATTGAAGCTTTGATGTCAGAACAAGACGCCCTCAGAGAAGAGTTCGCTAACATGAGACACGAATTTCTGGGATACATGAACAGTATGACAAATCAGTTTCACGAGTTGCTATACCGTGTTAACTCCTTTGCTCCTCCGGCCAGAGATCGTGCAGATGGATAGAAGTTGTTTTTCTTAGTTATTTAGTTTTAGTTAGATTATTATTAAATGTTATTTCAAATTATGTTCGTATTTGTTTCTCTTTCGCATTTTTGTTTTTTTCCCAATGTTACATTATGATTATTTTATGAAGCTATTGATTTATCCTTTTTTATTATGAATTATGCAATATCTATCAATAATGCTCTCTACTGTTGCTGCCTACATAAATTATTAAAAATATAATATAATTATGCACTATTATACAAAGTAGAATAGCATGCAGGGAAATTTCAATAGCAGAATAAATTAATCTGAAGCAAAACAAAATAAATAATAAAAATAAATTACCAAAATCATTATGAAGAACGCAAGCAGAAACCTTGCCAATATGACTGTGTGACGAGCGTCACACAATCTGTCACGGACGTCACGCCAAGTGCTTGTGACGCCCGTCATGCCCCTGTAACGAGCGTAACACCCTTCTGACTAGGTGAACGTTACAAAGCCGTTGGAGACGACCGTTACACCTCTTCACCTTTTTACCTTCCCCATTTATTCACATTTACCCACATTTATTTACTTTTCAACCACTCCCTTTCCAACTTCAAATTTTTTCCTATAAATACCCACCATACCTTTCTTCCTACATCACAACTATTCTATACAATCAAATAT
This sequence comes from Lathyrus oleraceus, assembly GCF_024323335.1. Classification (NCBI taxonomy): domain Eukaryota; kingdom Viridiplantae; phylum Streptophyta; class Magnoliopsida; order Fabales; family Fabaceae; genus Lathyrus; species Lathyrus oleraceus. The sequence goes on along the minus strand of NC_066582.1, from coordinate 323,396,005 downwards.
ATTTTCTTTTCTTTCCTAATTACTTCTTCCAACTCATTCATCAGTATGGCGGGAAATCAAAATTTTGGAAACATCATCTTCCGATCTGAAGATGATAACTATCAAAGAGAGCAATTCGAGCGTTTCCAACAACGAGGTGTCACCTCTACCAGGTATCCTGATTCAACTTGTTTACAACAATTAGGATTACTTCAAGGTATAGAATGGATGCTCCGTCTTGCTGATTTAACCTTTCTATGCACGCATAATCAACCCACCTACCCATCCCTAACCTTAGAATTTTTAAGTTCCTATGCGTACAACACTCCCACCGGTGAGGACGAATTCTTAACCGGTACCGCAACCTTCCGTATGTTCAACACCGAGTACTCCCTATCCCAAAACCAATTGAGTACCATGCTACAATTCCCCATAGAAGGTCAAGTCTACCCCAGAATCCCTCCAAACCTAAACTGGAACACAGTTGCCGCTTTCGACCTCTTTAGGAAAATATCCGATGTAGATGCCAACAACTGGGAAGAGCTCCTTGTTTCCCATATACATAACCCAACTATCCGGTACTTTATCCGCATCCTACAAAACACAGTTTTTGGAAGACCGAACAACAGCAAGGTCAACGCAAAGGAACTATTCTTCCTCGAATGCGTCTTCGAACCGAATGCTAAGGTAAACGCCGCCTCCTTCCTATTTCATCATATCCGCACCTTATGTGCTAGAGGCCGTCAACCTTTTGTAATTGGTAGATTAATCACCACCATAGCACTTGGCTTAAACCTAGGGGACCGACTCCAAACTTTAGAATCTTTACCTCCCCTCTTTATGGATATAAGCTACTGTCGGTCCAGCCGCCTAATAAAGAACAGAGTAGGCGGAAAATATTACCTTATGGTGAATAACCAGGCAGTCCCAAGCGTTGTTCTACCCAACATTGCCTTAACCGATGTCACTAATCCCAACCGCCACCTCTATGATCTGAATGCTCCCGAAGCTACCGAGCCTTCACATACAAACCCGTCTACCGACGAGTTCGAAGAAATGGAGCAAGGTGATAACGCTCCTGCACAACAATCAGTCCCGCTCAACCCTTCCGATAATGCAGCTGGCCCATCCTCACGACGTCGTCGACGAAGAAGGCCTGCAACCAACGACGACATCATGGATGCTATTGATGGTATGCAAGCACAGAATCTCGAAATGATGCAAATGATGCGCCAAATGCAACAACAATAGGAAGAGAGGAATGCCATAACCGATCAGCGGTGCACTGATTTGCTTAGCAGGTTTGACAACTTAGAAGTATATCAACGATCACCAGGTCCAAGAACAAGAGGCGGCAGGAAGAATTAACTCTAGTTTCCTTTTCCTTTCTTTTTGTAATTCATTTTTTTCCCTTAAAACATTGGGGACAATGTTTCATTCAAGTATGGGGGGGAAAACCGTGTTCTTTCTATCCTCCTTTTTCTTTTTCAAGTATGTATCTTTCTTTTCATTGTTATTTCCCTTATAAAAAAAAATAATAAAATAATATTTCTTATAATATAGATTTATTTTAAGTTAAGTCCCAAGTGTGAAAACTTTCTATTATCTATTCCCCTCAATTTTCATGAGCCATAACAAAAATTTAACACACCCAATAAGTATAAAGGTCGCTTATTTTATAAAACTTGAGTGAAATCAAGACAAAAATTATTACCATAACAACGCTCTAAGAACCTCAACATGTTAGATCAGGATAAGTACCTATTATACCAATCCCTTGAACTTTTAGTTTTATAGTAACCCCGAGTAGTTTATACGAGAAGTCAGCACCATCTTAATAGCAAACTACGTGGAGAGCCGATGAATATAAGTGAATGATTCCCAAAGTAACATAAATATATATATATATATATATATATATATATATATATATATATATATATATATATCAGGAAATGCACTAATTAAGTTAGGTGATCCTTACCAGATCATTTAATCTAAAGGTTGCAGATCATACAAAAGCATAATATGAAAGATCCATTATGAGTTGGTTCAGCAGGTATCTGGTACTGAACTTGGTAGGGCGGACTACGGTCCGATCCCCCGCAATTTGCAATGGACTGAATAACGAAGTTATCCGACTTATGTACCAGAACTTCTAGCAAAAAGGGGATTAGAATCACTAACCGGTTACTCCACTATGTGCGCGAAAAGATAAAGGGCTTAATGTGATTTCGCTAGAATGAAAACGGGTGAAATAAGAGTAAAGGAACTAGGATAGCTTTAATGGCATTACTCGAACTGGTTTGCATAAGGTGGGGTTATCTGAGGTTGTGACGGTGGTTGTTGATGTCAAGATTAAACTCAACTTACTTCTAAACAAGGTTTACATGCAACCTAGTACGAATTGATGTGTGTTTTGAAATTTCATCTGGCTAAATTTTTTAAAAACAAGTTCTATACTTATTTTACTTGAGGACAAGCAAAGATCTAAGTATGGGGGAGTTTGATAACATGAAATAGTATCACATTCTAGGACTCAATTTAATTAAATTATATTATTATTTACTTCAATTTATTTCATTTTATTAGATATTACGCGGTATTTTCTTTCTATTTATATCAGGTGGTTTATTTGAAGCACAAGTAAAAAAGGAAGAAAAGGAGGTGCAAAAAGGAATGAAAAGAAACAAATATCAAAAGCCAAAGCCCAGCCCAAAAAGCACAGGCACTATGCCTGTGACGGGCGTCACAAAGGCTGTGACGAGCGTCACGCTTTACACACTTGTGTGACGAGCGTCACACATGGTGTGACGGACGTCACACCATTCTCCTATATTTTTGGCTTCAGAGACGTTGAGTCCTATTTGCACGCCTGACCATTTGCCACGTGAAGACCTTTGACGCGGAATACCTTTGGAAACAGTTACAACAATGACCAATATAAATAGTAACCTTACGGAAAACCCTAGAAGTTCCACACTTCTTCGCCGTTTTCTCTTTTTCGCAATTTTTCTCTTCCAGCAGTACAAGCACATTTTTACAGCATTACTTTTACGATTTTTATATTGTTTCCTTTGCAATTTCTATTTTCTTTTCCAGCAATTAATTAATTTTTCGCACAGTAGTTTCTACACCGGAAACTATTGTGTACCTTTCACCGGATCTAACCTTACGTTAGAATCTAGTTTTTTATTCCTTCGCTTTTATCTTTCTGTTTGATTGAAGAATTCAAGAACAGATCCAACCGGCCTGTGGTGGAGTGTTCAAGACTGCTATTTAATTTCTCAGGTTCTTTAATTATTGTTTGAATTTATATATGCCATGCTTTACTGTTTATTTATATTATTTGCCTGAAATGAATTTGTTTATGCATGATAATTATTTAAGTCTGTTTAGCATGTCTGACTAATTTATTTAGGTATCGGTATGTAGAGTAAGCAGAATGAAGGAATCAAAACCAAGTTGGTTTAATTAAGTTTGAAATTAAAGTCACTCTTTTCACGGTCTCAATTTACAGGTTTAATAACAAGGTTTTTGTATGAAAGTAAAAGACATAAAGAAGTTAAAAGCAATAGAACGAGAGTTTGAGTTTTTGACTGGACAATGTAAATTGGACATTAATTCTAGATCAGGGCGAGAGCAATTTTTAGAGTTAATTAAATTCTAATCTTTTCCAAAAAGTATTTTTAAAGGTTGAATGTGAGGATGAGAGTTAAGCATTTGAATTTAATTATATAACCTAAGTCAACAGAGCGAGAGTTTGAGATAAGGGTGTTTAAACAATTAGTGTTTTCTTAAAAAGAGTTTCTACGGATTCTATTGTTTTCAAAAAGTGGTTTTTGACTTAACTAATAAGTGACAGCTACGTTAATATAAAATCATAGTTTATTCAACAGAGCGAGAGTTTGAGATAAGACTTTTAATCAATAGTGTCAACTGAAAGGATTTATTTTAAAACCAAGAAACCAACAAAGAATTGATTCCCTAATTACGACGAACTACATACCGATATCCGCTTATTAGATATTTATTTTAGATCTTATTTTAGTTTTAGCTTTTCCCCCAAACAATCAAAGTATTACCTGCCTTAGCTTTACGAAGTAACCTTAGAAAACGGTATATCGATTCATAAGTCCCTGTGGGATCGATATCTTTTAAAACTACGCGATAGAACTGTGCACTTGCAGTTTGTACCCCAAATTCGACTCATAAAGTCGCGATCAGAGTTCAAATAACATTATCCTTTGGTTCAGACCATACTTCTGATCACATTTATTTTCACCTCCTACCACTAGTTCCTTGAACTACGGAGCTCTGAATTCCTCATTGCACTATGAGGATATTAGATAACACCTATTCGAGCGAGAACGATACAAACGATTCCCATGGAGTACCATGGATATTTGGGGTGCTAATACCTTCCCCTTGCATAACCAACTTCCTTACCCAGTATATCTCTTCCCCTCGGGTTTTATCGATGTTTTCCCTTACCTTTGGGGATAAATAAAGTTCGATGGTGACTCTGTTGTATATTCGAGCGTGCGATACATTCGGGTATATTTCTGCTAGCTTCAGCTGCCAGCCAATCCGGTCTTTCTATGCCTGTTGGATTCCCTTGGGGAATGCCGTCCAATTTTATTCTAGAAGGGAATCCAACCACTTTTGTTTCTCTGCTGGCATCTAGCCTGGTCATGTTAGTGCCACCTCCAGTTGTTCACACTTTGCCTCGTGTTGAGGATACCATCTACCACTCTGAGACATCTGAGGGTCCAGAGGTGTATGAGAAAATGGACGAAATGAAGGATTAGTTCCTCGAGCCGTGTAAATAGTTGAAGACTCTAAGAGGAAAGTATTTGTTTGGGAAGAGTGTTGCTTAGCTCTGCCTAGTGCCTAATGTGAAAATCCTGATGAAGTTCAAAGTCCCTGACTTTGAAAAGTATAAGGGAAAAAACTTGTCCACTAAGCAACCTTGTGATGTACACTAGAAAGATGTCAACTCAAACTGATAATGATCAATTACTAATTCACTACTTCCAAGACAGTTTGATTGGTGTTTCTTTGAGATGGTATACGGGGTTAGACAGTGCAAGTGTCTGTACTTTCAATGACTTAGGCGAGGCCTTTGTCAAACAATACAAGTATAATGTGGATATGGCGCCTGATGAAGACCAGCTGAAGTCTATGTCTTTGAAAGATAAGGATACATTCAAAGAGTATGCCCAGAGGTAGAGGGAGCTTGCTGCCCAGATAAGTCCACCGTTGGAAGAGAAGGAGATGACGAAGATCTTCTTAAAGACGCTGAGCTTGTTTTATTACGAGTGTATGATCGCCAGTGCTCCCAATGAGTTTACTGAAATGGTAAATATGGGGATGAAGTTAGAAGAGGGAGTCTGTGAGCTAGCAAGAAGTATGGTAGTAGTTTCTCCAAGAAAAAGGAGGGGGAACTAATTCAATAACTGTAGGGAGACAGAGGAGGCCTCATGTCCGAATGAGTTCTCAACCTCGTCAACATCAGCATCAAGTTTCTTCAGTGATTCCTATATTTACTAATAATTCCAACAATCAATCTGTTCCGATTCAACAACAACAACAACCGTAACAAAGAACCAACTACAACAACAACAATAACCAACAAAACTTTGAGAGGAAGAAGGTCTCCTTTGACCTTATTCCTATGTCGTATGCAGAATTATATCCATCCTTGGTTCTCAAAAACCTCATTCAACCCAGAAATCCTCCACAGATTCCTAAGCCACTTCCATGGTGGTTCAAACCTGAACTTCGTTGTGCTTTTCACCAGGGAGCCCCTGGCTACGACATAGAGAACTACTACCCATTGAAGTGTGAGGTACAAAAGCTTGTGAAAAGTGGGATGATGTCCTTTGAGGATCGAGCACCTAATGTGAAAGCTAATCCATTTCCTTCTCATGGTAATGCTTATGTCAATATGGTAGTTGGTTGTCCTGGTGAGTACAGGGTTTATGATGTTCGCCATATCAAACAATCTTTGGTGGCAATTCATAAGGATATCTGTTTGGTCAACGATTGTGAGCATGACCATGATGGTTGTGTGATATGCAGTGTGAAGCCTCGTGGATATGTTATTGTCAAGAGGGATATTTAAAGGTTAATGGATGAAGGACTTATCCAAATTTGTCAGTCAAGAGATATACATGATGTAAATGTAATCGTGCCAGTGTTCAAGACCCCTGAGTGGGTAGTCATTCAGTTTAATAGTAGCATCGGCAACAACAATGATAGATCGGTATCACCGTTGGTAATACAGTTAACGGGCCTTGTTCCGTATGCATTCGATAAAGACGTGCTTATCATTACAACACCACGATGATTAAGAATGGTCAAGAGGTTCCTTTATAAGTTGCATACTCTGTGGTAAATATTGTTGATATTGCTAAGGTGACCCGTAGTGGTCGTGTGTTTGGTCCAGTTTTCCCGAAGGAAGTAGAAGATGTTACAACCAGTAAGAAGGCAGAGACTCTAGTATGTCAGTCTGGTGAATCCAGCAAACGGAAAGCTAGTGACGATGGGGAAGTTTTGAATCTAATAAAGAGAAATGAATTTAATGTGGTGGAGCAGCTGCTCCAAACGCCGTTAAAGATCTTTGTGCTGTCATTATTGATGAACTCTGAGGCACATAGGGAGGCGTTGCAAAAAGTGCTTGAGCAAGCTTATGTAGAACATGATGTAATTGTGGATCAATTTGACCATATTATTGCTAACATCACTTCTTGCAATAAATTGAGTTTTTATGATGAAGAGCTTCCTGAGAAAGGCATGAATCACAATTTGGCGCTACACATTTCGATGAACTACAAGGAGGACGCTATGTCCAATGTATTAGTTGATAATGGGTCATCACTGAACATACTTCCGAAGTCAACTTTGTCCAGGCTTTCTTATTAAGGCGCCCTAATGAGATAAAATGGCATGATTGTTAAAGCGTTTGATGGTTCCCGTAAAACTGTCATTGGTGAAGTAGACCTTCTAGTAAAGATAGGTCCGAGTGATTTCCAAATTACTTTCCAGGTAATGGATATCCACCGGCCTACAGTTGTTTATTGGGAAGGCTATGGATTCATGAAGTAGGAGCAGTGACGTCTACTCTACACCAGAAATTGAAATTTGTGAAGAACGGAAAGCTTGTCGTTGTTGGTGGAGAAAAAGCACTTCTGGTGAGCCATTTGTCATCCTTTTCTTATGTTGAAGTTGTGGAGGAGGTTGGAACTCCGTTGCAAGCCTTGTCTATTGCTAAAGAGAAGAAAACTGGGGCACCTTTGTCCTCTCTAAAGGATGCACAAAAGGCTATTGAGGCCGGAAACATTGATCAGTAGGGCCGAATGATAGAGATTATTGAGAACAAGAATAGGGTTGGATTGGGATTTCAACCAGGGTCGGTCAATGTTAAAACTGAGGATGTGCAACCGAGTTTCTGCATTGGAGGGTTCATTCATGGGAATGATCAACACTCAGCAGATACGATCGAGGACAGTAACGATGATGAAGAAGCTTGCACCAACTTTGTGACGTATGGCCAGACTTGCAACAATTCGGTTTCTATTGGTGTTCCTACTGTTATTCATCGCTCTAAGTAATTTGTTTTTCATTTTAAAGAAAAATTCTTCTCATATGCCTAAGGGAGAAGTGGACATTGCTGGGCATTTCTATTATCATCAATAAAATGCAATTTTTATTCATTCACATCTTTGATATTTTATTTTTACTTTTTGATTTTCTGAAAATGGTAATCACAAAAAACATAAAAAAATAATAATATTCCATCTGCATAATATTTTGTCACAATTCACTTCTATAAAATCAAAATATCAAATCATTATGCAGGTTGGTTCTCAAACCCATTGAATACAATGATCCTACTCGCTCTCTAAACTTTGATTTCCCTGTGTTTGAGGTTGTGGAAGAAACTAATGATGAAGTATCTGATGAATTATCTCGTTTACTTTAGCATGAGGAAAAAGCCATTCAGCCGTTTGAAAAGCAAATTGAACTAGTCAACTTGGGTTCCGAAGATGATATGAAGGAAGTCAAGATTGGGTCTCAACTGTGTCCAGAGGCTAACAAGGGGTTGATTGATCTTCTTCGAGAGTATTCTGATGTGTTTGCCTGGTCCTATCAAGACATGCCTGGGTTAGATTCTGAGATTGTGGAGCATAGATTGTCGTTGAAGCCAGAATGCCCGTCGGTCAAACAGAAGTTTAGGAGAACTCATCCTGATATGGCAGTTGTAAGACCCCAATTTTGTCCCTAAGATCCCTCATGGCATCATATCATAGCATTGCATAGCCTCAAGGATCTATGAGTATCTTGCCTTCCTTTCCTTTGGTTGGGATCTCTTGTGAGTGGTTTGAGATCACCAGACATTTCTTGCATTGTATGTCATTGCATTTCTTGTTTAATCACTAACCAAAAGTACCAAAAATATGTCATCTAACATTTGTTTTGCAGTCTAAGCAAGCACATGTCAAAGCAATGCAAGTGAACCCTTTGTGCAAGAGATGAGGTTTTCATTAAGATGTGGATAATTTGATCATTATATTGAGCTTATATGAGCTATGGTTCCATTTTGAAGCAAATTCCCGAAGTGGCAAAGGCCCAAGTTCATCAGAATATTTTTAGGTCATCTAAGGACCAATGCAAGTCAACTGAAAGTCAACTGAAGGCTTTGAGGTGTGGGAATTGAATTTCTTCATCCCATTCATGTTCAAACAAGGCCTATTCATCATGTCAAACGTATACCTTGAAGATTTTGAAGTTAAATCAAAAGTTTCCCAAAATGGAAAGTGACCTGTAATTTCAAGTTTCCAAAAATGGCAAGTTTTTGGACCACATTCAACTTGACTTTCCAACATCAAAGAAGCTTCAAATGAAATTTTGTTGAACATGAAAGTTGAATATCTTTCTCTCCCATTTCCAAAAAGTCCAAGATCATGAGCATCTGATGAATGGTTGAAGAATTATGATCAAATGATTGCCAAGTGTGCATGGAACTTCAACAAGCCATAACTTTTGATCCAAAGCTCCAAAATGAGTCCCTCTTTTTGCATATTGCTTGTCATGACCTATAATTTCCAAATCCATCACTACATTGCATGAAATTTATTCATATGGTCATTTGCCCATGCATATTCATTTTGGAGGGAAAATGAAGAATTTGAATTTTATTCATCATACATGAAAAATACCATTGCCATTGTGTTCATGAGCTGATTTTAAGTGAAAATACACCTCCACATGGTACTGTTCACGTTCAAATTTGCCATGCACCACATACTTTTCCAATTTTGGTCATACACCTCATTTTCACTTAATCCCAATTAACACAAGCTTAATCAAATTTCAGAATGATTAGGAGGTGGTATAAATCCTTAATCATAATAGAATTCTCATAACAACAACTTCTAGATCTAGAAATTTTTCTTTCCCTCCAATTTTTCTCTCAATTGAAACTTCAAAATTCTTCACATAGCATAGCAATTTCTTGCATATTCTGGTTTATTGAGCATTGTTGATGGAGAATCAAGCATTGATTTGAAGATTTTGGCCAAGAATCAAGCACATCAAGCATATGAACATGAACATGGAAACTTCCATTTGAGCTAGATCCAGGTCGTGTCAAGCCTCAATTCATGCACCAGACTTCATAACAAGAGTAGAGGAGCAGATCTGAACACTTGCTAGGCCTTGAATCCACTGTTTCCATTGACTGCTCTTCAAGAAGGTTTGAAATCGAATCTCTCAATTCTCCATTCTATTGCCATGATTGTCTAGAGTTTTTCATGCTGATAATCCTGATGCTTTTAGAATTTGAAATGGTTGAGTATTGATTGAGTTATGCTGAGTAGAAGTTTTGAATGCAATTATGTTTCTCTTCGATTTGCACTGGTTAGGAAGAATTATTGTGAATTGAGCCTGGATTTGGAATGTACATGGAATAAGCTTTCAATTGATAAGAATTTTACGTGGTTCTGGAATTTTTTTGATGATGATGTACTGTAGCACCACCGTCTCCACGAAGAAGACGGTGGAAACCACCGTTCCAGCCACCGTCTGCAACTGGCTGTGTTGGCGCTAGGGTTTTGTCCGCGTGTGCATCCACGCATGCGCCTGATGGAGAATCCATTGGCTACCGTTCCTTGATCAGTTCCACGCACGCCTTGGACTGCTGACTAGGCTTGCCACTTCAATTTGTGAAGTGCAACGTTTTGATAACGCGCTCTGAACACGGTTCGATCCTTGGCGCCTTGCATTGTGATTTATTTTTTTCCCAGCGCTTGTTTTTTTGTGATACCGAGTTCGATCCCTGCCTCCAACATATTTTCAAATTAATCAAATCATTTCCATTTCCCTCCACTTTTTGACATGCATTTATTTGCTATTTCATTTTTGTTCATCCAAATTGGAAAAATCATAAAAAATAGCATATGAATCCAAATAAATCCAGATTTTTTCTCACATGATCATTGGAATGTCTATTATTTTGTGATGCTAATTTCTTGATTTTAGCATTTCTGGATTTTTGAATGTGGATGATTATTTAAATATGATGCAAAAGGTGACATGTTGTACCAGTTCTCTTGTCAAATGCTCATTGTTTGGCCAATTGCTTTGAAATTTAATATGATGATTCTTAATATGTTGCATGATTTGTGAGATTTTATTTGGCATTTTTAGGACATTCCTTCTCTGTTTTAGACACATGGATGCATGGTGTGACAATGTGTGTCACACATTTTGGTGTTGCTCTTGTTCATTTTCATATACATGTCAATTGAGCTTTTCTGATTCCAATTTTTTGCATGATACTTGTGTTTAACATGTTGTGTGCACATAAAAATTTCCATGGTTATTTGATTCATTTCTGTTTTAATATGGAATTTCTACTCTTAATGTCCAATTGTGTGCTTTGTAATTGCCTTTGCCTTATTTTGGGCTTTAGATGGCTTTGCTTATTGATTTGGATTTGGTCCTTTTTAGGACATGTTCATACTTGATTAAATGTGCTTTATGTTGAATATTGGTTGCTGTTTTGACTTTTTGCTTTGCCTTTGACCCTAGTATTTGGACTAGTGGTTTGTACTCACCTGTTGAGCTTTGCCTTTCAGGTTCAAGCAATTAGTTCTAATGGTTGATGTGCTCTCATTACTTGAGATGCAAGTTACTTTGGTTAACTAATTTTGATTGTGTTGTAGGTCCTTTGGTGGTGAACTCACTTGATTGATTGCCTTTTAGGACTTGCCTTGTGAACCTATTGGTTGTAACACTGTTGACTGTCTGTTTGATTTGTCTGAATGTGAATATTGACTTGTTTGACTTTCTGACAGGTACATTAGTCGCTTTTAGCTCATTCCTTGAGCTTTGCTTTGCTTGTGGTTGGCATACCACTTAGGTAACCTCTCTAACTCCATGTAGTCTGGAAGCCCTGTCGTTTCTGTTTGGCAGGCATTTGGCTGAAGTCCTCCTTAAGAGGCAATGACTGTGATTGTTTATATTTGTGCCATGTACTTCAAGTCCTCCTAAGTGAAGAGGCAATTGGCAGATAGAAGGGATTTGCAATCAATCCCCTGATATTCAGTTGAGTCTTTCATTATGCTCGCACTACGTGCTGATGCATTTGAATAAACACCCAAAATCTTGTATATAGAGTCAATCATGTGGAATAGAGTCCCTCATTCTGGACTCCCACGCCTTCTTTGATTCAAGCTCACCCAGGCCAGGGTTAAGAGCTATGAGGTCTAACCCTTATTTCCCATTTCATCTGCTCACCCTGACGGTCAATGTCAGTGGTTAAGAGCCTCAGCACCTATAACAATATTGGCTTGTTTGTCAAGGTTGATATGACCCCTTGACTAAAGTCCAACTTTGTCTGAGCCTCTTGCTTGTGTATAGAGTGTGCTAATTGACTGATGTGATTGCTTGTGTTTGCCTTTGCATATTGTTTTGCATATTGTCTTTGCATTTGTTATTTGCTTTGTTTGAGGAGTCAGATGTAAGACCATTGATTGGCTATCTGTTTCCTGTTCCTTTTGTGGAGTTGGATATAAGACCATTGATTGGAACTCCATTTCCTGTTTTTGTTTCTTTTGTGGAGTTAGATGTAAGACCATTGATTGGCTATCTGTTTCCCATGTTGCTTTGTGGAGTTGGACGTAAGACCATTTATTGGCACTCCGTTTCCCATCTCGTTTCGGAGTTGGATGTAAGACCATTTATTGGCAATCCATTTCCAGTTTTGTTGCTCCTTTGAGCTTGCTTACTTGCTTATGCTTTGTATTGCCTAATTCCAAAGGAACTTCCTTGGATCATTTCTATGATCTTGAGAAAGCGACTCCTATTTGTGGCTTTGTCCCTTACCCCTTTTGTGCTTAACCTTAACCTTTTTCATCCTTAAACCAGAAAACTTTTGTGCAAACATTTTCACTTGTTTTCAAAATTAGAAACCTAGGCCTTAAGCCTTTGATTTTCAAACTTCATTTTCACTAATACTCATTGTAATTGAACTTTAATTCATACTTTGACTTCCTTTTGTGAATAAATTCTAATTGGTTAATTCAACCCACTCAATTGCTTTTGTAGCCCTTGTCCACTTATTAATCAAGTTTTCATGCATTAGCCATAGATCTGAATTATCTTAGTGGTTGATGTAAATCTCACCGCATCCTTAGTGATTGAATTGTAAGACTCCCACACTTATTATAGGGTTAACCCCTCACTAGCGTGTTGAAGCTGTTCTCACATGGCGGATTGTTGGTTCAGGTTGAGTTTTCTCCCGTTGATAATGAAGACCTTAAGGCTTTTGTTTAAAATCACCCACTCATCTTTTTGGGAATCTTTTAGCCGAACTACGGCGTTTTGATCCTTATCTTTCATGAAAAGGTACGTAGGCAATGGGTTCATCCATCCAAACACAAAAATAATAAAATTGTACATTCTTTTCTCATCTCTTCAATCAATGTTTGCACAATAAGTATTTCATAAACAATATTTTTACAACAAGTTGTGAAAAGAGGTTCCCTAGGAGTACCTAGGATGTTGTGGGTGCCTAACACCTTCCCACAACATAATTACCCCCTTACCCAGATCTCTGACCTTTTATTAGTTTTCTTTGCAAAACTTCTTAGGATTTTGTTCTCTTTCTAGCCATTCCTTTGGATAAATAGAAGTGCGGTGGCGTCTCTATCTTTGTATGATTTACCTTGGATCTAGTTAATATTTCCAATGGTGACGAATACACCGCTACAGAAAAGTGGCGACTCTGCTGGGGAGACTGTATTCCTAGTGGGTTTGCCTACTTTTCACACTTTGTTGTATTATATTTGTTTATTGTTTATGACATATTTTTGGTGCTATTTGGGATTACTGTATTGTTTGTAATGTTTGAATTGCTTGATATATCAACTGCTTGCATTGCTTTGGTGATCTCTGTGAGATGAGTTCTATACCCGAACTCGAGTGCACCCTATGATAGGAGAATGGCGTAGTCTTGTCGACTTGTGTGGAGTTATTCCTTAGCAAGTTGACTTGCGAGTCCATTCACTTGGTGGAGGTCATGTTGGGATCATAATGTCACACAAGTCATTTGTGGTTAGGCATTATTCTTTCAATATATGCCGTGGAAGCCAATGACCTTAGTTTACCAAGCCCATCTTGGCCTATTTTTAGGACGTAGTGCGGAAGTCGTTCAGATGTCATATCTGATGCGATTGTTACGCGATACTACACTCATAAGAGTCTCTCTTGAGAATATTTTTGGAATACGAGTATTCATTCCTCCGATAATATTCAAAAGATGGGATGATGACTATGGGAACCTCTTGTAGAACATGTTCGGCAGGTTTAAACCATAGTACACTCCCTTTGGGTGGTTCTTAACCGAGACTTCATGCTCGTGACTCGCAACAAACCCGTGATTCATGGTTGATCCGTTCACACCTCCTTAATATCAATGGAACTTGGGTGTTGATAAGGTGTAAACCATAATCCACCAAAATGGATGATTGATATTAAGGATGGTTGAATCGTTTATATATCGTTAATATCAATGGAACTTGGGTGTCGATAAGGTGCAAACCATAATCCACCAAAATGGATGATTGATATTAAGGATAATATGAGCCATCCCATGACCTTTGTATGGTGTGCTTTGCTTGATCCTTGGGTGTGAATGTTGCATTCATGCATTCATCTGCATCCATATCATCAGATAAAAAGAAAATTTTCAAGGAACTTAAGGGGTTTATTTGCAAAATTTTCAGATATGGAAAGACAAAAAAGGCATACAAAGAAGTACAGCTTCAGACAACCCGATCTGAAAGAGTTAAGGAATCTGACATCCTATGTACTAGATCCCTTGGGTTTCAAAGCTCGTTATGGGAAGCTTCTGCCTCTTCTGACTACTTAGGTGGACGAAGTATTGATGGGTACTTTGGTCCAGTTCTATGATCCTCGGTATCACTGCTTCACTTTTCCAGACTTTCAGCTATTGCCTACCCTTGAGGAGTATGCTCATCTTGTGGGTATTCCTATCCTGGATCAGTTGCCGTTAAGTGGCTTGGAGAGTATTCCTACTTCTCAAGAGATAGCTGACATGTTGCACATAGATGAATCCTTGGTTAAAGCTCATATGACTACCAAAGGTGGAATTCAAGGTCTCCCTTCTGAGTTCCTCATTACTCAAGCTACCGTTTATGGGAAGGCCATGAGTGAGGATGCCTTTGAGGCCATATTTGTGCTTCTCATCTATGGATTGGTATTGTTCCCCAACATCGACAAATTTGTGGATGTGAACGCTATTAGGATCTTCTCTGTTCTTAATCCCGTTCCGACCCTGTTGGGTGATACCTATGTCTCTTTGCATCTGAGGAATGCAAGGGGTGGTGGCGCTATTGTGTGTTGTTTGCCTCTGTTGTATAAGTGGTTTATTTCTCACTTACCTCAGACGGTCACTTTCAAGGAGAACAAGGGATGTCTACGGTGGTCTACGAGACTCATGTCTCTCACTAATGATGATATCTCTTGGTATAATCGTGCATATGACGGTGTCCATATCATTGACTCTTGTGGTGAATTCTCCAATGTGCGTCTTCTTGGTACATGTGGTGGGATCAACTACAACCCTATCTTAGCACGTCGTCAGCTTGGGTTCCCCCTAAAGGATAAACCTAATAACATTTTGTTAGAAGGTGTGTTCTTTCAGGAGGGTAAAGATCCCCAAGACTTGAAAGCCAGGATGGTTCGCGCTTGGCGTAAGATTCACAAGAAGGGTAGAAGTGAGTTGGGTCCGAAGAATTGCATTGCTTTGGAGCCGTATACGACTTGGGTAAGGAAGAGAGCATCTGAGTATCTCATACCTTATGACTATCCGAGACCTACACCTTTGGTTGTGGCTGGGCCTTTAACCCTCCCTAACCAAGGCGTAGAGGAGTTGAGAGACGAAGACCTTTCACGTGCCTGGATCCGTGAAAGAGAAGAGTTGCTTCAACAACTTAAGGAGAAGGATGCTCTGATTGAGTTCCTCGAGCATCAGGTGATTGATGATCCAAATGATGCATGAACTTCTCTACTTCCTCAGTCTTCCAAGTTCTGGAAAAGGAGGTATGACAGACTCGCCAAAGAGAAAGCGGATATGGAAGCAGCATATGAGAGAGAGATTAAGAGGCTTCGTACAGCTTATCTTTCGGCGTCCCGAGCTTCTAGGGATCCATAGGATGTTTATTTTCCTTTTCTCTTGTAATGATTGACAATGCTGTACTTCTTTTTCTCAAATATATTTGATGAGATATTTTCCATATGCGATCAAATGCTTAATATTCAAAATTTGCAAATAATACCCTAAAGTTCCTTCGAAAATAAAAACAAATCATATGCATGAGCATTGCATGCATCATTTGCATAAGCAGGTGTTGTTCTCAGCTTCTGGTCTTGTGGTCTAACTCTGTGCTCTTCATTTATTTAGAAGACAAGCTGACTCATCGGTACTACACCAGAGCCAACTCTTCTAGATTGATAGATCATCTTGAGCAAGAGAACCGTGAATTGAAGGAGGAAGTCGCCAAACTGAGTGCTTTGATAGAGTCTTTCCTGGCAGCTCAGAATCAGTCGTCTCCAACACCTGCAACTCCTCTCCAGAGGACAGTCGTCTCTGAGATTGTCTCCTCTATAGTGCCTGCTGTCAGTGCCCACTTCGTGCCAACAACCATGTCGTCCGGGTTTCCGTGGGGGATGCCTCCTGGCTTTATGCCTGATATTCCTGCTCCAACTTTTGCTTCCATGCCGGCATCTAGCCCGGTCATTGTTGTGCCTCCTCCTGTCGTGCATACCGTTCCCAGGGTAGACGACACCATCTATCATTCTGAGCCGTCTGAGGGCCCAGATGTTCATGAGAAGATGGATGTTATGAATGACCAATTTCTTGAACTCCGCAAGGAATTGAAGACCCTTCGAGGAAAGGACCTCTTTGGCAAATCTGCTGCCGAGCTGTGTTTAGTTCCCGGTGTGAAAATACCGTTGAAATTCAAAGTCCCAGACTTTGAAAAGTACAAGGGGAACACCTGCCCTCTCAGCCACCTGGTTATGTATGCCAGGAAAATGTCTACTCAAACGGATAATGATCAGCTGCTCATTCATTATTTCCAGGACAGTTTGTCCGATGCTGCACTGCGTTGGTATATGAGTTTGGACAGTGCAAACATCCGATCCTTCAATGACCTTGGCGAAGCCTTCGTCAAGCAGTACAAATACAACGTGGATATGGCTCCCAATCGGGATCAGCTCAGGGCCATGTCCCAGAAGGACAAAGAGACATTCAAAGAGTACGCCCAGAGGTGGCGAGAGTTGGCAGCTCAGATTGTGCCTCCGCTGGAAGAGAAAGAAATGACCAAGATCTTTCTGAAGACCTTGAGCTCATTCTATTACGAGCGGATGATTGCTAGCGCTCCTTCTGATTTCACTGAGATGGTGAACATGGGGATGCGTCTAGAGGAGGGAGTCCGTGAAGGACGTCTATCCAAAGATGAAGGCTCTTCTACTAAACGTTATGGGGCGTTTGCAAAGAAGAAAGATGGAGAGGCACATGCTGTGCAATCCCATGTTAAACCCAGAAGACCCTCTGCCAGGAGGAAGATCGCATGTCCAGCTGGTAATCAGCACCAGGTGGCTCATGTAGCACCTATTTTCCGTGATAATCAGCAATATCAGCACAATAATCAGCAATCGTCTCAGTATCATCAGCAACAACATCGTCCTCAACAGCAGGCCTACCAGCCTCGCAATAGTAATCAAGCTAGTACGAGTTATGAAAGGAAGAAGATCACTTTCGATCCAATTCCAGTATCATATGCAGAGCTGTATCCCTCTTTGATAGAGCGGAAATTGATTACTCCCAAAGACCCGCCGGCTATACCTGCTAACCCTCAGTGGTGGTATAAGCCTGATCAACATTGTGTTTACAACTCTGGTGCTCCGGGCCACAACGTGGAAAATTGCTTTCCGTTGAAGAATAAGGTTCAAGACCTTATGAGATGCGGTATTTTGAGCTTTGAGGACGCAAGTCCTAATGTTACAAAGAACCCATTGCCCGAGCATGGGAAGTCTGTTAACATGGTCCAGGGTTGCCCTGGCAAGTACAAGGTCAAATATGTTAGCCATATTCGACAGTCTCTTGTTGAGTTGCACCGATTGCTGTGTGATTACAGTCACTTGGAGCACGATCATGATAAATGCCGTATCTGCTCTATTAACAGATTAGGCTGTCGCCAAGTGCGGAAAGATCTTCAGGAATTACTGGATGATGGGACCATCGAAATCCTTCAAAACACAAACTTTGATGAAGACGAACCCGAGGTTAATGTGATTTCTCCTGTGTTCAGGATCCCTGAGCCTGTTGTCATTCGATACGATGGTAGCAAGCAGAAGGTTTCTCCTTCCCTGATCATCAAACCTGCCGGTCCTGTGCCTTATTCTTCCGACAAGGCAATCCCATTCCGATACAATGTTGTTGCTGTTGAAGATGGGAAAGAAGTGCCTTTGCCTTCTCCTTCTGTTGTGAACATTGCTGATGTGAGTGGGCTGACCCGTAGCGGTCGTGTGTTTTCTGCACCCCCGAAGCCTCAGGCTATTGCTGACTCTGTTGAGCGTCCGGTTGGGAATGCAGTGAATTCTCCGAATCCGGCACCTGTTGCTAAACCCTCCTCTGTACAAAAGACTCCTACTTCTTCTGTTGGCCCTAGTGGCAATTCAAATGAAGACTGTGATGAGATGCTGAGGCTCATCAAGAAGAGTGAGTACAATGTTGTAGACCAGCTTCTACAAACACCATCCAAGATCTCCGTGTTATCTCTGCTTCTAAATTTAGAACCGCATAGAGAGGCTCTGCAGAAAGTCTTGGATTTGGCTTATGTTGATCACGACATCACTATTGAACAGTTTGACATCATTGTTACAAACATTACTGCTTGTAACACTTTGAGTTTCTGTGACGCTGATCTCCTTGAGGAGGGAAGAGACCACAACATGGCTTTACATATATCCATGAATTGCAAGAACGACGCCATGTCCAACGTACTGGTGGACACCGGGTCATCTTTGAATGTATTTCCGAAATCCACTCTCTCTAGATTGTCATTTCAAGGGCCTCCCATGAGGCAGAGTGGTGTTGTTGTGAAAGCTTTTGATGGGTCGCGTAAGACTGTGATTGGGGAAGTTGATCTCCCAATCAAGATTGGACCAAGTGATTTCCAGATCACCTTTCAGGTTATGGATATCCACCCATCTTATAGCTGTCTCCTTGGTAGACCATGGATTCACGAGGCTGGCGCCGTGACATCCACCATACACCAGAAGCTGAAATTCGTTAAGAACAAGAAACTGGTTGTGGTAGGGGGAGAAAAGGCTCTCCTGGTTAGCCACCTGTCTTCCTTCTCATACATTGATGCTGAGGATGACATTGGAACGCCTTTCCAAGCTTTATCTATAGCCGAGCCTGTTGAGAAGAGAACTCCTTCATTTGCTTCCTATCGAGATGTGAAACTGGCCATTGAATGTGGTGCAGTTGCTGGTCTAGGAAAAATAATCGAGCTTGAAGATAACAAGTCCCGGGCTGGCATTGGCTACTCTTCAGGGGTCTTCAATGAGAAAGGGCTATTCAAGAGTGGAGGTTTCAACCACGCCGATCAAGCTGAAGAAGTTGCTGCTATCTTGGAAGAGGATGCAGAGGACTCTGACAATTTTGTCATCCCTGGTGGGATCTGCCACAATTGGGTTGCTGTGGATGTTCCTACGGTCATTCATAAGTCAGCGTAATATGTTTGCTTTGTTTAAAAACCCTTCTCCCATGCCAAAAGGAGGAGTGATGACATTGTTGGCATCATATATACGATGATATTTTATTCAATAAATTCATGTTAAACATTTGTTTTTCCAATTGTTTTCACTTTTTGCTTTTTTGCATGAAAACGGTGATCACAAAAAACCCTAAAAAACAAGAATAAAAGCAATCTTTTCATCTGCATAATGATTTGTTTGTTTAAATTCTAAAGTTTTTCATTATCCAAAATCATTATGCAGGTTGATTCTAAAACCCATTGAACATAATGATCCAACGTCATCTCCCAATTTTGAATTCCTTGTATTCAAAGCAGAGGAAGATGATGTTGAAGGGATTCCTGATGAGATTACCCGTCTTCTTGAGCACGAAGAGAAGATCATTCAGCCGCATCTTGAGAATCTAGAAACAGTCAACTTGGGGTCTGAAGATTGTGTTCGAATAGTGAAGATTGGGGCACTCCTTGAAGAGTCTGTCAAGAAAGGGTTGATCAGTTTGCTATGAGAATATTCCGATATCTTCTCTTGGTCGTACGAAGACATGCCGGGTTTGGATACAGATATTGTGCAACATTTCCTGCCTCTGAAGCCTGAGTGCGTGCCAGTAAAGCAAAAGCTCAGAAGAACTCATCCAGATATGGCAGTGAAGATCAAAGAGGAGGTTCAGAAGCAAATTGATGCGGGGTTTCTGGTGACTTCTACATATCCTCAATGGGTGGCCAGCATTGTGCCTGTGCCTAAAAAAGACGGAAAAGTCCGGATGTGTGTGGATTACAGAGATTTGAATAAGGCTAGTCCGAAAGATGATTTCCCTCTACCACACATTGACATGTTGGTAGACAATACAGCTAAATTCAAAGTCTTCTCGTTCATGGACGAATTTTCTAGATATAACCAAATCAAGATGGCACCCGAGGATATGGAGAAGACAACATTCATCACACCTTGGGGAACATTCTGTTATCAAGTGATGCCCTTCGGTTTGAAGAACGCCGGAGCCACGTATCAACGAGCTATGACTACCTTGTTTCATGATATGATGCACAAGGAGATAGAGGTCTATGTCGATGACATGATTGCTAAGTCAAGAATGGAAGTTGAACATGTTGAGCATTTGTTGAAGCTTTTTCAGCGTTTGAGGAAGTTCAAGCTTCGTCTGAATCCCAACAAATGTACATTTGGAGTCCGTTCTGGCAAGTTATTGGGCTTTATTGTCAGCGAGAGAGGTATTGAGGTTGATCCTGCAAAGGTCAAAGCAATACAAGAGATGCCTGCGCCCAAAACTGAGAAGCAAGTCCGAGGTTTTCTTGGCCGCTTGAACTATATTTCCAGATTTATATCCCACATGACTGCCACATGTGCGCCGATATTCAAGCTCCTCCGGAAAGATCAGTCTCATGATTGGATCGAGGATTGCCAGAAAGCTTTCGACAGTATCAAAGAGTATCTGTCTAAACCTCCGATCCTGTCTCCGCCTGTAGAAGGAAGACCGTTGATCATGTATCTGACTGTTCTTGAAGACTCAATGGGTTGCGTCCTTGGTCAGCAAGACGAATCAGGAAAGAAAGAATATGTTATCTACTACTTGAGTAAGAAGTTCACTGATTGTGAGTCTCGATACACAATGCTTGAGAAGACATGTTGTGCTTTGGCTTGGTCCGCTAAGCGTTTACGCCAGTACATGATAAATCGTACAACTTGGTTGATATCCAGAATGGATCCGATCAAGTATATCTTCGAGAAGCCTGCTTTAACAGGGAGAATTTCCCGTTGGCAGATGTTGTTATCTGAGTATGATATCGAGTATCGAGCTCAAAAAGCTATCAAAGGTAGTATCTTGGCTGACCATCTGGCACATCAGCCGATTGAAGATCATCACTCAGTTCAATACGACTTCCCTGACGAGGAGATTCTATATTTGAAAATGAAAGATTGTGACGAGCCTACACTCGATGAAGGGCCAGAGCCTGGTTCCCGATGGAGTATGGTATTCAATGGTGTTGTAAATCAGTACGGAAATGGAATTGGGGCAGTAATCATTACTCCTCAGGGCACA
Source organism: Lathyrus oleraceus (assembly GCF_024323335.1). Classification (NCBI taxonomy): domain Eukaryota; kingdom Viridiplantae; phylum Streptophyta; class Magnoliopsida; order Fabales; family Fabaceae; genus Lathyrus; species Lathyrus oleraceus. The sequence continues at coordinate 323,374,611 of NC_066582.1, read as the reverse complement.
CATATTCCTTTTACAGCAAGGCTAACTTTCAAATGCACGAATAATATGGCTGAGTACGAAGCCTGCATTATGAGATTAGAAGAATGCATTGATCTAAGGATCAAGCATCTTGATGTTTATGGTGATTCAGCCCGTGTTGTCAATCAGATCAAGGGTGAATGGGAAACGAATCAGCCTGGTCTTATTCCATACAAAGATTATGCGAGGAGGATTTCAACGTTCTTTACTGAAGTTGACTTTCAACATATTCCTCGAGAAGATAATCGGATGGCAGATGCGCTTGCCACGCTTGCCTCCATGATTGTGGTCAAGTATTGGAATGAAGTCCCCAATATCACCGTGATGCGCTTGGACAGACCAGCTCACGTGTTTGCAGTTGAAGAAGTGAATGATGACAAGCCTTGGTATTATGATATCAAATGTTTCCTCCAGAACCAGGTTTACCGGCCTGGGGCATCTGTGAAAGATAGGAAAACTCTGAGAAGGTTGTCAGGTAGTTTCTACCTCAATGGCAAAGTGCTGTACAAGAGAAATTTTGACATGGTTCTGCTCAGATGCGTGGATAGACACGAAGCAGACCTGTTAATGACTGAGGTCCATGAGGGTTCATTTGGTACTCATTCCAATGGACATGCCATGGCTAGAAAGATGTTGAGAGCAGGCTACTATTGGCTGACAATGGAGTCTGACTGCTGCAAATATGTGAAGAAATGCCACAAGTGTTAGATTTACGCGGATAAGATTCATATTCCTCCGACACTTCTGAATGTGATTTCATCACCATGGCCTTTCTCTATGTGGGGAATTGACATGATTGGCATGATTGAACCGAAAGCGTCCAACGGACACAAGTTTATTCTCGTAGCAATTGATTACTTCACCAAATGGGTTGAAGCCGCATCGTATGCGAACGTGACCAAGCAGGTGGTCGTGAAGTTTGTCAAGAATCAACTTATCTGCCGTTATGGTGTGCCTGATAAGATCATTACTGATAATGGATCTAACTTGAACAACAAAATGATGGAAGAGTTGTGCGCTGAGTTCAAGATTGCACACCATAACTCCTCTCCTTACAGACCCAAGATGAATGGGGCTGTTGAAGCTGCTAACAAGAATATCAAGAAGATTATCCAGAAGATGGTTGTCACGTACAAAGATTGGCACGAGATGCTACCATTTGCTTTGCATGGATATCGTACATCTGTCTGTACTTCAACAGGGGCAACCCCTTTCTCTCTTGTTTACGGCATGGAGGTTGTACTCCCAGTAAAGGTGGAGATCCCATCAATGAGAGTCTTGATGGAGGCCAAGTTTACTGATGCTGAATGGATCCAGAGTCGTTACGACCAACTGAATTTAATTGAAGAGAAGCGATTGACTGCCATGTGTCATGGTCAATTATATCAGCAGAGAATGAAGAAAGCATTCGATAAGAAGGTCAAGCCTCGTATGTTCCGAGAAGGTGACCTTGTGCTCAAGAAAGTCTTGCCTTTCGCGCCCGATTCCAGGGGCAAGTGGACTCCAAACTACGAGGGTCCATATGTTGTCAAGAGAGCCTTTTCAGGTGGAGCTTTGTGAAGGAGAATTGCGGTCCAAAACGCAGCGGAAATTAAAATTTTCTCCTTTAGAGATCCTTACGAATGGTCATGATCAGTGATAGAATATTTACCTCTTGTGACGATTGAAACCTTTGGTGCAGATCTCTTGTGACGATCAAAACCTTTGATGCAGATCCATGGAGCGATCACGAACGTTGAACGATGACAACGTCTCTACTCAGTCCACACGAACGGTTTCCTTCAATCTCAGTGCTAGCTGGTACGAATGAAGGCTTTGAGTGAGAGAGAGAGAAAACGAAAATTAATGCAACCGCAATTTATGCTTCTGCACAAGGGTTCTATTTATAGAACCACTTGTGTGGGCTTCAAGCTAAAAGCCCACTTAAGTGTATTTTGGCCCATATCTTATAATATGCCCAAAATCACTTAAGCCCATGGTACCTTACCATATTTCGTATTCTACTCAAGTACACCGTACCTTACGATGTTCTATAATTCACTTAAGGGCACCGTACCTTACGGTATTCCTTAGTTACTCTATCTCTCATCAATCCGTCCTTTGTGTATGACCCTGTAGGTTTTCGTGACGTTGGCAATTATATTAAATCACACATTTAACATAATAAACAGTGAGCGGTATCTAGCAACACATCACTGCTACCCAAGACACGAAAATGTCATGTGATCTGACAAAACCTTATGTGATAATACTTATGTGTATAATTACCCTTTTGCCCTTATGTCTATATTGAACACAAGGTATAAACCGTGTCATCCTTGTCCAGTTCAATATTGGGCCCATAGACATTTATCCTGTTACGCAGGATGGGCAAATTCCATCTAGGACACTCATGTCCCTCATCATGCTTTGTGGAGTACCCATCAACTGTCTTTATGGTTATCCAGTTACAGACAACGTTGGATCAGCAATAAAGCACTCGACTCCACATCTAGGATCCATAGTGGTTTCAGGTCGAAGAGTGGTATACACCATTATCACCATGAGAATAACTTATGACACTTTGCATAACTTTCTATATAGTATTCTCATAGCGGGTCAATCCGGTATAAATATTACTCTTAATATTCATACCTATGTTTAAGACTTGATAACTCTTTATGCATGATCCATGAGATGTGATCATCAGTCTACAAACATAATAGTCTTAATGCTTTAATGTTATCCCACTTCACACTAAAGCTCGACTACGGATACTTTAAGAATAGTGTCCTTATGTTTAATGTGTTCTCATGATTAAGTCACACTTAATACATTAAACGGACTATCTATTCCAGGGACTTTATTAATCAACCATAATAAAGAAAAAGCCTTTTATTATTAATAAATAATTCGATGCAAGTACCAAAAGTATTGGCCTCTAGGGCTTACACCAACACTTTGATGCTTACAACTATGGATGGGGAGGATTTCACTCGTCCTGTGAATTCAGATGCAGTCAAGAAATACTTTGCCTAAAAATAAAAACATAATGGCTCGCTAAGTCGAAAACCCGAAAGGGCGACTTAGGCAAAAATGAGCGTCTCGGTGGATTGAAAACCCGAAAGGGCGATCCAGGCAAAAATTAGAGACATGAAAAAAAAAGAATTTTGCATCCCGCTAGATTGAGTACCTCACCCTGGGGCAATCTAGGCAAAAATTGGGGATTTGGCAAGTAACTGCATCCTGACAAGACTTTCTGTTTCACAACTGTCTTTTCGTCAGAGATTCTCGCTCAGTCATCTTCAACTGAAGCCTCAAATACATCGGATTCAAATTGGTAGAGAAATGGTCATTATGTTCAATGTAGCCCTCTTCCAATATATATCACCGATTTCAAATTTGTATAGATCTATGAAGTCTTGCCATTTGCAGACTACCATTCCATCAAATCAATCTGAGCTTTTATCCAATTATTTGCTTCAATTCAACAAATGTTTTGCATGTTTTAATTGATAAAATGTCATTATTTTAAACAAACAAATTTTTCAAAATCGTTTTTAAACAAAGTGAACATTCACAATGATGAAAGGATACTTAAGAAATTCTCAGTGCTCTCCCAAGGGTGGCATGATTTCCAACAGGGTAAGACATTTGTTCATATTCCTGGCATGGCTGTATCCTCCTTCTCCAGATTGTTGTTGGGGTTTCTCCCCAAGCAGAGCTTCTGTCGAGATTTTTTCCCCCGAGCAGGGTATTTGTTGGGATTTCTCCCGAACAGATTTTGTTAAGCATAGCCTTTCTTATGACTCCTCCTCATTCAGAGTGCCTGTTGAGGTTTTCACCTCCTTTCCCTTCAGCAGAGCAGTGATTCTTTCCTCCTCAGCAGTTGTGGTTTCCTTTTGGAAGGTTCAGTATTTGGTGGCTAATCTCCAGTTCTCCTTCTCTTCCTCAGATAAATCCCCAGTAGATTTGTGGTGGTGAATTTTATCTATGTTGATTTATCCCCTACAGAGATTTGGTGATTTCCTGATATCTCCGATCCCCAGTAGAGTTGCTTGTGTGGCAGGATCTATTTGTGTGATCTTTTCTCCCTCAGTGGGTTTCCCCCAGTGGAGTTGTTTGGAGTTGCTTTCGTGGCAGTTTTCGCCTGTGCAGTGAGCTCCTCTTTCCCAGCTGAGCCTGATGATTCATCCTTGCAGATGATCCTTGTTTCTTGATCCCGTTAGAATTGTTTATTCTCCGGTGATCCTGACTTTCTCTCCTGTGGTGTAGTATCGGGCGTTCGTTCCCTGGCCCTGTTTGTGTTAGAAATGTCTGTTTGTCAGCATTCATCAAACATAAATCAAGCATATTCATGCATACTTTCAACATTCAGATATCCATGTTGCATCTTTTTGCCATATATCTTTTATTTGTTGTCTCCTGCTAATTGGTGATATAGATCTCCCCAGTAGATCTCCCCAAGCAGATGTCGGGTGTCTAATCTCTATAGAGTCAGCCCCTTAAGCAGAAAGTGTCTGTCTTTCCTTCTGCATTTCCCCACCGAGTTATGTCCTCGTGGATGACGGTTGCTTCCGTTTCCTCCCAACACATATAATGAGATGGGTTTTCCCTATTGAGTTATATCCTCATTAGGATGAGTCTTGATTCAGTTTGCCTTTTAGTTTGATCCTGAATTGGCCTTTTTGTGACTGTCTCTTGTGCTTCCCGGTGGAATAAATGAATGTTTTCTCAGTAACCAGCAATCATTCACTTTATCCTCAGCGGAATTTGTGGCTTCTACCCAGTAACCGGTGTCACATCCTGCGAAAAATCAACCGGCGAGACTCAAATAAAACACACACAGAGCCGCCACTGCGTGTTATTTATCCCAAAATAGGGAAAGGAAACGCTCAGAGAAACCTGGAAAGAACATGGTCTCGCGACCAGAGAGAAAGGGTAAGGGAGTCGGTTACGCAAGGGGAAGGTATTAGCACCCCTCACGTCCGTCGTACTCGACGGGATCCACGTCCTAGAATAAAGAAAAAGGTTGCTAAACATCACACACACACACAGGGAACGCAGGTGGGGTTAGGAGAAACGGGCTCGATAAGGTATCGCACCTTATGCCTACATATCTTGTCTGGAACAAGAATCAGAGCCTCTGTAGTTCGGCTTACACACGCCAAACAACACAAAACATACAAACATATGGCAAACATGGAGCCCGACAACCACTGGATGGAATTACGTCGGCATCCGAACCAAAACACACTCAAAACGGCAAACGTGGAGCCCGACAGCCAACCACTGGACTTACGTCGGCATCCGAACCAAAACACACAGTCAGATAACAAGTAAACACACGCAAAAAAGAAAAAGGTTGCCCGGAATGGTCTCGCACGACCACCTGCCTACATACCTCGTCTGGAACGAGGATCAGGGCGATGTAGTTCCCCTGAAAGGGACTGAATTACTAACCAGAAACCTGGGAAAGACACACTACTAGGGAGCTGGACTCGAGCCTAGTGTTGTCATGCATCGTTGCCCTAAGTTCAGTTTTCTATCCTACTTGCATAAGCAAGCCTATCCTAACCAGGAAAGAAGCAAGCACACAAGCAAACAGCATATAAGCATACATCAAATGAGAACAAGCATCTCAAACAGGCATGTCAATCAGATATCCACAGAGCACACACTATAGCCAAACAAGGGGCTCACACAATATGTTTGACTGCCGAAGCGAGTCGTCTGTACGGGCTGGGTTTGCTCTTAACCTTGCCATTACGAGGCTAAGGTGAAGCAGATGAAAGGATGAAGTGAGGATCAGACCTCACAGCTCTTATCCCTAACTAGGGAGAGCTTCTGACAAATGAGCATGGGTCCAGAATGGGGGAACCCTTCTATACTCAGAGACTCTGACACAATGTGCACTGCACAGGATCTTGGGCTTGGATCCCAATGCTACAACCATGTAATGGGAGCAAGGAGAAGACTCAACTGAATAGTGGGGGATAGATTGCTTATCCCTACCTTCCACCAATTGCCTTGATTAAGGACTTTACCTGCTTAGGCACAAAATTAAACAATCACAATCATCGCCTCTTAAGGAGGACTTCAGACATTTATTTGCCCGGCCCGGTAACAGCCGGGTCTCCAGACTACATGAAGTCAAGAGGACCTACCTCAATGCAAGTTGCTTAAGCAAAGCAAAGCAAAAGTTCACAAGGAACTGAGCAACTAAAAGTACCTGGAAACAGTCAAACACAGTTAGTACTCAGACAGACAAAACCAAACAGCAAAAGTTTAATCAGTTAATCTATACAGATCAATGCACAACAAAGCAAGTTCAAAGCTCAATCCCAAACTTCCCAACCTACAAAACAATGTTATGTTAGTGTACAAACATCAATCAACATCAATTGCATTTAACTTGATTCATTCTCCATGTGCATTATGCTTTTGATCCTGAAAAATCAAGCAAATATTAGCAACAAGACCACTAGGCTAAGCCTAGGGTCCAAAGGCAAGAAAAATTCCTAAACAGCAAGGTATTCACCAACCAAAGTCAAATTAATGTCAAACAAGAGCAAACACAATTAGTCTCATGTTTATATCATTCATCATGTTCATGTTATGCACAAAACAAGGCAAATTGGTTCAAGTGAAGCACCAAACATGCAAACAGAACTATTGCATTCAAATCCACATCAAAACACTTCCAAAAATTCTCAAATAAATTACACCTAAACAGGGCCTAATCCAGGTATGGCACACCAAATTTCAGCTTAATTGGGCAAATGGAACCATGTCAATGAAAATCAACAAAAACAGACACAATTATATGCTCCAAATCACATCATCAATACATGCTTCCACTTCAAAAATTCATAACTCAATGAAAACAAAAAAGAAATGGATGAGACCAAAACAGGGATGTCACATCATGTGTCCATTACAAGCATGCCAAATTTCATGATTATCCAATACCATATGAGCATTTCACATCAAAATTACAAACATATACCACATGGACTTGAATATTTGACCAACAGAGATGAAAAATCACAATCAATTTGAAAATGCAATGTAAAATTCCGCAAAAAATCACATAGCATCCTAACATGTTAATGATTCACCATGCAAAATTTCATTTCATTCTAACAAGTATAGACCACTCAATTAAATCCAGCAAGTTGACATCAAGAGGTGTGACACAAATTGTCACACCTAAGTTCCAAAATTCATATCTCAATGGCCAGGTATCAAAAATTCATGAAATTTACATATAAATGAACATCAGCCAGTCAACAATCATCACAAAAATTGTCAAGAATTTATTTTACATTATGTGCATTTTATGAACAAAATGGTAAAATGTATCAAATGTGAACACATGTGAAATAAGCCTAGGTCAAACAATATTTTTGCCATGCACAACTTTGACCAATAGGTCAAACAAATTCTACACTCAACAACAAAGTCAACACAACAATTTCCATATTTTTCTGATTTTTCTATGATTTTTGGTGAATTGTTTAATGTGTTAATGAATTTTTGTGAATTAAACAAATTAATTAAAATTGCACAGTGGCATTATTGTAAATAACAGGCGCGGGGGAGGGAAACCTCTAATTCAAATTTTCAAACACTTTTTCAGATCAAACAAGCTTCATCTCATCGTTTTCATTCATCATTTTCCAGAAATCCAAAAAAAACGAAGAACATCAAAGCAACATGGAAACGAGCAAGTCCATAGTCATTCGAACCGTCTAAACACCAGGAATCTAGATATCAACATGATTTCTCCTAAAAGTTCCTAAATCGTGCAAATCGAACGAACTAGGGTTTTGGATCGAAACTTCGAACCTAGATTTCTCCCTACACAGTCATCCATTTGCAAAACTAAAGGTATCACTACAACCTACGTAGCATGCTCTTTCAAACGCATATGAACAATTAACAAATCATGAGATTCGAATTTCTCCAAACCTGGAAATGGCAGTGCAATTCGCGTGGCCTTGGCTCTTAATTCCTTCAAACAGTTGCAGTAGAGGGATAAGGAAGATGATTAGAGGTGCTAGCTTCAATTGATGTTGCTTATAGAGCTCAAAACTCGAATTCACCATTGTTGATGTGATATTGAACAGTCGCGAATCAAGGCTCCACTCCTTCCAAACTCCACAAACAGTTGATGAGGATGATGATTGGAGTTGAATGCAAAAGGAAAATCGAGAATTGGTTGAGGAATGAAGAAGATTGATGAATTTTGATCCAATGTGTTCTTGAGCAAACTTGAGAGAATGAAGAGGCTTTTGATCCAACTTTGGTAAATGTGAAATTCAGTTATGATTAGAATGTGTTTAGGTTTATATATGTGAGCTTAATCATCCCTTAATCATGTAATTAGCCAAATTGGAATTGTTAATGAAAATACAATTTTTCAAGTAAGGGCATAATTGGAATTTCAAATGCCAGCTCATTGCCACCTGTTTTGACAGCTCACACAACTTCCAAATGTCATGTGTGAGCTGTTGAAACTTGTCTCATGCTCATTGGTTAGGCCATTCTCATTTTCACCTTGTGTTTGCATTTTGTCCATTTTACAACTTCCATTTTTCAAGCCAATTCTCAAATTATGAAGCCTAGCCATGAAATGATGATTCCAACACATTTCAAATGCCACTCATGAGGTGTAGCAAAAATCCCTACTCAAAAATTCCAATTATTTTGAAAGTTGGACAATTTTGCCCCTGGTCCAATTTAACTGTCCAGTTGAAAATTGACTTTTTGCATTGACCACTTTTGGAAAAATCCAATTATGCACCATGAAATTACATGTCAAATGGAGTTTGGGCATATAAAGAACTTGCAATTTGGACAAACCATGTGGAAGTTATGGCCTCCTGATTATGGGTCATTTTTGAATTTCACTGAGCCATAATTTCCCAACCATACATGGGAATTTCAAGTTCTTGGACTTTTTGGAAAGGTGAGAATAAGATCTACAACTTTCATGTTGAACAAATTTTCATTTGAAGCTTCCTTGGACACGTGGTCTTGAGGTCAAAAACTTTCCATTTTTGGAAACTTCTATTACAAGTCACTTTCTATTTTTGGCAGTTTTTGTTCTGACTTGATTTTCTTCATTCTTAGGCTTTGAGATGTCATTTAACACTTGTTCCAACATGAATGAAGTGTATCCCACTCATTTTCACCTCCAAATCCATCAGATCATGTACAATTGACCACAGTTGACTTTTCATCTGATAGATGAATCTGGCAATGCATAGATCAAATTGAGCTCCAATCTCCAACTGAAATGGCTCAAGGGCGACACCCTAGCCTCAATTATCTCCATAAAATCACATAATGAACCCCATAACCCTCACAAACCCCATCTCCTGATTAAGCCCTGATTGGCCCAATGCAACTGATTAGGGTTGACCAGTGGTCAAAACCCTAATCTCAAGGAATCAGCTTCAATCTTCTAATGACATCCAACCATGATGATGATGATGTATAATTGCAATCAAGATGAAGACCAACATCCATTGAGAATCATGAAACCCTAATTTGAACTGCCCCCATCCTCAGATGGCCAATGATCAGTCAATAAACCCTAGGCTTGCACTTTGACTTCCTCATCTCCTGATCAAGACTTGGGAGAATGGCTTGCACAATGTAACCACATGATATGCAATATGCAATGCCTAATGACCTAAAATGTAATGCAATATATTAAAGATAGTCCCAAGAGAGGAGGGCAAATTTTGAGGTGTTACAGGTGCCCCTATTCAATCCACTGTGAACTTGTTGATACGAAATAGCCTCGGCTTTCGGATGATCAGAATGAAGAGTGATTGAATACCCAGAAACAGACGAACAATTTGCACTCTGATGGGATATAATTAACAACGCCTGTCAGCATCGGCGAAGAAACAATCTCGAAAAACGTCGACCTGGATACCAAAATAAATGGTAACACAGGGATAACCATGGTCTGATCACCACACATCCACTCGGGATTATCATCTCTTCTCTCTTTTTTTGAGCCCCGGAACTTTCTTTTTCTTGGTCTGAAAACCACTTCAGTCTGAATACCGGTGCACTGGTCTGAACACCACTTCGGTCTGAACACCGGAAACTGGCCTGAATGCCACTTCGGTCTGAATACCGGCGACTGGCCTGAACGCCACATCGGTCTGACTACCGGAAAATTGGCCTGACTGCCCCAAGCTGCATCGATCTACATGTCGGAAGCTTCTTCGATCTGAAAATCGGAACATTGGCCTAAAATGCCAAATCGGTCTGACTACCGCCTCGGTCTGAACACCGGAAAAAGTACTTCAACCTGATCGTCGGAAACTTCTTCGATCTGAAAATCGGAACATTGGCCTGAACGCCACGTCGGTTTGGATACCGCCTCAGTCTGAACACCCGAAAAAGTACTTCAACCTGATCGTTGGAAACTTCTTCGATCTGAAAATCGGAACATTGGCCTGAACGCCACGTCGGTTTGGATACCGCCTCGGTCAGAACACCGGAAAAATTTTGGATTATCATTCCCATCTTCGCTCGACAGAAACTTTGATGCGACATCACCTCTCAAACGGTAACCACAGCTTGAGACTGGCTCTATGCTTGCAATATGATGCATGATCGATTTTTCTGCGTAATGCTCCGTAATTATGGAAATGCTACGCGATTATCTATTTTTCTATGCAATATGCCATGTTATTTTTTCATGATGAATGCATAAAAAGAAATATCCCCCTCAAGGGACTCTTCTGGGGAATACGAGATTCTCTGCTGAGGAACTCGTCGCTACTCCAACTCCACCCTGCCGGGGAATATCACTGCTGCTGGGAAAAAGGCAACCCTTGCTGGGGAAAAGCCTCCTTTGCACACAATCCACTCGAGAAACGGCTGGGGATAAGCACCACCAACACTCTGTGGGGATACAACAGTCTTCGACTTGCTGAGGATATCAATCCTGACTCTGCTTCGGGAAAACCCTCACAGATACCTGCTGACTTCACTGGGGAAATGCTCACAAATACTCCGCTGGGGAATAGCAACCTCCAGGACTGTCGACTGGGGAAACATCAATTTGAAACCTGCTGGGGATAACCATCCTGACCCTGCTAGGGAGAACGAATGCTACTCCGCTAGGGACAACCCATGCAATCCATAGGTAGAATCAGCTCAGCTGGGGATGCTGATATCTGTCCACTACGGGCACTTACTCAATCCTCTGGTAGGATGAACGCTGCTGGAGATATATTTCTTTGAAAAAGACCCGCTCCACTCGGGGACTAGCAACCTTCGGGCCTGGCTGCTGAGGAAACACCGTTGTAAACCTGCCGGGGATAACCATCCTCCTGACTCGGCTGAGGACCACAGACTTTGGATCTGCTGGGGAGCTAGTCCTGTCAACTCTGCTTGAGGACTTAGCTGGAAAATGAGAAAAGTTGGCACAGCACACCCGTCGACTCGTCGAACCACGGTATCCACCTCCCAATCTCGTATCAGCTTTCCACTTTTGAAAACTCCCAGACTCGTCTGGACCTTTTCTGCTCCATCATCTTGTATTCCAAATCGCTCCGCGCTCGACGGGAAGCGTACTCCTGGGGCTATACAGACTTTCAATTTTCCGACTTTGAAGAGTCTTCTTGATTAAAATCAAGGATCGCCGTACGTCTCAACGTCTTCGTCATCCCTTCATACATTCGTTCCTGAGCGAACTCTCTGGAGATTTGCTTTCAACAAAAGCTTCCACATCACAACCTGCAAGTGAGTGAAAATATCTAACAGTTCCTGCAAAACAGATCGTCAGATAAAACCGTGCCCCAGGCGTGTTAAGATTTCAACACTTGGGTCACTCAACCTTCCAAATAAGATTTCAAGCTTTCCATCTTATAAACATGCATTGGAAGGAACCTGTATGTATTAAAATGCAAGATTCTTTATCAAAAATATTGGATGTTTTTGCAATCAAAGCGGCAATGAAAACAAAAACAAAATTATTTGACTGAATATGCATTTTATTGATTTGAAAAGTGTGGCTCAAATTGAGCAATACAAAAGGAAGCAATTCCTGAAAAGAGGTAATTGCGCTCAAAAGGAAAAATCTATCCTAATGGCAATGTGAAACCCGTGATCTCATCGAGTTCCAACTCGGTTACACCCCATATGTCCTCAGACTCTCCATGCTTCTGCCTTCTGAACAAGACGATTCTGACTGATCCCTACCGGGTATTATCCACGATGCTTTAACCAAAGCACAAACGATCATGCTGGACGCAGTTGTTCGTTTCAATCCCTCTTTTGCCTGGACCGCCCTTTCGGGTTTTCAGTCCACCGGGATACCCATTTTTGCCCAAGTCGCCCTTGTGGGGTTTTCGACTTGCCGGGTGTACATCTTTTCATTTTTATCCCTAATTTTTGCCCGAACCTTTCTTTCTGTTTTTGGTTCGCCGGGATGCCCATTTTTGCCTGGACTATTTTATTCCTTTCGTCCAGCGGGTCTATTATACGAAGTATTTTTTAACTGCGTCCGCATTCACAGGGGATGGAAAATCCTCGCCATCCATGGTCGTTAACAACAAGGCTCCACCAGAGAAAACCTTCTTGACCACGAATGGACCTTCATAATTCGGTGTCCATTTGCCCCTTCGATCGTTTTGAGGAGGAAGGATCCTTTTCAACACCATATCACCTACGTGATATACCCGAGGTCGCACCTTCTTGTCAAAAGCACGCTTCATCCTTTGCTGGTATAACTGCCCATGACAAATGGCTGCTAGCCTCTTTTCTTCAATTAGGCTCAACTCTTCATATCGGGTCTTCACCCATTCAGCCTCTTGCAATTTCACGTCCATCAGGACTCTCAAAGAGGGAATCTGAACCTCAACAGGTAACACAGCCTCCATCCCATATACCAACGAGAAAGGAGTTGCCCCAGTAGACGTACGTACCGACGTTCGATACCCATGCAATGCAAACGGCAACATCTCATGCCAGTCTTTGTAGGTTACCACCATTTTCTGCACAATCTTCTTTATATTCTTGTTGGCTGCCTCAACCGCCCCATTCATCTTCGGACGATAGGGAGAAGAATTGTGATGCTTGATCTTGAATTCCCGGCAAAGCTCTGCCATCATCTTATTATTCAAATTAGAACCATTATCAGTAATGATTCTCTCGGGAACCCCATATCGGCAAATGATGTCTCTCCTGAGAAACCTAGCAACGACCTGCTTCGTCACATTCGTATAGGAGGCTGCTTCTACCCACTTGGTGAAGTAATCAATAGCCACTAATATGAATCTGTGCCCATTCGAAGCTGTAGGCTCAATCTTTCCAATCATATCAATGCCCCACATAGCGAACGACCATGGGGACGACATTAAGCTCAACGGATTTGGAGGCACGTGCACCTTGTCAGCATAAATCTGGCATTTATGACACTTCCGCACGAAATTGAAACATTGGGCCTCCATTGTCATCCAATAATAACCTGCCCTCAGCAGCTTCTTTACCATTGCATTCCCACTGGCATGGGTACCGAACGAGCCCTCATGAACCTCTTTCATCAATTGGCTTGCTTCTGCATCATCCACACATCTGAGCAAGACCCAATCAAAATTCCTCTTGTACAAAACCCCATCCTTATTCAGGTAGAATACCATGGCTAACCTCCGCAGAGTCTTTCTATCTTTCTTCGATGCTCCCTCAGGATACTCTTGCGTCTCAAGATAGCGTTTGATATCATAATACCACGGCTTCTCGTCATCAAGCGCTGTATCAACAGCAAACACGTAAGCCGGCCTATCCAGACGTCCCACTTCCACACTGGGGAACTGATTCCACCTCTGTACCTTAATCAAGGCAGCCAGAGTAGCCAAAGCATCTGCCAGCGGATTCTCCTCTCTGGGCACATGATGCATCTTCACCTTGGTGAAAAACGTCAACAATCTCCTCGTATAATCTCGATACGGAACCAAATGAGATTGATGCGTATACCATTTTCCGTTAACCTGATTTATCACCAGAGCTGAATCTCCATATATGACAAGGTTTTTGATTCTCAAATCAATCGCCTCCTCAATACCCAGTATACAAGCTTCATATTCAGCCACGTTGTTGGTGCACTCAAATGTTAGCCGGGCAGCAAAAGGAATGTGGGATCCTTTCGGCGTAACCAAAACAGCACCAACACCGCTTCCATTCACGTTAACGGCCCCATCAAACATCAGAATCCATTCGGATTCAGGATCAGGCCCCTCCTCCGGGATTGGTTCCTCGCAATCTTTCGATTTGAGAAACATGATGTCCTCATCAGGGAATTCAAACTTCATTGGTTGATAATCATCAATAGGTTGCTGGGCGAGGTAATCAGACAATACACTCCCCTTAATCGCTTTCTGGGAGGTGTACTGAATATCATATTCTGTCAAAATCATTTGCCACCTCGCAACCCGTCCGGTCAATGCTGGCTTCTCAAAAATGTACTTGATTGGATCCATCTTGGAAATCAATAAAGTGGTATGAACCAGCATGTACTGCCTTAGTCGGCGAGCAACCCAGACCAAAGCACAACAAGTTTTCTCGAGCAGTGAATATCTTGTTTCACAGTCGGTAAACTTTTTGCTAAGGTAGTATATGGCATGCTCTTTTCGACCAGACTCGTCATGCTGCCCCAATACACACCCCATAGACCCCTCGAGGACTGTCAGGTACAGAATTAATGGTCTTCCCTCCACAGGAGGCATCAGAATCGGAGGCTCCTGCAAATACTCTTTTATCTTTTCAAATGCCACTTGGCAATCATCATTCCACCTGACCGTTTGATCTTTCCTTAACAATTTGAATATCGGTTCACACGTGGCTGTTAGATGAGATATGAACCGTGAAATGTAGTTCAATCTACCTAAGAAACCACGAACCTCTTTCTCTGTTCTCGGTTCAGGCATTTCTTTTATTGCTTTTACTTTTGCAGGATCAACCTCGATTCCTTTCTCACTTACAATAAACCCCAGCAACTTACCGGACCGCACTCCGAATGTGCACTTGTTCGGATTCAACCTCAGTCTGAACTGTCTCAACCGGTCGAACAACTTGGCCAGATCTACCAAATGCCCCTCTTCTGTCTGGGACTTTGCTATCATGTCATCAACATAGCATTCAATTTCATGATGAATCATATCATGAAACAAAGTCACCATGGCTCTCTGATAAGTGGCACCGGCGTTCTTGAGACCGAATGGCATCACCTTATAACAAAAAGTGCCCCACGGTGTAATGAACGTTGTTTTCTCCATATCATCTGGCGACATTTTGATTTGATTATAGCCAGAAAAGCCATCCATGAAGGAAAACACCGAGAATTGAGCTGTATTATCTACCAACACGTCAATGTGAGGTAGTGGAAAATCATCCTTCGGACTAGCTCTATTCAGGTCTCGGTAGTCCACACACATTCTCACTTTCCCATCTTTCTTCGGGACTGGCACGATGTTCGCAACCCATGGCGGATAATTAGTGACAGCAAGGAGACCAGCATCCCACTGCTTCTGCACTTCCTCTTTAATCTTCATGGCCATGTCAGGTCGAGTTCTGCGCAACTTCTGCTTCACTGGAGGATAATCTGTTCTCAACGGTAGCTTGTGCACAACAATATCGGTATCCAGCCCTGGCATATCTTGATAAGACCAGGCAAAGATGTCGACATACTCTTTCAACAATGCCACCATTCTGTTCTTGACACTTTCCTCCAAAGCAGCCCCGATTTTCACTTCCTTCTTAACCTCATCGGTACCCAGATTCACAACCTCAATCTGTTCTTCATGTGGCTGAATCACCTTCTCCTCTTGTTTCAACAACCTGGCTAAGTCCCCTGGCAGTTCACAATCTTCTTCGTCTTCTTCTCCGGCATGATTGATTGGATTGTCGAAGTCATACAAGGGTGTAACAGGGTTGTTATCAATGAGATCCGGAGAGGAATCGCATCTGCATGAATGTTGATTCATGCATTGCTTTAGAACCGGTGTGAGAAAAAAAGAAAAATGAAAACATTGCCATTTTTATTTTGTTTTTGTTTTAAACTGCAAAAATAAATGAAAAACAGAGAACACCGCTTTTGATTGAAAAACATCCTTTTATTCATGATGCAAAAATTTGCAATTTTATGAACATGAGGTGGCCCTTACAATGGACCATTACGTGTCGGGCAACACGTATGGCTTTCATGCAAATAAGAAAGAAAACAAGAAAAATATTACTCTTCGAGGAGAGTGACCCGGATGATTTCTTCGGCCTTCCAGTTCTGGATTTCCATCCCTGGTGTGCACGGCTTTATCCATTGGTCAATGTCGCAGTCGCTGTCAGAGTCTTCACCCAGCATACAGATATGGTCCGGATCCAGCATTCCGGCACTTGTGAAAGTAACTGACATACGACCTCCTCTTCCTCGCCCTGAGCCTCGGCCCGGTTGATATCCAACCCCAAACCTGTCCTTCTTCTCGGGGACTTCCATCATTTTGCCCCAACCAGGAGCCTCTCCACTTTTGACCACCTCAGCAGCCTGCTTGTAGGAAGCGATGGATGGTTTCTCTTCCTCCTGCTTAGCAAACAGAGCGTTCTCCACCTTGACGGTTTCGAATGCCTGGCTAGGCGTTTCCCATATTTCACCATCCATCTCTACGTACTTGAACGAAGACAGGTGGCTGACAAAAATGTCCTCCTCTCCGCAGACGGTGACGACTTGACCTCCCCAAACATATTTCAACCTCTGGTGCAAAGTCGAAGTAACTGCTCCCGCAGCATGAATCCATGGGCGACCCAACAGGCAACTGTATGCCGGCTGAATATCCATGACGTAGAATGTCGACTTGAACACCTCTGGTCCAATCTTCCCCGGTAATTCTACCTCCCCAAATACGGCCCGTTTTGACCCATCAAACGCCCGCACAATTAGATCAGTCGGGGTCAAAATCAGCCCATCACAGTTCAGCTTCGCCAAAGCCTTCTTCGGCAACACATTTAATGAGGAGCCGGTATCAACCAGCACATGCGAAAGCACAGCTCCTTTGCACTCCATGGCTATGTGTAGTGCCCGATTGTGGTTCCTGCCGTCCACTGTCAGGTCCATATCCGTAAAGCCCAGCCCATGGCTAGCATGCACATTGGATACGACCGTCTCCAGTTGATTGATGGTGATCTCTTGAGGAACATAAGCCTTCTTCAGAATTTTCAATAAGGCCTCCCTATGCCCCTCTGAGCTCAGCAACAATGACAAAATTGAGATCTTAGAAGGAGTCTGCTGCAAATGATCGACCAGTTTATACTCCGACTTCTTGATTATTCTGAGGAATTCTTCAGCCTCATCATCAAATTTGTTATCCGACTCCGCAGGCGCCGGTGTCATCACAGGAGTATTACCGCTATCTGCCACAGCCTTCCCCTTTTCCCTGGCTAAAGCCTCGGCCTTTTCTTTTTTATCTTTTTCTTCCTCCCCTCTCCTCAACGTATCAGGAGCAAACAGCCTACCGCTGCGAGTGAAACCGCTGGGACCGGCATTATCCACCTTTAGCACGGTGGTTTCACTTGCAGATTGTTCCTCCAACCTCTCCCCATTGCAATACACCTCCCCACCATAATGCCACGGCACGACATCATCTTTGTCGTAGGGAATCGGCCCAGGTACCGTGATGGTAACTGGAGCCTCCTCCACAAGGTTTGACAAATCAACCGGATCGTAATAGATGGTTATGGTGGAGACCTCTTCCTTCTCTTCTCCAGCACTCTCAATCAAAACAACCCCTTCGTCCATCAGCCCTTGGACACGCTTCCTCAGAAGCTCGCAGCCATTCTCAGAGATAATGCACTCAACACAAACAACACCACAGCCCGGGTACACCCCACTCTTTAACAACTGCCTCTTGACCTCGGCCAAAGGCGTCTTCAACTGACCCACATCGGACAACCCAACTCTATTCTCCTCGGAAATTGCGTTCACCACCCTTTGACCATGCGCAGGCATGGGATTTGCATTGACATTGGGAGATGGCGCGAAATTGATGGCCTTTGAATCCACCAGGTCAGGGACTACGTGCTTAAAAGCTTTGCAGTCCTCAACGTTGTGTCCGGGAGCACCCGAATGGAATTCACACTTTGCATTTTCATTATAACTGGCTGGCCTCTGATCAGGTCTCAAAGGCGCCAGCGTCCTCAATTGTACCAGCCCAAGGTCCAAAAGTTTCTTCAACAAAAAGGAGTATGTCACGGGAGGCCTATCAAAATGTCGATCACTTGCTCTGCCCCTGACTTGGTATCCAACCCTCTGCTGCCTCTGTTGGAAAGGTTGTCGCTGTTGCTGCTGCTGCTGTTGTTGCGGTTGTGCTGACTGAGGCTCAGCAGGGATTGTTACCGCAACATTGTGCTGGAAGTAACGGTCCCTACTGGGTCCACGTTGAGTGTAAACAGCACTGATGTCTCCCTCTTTCTTCCTCTGCCCACCATTGTTACCAAATGGCTTTTTCGAACCGGAAGAAGATGCAGAAGCATTACCCTGAATCTTGCCCAATTTCAACCAACTCTCTATCCGCTCTCCGGCTACCACAATATCGGAGAAGTTGGTGACAAGACAGCCCACCATCCTTTCCGCGAACGGCCCCTGCAGGGTCCCCATAAACAAATCCGACATCTCACGATCAACGAGCGGAGGCTGAACCCTCGCAGCCAGTTCTCTCCATCTTTGGGCATACTCCTTAAAGCCCTCATTATGCTTTTGAGACATACCCTGCAGCTGGGTACGGCTCGGAGCCATGTCAGCGTTGAATTGGTACTGCTTGAAGAAAGCATCTCCCAAATCCTGCCAGCTTTTGATGTCAGAAGATTTCAGCTTGGTGTACCATTCCAAGGAGCCTCCGGACAGGCTGTCCTGGAAAAAGTACATCCACAACTTCTGATCTGCCGTGTATGCAGAGATCTTGCGGACGAATGCTTGGAGATGAGTTTCCGGGCAGGAACTGCCGTTGTACTTGTCAAACGCCGGCGCTTTAAACTTCTGAGGGATCACAATCCCCTCCACCAGCCCCATGTTGGACATATTCACCACCCCCGGCGTGGCATAACTCTCCAAGACCTTTACTTTCTCAGCCAGTAGCTGAATTTCTTTGTTCTGCGGAGGAATGTTGTAAGGAACAAAAGGCTCGTTCTGCATAGAAAATTGGTCAGCCTCCCTGTCCTCCTCCTGGTCTTCATCAAACCCATAAAACGGAGGCACAAAGTTGTCCTTCATATTCTGACTCGGCCCAGGCTGACCAGCAGCGCCAGCATTATTCACAAGACCAACTGTTGTTCTCTTTCCACCATCGCGAGATCCCGGCCCTTGGTTGGAGACTCCATCCAGGTTGACCCCACTGTTTACTGCAGAAACCCGCTCGAGTTTCTCAACCTTGTCTGCCAGAGCCTTCTGACCAATTGCAAAGCCTTGCATTATATTGATCAGCTCGTTCATTTTATCTTTCAATTCAAGCATATCTGCACTGGGAAGCTCCATGAGTCTGGGAGTATTTCTTCTGGTATAATATCTGTGAGGGCGTGTTGAGTGCAAGGGTACTGTTCTTCGAGCGCGAGCAATGATTCCTGTCACAATCAAGCACGTTAGTAATGAACACCTGCAAAATAAAACACAAGTTATTATGATTATGCATGAATGCAGTGTCTATCCATATGAAGGACACTTCGTCTCTCGACCCTGGTATCATTGAGACAAATAATAATCCGGCATCAATATTCTGATATTCGACATCTGATTTTATCGTGCAGATCGGAGATATGTGATTTAGCATGATACCCCCAACCATGTGTGTGCTTGTGTAAGTGCATACGGTAAAGCAAATAAAGCTTGAAAACCAATCACTGAATAGAAAACATCACATAACCAAAGAGTGCACCATCAGTGCCATAGTCATACATCGACTAAATATCAAATACAATCTTCCAGAATCAGGAAAAAAATACAGACAAGTGAATTCCGTCAACAAGCCTGACGGTAATCCAACACAAATGAAAGATCTAGCTAGATGAGGGTCCCACAGATGGCCCTATCTCATCTTCCATCCTCGCGAACTCTGCGGCGAACCTGAGCTCTGTGTTCTCCTGCTGTAGCCTTCCAACTTCCTTCTGATGAATCTTCATCTGTCTGAAGTAGTGGTCTCTCTCTGCCATGTAGTGATCTCTCTCAGCCCTGATCTTTGCTTTCTCTGCTTCCCACTTTGCGGCGAGGACTCTGGCTCTCTCGTCCCTCTGATCTCTGACAAGTATTTGCCTTCTCTTCTCATCTTCAATAACCTTCGACGCTCTGAACAGCTTATCCTTCGTGATGTCGTGCTCCCGGTTGGATGATGCTAAAGCTTGGCTGATCTTCCCATAGTAGGCTGTATCCATCTCAAAGCGCTTGGCCTCCATGGCGTGTCGTTTGTCTCGATCTTCCATCCTCACTTTGATCTCCTGATTAGCTGCCTGAAAATGAGCAACACTTCTCTCCAACTCAGCTTTCTCTGCAAGTAACTGATCTCTGGCCCTCTTCATCTCAAGGAACTCCTCCATGCTGACAGAAGCACTTGGACCCTCAATCATAAGACACACAGGATCACCCCCCGGAAATGGTAGAAATGTAGCCTCAATCCTCTTCCGCAACCAATCCTCGAACAAAGGAAAATACCGACTGTTGACTTTGCCAAATGGAACCTTACCCTTCCTCTGAATGTCTCGCCACTCATCCAATACCTGCCTCAGCTTGGTCTGATTACCATCAATCGGGAAATAGAAGGACTCCTGAATCTCTCGCCCGAGAGGAGGACCCTCTACAGCAAACCCCATCTGTCTCCTGAGAAGCGTTGGGTTGTAATTAATGCAACCCTGAACTCCCACCAAAGGCACATTAGGTAAACTCCCACAACTGCATATAAAATCTCTTCCAGCCAAACCATTATGAGTCCAAGCAATATCATCAGCCCGCAGACCCATCAACCTGAAGGACCACTTGACACTGGGATCAATCTGAACGAAGGCACCCCGAGAAGGCAAATACCCCATAAACCATCGGAAGAGCAACTGAGAACAGCATCTGATCAAGCCACCACGCCTCTTCTCATTCCTGTTATGCACTGAGTAGTAAACATCTCTGATCAGAGTAGGAATAGGGTTCCTCTGTATGAACAATCTGATAGCATTATGGTCCACAAAATTCTTCTGATTAGGAAACAGAACAATCCCATAAATGCTCACAGCAATCAATGCACAAACCGTCTTCCAGTTACCCATAGCAGCATGTTCCTTGGCATTAGCCTCCAAGAAACTCAAATGAAACCCGGGTAGCTTTCCCTTTTCCTTCAAACCCTCCTTGACCATTTCCGGACTCAAATAAAGAGCACGTGAAATTCCAAGGACATCTGGCTCTGATCTAGTGACGTGGAAAGGAATCTGATCACGGATCTGAATCCCCAGGATGCTAACATAATCCTCCATCAGAGGCCCCAACAGATAGTCTGGAAATACAAAGCACCTCAACCCCGGGTCATAGAACTGGAGAAGAGTATGAACGGCACTCCTATCACTGTCAGTGAGTCTGAAAACCATCTTCAGGATACTACCGTATGCCTCTCTGAACATCCCCACATGGTCGGGAGTAATCAATGCTATCATCTCCTTCAGCACACCAATCTCCGGATCGAAGAAACTGTAGACAACATCGGGCTTCAAACCGGTCCTCATCTCTGAGCAAAGAAATCTCTCAACCAGGATCTCGATCAAAAATGTCCCTGCATATGGGTAAACATGTGTTAGATGCAATTAATGCAAGATGTAATGATGCTGATGAATGAATGCAATGCGTTGCCATCCTCCAAGCCATCTGATCATCTGCACTGAATCTGGTTTCTGAACTGATCATAACCATCTGAGGAACAAACAATCACAATTCTGACCCATTGGTTCCGAAATAAACGGAAGACAGATACATCCTCATCATCATCACTAGTCTCTGAGCAGACACACCATCACCATCTGAATCGGCCCAGGGAATCCGAAATAAACGGATCCTCACTGATAAATATCTCGGCCCGGGGAATCCAGAAATAAACGGATCCCCACTGATAAATCACGGACAGCACTCCGGCGTCTCTGAAATAAACAGCCATAAATCCGACTTATAAATAAGACCCATGGAACAAAAGTCACCATCTGAGCCCATCTGATTATGCATCTGACAGAATCACCCTCCCCTCACAGGTAAATTCTAAACAGGTCATCCTAAGGCGGATAATAGTCTCGACAATCGGGCAGAGATACTCAATGGGTTTGCCCTTTCGGGTGTGCCATTGTAGCTCTCCTGAGATCGTCTAAACCAAAGATCCGGGAAATGATCGATCACCAGAGTCCACAGCTCAGATGAAGTAACTAAGCCAAAGTGGATACTCCACAGAGGAAAGCACTATCAACTGAACCTCGTCCGGTTCGTGGTACATCACGCCGCCAGGCACATGTTAACCTAACATGAAAGAGGCGACATGAGACCACACTAGTCCTAGGTGTATACTCGGGCCTGGGTTTTAGCCCCACTCGGAACACCCACCCCAAACAGAGGAACCACCTGCACAGAGGACGGCAACAACATGATAGTATGATGCATGCAGACATTAATGCAAATATAGATACACACTGGTTAGAATAATAAATGAAATAAATAACACACAACAAGCAACCCAAACCAATCCTAAAACGCTAGGAAGGACTCGCTTAGGGACGATGGACCAGCATAGGTCTACATCAGGAGTCCCCAGCAGAGTCGCCAGCTGTCGCATCCTGCGAAAAATCAACCGGCGAGACTCAAATAAAACACACACAGAGCCGCCACTGCGCGTTATTTATCCCAAAATAGGGAAAGGAAACGCTCAGAGAAACCTGGAAAGAACATGGTCTCGCGACCAGAGAGAAAGGGTAAGGGAGTCGGTTACGCAAGGGGAAGGTATTAGCACCCCTCACGTCCGTCGTACTCGACGGGATCCACGTCCTAGAATAAAGAAAAAGGTTGCTAAACATCACACACACACACAGGGAACGCAGGTGGGGTTAGGAGAAACGGGCTCGATAAGGTATCGCACCTTATGCCTACATATCTTGTCTGGAACAAGAATCAGAGCCTCTGTAGTTCGGCTTACACACGCCAAACAACACAAAACATACAAACATATGGCAAACATGGAGCCCGACAACCACTGGATGGAATTACGTCGGCATCCGAACCAAAACACACTCAAAACGGCAAACGTGGAGCCCGACAGCCAACCACTGGACTTACGTCGGCATCCGAACCAAAACACACAGTCAGATAACAAGTAAACACACGCAAAAAAGAAAAAGGTTGCCCGGAGTGGTCTCGCACGACCACCTGCCTACATACCTCGTCTGGAACGAGGATCAGGGCGATGTAGTTCCCCTGAAAGGGACTGAATTACTAACCAGAAACCTGGGAAAGACACACTACTAGGGAGCTGGACTCGAGCCTAGTGTTGTCATGTATCGTTGCCCTAAGTTCAGTTTTCTATCCTACTTGCATAAGCAAGCCTATCCTAACCAGGAAAGAAGTAAGCACACAAGCAAACAGCATATAAGCATACATCAAATGAGAACAAGCATCTCAAACAGGCATGTCAATCAGATATCCACAGAGCACACACTATAGCCAAACAAGGGGCTCACACAATATGTTTGACTGCCGAAGCGAGTCGTCTGTACGGGCTGGGTTTGCTCTTAACCTTGCCATTACGAGGCTAAGGTGAAGCAGATGAAAGGATGAAGTGAGGATCAGACCTCACAGCTCTTATCCCTAACGAGGGAGAGCTTCTGACAAATGAGCATGGGTCCAGAATGGGGGAACCCTTCTATACTCAGAGACTCTGACACAATGTGCACTGCACAGGATCTTGGGCTTGGATCCCAATGCTACAACCATGTAATGGGAGCAAGGAGAAGACTCAACTGAATAGTGGGGGATAGATTGCTTATCCCTACCTTCCACCAATTGCCTTGATTAAGGACTTTACCTGCTTAGGCACAAAATTAAACAATCACAATCATCGCCTCTTAAGGAGGACTTCAGACATTTATTTGCCCGGCCCGGTAACAGCCGGGTCTCCAGACTACATGAAGTCAAGAGGACCTACCTCAATGCAAGTTGCTTAAGCAAAGCAAAGCAAAAGTTCACAAGGAACTGAGCAACTAAAAGTACCTGGAAACAGTCAAACACAGTTAGTACTCAGACAGACAAAACCAAACAGCAAAAGTTTAATCAGTTAATCTATACAGATCAATGCACAACAAAGCAAGTTCAAAGCTCAATCCCAAACTTCCCAACCTACAAAACAATGTTATGTTAGTGTACAAACATCAATCAACATCAATTGCATTTAACTTGATTCATTCTCCATGTGCATTATGCTTTTGATCCTGAAAAATCAAGCAAATATTAGCAACAAGACCACTAGGCTAAGCCTAGGGTCCAAAGGCAAGAAAAATTCCTAAACAGCAAGGTATTCACCAACCAAAGTCAAATTAATGTCAAACAAGAGCAAACACAATTAGTCTCATGTTTATATCATTCATCATGTTCATGTTATGCACAAAACAAGGCAAATTGGTTCAAGTGAAGCACCAAACATGCAAACAGAACTATTGCATTCAAATCCACATCAAAACACTTCCAAAAATTCTCAAATAAATTACACCTAAACAGGGCCTAATCCAGGTATGGCACACCAAATTTCAGCTTAATTGGGCAAATGGAACCATGTCAATGAAAATCAACAAAAACAGACACAATTATATGCTCCAAATCACATCATCAATACATGCTTCCACTTCAAAAATTCATAACTCAATGAAAACAAAAAAGAAATGGATGAGACCAAAACAGGGATGTCACATCATGTGTCCATTACAAGCATGCCAAATTTCATGATTATCCAATACCATATGAGCATTTCACATCAAAATTACAAACATATACCACATGGACTTGAATATTTGACCAACAGAGATGAAAAATCACAATCAATTTGAAAATGCAATGTAAAATTCCGCAAAAAATCACATAGCATCCTAACATGTTAATGATTCACCATGCAAAATTTCATTTCATTCTAACAAGTATAGACCACTCAATTAAATCCAGCAAGTTGACATCAAGAGGTGTGACACAAATTGTCACACCTAAGTTCCAAAATTCATATCTCAATGGCCAGGTATCAAAAATTCATGAAATTTACATATAAATGAACATCAGCCAGTCAACAATCATCACAAAAATTGTCAAGAATTTATTTTACATTATGTGCATTTTATGAACAAAATGGTAAAATGTATCAAATGTGAACACATGTGAAATAAGCCTAGGTCAAACAATATTTTTGCCATGCACAACTTTGACCAATAGGTCAAACAAATTCTACACTCAACAACAAAGTCAACACAACAATTTCCATATTTTTCTGATTTTTCTATGATTTTTGGTGAATTGTTTAATGTGTTAATGAATTTTTGTGAATTAAACAAATTAATTAAAATTGCACAGTGGCATTATTGTAAATAACAGGCGCGGGGGAGGGAAACCTCTAATTCAAATTTTCAAACACTTTTTCAGATCAAACAAGCTTCATCTCATCGTTTTCATTCATCATTTTCCAGAAATCCAAAAAAAACGAAGAACATCAAAGCAACATGGAAACGAGCAAGTCCATAGTCATTCGAACCGTCTAAACACCAGGAATCTAGATATCAACATGATTTCTCCTAAAAGTTCCTAAATCGTGCAAATCGAACGAACTAGGGTTTTGGATCGAAACTTCGAACCTAGATTTCTCCCTACACAGTCATCCATTTGCAAAACTAAAGGTATCACTACAACCTACGTAGCATGCTCTTTCAAACGCATATGAACAATTAACAAATCATGAGATTCGAATTTCTCCAAACCTGGAAATGGCAGTGCAATTCGCGTGGCCTTGGCTCTTAATTCCTTCAAACAGTTGCAGTAGAGGGATAAGGAAGATGATTAGAGGTGCTAGCTTCAATTGATGTTGCTTCTAGAGCTCAAAACTCGAATTCACCATTGTTGATGTGATATTGAACAGTCGCGAATCAAGGCTCCACTCCTTCCAAACTCCACAAACAGTTGATGAGGATGATGATTGGAGTTGAATGCAAAAGGAAAATCGAGAATTGGTTGAGGAATGAAGAAGATTGATGAATTTTGATCCAATGTGTTCTTGAGCAAACTTGAGAGAATGAAGAGGCTTTTGATCCAACTTTGGTAAATGTGAAATTCAGTTATGATTAGAATGTGTTTAGGTTTATATATGTGAGCTTAATCATCCCTTAATCATGTAATTAGCCAAATTGGAATTGTTAATGAAAATACAATTTTTCAAGTAAGGGCATAATTGGAATTTCAAATGCCAGCTCATTGCCACCTGTTTTGACAGCTCACACAACTTCCAAATGTCATGTGTGAGCTGTTGAAACTTGTCTCATGCTCATTGGTTAGGCCATTCTCATTTTCACCTTGTGTTTGCATTTTGTCCATTTTACAACTTCCATTTTTCAAGCCAATTCTCAAATTATGAAGCCTAGCCATGAAATGATGATTCCAACACATTTCAAATGCCACTCATGAGGTGTAGCAAAAATCCCTACTCAAAAATTCCAATTATTTTGAAAGTTGGACAATTTTGCCCCTGGTCCAATTTAACTGTCCAGTTGAAAATTGACTTTTTGCATTGACCACTTTTGGAAAAATCCAATTATGCACCATGAAATTACATGTCAAATGGAGTTTGGGCATATAAAGAACTTGCAATTTGGACAAACCATGTGGAAGTTATGGCCTCCTGATTATGGGTCATTTTTGAATTTCACTGAGCCATAATTTCCCAACCATACATGGGAATTTCAAGTTCTTGGACTTTTTGGAAAGGTGAGAATAAGATCTACAACTTTCATGTTGAACAAATTTTCATTTGAAGCTTCCTTGGACACGTGGTCTTGAGGTCAAAAACTTTCCATTTTTGGAAACTTCTATTACAAGTCACTTTCTATTTTTGGCAGTTTTTGTTCTGACTTGATTTTCTTCATTCTTAGGCTTTGAGATGTCATTTAACACTTGTTCCAACATGAATGAAGTGTATCCCACTCATTTTCACCTCCAAATCCATCAGATCATGTACAATTGACCACAGTTGACTTTTCATCTGATAGATGAATCTGGCAATGCATAGATCAAATTGAGCTCCAATCTCCAACTGAAATGGCTCAAGGGCGACACCCTAGCCTCAATTATCTCCATAAAATCACATAATGAACCCCATAACCATCACAAACCCCATCTCCTGATTAAGCCCTGATTGGCCCAATGCAACTGATTAGGGTTGACCAGTGGTCAAAACCCTAATCTCAAGGAATCAGCTTCAATCTTCTAATGACATCCAACCATGATGATGATGATGTATCATTGCAATCAAGATGAAGACCAACATCCATTGAGAATCATGAAACCCTAATTTGAACTGCCCCCATCCTCAGATGGCCAATGATCAGTCAATAAACCCTAGGCTTGCACTTTGACTTCCTCATCTCCTGATCAAGACTTGGGAGAATGGCTTGCACAATGTAACCACATGATATGCAATATGCAATGCCTAATGACCTAAAATGTAATGCAATATATTAAAGCTAGTCCCAAGAGAGGAGGGTAAATTTTGAGGTGTTACAACCGGTAGTTGTAAGTCCTATCCTTTGTGGTTTTCTACCCAGTAACTGGTAGTTGTAAATCCTATTTTCTTGCTCTCCAGCAGAGTTTGTGGCTTCTACCCAGTAACCGGTAGTTGTAAGTCCTTTCTTTGTGGTTTTCTACCCAGTATTCGGTAGTTATAAATCCTACTTGCATCCCCTAACAGAGGTAACCTTTGTGGTTCATCCTGGTTGATGGCGGATTTTGTGGTTTTCTACCCAGTATTCGGTAGTTGTAAATCCTATGTTGTTGTTTTTCTCCCTATCGGAGTCTGTGCTTCCCTGTGGAATAGATGGATAATTGCTCAGTAATCGGCAATCATTCGCCTTATTCTCAGTTGAGTCTTTGGTCTTCTACCCAGTATTCGGTAGTTGTAAATCCTATTTTATCCCCTTTGCAGAGTTAACCTTGTTGTTCATCCTAACCAATGACGGTTACTCTTCCGTGGTTTTCTACCCAGTATTCGGTAGATGTAATCCACTCTTTGTGGTTATCTTCATCCAGTATTCAATGTTGATATTCCCTCCTTCTTGTGGATAATTGCCGTATGCTAGCAAATTTTATCCTCAGCGGGTCCTTTCACCGTTTTCCAGTGATATGTTCCCCGGATCATTGATTTTTTATCAATGCATCCCCAGTGAGTCCTCTTTCATTTACCATTTGCCGGTAATGTCTGTTGCTCCCTTTGATCGGTCATCATTATATACCTAGTTTTGATATCCCGATGCCTTTCTTTTCGGATGATTTATCCTTTATTAACCCAGTAACCGGTTGTGGATAATCTTCCATGCGAGTATATTATCTACGTTCTGACGGTAATAGATAATATATCTCATGCACTCTTCGGTCGAAGCCTGTTGTGTTTCCCCAGTTGAGTAAGATTCGTGTTCCCTTTGCAAAATCGAATATTCATTTCTACCCCTTTTTAAGCATATCTCCCAGTAACCGATGATATGTCTCCTGGATAATTGCCGTATGCTTGCAACTTATCCCCAACGAGTCATCTTTCGTCTACCCTGTTGTTATTGGTAACGATTGTTTCTCTTTTCGGTCGGTCACCTATTATATACCCAGTAACTGGTATCCCTGGTGTTCCTTCCATGCGAGTATATTATCTACGTTCTGACGGTAATAGATAATATATCTCATGCACTCCTTGGTCAAAATCTTTTGATTGTTTCTCCAACGGAGTGAGATTCGTATTCCTTTCTTCGGAATCGAATGTCCATCCTTTAACAAGTTTGCGTTTTGCTCTCTTTCAGGATGATGAGTGTTTTGGCAGTAAAAACCAATTCACGTATCGGTTGGTCACCTATTATATACCCAGTAATTGGTATCCCTGGTGTTCCTTCCATGCGAGTATACTATCCACGTTCTGACGGTAATGGATAATATATCTCATGCACTCTTTGGTTGAAGCCTTCTGTCCTTCCCCAATTGAGTAAGATTCGTTTTCCCTTTGCGGAGTCGAATATCCATCCTTTAAGTCGATTTGCTTTTTCAAGCCCTCCTTTCGGATGATGAGTGTTTTGGAAGTAAAAACCAATTCACGCTTTGGTTGGTCACCTATTATATACCCAGTAACCGGTATCCCTGGTGTTCCTTCCTTTCTGCTCCCTATTATGACCTTGGTCCCCTGCGGAGTCAGGTTTTCCTGAGTTGATGTACCTTTTTTCAGGTCTTCCTCAGATGTTTTTGGTTGATTGATATCTCTCACTCTTATACCGGTCTTAGATATTCATTCTTCCTGAGCTTGTTGTTCTTTCACCCAGTAACCGGTGTTCAGATCACATGTCTCTTTGAGCTTGTTACCCAGTAACCGGTAACACCTCACCCCTTTTGCTTCCCCTGGAGAGTCTTTGATAGATTTCCCCATCGAAGTATTTCTGTTGTGATCTTTCCCTGTGTTGTGTTGGCGTTTTCCCCAATACATGCATTTTCCCCGGTAGAGTTGTCTTGTCAGCTCTTTCCCCAGTCCGAGTCCGGATTTTCATCTGAAGTATCCTTTGTGGATAGTTTTTTTGTATTGGTGTTTTCCCCAATACACGCATCTTTGAGTCAACTTGGGTCTTTCCAATGGATTTGTTCCCTTTGGAAACTTTTTTTCCCAGTCTCAGTCTTTTATTCCCCAGTATAGTCTCCAGTTTCAAGTCGTGTCCTGCTCACGCATTCTTTTCTTTTTCTATCCCCATGAGAGTCCCCGTTTGAGTCTCTGTCCCATGAAGTGTATTACTCCAATGGATTGTCTTTCTTCAGATTTCTTTTCTTCTTTGTGGACCCGTATCCCCACAGAGTTTGTTTGTTTTGCATTCATACATTTGCATCATGAGGTCTCTTAGGGACCAAAATTTGTCTCTTTGTTATTATTTAAGCCCATCCTACCGCGTCGAGATGAAGATTTTAACCTTCATTTCTCTGGCTAGAATGACCTTAAATAGGGGCATCTGTAAGACCCCAATTTTGTCCCTAAGATCCCTCATGGCATCATATCATAGCATTGCATAGCCTCAAGGATCTCTGAGTATCTTGCCTTCCTTTCCTTTGGTTGGGATCTCTTGTGAGTGGTTTGAGATCACCAGGTATTGCTTGCATTGTATGTCATTGCATTTCTTGTTTAATCACTAACCAAAAGTACCAAAAATATGTCATCTAACATTTGTTTTGCAGTCTAAGCAAGCACAAGTCAAAGCAATGCAAGTGAACCCTTTGTGCAAGAGATGAGGTTTTCATTAAGATGTGGATCATTTGATCATTATATTGAGCTTACATGAGCTATGGTTCCATTTTGAAGCAAATTCCCCAAGTGGCAAAGGCCCAAGTTCATCAGAATATTTTCAAGTCATCTAAGGACCAATGCAAGTCAACTGAAAGTCAACTGAAGGCTTTGAGGTGTGGGAATTGAATTTATTCATCCCATTCATGTTCAAACAAGGCCTATTCATCATGTCAAACGTATACCTTGAAGATTTTGAAGTAAAATCAAAAGTTTCCCAAAATGGAAAGTGACCTGTAATTTCAAGTTTCCAAAAATGGCAAATTTTTGGACCACATTCAACTTGACTTTCCAACATTAAAGAAGCTTCAAATGAAATTTTGTTGAACATGAAAGTTGAATATCTTTCTCTCCCATTTCCAAAAAGTCCAAGATCATGAGCATTTGATGAATGGTTGAAGAATTATTATCAAATGATTGCCAAGTGTGCATGGAACTTCAACAAGCCATAACTTTTGATCCAAAGCTCCAAAATGAGTCCCTCTTTTTGCATATTGCTTGTCATGACCTATAATTTCCAAATCCATCACTACATTGCATGAAATTTATTCATATGATCATTTGCCCATGCATATTCATTTTGGAGGGAAAATGAAGAATTTGAATTTTATTCATCATACATGAAAAATACCATTGCCATTGTGTTCATGAGCTGATTTTAAGTGAAAATACACCTCCACATGGTACTGTTCACGTTCAAATTTGCCATGCACCACATACTTTTCCAATTTTGGTCATACACCTCATTTTCACTTAATCCCAATTAACACAAGCTTAATCAAATTTCAGAATGATTAGGAGGTGGTATAAATCCTTAATCATAACAGAATTCTCATAACAACAACTTCTAGATCTAGAAATTTTTCTTTCCCTCCAATTTTTCTCTCAATTGAAACTTCAAAATTCTTCACATAGCATAGCAATTTTCTTGCATATTCTGGTTTATTGAGCATTGTTGATGGAGAATCAAGCATTGATTTGAAGATTTTGGCCAAGAATCAAGCACATCAAGCATATGAACATGAACATGGAAACTTCCATTTGAGCTAGATCCAGGTCGTGTCAAGCCTCAATTCATGCACCAGACTTCATAACAAGAGTAGAGGAGCAGATCTGAACACTTGCTAGGCCTTGAATCCACTGTTTCCATTGACTGCTCTTCAAGAAGGTTTCAAATCGAATCTCTCAATTCTCCATTCTATTGCCATGATTATGTAGAGTTTTTCATGCTGATAATCCTGATGCTTTTAGAATTTGAAATGGTTGAGTATTGATTGAGTTATGCTGAGTAGAAGTTTTGAATGCAATTATGTTTCTCTTTGATTTGCACTGGTTAGGAAGAATTATTGTGATTTGAGCCTGATTTTGGAATGTACATGGAATAAGCTTTCGATTGATATGAATTTTACGTGGTTCTGGAATTTTTTTGATGATGATGTACTGTAGCACCACCGTCTCCACGAAGAAGACGGTGGAAACCACCGTTCCAGCCGCCGTCTGCAACTGACTGTGTTGGCGCTAGGGTTTTGTCCGCGTGTGCATCCACGCATACGCCTGATGGTGAATCCATTGGCTACCGTTCCTTGACCAGTTCCACGCACGCCTTGGACTGCTGACTAGGCTTGCCACTTCAATTAGTGAAGTGCAGCGTTTTGATAACGCGCTCTGAACATGGTTCGATCCTTGGCGCCTTGCATTGTGATTTATTTTTTTCCCAGCGCTTGTTTTTTTGTGATACCGAGTTCGATCCCTGCCTCCAACATATTTTCAAATTAATCAAATCATTTCCATTTCCCTCCACTTTTTGACATGCATTTATTTGCTATTTCATTTTTGTTCATCCAAATTGGAAAAATCATAAAAAATAGCATATGAATCCAAATAAATCCAGATTTTTTCTCACATGATCATTGGAATGTCTATTATTTTGTGATGCTGATTTCTTGATTTTAGCATTTCTGGATTTTTGAATGTGGATGATTATTTGAATATGATGCAAAAGGTGACATGTTGTACCAATTCTCTTGTGAAATGCTCATTGTTTGGCCAATTGCTTTGAAATTTAATATGCTGATTCCTAACATGTTGCATGATTTGTGAGATTTTATTTGGCATTTTTAGCACATTCCTTCTCTGTTTTAGACACATGGATGCATGGTGTGACAATGTGTGTCACACATTTTGGTGTTGCTCTTGTTCATTTTCATATACATGTCAATTGAGCTTTTCTGATTCCAATTTTTTGCATGATACTTGTGTTTAATATGTTGTGTGCACATAAAAATTTCCATGGTTATTTGATTCATTTCTGTTTTAATATGGAATTTCTACTCTTAATGTCCAATTGTGTGCTTTGTAATTGCCTTTGCCTTATTTTGGGCTTTAGATGGCTTTGCTTATTGATTTGGATTTGGTCCTTTTTAGGACATGTTCATACTTGATTAAATGTGCTTTATGTTGAATATTGGTTGCTGTTTTGACTTTTTGCTTTGCCTTTGACCCTAGTCTTTGGACTAGTGGTTTGTACTCACCTGTTGAGCTTTGCCTTTCAGGTTCAAGCAATTAGTTCTAATGGTTGATGTGCTCTCATTACTTGAGATGCAAGTTACTTTGGTTAACTAATTTTGATTGTGTTATAGGTCCTTTGGTGGTGAACTCACTTGATTGATTGCCTTTTAGGACTTGCCTTGTGAACCTATTGGTTGTAACACTGTTGACTGTCTGTTTGATTTGTCTGAATGTGAATATTGACTTGTTTGACTTTCTAACAGGTACATTAGTCGCTTTTAGCTCATTGCTTTAGCTTTTCTTTGCTTGTGGTTGGCATACCACTTAGGTAACCTCTCTAACTCCATGTAGTCTGGAAGCCCTGTCGTTTCTGTTTGGCAGGCATTTGGTTGAAGTCCTCCTTAAGAGGCAATGACTGTGATTGTTTATATTTGTGCCATGTACTTCAAGTCCTCCTAAGTGAAGAGGCAATTGGCAGATAGAAGGGATTTGCAATCAATCCCCTGATATTCAGTTGAGTCTTTCATTATGCTCGCACTACGTGCTGATGCATTTGAATAAACACCCAAAATCTTGTATATAGAGTCAATCATGTGGAATAGAGTCCCTCATTCTGGACTCCCACGCCTTCTTTGATTCAAGCTCACCCAGGCCAGGGTTAAGAGCTATGAGGTCTAACCCTCATTTCCCATTTCATCTGCTCACCCTGACGGTCAATGTCAGTGGTTAAGAGCCTCAGCACCCATAACAATATTGGCTTGTTTGTCAAGGTTGATATGACCCCTTGACTAAAGTCCAACTTTGTCTGAGCCTCTTGCTTGTGTATAGAGTGTGCTAATTGACTGATGTGATTGCTTGTGTTTGCCTTTGCATATTGTTTTGCATATTGTCTTTGCATTTGTTATTTGCTTTGTTTGAGGAGTCAGATGTAAGACCATTGATTGGCTATCTGTTTCCTGTTCCTTTTGTGGAGTTGGATATAAGACCATTGATTGGAACTCCATTTCCTGTTTTTGTTTCTTTTGTGGAGTTAGATGTAAGACCATTGATTGGCTATCTGTTTCCCATGTTGCTTTGTGGAGTTGGACGTAAGACCATTTATTGGCACTCCGTTTCCCATCTCGTTTCGGAGTTGGATGTAAGACCATTTATTGGCAATCCATTTCCAGTTTTGTTGCTCCTTTGAGCTTGCTTACTTGCTTATGCTTTGTATTGCCTAATTCCAAAGGAACTTCCTTGGATCATTTATATGATCTTGAGAAAGCGACTCCTATTTGTGGCTTTGTCCCTTACCCCTTTTGTGCTCAACCTTAACCTTTTTCATCCTTAAACCAGAAAACTTTTGTGCAAACATTTTCACTTGTTTTCAAAATTAGAAACCTAGGCCTTAAGCCTTTGATTTTCAAACTTCATTTTCACTAATACTCATTGCAATTGAACTTTAATTCATACTTTGACTTCCTTTTGTGAATAAATTCTAATTGGTTAATTCAACCCACTCAATTGCTTTTGTGGCCCTTGTCCACTTCTTAATCAAGTTTTCATGCATTAGCCATAGATCTGAATCATCTTAGTGGTTGATGTAAATCTCACCGCATCCTTAGTGATTGAATTGTAAGACTCCACGCTTATTATAGGGTTAACCCCTCACTAGCGTGTTGAAGCTGTTCTCACATGGTGGATTGTTGGTTTAGGTTGAGTTTTCTCCCATTGATAATGAAAGACCTTAAGGCTTTTGTTTAAAATCAACCCACTCATCTTTTTGGGAATCTTTTAGCCGAACTACGGCGTTTTGATCCTTATCTTTCATGAAAAGGTACGTAGGCAATGGGTTCATCCATCCAAACACAAAAATAATAAAATTGTACATTCTTTTCTCATCTCTTCAATCAATGTTTGCACAATAAATGTTTCATAAACAATATTTTTACAACAAGTTGTGAAAAGAGGTTCCCTAGGAGTACCTAGGATGTTGTGGGTGCCTAACACCTTCCCACAACATAATTACCCCCTTACCCAGATCTCTGACCTTTTATTAGTTTTCTTTGCAAAACTTCTTAGGATTTTGTTCGCTTTCTAGCCATTCCTTTGGATAAATAGAAGTGCGGTGGCAACTCTATCTTTGTATGATTTACCTTGGATCTAGTTAATATTTCCAATGGTGACGAATACACCACTACAGCAGTAAAGATCAAAGAATAAGTGCAGAAGTAGATTGATGCAGGTTTTCTCGTAACCTTCGAATAACCGCAGTGGGTGGCCAATATTGTGCCTGTTCCTAAGAAAGATGGAAAAGTTTGCATGTGTGTTGATTATAGAGATTTGAACAAAGCTAGTCCGAAAGATGATTTTCCTCTGCCACACATTGATATGTTCATAGACAATACAACTAAATTTAAAGTCTTTTCGTTTGTGGATGGATTTTCTGGTTATAAGCAGATCAAGATGGCACCTGAAGATATGGAGAAGACCACATTCATTACATCCTGGGAAACATTATGTTATAGAGTGATGCCTTTTGATCTAAAGAATGTTGGTGCAACATACCAGAGAGCTATGACCACTCCTTTTCATGATATGATGCATAAAGAGATTGAAGTCTATGTTGATGATATAATTGTCAAATCAAGTGATGAAGAAGAACATGTTGATCATTTGTGGAAGTTATTCCAGCGTTTGAGGAAGTATAAACTCCGCTTGAATCCCAATAAATGTACGTTCGGTGTTCGTTATGGTAAATTGTTGAGCTTTATTGTCAGTGAAAATGATATTGAAGTTGATCTTGCCATGGTCAAAACAATTCAAGAGATGCATGTGCCCAAAACTGAGAAGCAAGTCAGAGGTTTTCTCGGTCGCTTGAACTATATCTCAAGATTTATATTGCATATGACTGCCACATATGCCCCTACATTCAAGCTTCTTCGGAAATATCAGTCTTGGGATTGGAATAAAGATTTCCAGAAAGATTTTGACAGTATCAAAGAGTATCTGCTTGAGCCTCCGATTTTGTCTCCTCCTGTTGAAGGAAGACCATTGATCATGTATTTGACCATGCTTGATGAGAGTATGGGTGGTGTTCTTGGTCAGTGATTAGTGCATTTTGATGCACTTTTTTCTACTATTGTACTTAGGCAAATATATAGTTTATTATATTATTTTTAATATTTTAGTGTGTTTTAATATTTAAGTTTATTTTTGCCTTTTATTTTATTTTCGTACTTTATTTTCAGCATAAATAGTTATTTGATACCTTATCACTATGGAGATCATAACTTGGGATATAGGAGTCGGATTGACACGTTCTAATATGTGTTGGAAAGCAAAGAGAAAGAACTACAAGTTTCATGTTGAAGTCAAAAGCATATTAAGAATGAAGAAGGGTCGAATAATTCGTTGAAGTTTCAGACTTAATTAAATAGTTAGTTTGAGCCAGTTTTTGTAATTTTTGGGCCGGATCCTATAAGGGCCCGAATTTTCCTTTTATTATATTAGGTCTTTCACTACTATAGTAATCCTAATTCTGAATTTTGATGATACAATATTGCTTAGAATATTCCATGGAGAGCTAATTCCCAAAGAGCTAATTTGTTGTATTCGAATTCCACTTTGAGGTTTTTATTAATTTCACTTTAATTTCAATCTCTTTTCAATTCTTCCTATAAATTCGTTTGCTTAATTTGATTACTTTCATTTGCTTAATATGATTGTTTTTTATAGGATAGAGTTGATTAAATTTGATTGTTTGTATGATCCTTAACTATAATCACATTAGCGTAGCTTTTTTGTTATCGTGTTTGATTAAGTCGTGTTTGCTTAATTCGCGTCTGCTTAAATCCGTTTGCTTAATTAGGAAATTAGGAACATACATCATATAATACCAATTTGCGTTTGTCAGTGGGTATTGTAATCAATGGGATAGAATCCGCTAGGGAATTGAAATGATAAGAATCAATGATAAGTCGGAAATCGATACAATACATTAGCTTATTTATCAATTTTGTCTTTACCTTTAATCATCTTCGATTTAAGTTTTGAACCTTAAAAACCCCTTCTTTCTATTCTTTTGGTTATAACATTCAAGAGTCCTTGTGATACGATATTCGAGTGTCGCTTCCGTTTTACTACACTTTCAAACTCATTTTTGACCCGTGTGCGACAACGGATCAAATTGGCGTCGTTGCCGGGGATTCTTGTAGATTTTAACCATTATTATAGTCTAACTATTATTATAGTTATAGGTGTTTTAGTATTTTTTTGCCCTAACTTTCTTGTGCATTGGTATTTTTGCGGTTTAGGATAAAAGAAAATCTGTTTTTAAATAAATTGCCTCAGATTATTCTGATTCTCTGTCAATTTTCATTCGGAAAAAATTAAGGATCGAAAACCTCTATATTTAGACACTAAATAGTGGAAGCCGCCCTAAAAAATCGAAATTCCTTATTTTTCTATTTTTTATGATTTATTTTCTATTTTTGTAGTTTCAGAAAATTCCGCAAAAATTCTCAAAATTCTTAATTAACGTTATTAGATTAATTTTCGTGTTTTTGTATTTTTTATTTTATTTTAATCATTTTTTTCGTATTTAAATTATTTTTACTTAATAGGGACATTGTCGATATTTTCCTATTTGTTGTTGCATTGCTGAGTTAGTTGTGTTTTCTCATTATTTGTTGATTTTTTTTTCTTTTCTATTAAGTTTAACATGGCTGACCAAAGAACTCTGAGAGAACTTGTTGTCCCTGATGTTGATTATAATGCTTTGTGTATTGAATATCCTATTGCTGCCAAATCCTTGATTGGGAACATGTCACTTAACTCCCAATAGTTAATAACAAGGGATAATTTTGTGGTCCAAGCAAAAGGTGTGAATGAGATTTATGTTTCTTCTTCCAACAAGGCTCTAGAAACCAGAATAGATGAACT
Organism: Lathyrus oleraceus; assembly: GCF_024323335.1. NCBI lineage: Eukaryota > Viridiplantae > Streptophyta > Magnoliopsida > Fabales > Fabaceae > Lathyrus > Lathyrus oleraceus. The sequence goes on along the minus strand of NC_066582.1, from coordinate 323,336,572 downwards.
TACCTCTTTAGTGAAACAATTGATGCTACCCATTCCACCATCACCACCACCATATAACCCTCCACAAGTAACTACCTCTTCACCTTCTGAACCTTCACTAGAGGAACTTGTCAAACAAATGGTTGTAAACAGTCTCCAATTTCAACAACGAATAGATTCTAGTATTCAGACTTTGCAAACACAAATTGGACAACTTGTCACTTCAATGAATGTCATGCAACAAGCTCAGGGATCAAACCAACTACATGCCCAAACAATAGTTAATCCAAAAGGCTCTAATGTGAGTGCAATTTCCTTGAGATCCGAAAAAGTTACAGAACCAAAACATCCTATTATTGTTGAGGTTGGAAAAAGGTATGTATCATCAATCCCTTTCCCACAAAGAGTACTGATAAATAAGAAGATTGACGAGGAAGAGCATTCTGTTTTTCAAATAGAGTTGCTTTCTGAAGTTGTTACTGAAGCTTATTCTGATTTGTTTTCAGCTGATTTTCCAAATTTATCTGGTTTTGATGATATTTACTCATGTGATGATTGTACTAATACTAACCTTTGTGTTGTTTGTACTGAGATTAATGTTGCCTTGCAGGGTGATATTGTAAATGAAGTTGTTTATGTAGTTGGAGCTTTTGACATTCCGGCTGCCCCAAACATACCATCCATTGACCAACCACATTCTTTATAGCCTAAACCACTTCTTGAGGATTTATATTATTCATCAAAGCTTCAACTTAAGCAGAAACATAAGAAGGGAATTAAATGGACCTTGGCTGACACTCGTGATATTAGCCCATCCATATGTATGAATAAGATCTCACTTAAAGATGAAACAAAAGTAGTGAGGCAACCCCGTAATCCTTTAATTCTTGATGTTATGAAAAAGGAGATCACTTTCACACGCCCATTCAACACTTTTACTTATCAAAGATTCTTCTTTGATCCTGGAATACAAGGCGAATACACTAATCAAAATTTCAAGGTCAATGGACACTACCCAAAGCTATTACATGAGAACCCAACTTTGGAAGAAGAGACTGCATAAGAACTCTCTTTGGGAAAGGCTGCTTATGCAATCACTTATCCGCCTTGACTCCTCGGGTGTGTTCTTTCCTTTCTCCCACTCTTACTCTATATTTATGGTATTTCATTAAGGACAATGTATGTTTTAAGTATGGGGGAGGGAACCACTTATTTGTTTTGTTTTGTTTATTTTGTTTTTTAGTTTTTCCTTGTTTTTGGTTTTTAGTTGCTAAATTAAAAAAAAATTACATGTTTTTTCCTTTGGTTTTTGAGTTACAATTATGAGTATTTTTCTTAGTTCTCTTGACTAAAGTCTTGTGGTGTGATGTGAAAAAATTGTTGTGCATTTGTAGTATGATAAGAATGACTAAACTCTAAATTGTACATCATTTGTGGTAGATCAATTACACTCGTGAGATTTTGAGCCTTATATGGATAACATACAAAAATCCATCTCTTTCTTTCTTGTGCGGTTCACTCATGTATGTTAGTCTCTAGAACTTGAATTGACTCTTGTTGATGCTGTTGTTTACTTGTGCACACTGATATGATAAAGGCAATTTTGTTTTTTGTTTTTTAGCCAGTTAGCCAAAAAGTCAACCCTAAAATAATATCATCCCTTGTTTGAAACCCCCTTGAGCCTATTATCCTTTTTTTGTTTAAAACTCATTATACCGAGAAGTGAAAAACAATGTTATATCACCCTATTCAAAGGGTTGAAAGAGTCTTGGTTGGAGTTGTGTGGGGTTGAATAATTATGTTTGCAATATTTCAGAAGTTGGTAGAAAAAGAAAAGAAAAATAGAAAAAGAAAATAGAAAAGAAAAAAAATGAATGAAAAAAAATAAAAGGATGTATACATGTCAATACATACTCCTTATGAAAAAGAAAAAAAAAGAAAAAAAAAGAGAAAGGAGAGAAAAAATATGAACAAAAACAGTTAATATAGAGTTGTTGAAGTGAATGAAATATTTTGTAAATTCAACTCCCGCGGTTTCTTTTAAGTCTCTTTTGTCTCTGAATTTTAGCCTAGTACGCCTTTGGATTTATCTCACCCTTACCTTGGCCACATTACAACCAAATAAAAGTCATTTTAATCTTTGCGTGCACGTATTTCAATTGTGGATGTTATAGTCTTTTCAAGCTTATGGTAGTACTAACTTTCATGATGCACTTTGAGTGTAAACAGTTAACCTAAACACTTGAGAGTTGAGTGAAATTTATCCTGTGAGGATCTTATTACTTTTGGATATACTATTTGGTAATCTGTTTTTCTATCTTATTTGAATGTCACAAGAAGTTGCTCACTAACACCATATTCTTGAAGCTTAGACTTTGAATTCTGCTTGTACCTCGTATCTTGATAAACTTTGGAATTGCATGTTTTGTTTGTTCTAATTTTTTTCTTTCTTTTTTAAGTTTTGAATTTATAATTTTGCTCGGAGTGCAAAAGTTCAAGTGTGAGGGAATTTGATCAGTGCATTTTGATTCACTTTCTTCTACTATTGTACTTAGGCAAATCTATAGTTTATTATATTAATTTTAATATTTTAGTGTGTTTTAAAATTTAAGTTTATTTTTGCATTTATTTTATTTTCGTACTTTATTTTCAGCATAAATAGTTATTTGATACCTTATCACTATGCAGATTATAACTTGGGCCATAGGAGTCGGATTGACACGTTCTAATATGCATTGGAAAGCTAAGAGAAAGAACTACAAGTTTCACGTTGAAGTCAAAAGCAGATTCAGAATGAAGAAGGATCGAATAATTCGTTGAAGTTTCAGACTTAATTAAAATAGTTAGTTTGAGTCAGTTTTTGTAATTTTCGGGCTGAATCCTATAATGGCCCGAATTTTCCTTTTATTATATTAGGTCTTTCACTACTATAGTAATCCTAATTCTGAATTTTGATGATACAATATTGCTTACAAGATTCATGGAGAGCTAATTCCCAAAGAGCTAATTTGTTGTATTCGAATTCCACTTTGAGGTTTTTATTAATTTCACTTTAATTTCAATCCCTTTTCAATTCTTCCTATAAACTCGTTCGCTTAATTCAATTACTTTTGTTTGCTTAATTCGATTATTTCTTATAGAATAGAGTTGATTAAATTTGATTGTTTGTATGATCCTTAACTATAATCACGTTAGCGTAGCTTTTTTGTTATCGTGTTTGATTAAGTCGTGTTTGCTTAATTCGCGTCTGCTTAAATCCGTTTGCTTAATTCGGAAATTAGGAACCAATTTGCGCTTGTCAGTGGGTATTGTAATAGAATGGGATTGAATCCGTTAGGGAATTGAAATTATAAGAATCAATGATAAGTCAGAAATCGATACAATAGATTAACTTATTTATCAATTTTGTCTTTATCTTTAATCATCTTCGATTTAAGTTTTGAACCTTAAAAACCCCTTCTTTCTATTCTTTTGGTTATAACATTCAAACGTCATTGTGATACGATATTCGAGTGTCGCTTCCGTTTTACTACACCTTTAAACTCGTTTTTGACCCGTGTGCGACAGCGGATCAAATTGACGCTGTTGCCGGGGATTCTTGTAGATTTTAATCATTATTATAGTCTAACTATTATTATAGTTATAGGTGTTTTAGTATTTTTTTGCCCTAACTTTCTTGCGTATTGGTCTTTTTGCGGTTTAAGATTTAAAAAAATTCAGTTTTTAAATAAATTGCCTCAGATTATTCCGATTCTCTGTCGATTCATTAGGAGAGAATTAAGGATCGAAAGCCTCTATTTTGGGACTAAATAGTGGAAGCCGCCCTAAAAAATCGAAATTCCTTATTTTTCTATTTTTTATGATTTATTTTCTGTTTTTGTAGTTTCAGAAAATTCAGCAAAAATTCTAATAATTCTTAATTGACGTTATTAGATTAATTTTCGTGTTTTTGTATTTTTTTATTTTATTTTAATCGTTTGTTTCGTATTTCAATTGTTTTTACTTAATAAGGACATTGTCGATATTTTCCTATTTGTTGTTGCATTACTGAGTTAGTTGTGTTTTCTCATTATTTGTTGATTTTTTTTCTTTTCTATTAAGTTTAACATGGCTAACCAAAGAACTCTGAGAGAACTTGTTGTCCCTGATGTTGATTATAATGCTTTGTATATCGAATATTCTATTGTTGCCAAATCCTTGATTAGGAACATGTCACTTAACTCCCAATAGTTCATAACAAGGGATAATTTTGTGGTCCAAGCAAAAGGTGTGAATGAGATTCAGGTTTCTTCTTCCAACAAGGCTCTAAAAACCAGAATTGATGAACTTACCTCTTTAGTGAAACAATTGATGCTACCCATTTCACCCCCACCACCATATAACCCTCCACAAGTAACCACCTTTTCACCTTCTGAACCTTCACTAGAGGAACTTGTCAAGCAAATGGTTGTAAACAGTCTCCAATTTCAACAACGAACAAATTCTAGTATTCAGACTTTGCAAACACAAATTGGACAACTTGTCACTTCAATGAATGTCATGCAACAAGCTCAAGGATCAAACCAACTACATGCCCAAACAATAGTTATTCCAAAAGGCTCTAATGTGAGTGCAATTTCCTTGAGATCCGAAAAAGTTACAGAACCAAAACATCCTATTATTGTTGAGGTTGGAAAAAGTTATGTATCATAAATCCCTTTCCCACAAAGAGTACTGGGAAATAAGAAGATTGACGAGGAAGAGCATTCTGTTTTTCAAATAGAGTTGCTTTCTGAAGTTGTTGCTGAAGCTTATTCTGATTTGTTTTCAGCTGATTTTCCAAATTTATCTGGTTTTGATGATATTTACTCATGTGATGATTGTACTAACACTAACCTTTGTGTTGTTTGTCCTGAGATTGATGCGGCCTTGCAGGGTGATATTGTAAATAAAGTTGTTTATGTAGCTGGAGCTCTTGACATTCTGACTTCCCCAAACACACCATCCATTGAGTAACCACATTCTTTAGAGCCTAAACCACTTCATGAGGATTTATATTATTCATCAAAGCTTCAACTTAAGCAGAAACATAAGAAGGGAATTAGATGGACCTTGGCTGACACTCGTGATATTAGCCCATCCATATGTATGTATAAGATCTCACTTAAAGATGAAACAAAAATAGTGAGGCAACCCCGTAATCCTTTAATTCTTGATGTTATGAAAAAGGAGACCACTTTCACGCGCCCATTCAACACTTTTACTTATCAAAGATTCTTCTTTGATCCTGGAATACAAGGCGAATACACTAATCAAAATTTCAAGGTCAATGGATACTACCCAAAGCTACTACATGAGAACCCAACTTTGGAAGAAGAGACTGCAAAAAAACTCTCTTTGGGAAAGGCTGCTTATGCAATCACTTATCCGCCTTGACTCCTCGGGTGTGTTCTTTCCTTTCTCCCACTCTTATTTTATATTTATGGTATTTCATTGACGACAATGTATGTTTTAAGTGTGGGGGAGAAAACCATTTATTTGTTTTGTTTATTCGTTTTTCTTTTTATTTTTGTTTTTAGTTGCTAAATTAAAAAAAATTGCATGTTTTTTCCTTTGGTTTTTGAGTTACAATTATGAGTATTTTTCTTAGTTCTCTTTACTAAAGTTTTGTGGTGTGATGTGAAAAATTTGTTGTGCATTTTTAGTATGATAGGAATGACTAAACTCTAAATTGTACATCATTTGTGGTAGATCAATTAACCTCGTGAGATTTTGAGCCTTATATGGATAACATACAAAAATCCATCTCTTTCTTTCTTGTGTGGTTCACTCATGTATGTTAGTCTCTAGAACTTGAATTGACTCTTATTGATGTTGTTGTTTACTTGTGCACACTGATATGATAATGGCAGTTTTTTTTTTTAGCCAGTTAGCCAAAAAGTCAATCCTAAAATAATATCATCCCTTGTTTGAAACCCCCTTGAGCCTATTATCCTTTTTTTGTTTAAAACTCATTACAAACCGAGAAGTGAAAAACAATGTTATATCACCCTATTCAAAGGGTTGAAAGAGTCTTGTTTGGAGTTGAATAATCATGTTTGCAAAATTTTAGAAGTTGGTAGAAAAAGAAAAAAAAAATAGAAAAGAAAAAAAATGAATGAAAAAAAATAGAAGGATGTATACATGTCAATACACACTCCTTATGAAAAAGAAAAAAAAAAGAAAAAAAGAGAAAGGAGAAAAAAAATATGAACGAAAACAGTTAATATAGAGTTGTTGAAGTGAATGAAATATTTTGTAAATTCAACTCCCGCGGTTTCTTTCAAGTCTGTTTTGTCTCTTTGAATTTTAGCCTAGTACCCCTTAGGATTTAACTCACCCTTACCTTGGCCACATTACAACCAAATAAAAGTCCTTTTAATCTTTGCGTGCATGTATTTCAATTGTGGATGTTAGAGTCTTTTCAAGTTTATGGTAGTACTAAAGTTCATGATGTGCTTTGAGTGTAAACAGTTAACCTAAACACTTGAGTTGAGTGAAATTTATCCTGTGAGGATCTTATTACTTTTGGATGTACTATTTGGTAATCTGTTTTTCTATCTTCTTTGAATGTCACAAGAAGTTGCTCACTAACACCATATTCTTGAAGCTTAGACTTAGAATTCTGCTTGGACCTTGTATCTTGATAAACTTTGGAATTGCATGTTTTGTTTGTTCTGATTTTTTTCTTTCTGTTTTAAGTTTTGAATTTATAATTTTGCTCGGAGCGCAAAAGTTCAAGTGTGGGGGAATTTGATGAGTGCATTTTGGATGCACTTTCTTCTACTATTGTACTTAGGCAAATCTATAACTTATTATATTAATTTTAATATTTTAGTGTGTTTTAATATTTAAGTTTATTTTTGCCTTTATTTTATTTTCGTACTTTATTTTCAGCATAAATAGTTATTTGATACCTTATCACTATGCAGATCATAACTTGGCTATATGAGTCGGATTGACACGTTCTAATATGCGTTGGAAAGATAAGAGAAAGAACTACAAGTTTTATGTTGAAGTCAAAAGCAAATTCAGAATGAAGAAGGGTCGAATAATTCGTTGAAGTTTCAGACTTAATTAAAATAGTTAGTTTGGGCCAGTTTTTGTAATTTTCGGGTCGGATCCTATAAGGGCCCAAATTTGCCTTTTATTATATCAGGTCTTTCACTATTATAGTAATCCTAATTCTGAATTTTGATGATACAATATTGCTTAGAAGATTCCATGGAGAGCTAATTCCCAAAGAGCTAATTTGTTGTATTCGAATTCCACTTTGAGGTTTTTATTAATTTCACTTTAATTTCAATCTCTTTTCAATTCTTCCTATAAACTCGTTTGCTTAATTCGATTACTTTCGTTTGCTTAATTCGATTGTTTCTTATAGGATATAGTTGATTAAATTTGATTGTTTGTATGATCCTTAACTATAATCACGTTAGTGTAGCTTTTTCGTTATCGTGTTTGATTAAGTCGTGTTTGCTTAATTCGCGTCTGCTTAAATCCGTTTGCTTAATTTGGAAATTAGGAACATACATCATATAATACCAATTTGCGCTTGTCAGTGGGTATTGTAATCGAATGGGATTGAATCCACTAGGGAATTGAAATTATAAGAATCAATGATAAGTCGGAAATCGATACAATATATTAGCTTATTTATCAATTTTGTCTTTACCTTTAATCATCTTCGATTTAAGTTTTGAACCTTAAAAACCCATTCTTTCTATTCTTTTGGTTATAACATTCAAGAGTCCTTGTGATACGATATTCGAGTGTCGCTTTCATTTTACTACACTTTTAAACTCGTTTTTGACCCGTGTGCGACAGCGGATCATCAGCAAGACGAAACTGGAAAGAAAGAATATGCAATTTACTACTTGGTAGATATCCAAAATGGATCCAATTAAGTACATTTTTTAGAATCTTGCTTTAATCGGGAGGATCGCCCGTTGGTAGATGTTGTTATCTGAGTATGATATTGAATACCGATCTCAAAAAGCTATCAAGGGTAGTGTCTTAGCTGACCATTTGGCTCACCAACCGATTGAATATTATCAGTCAATGCAATATGATTTTCTTGATGAAGAGATCTTATATTTGAAGATGAAAGATTATGATGAACCATTGCTTGAAGAAGGGCCAGAACCTGGTTCCCGTTGGGGCATGATATTTGATGGAGCTGTTAATTCTAATGGTAATATGGCATTGGGGCAGTGATTATTACTCCTCAAGGAACTCATTTTCCATTTACATCTAGATTGACTTTCAAGTGTACAAACAATATGTCTGAGTATGAAGCTTACATTATGGGGCTTGAAGAGGCCATTAATCTCAGGATCAAGTATCTTGATGTCTATGGTGATTCAACTTTGGTTGTGAATCAAATCAAAGGTGAATGGGAGATGAATCAACCCGGTTTAATACCATATAGAGACTATGCGAGGAGGATTTTAACTTTCTTTACAAAGGTTGAGTTTCATCATATCCCTCGAGATGAAAAACGGATGGCAGATGCTCTTGCAACGTTGGCTTCAATGATTATGGTAAAGTTTTGGAATGAAGTTCCCAACTTGATTGTGATGCGTCTTGATAGGATAGCTCATGTGTTTGTTGTGGAAGAGGCCCAAGATGAAAAGTTGTGGTATTTTAATGTTAAGTGTTTCCTCCAAAGTCAAATTTACCCGCTCGGGGAATCTTTGAAAGATAAGAAGACTTTGAGAAGATTAGCTGGCAACTTCTACCTGAATGGTGATGTGCTTTACAAGAGAAACTTCGATATGGTTTTGCTCAGATGCGTAGATAGACACGAATTAGACTTATTGATGAATGAAGTCCAGGAAGGTGCCTTTGGTACTCATTCCAATGGACATGCTATGGCAAAAAAGATGTTGAGAGCAAGTTACTATTCGTTGACAATGGAATTTGACTAATGCAAGTTTTTGAAGAAATGTCAGAAGTGTCAAATTTATACAGATAAGAATCATGTTCCTCTGATGCTGTTGAATGTATTTTCCTATCCATGGCCCTTCTCCATGTGGGAAATTGATATGATTGAGCCCAAAGCGTCAAACGAACATCGTTTCATTCTAGTGGCTATTGACTACTTCACAAAGTGGGTTGAAGCAGCATCATATGCAAATGTAACCAAGCAAGTTGTTGTAAGGTTTATCAAGAATCAGATTATATATCGTTATGGTGTACCAAGTAAGATCATTACTGATAATGGATCTAACTTGAATAACAATATGGTGGAAGCTCTTTCCAAGGACTTCAAGATTGCACATAATAATTCTTTTCCCTACAGACCTAAGAAGAATGGGTTTGTTGAAGTTGCAAATAAGAACATCAAGAAGATCATTCAGAATATGGTGGTAACCTACAAATATTGGCATGAGATGCTCCCATTTGCTCTACATGGGTACCGTACATCCATCCGCACTTCAACAGGGGCAACCCCTGTCTCACTTGTTTATGGTATGGAAGTTGCGCTCCCCGTGGAAGTTAATATCCCATCACTGCGTGTCTTGATGGAAGCCAAGTTGACTGAAGTTGAATGGTGTCAGACCAGATATGATCAGTTGAATTTAATTGAAGAGAAGAGGTTGACTGACATGTGTCATAGTCAGTTGTATCAACAAAGAATGAAAAAGGCTTTTGATAAGAAGGTCAGGCCTCGTGTGTTCAGAGAAGGTGACCTCATGCTCAAGAAGATTTTATATTTCAAATCTGATGCCAGGGGAAAATGGACTCCTAATTATGAAGGCTCATATATTGTTAAAAGAGCCTTTTCAGATGGTGATTTGATTCTTACAACTATGGATGGTGAAGAGTTCACACGTCATATGAATGCCGATGCAGTCAAGAAATACTTTGCCTAAAAAAGAAAAGAATAGCTCGCTAAGTTGAAAACTAGAAAGGGCGGCTTAGGCAAAAATGAGCGTCTCGGTGGATTGAAAACCCGCAAGGGCGATCCAGGAAAAAGTTAGAGACAAAAAACAGAAAATTTATCCTGCTAGATTGAGTACCCCACCTTGGGGAAATCTAGGCAAAAGTTAAGGATTATGGCAAGTAATTGCATTTGGTTGGTCCTAATCATTAGAGATAGTTTTGAGCAATTAGTTTGGTTCTGATTCGTCATTCTCAACCAAAGCCAAGAGCATAGTGGATATTGAAGTGGATACGGAGAGTAGTCATCATTGTATTCAATGTAGTCCATTTCCATGTAAATTACCATTTTTCAACTTTTGCAAATATCTATGGAGTCCTGTCATTTACAGACTACCATTCTATTAAATAAAGTTGAACTTTTTATCCAATTATTTCTACTATTATATATTTAAGCTAAATAAAATTTAATTTTTATGATGATAATTTTGAAAGGAATTAATAAATTAAAATCATTTTTTCTTAAGAATATAAAAACAATTACTTTAAAAGCAATCAATTTCAGCAAAGAATATCAACATCACTCTGAAAACAGGTAAGTCTTGACATGCGAAGCCTTGTTGGTCTTCCCCAAGCAGATGGTTTGGTGATAATTCCCAAACGACTCATCATTCATTCCCCAGTAGAGTGGGGTTGGTGATCAATCCCTTTTGCAAATTTCCCCAGCTGAGTTGAAGGCTCACATCCTCAGCAGTTTGTCTAGATCCCCTGTGCAGAGTTTTACCTCCTCTTCCCCCCGGTGGAGTTCATCTTCAGATGCGGCAATATTGATTCTGAACAGTGTTTGATTTGGTCCCCTGCGAGGTTATCTCCCATTTGATATGGTGTTGACCTAAAATTCCCGCAGAGTTGAATCCTCAGCAGTTTTCTCTTCCTCTCTCTCTCTCTCTGTCTCTCTCTCTCTCTCTCTCTCTCTCTCTCTCTCTCTCTCTCTCTCTCTCTCTCTCTCTCTCTCTCCTTATCCAGGATTGAGTTATTCAGAACTAGATTATTTATGTTCATCCTCAGCATCTTTTCTCCAGTCGGTGTTTTCATCTTGTTGAGATTAGCCGAGTGTTGCAGTGGTGATTTAGATCTGTGATATCTATATCCTTTGTGGTTATTTTGTCAGCATAATCATCAATCATATACATACACATTCATACATCATATATTTCATTATGTATTTTATTGCATTTGATTCCTTATTTCTGATCCCCTGCTATGGTGATATTATTTCCCTATGCAGATTTGGTGCATCTGTCCTCTTTCAATTATAGAGTGTCAGTCCCTTAAGCAGAAAGAACTTAACCTTTCTCATTCCCTACTGAGTTATTTCCTCATGGATGATTATTATTTTTGTTTCTTCCCTGGTTAATTATCTGGATGGAACCACTCCCCTTGAGTTATGTCCTCATTGGGCCGAGTCTTTGTTTGACCATTTCTTTTTAGTTCTTACCTAGATAGATACTTTTGGTTCCTTGAGAGTCTATTACCCAGTAAATGGTAATATTCTTCTCAATTTGTGAGTACGCTACTTTTTCCCAATACCCGGTAGAATTTAATTTATTCCCTTTGTTTTCCCCAAAGGATTTATATTCATGTTTCCCTCGCTGAGCCTATCCTTGATATGTTCATCCTAACAGATGACAGATATTCTCTCCCTGTGGTTTTCTACCCAGTAAAAAGGTAGTTGTAATCCCTATTTCATTCCCCAGAGATTTAATCCTTGATATGTTCATCTTAATCGATGACAAATTTTCTCCTCTTTTTGGTATTCTACCCAGTAACTAATAGATATAAATCTTACTTCTCCCCTCAGAGTTAATCCTTGATATGTTCATCCTAACCGATGACAAATTTTCTCCCTTTGTGGTTTTCTACCCAGTAACAGGTAGTTATAAATCCTGCTTTCCCCTGCTAAGTCTATCCTTGATATGTTCACCCTAACCGGTGACATATATTCTCTTTTTGGTATTCTATCCAATAACTGATAAATATAATTCCTATTTTCCCCCGGAAGTCTATCCTTGATATGTTCATCCTAACCGATGACGAATATTTTTCCTTTGATTTTATCCTGGATATGTTCGCTATAACTAGTGACGTATATTTTATTTGGTCTTCTGCCCAGTAACAGGTAGTTATAAATCCTATTTTTCTCAGCAGGTCATTCTTACCCAATAACCGGTAACGAATACACCTCCTTTTTCTCAACGAATCATCCTTGATATGTTTACCCTAACCGGTAACGGATGTCCCTCTGTCAGGGTATATTATCTTCCTACCAAGTAACTGGTAATAGATAGTATACTTTTGGTACTTCTGTGTTGAAGTTCATTCTTCCCCAGTTGAGTTTGAGTGCGTATTTCCTCAGTGAAGTCGCTAATCCCCTGTTTGGTTCAGGTATTTCAGTTTTGTTCTGATCTACCTGTTTCCCCTACAGATTTTTCCTTATCCCCCAGAGTCTCTGTCTCCCTAGTGAGTTTTTCCTTATGGAATGCATTATGCTCCTGTGGACTTTTAGTCTCTCCGAATTCTTTTCCTTTGTGGTAATATTTTCCCCACAAAGATTATTTTAACATTCATACCATATGCATCATAAGGTCTCTTAGGGACCAAAAATTGCTTTTATATGTTGTTATTTAAGTCCATTCTGCTAAGTTGATATGAAGATTTTAACCTTCACATCCTCAGTCAAAATGTCCTTAAATAGGGGCAACTGTAAGACCCCAAATTTGACCCTAAAATCCCTCATGTTATCTCATCATATGCATTGGCTTTGGGATCACACCTTGGCATCCTTCTTACCTCTTATTCATTGGGTTTACATTGGGAGAGGTCACCAAGCATATTTGATTGTGTCATACTTTGTTTTTCATTATTTACTAACAAAAATGCCAAAAATATGTCTATGTATAGTTTGTTACTTTTGTAGGTAGTGTGTGTGTTCATCCATGCTCCATCAAGCTCATATCTAGGGTTTAAGACCCTCAATGCAAGGAGATCAATCAATATATGGTTTACATTGGTTATAGACATAATATATAGATCCCCATGGTCTTCACATATCATTTTGATCAAGAATTATCAAAAGTTTGAAGCTTGTTTGCCTTGGAAGCCCTAATTCATCTAGGTATCTTGTGTGACTTCCTCAACAAGTTTCTTCAACATTTGATCAAATATATAAAGGGATACTTCATATTACATCATCTTATACATATATGATCCTCCATGAATCCCAAATGTCAAGAGAATGTCAAGTTTTCAAGTTGGTTCATGGTGGTTGACCAGAGAAAGTCAACTGGTCAAAACTGGGGTTCCCTAGACCCTATCTCCTACAATGTTTGTCATATGAAAATGATTCTAAGATAAACGTTACTCCTCATTACATTCCAAACAACTTTCATTTTGAAGTCAAGAGCTAGTTTTGCATGGAAAGTCATTTTTTATGGTGAAAGATTATAGGTCATTTAGTTTGAACCCTAGTTAGAAGGTCAACTTCCAAGGACCATAACTTGTTCAATTTTTATGATATGAAAGCAATTCAAGTTCCATGATCAAATTCAATATGTCCTTTTAAAATTTTATGTTTTTAAGAAGTTTAAATTCAACTTGAAAATGCATGTGCCAAGAGGAAACATTATAGGTCATTTTGGTCCTTTACCATTGAACAAGTGATTTTTCTCAACTTCTAAAATGCATAACTCCTTCATGCCAAATCCAAATGAGGTCAAATTTGTGACAAAATTGAAAAGGTTTGAAAGAGCTATAACTTTGATGAAGGAACATTTTCCATTTGAAGTCCATAGAAAAATATATTCAAGGTGGAAGAAGTGAACATTTGGCTTGGTACTTAGAAAATTTTCAAATATGTTTGATTCTCCAAACTTCCACCTTAAAATTCATCATGATCCAATATTCAAATGGAAAAGTGTTCAACTTGAAAGTTTTTACCCTTGATCTCACCTTTCCAAAAAATCCAAGATCACCTCATTTGTCCAAATAATGAAGGACTTGCACATGGGTTATTTTCAAGGGACCAATTGGATGAATTTCACCTCCACATTTCAAATTCAAATGCATGGCTGCATGACATGATTTCAGCATGATACACAAGCATTTTTGGACCTGAATACATCACTTTATGGGCCTCTCACACGCCCATGCAAGCATGCAATGAATTACTAAATTTGGCAAAATTTGGAAGTGTGTGGAAATGAATCACATTGGCTATAAATACAACCCTCATGGCTCAGAATTGAGGACCTCATGCCCAAGCTTTGAACCTGCAACCCAAACCCTCACTATTAAAGGATAATCTTGAAGGTTTACATTTGAAAATCAAGCTTCAAATATCATTCTATTTTGATATTGAAACTCCAAGAGTCCAATCCTCTCTTTTATCTTAATCACCCCCTACAAGCTTCTGAAGCCAAGCCAAGCACAATTGGGATCAAGATCAAGAAAGGTTGAAGCTCCTTCGAAGGTAATTTTTTAGAATTTTCATCTCTTTGATTCTCCATCAATTCTTCATTATTATTTATGATTTTTGGTTGGCTGAAGTCCAACCAATGTAGGCAACAAGATTAAGTTGCTTTGAGGTCAAATCGAAGCAACTCAATTCATGATCCTCAAAATTCAAATCCCTGTATCTTTTTATATACTTAGAATTGGAGAAAATTGAGGTCATATTTGAGTTCCTGAGCATTTTTTATTTAAATCCATGTCCTTGTTTTTTATTTTGGTGGTGGTTGGTGGTGGACCAGTCTGGTGAGGTTCACCGGAGAAGACAACCGGAGCCCTAGCTCCGGTGGTGTGGTGGCATGCTCCTATCCATCAAATCTTCTCCCCAGCTTCTAGTCCCGACCTTAGCTTCTGATTACCATGCTTGTACACGCATTGACTGTGGAACATGATGGAGCGCGCGTTTTAGACATCAGATTTTCCACCTCAATTAATGAGGGAGATCCGATGGCCCTTGTTTTTTGTATTTTCTGATTTTTCATTTAATTGCTTTATTTTGTTTAATTCATAATAATTTCATTCTTAATCCAAAAAATATGGGACTTTCATAAAAAATATTTAAATATTTTTCTCTTTAATTTTTTGAATTAAAATTATTTTTTGGATTAATTTTGATATTTTTTATGAATTAAATATTTTTATGCATATTTTTAATTGTTTAAAAATACTTCTGACTTTTCAAAAATAATGTAATTTTTTGTCTAAGGTTTTAGGTTTTGACCAAACTAATTTGTATTTGAATACATTTTAAAATTGATTTTTAATTGATTAATAGTGTAAAAATCATGTTGAGCCATTTTTATGGTATTGTGATGTTTGACTATTTATTTGGGCCTTGGTCAAGGTTGATTTGACTTTTGTTGGATTAAAATAATTGGATTTAGGGGATCGATAAAATGTATATTTCATCTCCCAAAATGAATGAATGATTTTAATTTGATAAAATTCCTCCCATAACCAATTTGTGTTTCTCTCATTACCCCTCATCCCCCTCCCCTCCCCCCCCCCCTTTCATCTTCATCCATATCCTTCCATATTCCTTTCATTGACCAATGAAATCTCAAATATCCTAAGGCTAATTGGTTCATCAATGACCTTGTGTCAGATGAACCGATACAAGTATGGATGAGATAAGTCTATCCCTCTTGATCTTTTCTTTTAGTGTGTGGTATGTTTTAGGAGTTTGGTTCATTATACCAAGTCTTTAACATGCATTAACACCTAAATTTTTATTGCCCGACCTTAGATAGTTGTGACTTCTACATAAGTCCAATTACGATTGCTTAACATAAATCTAAATTTGACCTTAAAGGCATAGCATTCTAGTAAATGAGATTGTAAGTCTCCTATCTTTTATGGTATTGTATGGAAACTTGGCCTTTTTTCCTTCCTATTGAAGATATCTTGGTTCAAGGATCCATGCTTGTGAATAGATGGTCGAGTATTCTCCAAAGAATGACTTAATCAATTAAAAAGCAAAAACACCACTAACATTCAATTAATATTAACTAACATTTGACTAAAACCTATTAATATTGCTTTACTTTCAAGTTATTTACTTTACGCAATTTAATTTTTAGTCATTTATCATTCATTTCCATTTACATTTCATTTAACTTGTTTATGTTTATGTCATCTTCACTTTGCTCATTTGAGTCATATCTTGTGATTATATTTTGTTTGTGGTCTTAGGACCTTAAAACACCTAATAAATAACAAAAACCCTAAAAAATGTTTGGTGGACTGTTGATCTTGATCTGAACTTCTGGACTTAGAACTAGGCAACATTCCCTGTGCAAAAAGGACTTGGCCAATGCCAACATTCTGAAATCAAGTTATTGTGAACTATGCTTTCATCTGATTGGCCTATGTGATTTGCTTGGTTGGATGTGGCTATATTTATTTGATGCCTTGATCTTCATGATGTCTGATATTGCTAATTGCTTGTTGAATATTGCTCGATTCAAAGTCCAAAGGGAAAATGGGTTTCTATATGACATTCTTGTCTGTTGGATTGCATCTCATAGGTCATATATTTTCAACTCTTAACTTTGAATTGTATGCTTAGGATTAGTCTCTTCATCTCCTCCCACTTCTTAAATTTCAAAATCTCTCTCCCCTTTCAAAAACTTTCTTTGCCTGTGATTTCAAACTTAAACCTTATTTCAAGTAGAAACTTTGGCCTTATGCCATTGAATTTTTGAACTTCTTTTTCTTAAATCAAACTTGTAAATGAATCTAATCATATTGACTTATAATTTCAAAAGATAAAAATAGCTAACAACTCCATTCAAACCTTTGGCCCCTTTGTGCCCTTCTCAATTAAATTTTTGTTAAAAGCAATTCACCAACTTTGAAATTTGTACCACAAACCACGAGGTTTTGATCCATCATTTTTATGTTGGTACATTGGCACAAGTCCGAAGGTCTTGTCAAACATAAAAATATAATCAATGAATTCTTTCCTCATCCCCACACTCCATTTTTCTCAAACATCTTTTATACCAAAATCACATACTCACATAAAAAAGGGCTCCCTAGGAGTACCTAGGACACTTTGGGTGATAACATCTTCCCTTTGTGTAACCAACCCCCTTATATGTAATCTCTGGAATTTTATTAGTTTTGATTTGAAAACTTCTTATCTTTGGGTTTTGTTCGTACTTTTCCATTTTCCTTTCGAAATAATAAAAGCACGGTGGCGACTCTGGTTTTATTGAGGTTAAGCTTATCCATAGCTTGATGGTCATGAATTTACCGCTACATAGTGATGAAGCTCGATCTAGATCTCAATTAGCTTAGGCTTGCTTCCACTTGATTGCAGGAGGTGAATTGAGAGCTCAAATGGCTTGGATTCTTGGAGTTTCAACTTCAAAATAGAAGTGAAATTGAAACTTAATTTTCAATTGAAAATCTTCAAGATTATCCTTTAATGGAGATGGGAAGGTTGCAGGAGAAAAGCTTGGGCCAGGTCTCCTCAATTATGAGCAGGAGGTAATGTATTTATAGGCTTGGCAATTGATTTTCACACACTTCCATTCAAATGCCAAAAATAGTAATTCAAGGGTGCATGCTTGCATGAGCGTGTGATAGGCCCATGAGATGATATCAAGAGGTCCAAAAATAATCATGAGTGATGCTGAAAGTGTAACATGAAGCCATGCATTTGAAATTGAGAAGTGATCATGAGATTCATCCAAATGGAACCATGAAGAGTAACCATGCGCAAGTCATTCAAACCTTGTCCAAATTAAGTGATTTTGGACTTTTTTTTAAGGTGAGATCAAGGGGAACAACTTTGATGTTGAACACTTTTCCATTTGAAGCTTGGAGAATAATGAATTTTGATGTGGAAGTTTGGGAAATCAAACATAATTGAAATTTTTCTAAGTACCAAGTCAAATATCCACTACTTCCACCTTGAATAACTTTTGCTATGAGCTTCAAATGAAAAACTTTCCTTCAACAAAGTTGTATCTCTTTCAATTATATTAAATTTGGTCATAAATTTAACCTCATTTGGATTTGTCATAAAGGAGTTATGCATTTTAGAAGTTGAGAAAAATTACTTGTTCAATGGTAATGGCCCAAAACGACCTATAATGTTTCCTCTTGGCACATGCCCTTGCAAGTTGAATTTGAAGTTTATTTAAGAATACAAGTTGGAGAGGACATCTTGAAATTAATCATAGAACTTGGATGGCCAGAAGTTACACAAGATACCCAGATGAATTAGGGTTTCCCAAGCCAACAAGCTTTAAACTCTTGATAATTTCTTGATCCAAATGATAAATGAAGAACATGGGGATCCATATATGATGTCCAGAAACATTGTGAACCATATCTTGATTGATCTCGTTGCACTGAGGGTCTCAACCCCTAGTTGTGAGCTTGATAAGGCATTGGTGGATGCACACACTACCTACAAAAGAGACAAAGCTATACATAGACATATTTTTGGTATTTTGGTTAGTAAACAAAGAAAAAACAAAGTATGATACAATAAAATGTGTTCGGTTATCTCTCTCAATGCAAACCCAATATATGAGGGGTAAGGAGGATGCCAATGTGTGATCCCAAAGCCAATGCATGTGATGAGATAACACATGATATCGTGGTACCATGGTTTGTCATCAACGACTTCTTCCGTTGCAAATGCATGAGCGGGTCTATCAAGACGCATAAAATCGATCTTAGGCATATCATTCCAATAATTCATAATGATCATGGAAGCCAAAGTTGCCAAGGCATCTGCCATTTGATTTTCCTCACGAGGGATGTGATGAAATTCAATCTTGTTGAAGAAAGTAGATAACCTCCTTGCATAGTCTTTGTATGGGATTAGGCCGGGTTGACGAGTTTCCCATTCTCCTTTAATTTGATTGACAACTAGAGATGACTCTCCATAAACATCAAGATTTTTTATTCTAAGATGAATGGCTTCTTCTAGACCCATGATGCAAGCTTCATATTCTGCCATGTTGTTCATGCACTTGAATGTTAATCTTACAATAAAAGGGATATGTGAGACATGAGGAATGATGATTACTGCCCCAATACCATTACCATAAGCATTAACTGCTCCATCAAATATTAAACCTCATTGAGAACCTGGTTCTGGCCCTTCATTTGGCAGTGGTTCATTGCAATCTTTGGCGTTTAAGTACATCACATCTTCATTTAGGAATTCAAAATTTATAGACTCATAATCGTCGATTGGCTGATGAGCTAAATGATCGGCCAAGACACTTCCTTTGATATCTTTCAGGGTGTGATGCTCAATGTCACATTCGAACTAGAGCATCTGACAATGAGCAATTCTTCCGGTCAATGCAGGCTTTTCAAAGATATACTTAATCGGGTCCATCTTGGATATCAACCAAGTTGTGTGATTCATCATATATTGACGGAGACACTTGGCTGCCCAAGTCAAAGCACAACAATTTTTCTCTAGCATGTAATATCAAGACTCGCAGTCAGTGAATTTCTTGCTCAAATAATAGATGGCATACTCTTTTCTTCCTGTTTCATCCTGTTGACCCAAGACACAACCCATAGATTCTTCTAGCATAGTCAGATACATAACCAATGGCCTTCCCTCAACTGGCGAGGTAAAGATAGGAGGTTCTAGCAAATACTCTTTGATACTGTCGAAGGATTTTTTACAATCATCCTTCCAAACACAACCCTGATCCTTTCAGAGGAGCTTAAAAATGGGAGCACAAGTAGCAGTCATATGAGATATCAACCTTGAAATATAGTTCAAACGTCCAAGGAATCCCCTCACCTGCTTTTTTGTTTGAGGTGTTGGCATTTCCTGAATGGCTTTAACCTTGTCATGATTAACTTCAATACCCTTTTGACGGACGATGAAGCCTAAGAGCTTTCCTGATCGGACCTAAAAGGTGCATTTATTTGGGTTCAAGTGGAGTTTGTATTTTCTCAGACCCTGAAATAGTTTTGAAAGATACTCAACATGATCTTCCTCAGTCTTTGATTTTTCTATCATATCATCTACATAGACTTCAATCTCTTTATGCATCGCGTCTCTTCAGACTTGTCGAATTTTCGAAATATTGGTTGACAACAAATGATTGTTTCTCCAGAGTAGTCGAAACATCTTTGCTGGGGGGAAATTTGTATACATGTATTTTTGACGCCATGAAATTAATAAGCAGAATAGTGTTTTCGACAAATGGAGATGCTTGCAAAAAGACTAGAAATATATATACTTGAAGAGCATTTTCGACAGTTTAGTTGATAAGTGTTTTTGACACTTCGACAGATTGGTGGTTCGACATTTTGACAGAAGAAGATGTCTGCAGATGAAAAGACGTCTTTGACAAGTATGGATGATGTTATGATATTTCGACAATTCGACAAGTCTGAAGAGACGCGTCTTTTCGACGTAAGGCGGAAATTCAAATTCAAAAGAGTTATGATGTTTGGCAGAAGACACGTGGAAACACCTGGCGAAAGGAAGTTATGCAGAGAGCCAAGTGTCATAGTTTTAGGATTTATTCGTTAATGACAGTTATTTTGTTTGTATATAAATAGGATAGTTGTTATCAGAATGAGTGTGTGAAAACTTGTACAAAATTCTTGCGAAATACTCAAAGTACCCGTGTGAGAGAAAAGAGTCTTATCTGGAAAATGTACGTGTGAACAAACACCATTTCTTTAAAAGTTTTATCTTGTAAATTTCAAAGTTCTTTACCAAATTTTGCTTTACATTTACCAGTCATTTATCCTTTGCATTTACTTTATGCAATTTATTCTTCGCCATTTATTTTTCGCCATTTATCTTAGTCTTGTTAAAGTTTACTTTACTTAAGCACTTTTAGTCAATATCTTTCGACATGAAAGACTTAGTAAACCAAATAAAGGATACAAAGGTTGTTCTAAAGAGTTACGAAGTTATTTAAATTTGCACATGTCCTAGGATTTGTGTGGTTGATCCTGCAAGTAATCCAATTCGACAAGTTTTGGAAAACCAGAGGTTGTTCGCCAAAATCAACAACGAACAAATTGGCACGCCCAGTGGGACAGTGCAAAATCTAAAACTTAAATAATCTTTAGTCAAGGTTTCTTCTTCGTTGTATGAGACTAAGAAGCGGTAAATTAGCCGTATCTGACGTAGAAAGACCTAAAAGAACGAGAGTAAGGAAAATGGCGAGTCAGCCAAATAATCCAAATAATCCTAATCCAAATGAAGCCATCCCAGTATCCAACCCTATCCCTTCGACAGGAGGAAATGTGGGATCAGTCCCTATGTCAGAGGTTGTGCCTTCGTTAACAGGGTCAATACAAGCGGTTTCAATATCACAAAATGCGCCTAGTTCGTCCATTAGGGTGCAACAAGTGGCTGTTGATGCGGTGTTTCGCAAGTACACGAACGTGTCAGAGTAATATAAAAGATTGTCAAATCCACAGAGACCAAGTATCAATCTATCGTTATCTATTGTTATGGTGTTTATCAAAGGCAACCAAAATATGTGTTTTTGGAGTGTGCAATGAAAAGTAAAGTGTTGAAATAAATTTAATTAATAAAGACAGGGTCGAATGTAATTCACGTAATCAATTGATAATCCAAGTACTTGCTAATAGGGCTACTTATGGGCAGTGTTTCCTACTTTGAAAAGAACTAATTTAACAGGAATTGTCGCTTTCGCGTATTCAGAACCGAGTTGTACTCCCTAATCAAACCCTCTTATTGTCACTTATAAAAAGGCGCGCATTGCGTTAGAGTAGTAAACCTATTTTTAAGAAATATAGTATCTTGACTAAGTTGAAAAGTATTATAACCTGGATTTCTTTACCAAAAGAGGTTCTCACGAACCAGACTCTAAACTTATAAACGCGTCCGAAAATAGTTTTAAAATCTCTTTTCTTCTTAAGTTAAAAACTCCTAATGAACTAAACAAAGCGCTTTCGCTGTTTTTGAAATAGTTAAAAACAATTAAGTTTAAAAAGACGTTGGACGACTTTCGGTCTTACCCAACGGAAATTAAGTGTGGGAAAACTTAAGTTGAAAGTTAAAATAGCCCTTAAGTGTTTCTACGAACAATTGTACGGATTATCGGTTCAATTACGATCCTTACATTCTAACCTTATAGATTTAGTTAGACATGGTAAAGTAAAAGTGCATTAAAATAAATAAAAGTAGTGCGAGTGCGGAAAGTAAATAAAAGTAGTGCGAGTGCGGAAAATAAATAATTTAAAGCGAATGCGGAAAATAAATAATTTAAAGCGAGTGCGAGGAAATAAATAAAGTAAAGCGAGTGCGAGGAAATAAATAAAGTAAAGCGAGTGCGAAAAATAAATAAGATAAAGACAAGTAATAAAAACCTGCTCCAATCGGAGGGTTGAATAAATTGCAAAGTGGAAATGAAAATGGTGGCAGGATTAACTTCCTTCCAAAGTGCTCCAAACTCGACTACAGACTCTATCACAAACTTGATTACACAATTGTGATAACACTCCAATGCGAAGCGATTACCACTTTATAATACTGAATATATGCCTAAGTGAAACAAAGTTGCTCTGAGTTTGCCTCTGCTCTAAGTTTGGATGATTGTAAAAGTAATTTCGAGTTTCTATTTATAAGCAAGTAAAAAGATGGAAATGACAAGGATGCCCTTCAACTTGAAAAATGGGAGGGAAAACTTTTCCTCTTGTGGCGCCCGCCACAAGGCCAATCTGAGGCGCCTTAGTGGAAGTAGTGGGGAACGTGGCAGTTGAGGGAAGTTGAGCTTGGACACGTCATGGCAGGGTCTATGGCGCCAGCCATGGGGTAGGCCACAAGTACAAAATGCTGAATTTTAGGGTTTTTAGCTTTTTTTCACTCCTTTTCTCGATTGGGGCTCCGATTAAAGTAAAAACCTGAAAACAAAGGAAAGCATAGCAATAACACAACAAAATAACAATAAAACAACTAGAATGCATGTGAAATCGGAGTCGAAAATACGGTAAATTTCAGTGTTATCAAACTCTCCCACACTTAATCCTTTGCTTGTCCTCAAGCAAAACATTAAAAAGCTCATAAAAGAAAATTTGTGTATACGAGTGCTTCAGGTAAAAATTCTAAGTTCAAGTCGGGATGCAGTGATAGATACTAACTGAGTGAACTAAGGGTATCATGATGACACTAATCCGCAAATACGGACATAAACTTCATTCCTATATTAACCAACCCATATTATCCCACAATACCTAGGCTTGTCTCTTCATCTTTTTTTGTGTCTTTTTCATTCAGGCGCAATCACATTAAGCCCGTTATCCGTACATGCTTCATAGTAGAGTGACCTGTTAGTGATTATGATCTGAGCATGGGGTCTCCGGCACATAAATATGTGTAAACCCTTTTATTGGACCCAACTGTAGTTGTGGGGGATCGGATCGTAATCCGCCTGTAGCGGTGTATTCGTCGCTATATGATTTATCAATTAAATCATAAGCAAAGCATACAATGAACATAGAGTCGCCACCGCACTTTTATTTATCCTAAGGACTGGCTAAAAAGCGAACAAAAGCCTAAGAAGTTTTACACGTAGAAAACCAATGAAAAGATCAGAGATCGGGGTAAGGGGTAAATTACGCAAAGGGAAGGTGTTAGGCACCCAATGCGTCCTAGGTACTCCTAGGGAGCCCTTTTCACACTTTGTTGTTTGAAAATATTTATTTGTTTTTGACATATTGTGCAAACATGATTGGGATGATGAGAAAAGAATGTTCAAATTAATTATTTTTGTGTTCGAACGGATGAACCCGTTGCCTACGTACCTTCCATCAAAGATAAGGATCAAAACGCCGTAGTTCGGCTAAAAGATTTCCAAACATTTGTGAGTTCAATTTTAAACACAAGCCCTAAGGTTTTACGTTACCCATGGGAGAAAACTCAACCTTATATAACAACTAGTCCACCATGTGAGAAAAGCTTCCACTTGCCAGAGAGGGGTTAACCCTATAATAGGCAAGGAAGACTTACAATTCATCTACTAAGGA
This sequence comes from Lathyrus oleraceus, assembly GCF_024323335.1. Lineage (NCBI taxonomy): Eukaryota > Viridiplantae > Streptophyta > Magnoliopsida > Fabales > Fabaceae > Lathyrus > Lathyrus oleraceus. The sequence continues at coordinate 323,312,620 of NC_066582.1, read as the reverse complement.
CAAATAGGTGAGATTAATATCAACCAACTAGGGTAAATCAAACCTATAGCTAATGTATGAAAACTTAACAAACATGGACAAAGCCACAAAATCATTTGAATGGGTGAAGTTATTTGGATTATTTACAAAAAGGTCAAAGTATGATTAAAGTCAATTCAAAATGAAGTATTTACAAAAATGAAGTTTGGAAAATCATGGACTTAAGGTCCAAGTTTCTAATTTGGAAAGAGGTGAGGATGTTTGCACAACACTTATTTCAAGCTTTTAAAAGTATGTGTGAAAAGGTAGGACACAATGGGATGAATGGAATGGTGGAGTGAATGTAAAACTTCTTAGAAGGGTCCACCTCTTGAAATCATATAGGAGATGATTCAAGTGGGTCCTTAGGAATAGGCTACAAATGAGCAATAATATGAACATGGTAACAGATGAAAGTCAATAAAAGCGGATACTGGATGCCACTCAATGGTCTTATACCTGTCTCCTAAAACAAGTAAGGATATCAGAAGCCACTCTATGGACTTACACTAATCTCCATCAGAATAAAACAAAAACAAAACAGGGAAGTCAACTGCCAATCCATCTGGACTTATGTTAACCTCCACAGTATGATCCTAGGAATACAAATGCCACATCACAGGGACTTACAATGAATCCTCACATACAACAACAATGCTCAAACAAAGAGCAAAGAAGATATGAGTGACCAATGAGGTCTTACACTCTATCTCTTCCATGTCATAGGAACAAAAGCCAATCAATATGGACTTACAATTGTCCTCAATGGGAAAACATCAATGTCACAAGGACAAAAGAAATGATCATGCACAACGGCAATCAATGGTAGTAAATGCACAATGGCGATCAAGTAATCATGTACAAATGCATAATAAATCACAAATAATCAGATAGCACACTCTATAACCAAACAAGGAGGCTCAATCAAAAGGTTTGACTATGAAAGTCCACTGTAAGAGGTAAGTGTCGCTCTTAACCTTGCCATTGAGGGGCTAAGGTGAAGCAGATGAGAGGATATGAGGGGTGTGCCTCATTGCTTCTATCTCAAGTCCGAGAGAGCATGTAAACATAAGAATGTGGGGGAGTTCAGAAAGATGGAACTCTTTCCCCTATTGAAGACTCTATAGATCTTGGGTTTGGATCTCAATGCTACAACCATGTAATGGGAGCAAGGAGAAGACTCACAGAATAGTGGGAGATAGGCTACATATCTCTTATATCCACCAATTGCCTCACATGAGGACTTTTCCTGCTTGGGACAAACATAAACAATCACAAACATTGCCTCTTAAGGAGGACTTCAGACAGTTTGCCCGGCCAAATAACAGGCCGGGTCTCCAGACTACATGAAGAAGAAGGCGCTATACCTCAATGCAAATTGCTATTTAAGCAAAGCAATGCAAGTTCTTAAGAGAACTGAGCAACTAAGGGTACCTGAAATCAGTCAAATATAATCAGCATCCCAACATAAACAACAACAATAAGAATCAATCAACAATCAAACAATGATGCGCATAGCACCAAGTCCACGTGAACCAAGCACCCTACAACACAAACAAATTAGTATACAATGATCAAAGTAAACAACTCAATTATGAATCAACCTCCTTAAGGCATTAGCTTTTTAACCTGAAAAGTCAAAGTCAAGCTCAAACATAAGTAACAAGACCACTAGGCCAAGCCTAGGGTCCAAAGGAGGGAAAAATCTTAAAACAGCAAGTAAAACATGATCAAAGTCAACATTAATCCCATACAAAGATAATCCAATTGGTCTCATGTCTAAACCATACACCAAATTGATTTCATGCACAATCTAAGTCAAACTAGGTAAGTAAGAACCACATATGCACAAACAGAATAATTTCGATTAAACCCAAACCAAAGCAACTCAATAAATCTCACAAAAATTCATGTCTAACCAGAACCTATTCGGTGAGCTACATGTCAATTTTCATACCATTTGGATAACAGGAACTCTGGAAATTAAATCAACATGTTAAGGCATGCAAAAACACAACCAAATTAGATCACAAATCACATGTCAACTTCAATAAATTGTAAAACAGTGATATCACATGGGAAATTAATGGGACCAAAGCCAAAGTTAAGCTTAATATGTCAGGAAACACTCCACCAAATTTCACATGCATAGGATTAGGGATGAGAATTTGGCAACATATAGAAAAATGTGACACAAGCAAAGCCCTAAAAATGCTAAGCAGTAAACAAGAATTCTAATCAAATAGAAAATAGATCAATTAAATCCATTAAAATTCATGTTGAAAGTTAACATGTCAAAGGTATCTCATGCAAAAAATCAGGACCATAGGCCTAATGGAAGCATGGAAAAATAATTCATAAACTCAGCATATCAAAGTGTGACACATATTGTCACACTCAAAAAGAATTAATCACATCTAGCAAACCAGAGGTCCAAAAATTACAAATCATATGTCAAAATCTCTAGGAGAGGGTCAAGAATCATCATGTGAATTTTCATCCAATTTGGAGCTAGCATGACTATTTTGTGATTAAAATGGTAAAACACATCAAAATAGCACACATGATGAACATCCCTATGCCAATTGAAATTTCCATCAAGCACAACTTAAATTTCTATGCCTAAAAAAAAGTAGATTAAAAATGGAGATCATCAAAAAAAGTCCCAAATTATTTGGACTAAGGATGATTTATTTATGATTTTAGAAGTTTTGAAATATTTATTGAAATAATTATTTAAATGGATTTTGGATTAATTGAATTAATGAAGTTAATTAAGCCACGAATGGCAGTCTCGTAATTACTGCAATCATGCCAAAAACGCTGCGCAACACATTTAATCAGTGGCAGCTTCTGATTGGTTCGGATTAGGCGGCAAACACGATTTGAAAATCGCCAAGCAAGGAAACGGATTGAACGCATTTTTTCCAGAATTCTATCATCTTCTTCGCGCGGCCTATATGTTCATCACCTTCCAATTCCGTTTTCCTCATTTCATCACCAAAACTCACAAATGGATATGCGTTAGAAAGGCCTCAATGTCAGGATCACAGATATGTCCATGAATCATCCTAATTCTTATCGTACAGCACAGATCGAGCGGAAGAAGATTTTACATCAAAGTTTAAATTCACGATTGCCCTCTCGAATCCTAACGATTTTCAATTCTACCAATTGCTGCGTACTCTACAAACTATGCTCTACAATAACCACAACATGATTTTGAGAATGGTGATAACCGGATCCTAACCTTCTTGACGTGCAACCGTGGATTTCGCGCGATTCAGAGCTCCAATGGTGAAAACAGCAACGGTACAATGCGCAGGGAGATGATTGGAATGCGCTTCGTAGCTCAACAGTGCTCCAGGTTGTAGAATTCTTCAGCTGTCATGAACTGGTTCTTGCTTCAACAGCTGCAACTTCTTGATGCCATGGCCATGATTCGATGAAAACAGATCCAAAATAGCACGCCTGGAAGATGATTATCACAATAGCAAACACAAAAGATCAAGCAATTCAAAGAAAAATTGAAAAAAGTGTGATGAAGAATTGTGAGATTTTGAGAGAATTTTGTGAGATTTTCTTGTGGATCTGAGAAAAATGATTAGTCTTCAGTTTCTGTTACAATTAGACTTATATATGATGCTCTTAATCCAACTCATAATCAAGATTAGCACAAAATGGTGATTAACAAAAATGAGCTTATGTGTGTATTTTGGCCTTTTTGCCCTTGGATGGTTTTGATCAATGGAACAGTGATTTATCACCTCAAGCAAACCATAAATATCATTTGGAAGCTATTGGAGTTGGTCCCATGTCCATTGAATGTATACTTCTCAATTTCACTATGTGATGGTACTTTGTTCATTTTTCCAATTCATTTCAAAAGCCAATTTTCAAACCATGAAGCCTTGGCATGTTATGAGTATTCCAACAAGTTTCAAATGCCATTTGTGAGGTGTTGCAAAAATCCCCACTCAAAAATTCCAATTATTTCACAAGTTGGACAATTTTGCCCCTGGTTCATTTTAACTGTACAGTTGAAATTTGACTTTTTGCATTGACCTTTTTTGAAGAAATCCAATTATGCACCATGAAATTACATGTCAAATGGAGTTTGTGCATAACAAGATCACCCAATTTGGACACTCCATGTGGAAGTTATGCCCTCCTGATTATGGGTCATTTTTGAAATTGATCTGACCATATCTTGCTAACCATACATGGGATTTTCAAGTTCTTGGACTTTTTGGAATGGTGAGGACAAGATCTTCAACTTTCATGTTGGACAAATTTTGATTTGAAGCTTTTATCATGATGTAAATTTGAGGAGCAAAACTTTCCATTTTTGGCAGGTGAGAATTACAGGTCATTTCCATTTTGGGAAACTTTTTGTCTGACTTCAAATCCTTCAACCTTGATCTTTGAAATGTCAAATGAGACTTGTATGGACATGAATGAGACTTTTCCAACCATCTCACACCTTCCAATCCCTGATTAAATGTACAGTTGACCACAGTTGACTTTTGTTGACTTTTCTAGGATTTTGGATGACTGGGCCATGTTCTGATGAATTCCAAGCCTCTTTTTCTTGAGATCTTGATTCCAAATGATATCACAAGTCATATGAACTCTTTATGAATGATCATGGTGTCCAAATTCTTCAAGAATGGCCACCATCTATTGCTCAAGGCCTGATTTGACTGTATTGACCTAGCTAGCTTCATCTGCAAGCAACATGGTTAGATGACAATATTCTTGTACTTTTGGTTAGCAAACATATGAAAAGCAATGATATACAAATGCAACACATGCTTGGTGATCAAGAATCACACTCACAAGGTATCCACCCACTAGGAGGGCAGCTAGGGTATGCACTGATCCTTGAGGCCATGATATGATATGATATGGGCCATGAGGGATCTTAGGGCCAAAATTGGGGTCTTACAGATGCCCCTATTTAAGGTCATTCTATCCGGAGAAGTGAAGTTTAGAAATCTTCATCTCGACGCGGTAGAATGGGCTTAAATAATAGTAATGAGACAAATTTTGGTCCCTAAGAGACCTCATGATGCAGATGTATGCATGCAAAAGCAAATTCTGTGGGGAATATGGTTCACACAGAAGAAAAGACGATCCATCGAAGTAATACACTCACCAGGAACAGAGATTCTAGTAAGACTCTTATTGGGGGATAGTAAGGAAAAAGAATGCGTGAGCAGGACACGACTTTGATTAGGGAAAACGAAACTGACACAGTGTGACTAAGACACGACTCCGAGTGGGGATAACAGACATCGGACTGGAGAGCTTGCTGGGGAAGCAAAGGACTCACACCGGGGAATAAAGAATTCCAGAGGAAAATAAATCCATAGGAAAGACGTAAGCTGACTCAACTATCCAGAAAGGATACTTCGGATAAAAATCCGGACTCGGACCTGGAAAAGATTCACATAGAACTTCCCTGCCGGAAATGCATATATTGGGGAAACGCCCATATAGCAAAAGGGTAAAAATCACCAAAGGAAACTCCGCAGGGGAATGTCTAACAAAGAGACTCTCCTGGGAAAGCAACAAGAAGGAGGTGTTACCGGTATAAGGGTAACAAACTCAGGAAGAATGAATATCTAAGACCGGTATAAGGGTGAGAGATATCAATCAACCAACATCTGAGAAAGACCAACAAAGGGGTACATAAACTCAGGAAAATCTGACTCCATAGGGGACCAAGGTCATAATAGGGAGTAGAAAGGAAGGAACACCAGGGATACCGAGGTATATAATAGGTGACCGACCAAAAACGTGAATTGGTATATATGCCAAAACACTCATCATCCAAAAGGAGGGCTCGAAAAAGCGAATCAACTCAAAGGATGGACATTCGAATCCACAACGGGAAAACGAATCTTACTCAACTGGGGACACAAACCCAAAGAGTGCGTGAGATATAATATCCATTACCGGCAGACCGTGGATAAGATACTCGCATGAGACATATTATCTATTACCGTCAGAACGTAGATAATAAACTCGCATGGTAAGAAACACCAGAGATACCGAAGTATATAATAGGTGATCTACCGAAAACGTGAATTGGTATATATGCCAAAACACACATCCGAAACACAAACAGGTTAAAGGATGAATATTCGATTCTACAAAGAATACGAATCTTGCTCAGTTGGGGAAAATCAACAAAGGATTCCAACTAGAGCGCATGAGACATATTATTCATTACCGGCAAACCGTGAATAATATACTCGAAAGGAAAAGACACCAGAGATACCGAAGTATATAATAGGTGACTAACCAAAAAAGAGAGACAATCGATACCAAGCATCCGGGTAAACGAGAGACAACTCAAGGGGATAAATTGCAAGCATCCGGCAATTATCCAACAACAAGGAAGAATATTCGACTCCGCAAAGGGAAATAACGAATCTTACTCGACCAGGGAAACACAAAAGGCTTCAACTGAAGAGTGCATGAGATATATTATCCATTACCGTCAGAACGTGGATAGTATACTCGCATGGAAGATTATCCACAACCGGTATAAGGGTTAATGAAGGATAAATCGTCCGAAAAGAGAGGCATCGGGATACCAAACAGGCATATAATGATGACCAATCAAAGGGAGTAACAACATTACCGACAAAAAGGGTAAATGAAAGACTCACTGGGGATAAATTGCAAGCATCCGGCAATTATCCGCAAAAGCTGGGAATACATTGACAAACAATCAATGATCCGGGGAACAAATCACTAGCAAACGGTGAAAAGACCCACTGGCGACTTCAAAAAGATAACATTGCAAGCATCCGGCAATGATCCAGAAGACTGCTGGGAATACAAGTGCTTACTCAAGAGCAACTACCCAAAAGCAGGGAGGAATATCAACATCGAATATTGAATGAAGATAACCACAAAGGGGATTAGGGTTTACATCTACCGAATACGGGGCAGAAGACCAAAAATCTAGCTGAGGAAACAAGGGGCTTAATAATACCGACTACTGGGTAAGAAACCAAAGACTCAGCTGAGGATAAAATTGCTAGCAACCGGCAATTATCCACATGTATCATAAGATACAACTCCGCTGGAGAGAAAAATCACAGCGACATAGGATTTACAACTACCGAATACGGGGTAGAAGACCACAAACTCCACTGGGGATATAACTCACCACAGGGAACAAAACTCTGTTTGGGATAACACCACAACAACAGAAGATCCACCATCAGCCAGACCAAACCACAAAGGTTACCGCTGCTAGGGGAAAAGAGATAGGACTTACGACTACCGGTATAAGGGCAGTGGCCATACTCTGGTGGGAATAACCACCAATTAGGGTTTACATCTACCGAATACGGGGTAGAAGCCAACACTCTGCGTGGGGATAGAATAAATCACGAATGCGCACGAGAAACCAAACATGAGGTTTATAACAGACCGCAAACTCTGTTGGAGAGCAGGGAATTAGGATTTACGACTACCGACTATCAGGTAGAAAACCAACAACTCTGGCTGGGGACTAAAAGGTATATAACCACAAGTTCTGCCAAGAAAGCCAGGAAAATAGGACTTACAACTACCGGTATAAGGGTAGGGGCCAAAATCGACTCTTGCGGAGGAATGAAAGGTATATAACCACAAATTCCGCCAAGAGGACAAGGAACAATAGGATTTACAACTACCGGTATAAGGGTAGAGGCCCGAAACTCCGCTGGGGATAAAAATCACCACAGGGAAGCACAATGAACAGACGACAAATGTCAATTCAGGAAAGATCCGAAAAGACAGACTGAATCAAGACACGTCCTAATGAGGATATAACTCAAATAGGAACCTCCATCCCAATATATGTGTTGGGAGGAAACGGAAGAAACCGTCATCCACGAGGGTATATCTCAGTGGGGAACTGCAGAAGGAACAACAGACACTTTCTGCTTACGGGCTGACTCTATATGGAGAGATTTAACACCCGACATCTGCTTGGGAAGATCTATAAAGAGATCTATATCACCCATAGCAGGAGAATAACAAACAAAAGGATATATGGCAAAAATGCAATATGTATATCTGAATGTTTTATGAATATGCATGAATATGCATGATTTATGTTTGATGAATGCTGACAAAACAGACATTTCTAACACAACAGGTCCAGGAATCACACGTCCGGTATTACACTTCCAGGGGAAAACCAAATGGAAAGCCAATTCTGCTGGAGATCTGTATGCTATAAAGCAAGGATCTGCGAGTACTGCTGGGAAGCAGAAGCAAAAGAATCAGAGATATCTGGAGAATACCAAATCTCTGAGCAATGGATCAGCGATCGCCCCAACTAGGGCACAGAAAGTCACAACAGGCAAAACAGCCACCAAGACGAATCTGTCGGGGAACAAGAGAAAATCTCAAAGCCCTGCAGGGGATCCTAGCAAGCACTGCTATGGAAACGGATCCAACATAACTCCATTGGGGAACAACCCACTGAGGGAGCAAAGGTCACCCGGATAGAGTTTGGCTGCACAAGCAACTCTACTGGGGATATCATCAACTACTCTCTTGGGGAACAACCCACCGAGGAAGGAAAGCACCAAACAAGTAGATTCTGCAACAAACCACTCTACTCGGGGCGAACACACATCTGATGGATCACATCAGCAGATTCTGCAACAAAATCCACTCTACTGAGGATCGAAAAGTAACCAGGAAATCAATACAATCTCTGGATGACGGAGCTATCAACCGACCATACCGGGGATTGAAAGAGGTTCAACAGGCAATACTGCCACAACAACCGCTCTGCAGGCAAATGCTGGGGAGAGATGGATGAAAATACTGGGATATCAACCCAATCGACCACTGAATAGGAAAATAGATCCTGCTCTGCCGAGAATAACAACCATTCTGATAGAGAGAAAGTAAACAATCCGCTCTCGACTGCGCTGGGAAGGAGTGATAACAATTCTGCTCGCGACTTCGATGGGGATATCAATAACTGCACGACTCGTGACTGTGCCGAGGAGACAAATAAAGTCTGGGGATAGCGATCCACTGGAGGAAGTGACGATGCACCAAGGTGGCAAACCATCAACTGCCGAATCTTCCACAAGGAAAGCATCCACGCCGAGGAAAACTGCTGCTGGAGAAAATTGAGTCTTCAATGACAATCTGCTTGGGGAACAACCCCACCAACAACTCGACTTGCAATTATGCTGGCAACTCACTTGGGGAGAAATACGGGACACGGGGATATCAACCCACTAACCACAAATTTTCCGAACGACTGAGCAATCAAGCCGGGGAGAGACTACTGCTGGAGAACAGACTGAGTCTTCAACACACCACTCTGCTTCGGGGAGTCAAAATCCACAGAAGCTCTGCTTAGGGAACAACCCCAACAACCAAATCTCTGCGTGGGGAACAACCCCAACGATCAAATCTGGAGAAGAAGGATACAAACCAAACCAGGAGTATGAACAAATGTCCTACCTGTTGGAAACCATGCCACCCTTGGGAGAGCACTGAGAAATTCTTTGAGTATCCTTTTATCATTGTGAATGTTCGCTTTGTTTAAAACAATAATCTTTGAAAAAAATTGTTTTTAAAACAATGGTATTTTTATCAATCAAAACATGCAAAACATTTGTTGAATTGAAACAAATAAGAGTGCAAATAATTGGATAAAAGCTCAATTTCATTTGATGGAATGGTAGTCTGCAAATGGCAAGACTCCATAGATCTATACAAATTTGAAATCAATGATATATATTGGAAGAGGGATACATTGAACATAATGATCCTTTCTCTACCAATTTGAATCTCGATGTATGCGAAGCTTCAGTCAACGACGAATCGAGAACCTCTGACGAAAAGACGGCTGGTGAAACAGAAAGTCTTGTCAGGATGCAGTTACTTGCCTGATCCCTAATTTTTGCCTAGATTGCCCCAGGGTGAGGTACTCAATCTAGCGGGATGCAAAATATGCTTTTTTTTCAAGTCTCTGATTTTTGCCTGGATTACCCTTGCAGGTTCTCCCTCGAGACGCTCATTTTTGCCTAAGCCGCCCTTTCGGGTTTTCAACTTAGCAAGTTATTCTGTTTTTCATTTGCATATACTTTTTTTTTAGGCAAAGTATTTCTTAACTGCATCTGAATTCACAGGGCGAGTGAAATCCTCCCCATCCATTGTTGTAAGCATCAAAGCTCCGCCTGAAAAGGCTCTCTTAACAACATATGGACCCTCGTAGTTTGGAGTCCACTTGCCCCTGGAATCGGGCACGGAAGACAAAACTTTCTTGAGCACGAGGTCTCCTTCTCGGAACACACGAGGCTTGACCTTCTTATCGAATGCTTTCTTCATTCTCTGCTGATACAACTGACCATGACACATGGCAGTTAATCGCTTCTCTTCAATCAAATTCAGTTGGTCATAACGACTCTGAACCCATTCAGCATCAGTCAACTAGGGACTTGAGGGTATAATTTTTCTTTTTCTTTTGAAAAGATTTGAATTTTTTTTCCTGATTTTTGATTTTTTCATCTTTTTCACCCTCTCTTTTTTCATTTTTTTTATTGCATTTGCAATGCCCCAGTTTGACTGTTTTGCTGATTCTCACGATACAGCTGAATGCACTCCTTTGGTGCTCAAGAAGACGGGTAATCTCATCAGGAATCCCTTTCAACATCATCTTCCTCTGCTTCGAATACAAAGAATTCAAGATTGGGAGATGACGTTGGATCATTATGTTCAATGGGTTTAGAAATCCCTGCATAATGATTCTGGATAATGAAAAGCTTTTGAATTTAAACAAGCAAATCATTTATGCAGATGAAAAAGTTGTTTTTGTTTTTCATGGTTTTTTGTGATCACTGATTTCATGCAAAAAGCAAAAAGTGAAAACAAATGGAAAAACAAATGTTTAACAATGCATTAATTGAATGGAAACATCATTGTATATATGAGCCAAACAATGTCATCACTTCTCCTTTTTGGCATGGGAGAAGGGTTTTAAACAAAGTGAGCATATTTACTCTGATCTATGGATGACCGTAGGAACATCTACAGCGACCCAATTGTGGCAGACACCGCCAGGGATAACAAAGTTATTCAAATCCTCTGTATCCTCTTCTAAGATAGCAGCGGCTTCTTCAGGTTGCTCGTCATGGATGAATCCTCCACTTGTGAACAAACCTTGCTCATTACATGCCCCAGAACAGTAGCCAATGCCAGCCCGGGATTGGTTAACCAGGAATAAATCCATCAACAACACATAGTCTGGCAAATCCCTCCTCGAGTCCACAACTCTCTTGCTCAGGATGATCCATCAATCTGGCAGAGTTGGCTCTGGTGTAGTACCGGCAAAGTGCGTCTCCAAAATAAATGAAGATCGCAGGGTCAGACCACAGGACGGGAGACCGGAACAAAACGCCCGCTTATGCAAATGATGCATGAAGTGTTTATGCATATGCTTGTTTTTTATTTCAAAGGAACTCGAGGGTCTTATTTGCAAACTTTGAAATATTAACATTTTGATCATATATGAGAATATCTCATCAGATATATCAGGTGAAAATTTTTTCCCGGTTTTTTCATGTTTGAAAACTTTTGCAAATAAACTCCTTTGAGTTCCCTGAAAATTTTCTTTTTATCTGATGATATGGATGTAGATGAATGCATGAATGCATGAATGCAACAATCACACTCAAGGATCAAGCAAAGCACACCAGACAAAGGTCATGGGAAAGCTCATTGTATCCCTAATATCAATCATCCATTTTGGTGGATTCAGGTTTTCACCTTATCGACACCCAAGTTCCATTGATATTAACGGTACATGAACCGGCTCGACATCCCTAATATCAATCATCCTTCTTGGTGGATTTCGGTTTTACACCTGATCAACACCCAGGTTCCATTGATATTAACGGTGTCTGAACGACTCAACCATGAATCATGGGTTTGCTGAGAGTCACGAGCATGGAGTCTCGGTTAAGAACCACCCAAAGGGAGTGTACTAGGGTTTAAACCTGCCAGACATGTTCTACCAGAGGTTCCCATAATCATCGTCCCATCTCTCGGATATTATCGGAGGAACGAGTACTCGTATTCCAAAAATATTCTCAAGAGAGACTCTTATGAGTGTAGTATCGCGTAACAATCGCATCAGATCTGACATCTGAACGACCTCCGCACTACGTCCTAAAAATAGGCCAAGATGGGTTTGGTAAACTAAGGTCCTTGGCTTCTAAGGCACATGATTGAACAAATAATGCCTAACCACAAATGACTTGTGTGACATTATCAATCCAACATGACCTCCACCAAGTGAATGGACTCGCAAGTCAACTGGCTAAGGAATACTCCACACCAATCGACGAGACTACGCCATTCTCCTATCCTAGAGTGCACTCGAGTTCGGGTATAGAACTCATCTCACAGAGATCACCAAAGCAAACAGCAATTGTATATCAAGCAATTCAAACATTACAATCAATACAGTTATCCCAAATTGTACAAAAATATGTCAAATAACAAATAATAATATATCACACAAAGGTGAAAAGTAGGCAATACCACCAAGGTTGATCTCCCCAGCAGAGTCTCCACTTTTCTGTAGCGGTGTATTCGTCGCTATATGATTTATCAATTAAATCATAAGCAAAGCATACAATGAACATAGAGTCGCCACCGCACTTTTATTTATCCTAAGGACTGGCTAAAAAGCGAACAAAAGCCTAAGAAGTTTTACACGTAGAAAACCAATGAAAAGATCAGAGATCGGGGTAAGGGGTAAATTACGCAAAGGGAAGGTGTTAGGAACCCAATGCGTCCTAGGTACTCCTAGGGAGCCCTTTTCACACTTTGTTGTTTGAAAATATTTATTTGTTTTTGACATATTGTGCAAACATGATTGGGATGATGAGAAAAGAATGTTCAAATTAATTATTTTTGTGTTCGAACGGATGAACCCGTTGCCTACGTACCTTCCATCAAAGGTAAGGATCAAAACGCCGTAGTTCGGTTAAAAGATTTCCAAACATTTGTGAGTTCAATTTTAAACACAAGCCCTAAGGTTTTACGTTACCCATGGGAGAAAACTCAACCTTATATAACAACTAGTCCACCATGTGAGAAAAGCTTCCACTTGCCAGAGAGGGGTTAACCCTATAATAGGCAAGGAAGACTTACAATTCATCTACTAAGGACAAATAGGTGAGATTAATATCAACCAACTAGGGTAAATCAAACCTATAGCTAATGTATGAAAACTTAACAAACATGGACAAAGTCACAAAATCATTTGAATGGGTGAAGTTATTTGGATTATTTACAAAAAGGTCAAAGTATGATTAAAGTCAATTCAAAATGAAGTATTTACAAAAATGAAGTTTGGAAAATCATGGACTTAAGGTCCAAGTTTCTAATTTGGAAAGAGGTGAGGATGTTTGCACAACACTTATTTCAAGTTTTTAAAAGTATGTGTGAAAAGGTAGGACACAATGGGATGAATGGAATGGTGGAGTGAATGTAAAACTTCTTAGAAGGGTCCACCTCTTGAAATCATATAGGAGATGATTCAAGTGGGTCCTTAGGAATAGGCTACAAATGAGCAATAATATGAACATGGTAACAGATGAAAGTCAATAAAAGCGGATACTGGATGCCACTCAATGGTCTTATACCTGTCTCCTAAAACAAGTAAGGATATCAGAAGCCACTCTATGGACTTACACTAATCTCCATCAGAATAAAACAAAAACAAAACAGGGAAGTCAACTGCCAATCCATCTGGACTTATGTTAACCTCCACAGTATGATCCTAGGAATACAAATGCCACATCACAGGGACTTACAATGAATCCTCACATACAACAACAATGCTCAAACAAAGAGAAAAGAAGATATGAGTGACCAATGAGGTCTTACACTCTATCTCTTCCATGTCATAGGAACAAAAGCCAATCAATATGGACTTACAATTGTCCTCAATGGGAAAACATCAATGTCACAAGGACAAAAGAAATGATCATGCACAACGGCAATCAATGGTAGTAAATGCACAATGGCGATCAAGTAATCATGTACAAATGCATAATAAATCACAAATAATCAGATAGCACACTCTATAACCAAACAAGGAGGCTCAATCAAAAGGTTTGACTATGAAAGTCCACTGTAAGAGGTAAGTGTCGCTCTTAACCTTGCCATTGAGGGGCTAAGGTGAAGCAGATGAGAGGATATGAGGGGTGTGCCTCATTGCTTCTATCTCAAGTCCGAGAGAGCATGTAAACATAAGAATGTGGGGGAGTTCAGAAAGATGGAACTCTTTCCCCTATTGAAGACTCTATAGATCTTGGGTTTGGATCTCAATGTTACAACCATGTAATGGGAGCAAGGAGAAGACTCACAGAATAGTGGGAGATAGGCTACATATCTCTTATATCCACCAATTGCCTCACATGAGGACTTTTCCTGCTTGGGACAAACATAAACAATCACAAACATTGCCTCTTAAGGAGGACTTCAGACAGTTTGCCCGGCCAAATAACAGGCCGGGTCTCCAGACTACATGAAGAAGAAGGCGCTATACCTCAATGCAAATTGCTATTTAAGCAAAGCAATGCAAGTTCTTAAGAGAACTGAGCAACTAAGGGTACCTGAAATCAGTCAAATATAATCAGCATCCCAACATAAACAACAACAATAAGAATCAATCAACAATCAAACAATGATGCGCATAGCACCAAGTCCACGTGAACCAAGCACCCTACAACACAAACAAATTAGTATACAATGATCAAAGTAAACAACTCAATTATGAATCAACCTCCTTAAGGCATTAGCTTTTTAACCTGAAAAGTCAAAGTCAAGCTCAAACATAAGTAACAAGACCACTAGGCCAAGCCTAGGGTCCAAAGGAGGGAAAAATCTTAAAACAGCAAGTAAAACATGATCAAAGTCAACATTAATCCCATACAAAGATAATCCAATTGGTCTCATGTCTAAACCATACACCAAATTGATTTCATGCACAATCTAAGTCAAACTAGGTAAGTAAGAACCACATATGCACAAACAGAATAATTTCGATTAAACCCAAACCAAAGCAACTCAATAAATCTCACAAAAATTCATGTCTAACCAGAACCTATTCGGTGAGCTACATGTCAATTTTCATACCATTTGGATAACAGGAACTCTGGAAATTAAATCAACATGTTAAGGCATGCAAAAACACAACCAAATTAGATCACAAATCACATGTCAACTTCAATAAATTGTAAAACAGTGATATCACATGGGAAATTAATGGGACCAAAGCCAAAGTTAAGCTTAATATGTCAGGAAACACTCCACCAAATTTCACATGCATAGGATTAGGGATGAGAATTTGGCAACATATAGAAAAATGTGACACAAGCAAAGCCCTAAAAATGCTAAGCAGTAAACAAGAATTCTAATCAAATAGAAAATAGATCAATTAAATCCACAAAAATTCATGTTGAAAGTTAACATGACAAAGGTATCTCATGCAAAAAATCAGGACTATAGGCCTAATGGAAGCATGGAAAAATAATTCATAAACTCAGCATATCAAAGTGTGACACATATTGTCACACTCAAAAAGAATTAATCACATCTAGCAAACCAGAGGTCCAAAAATTACAAATCATATGTCAAAATCTCTAGGAGAGGGTCAAGAATCATCATGTGAATTTTCATCCAATTTGGAGCTAGCATGACTATTTTGTGATTAAAATGGTAAAACACATCAAAATAGCACACATGATGAACATCCCTATGCCAATTGAAATTTCCATCAAGCACAACTTAAATTTCTATGCCTAAAAAAAAGTAGATTAAAAATGGAGATCATCAAAAAAAGTCCCAAATTATTTGGACTAAGGATGATTTATTTATGATTTTAGAAGTTTTGAAATATTTATTGAAATAATTATTTAAATGGATTTTGGATTAATTGAATTAATGAAGTTAATTAAGCCACGAATGGCAGTCTCGTAATTACTGCAATCATGCCAAAAACGCTGCGCAACACATTTAATCAGTGGCAGCTTCTGATTGGTTCGGATTAGGCGGCAAACACGATTTGAAAATCGCCAAGCAAGGAAACGGATTGAACGCATTTTTTCCAGAATTCTATCATCTTCTTCGCGCGGCCTATATGTTCATCACCTTCCAATTCCGTTTTCCTCATTTCATCACCAAAACTCACAAATGGATATGCGTTAGAAAGGCCTCAATGTCAGGATCACAGATATGTCCATGAATCATCCTAATTCTTATCGTACAGCACAGATCGAGCGGAAGAAGATTTTACATCAAAGTTTAAATTCACGATTGCCCTCTCGAATCCTAACGATTTTCAATTCTACCAATTGCTGCGTACTCTACAAACTATGCTCTACAATAACCACAACATGATTTTGAGAATGGTGATAACCGGATCCTAACCTTCTTGACGTGCAACCGTGGATTTCGCGCGATTCAGAGCTCCAATGGTGAAAACAGCAACGGTACAATGCGCAGGGAGATGATTGGAATGCGCTTCGTAGCTCAACAGTGCTCCAGGTTGTAGAATTCTTCAGCTGTCATGAACTGGTTCTTGCTTCAACAGCTGCAACTTCTTGATGCCATGGCCATGATTCGATGAAAACAGATCCAAAATAGCACGCCTGGAAGATGATTATCACAATAGCAAACACAAAAGATCAAGCAATTCAAAGAAAAATTGAAAAAAGTGTGATGAAGAATTGTGAGATTTTGAGAGAATTTTGTGAGATTTTCTTGTGGATCTGAGAAAAATGATTAGTCTTCAGTTTCTGTTACAATTAGACTTATATATGATGCTCTTAATCCAACTCATAATCAAGATTAGCACAAAATGGTGATTAACAAAAATGAGCTTATGTGTGTATTTTGGCCTTTTTGCCCTTGGATGGTTTTGATCAATGGAACAGTGATTTATCACCTCAAGCAAACCATAAATATCATTTGGAAGCTATTGGAGTTGGTCCTATGTCCATTGAATGTATACTTCTCAATTTCACTATGTGATGGTACTTTGTTCATTTTTCCAATTCATTTCAAAAGCCAATTTTCAAACCATGAAGCCTTGGCATGTTATGAGTATTCCAACAAGTTTCAAATGCCATTTGTGAGGTGTTGCAAAAATCCCCACTCAAAAATTCCAATTATTTCACAAGTTGGACAATTTTGCCCCTGGTTCATTTTAACTGTACAGTTGAAATTTGACTTTTTGCATTGACCTTTTTTGAAGAAATCCAATTATGCACCATGAAAGTACATGTCAAATGGAGTTTGTGCATAACAAGATCACCCAATTTGGACACTCCATGTGGAAGTTATGCCCTCCTGATTATGGGTCATTTTTGAAATTGATCTGACCATATCTTGCTAACCATACATGGGATTTTCAAGTTCTTGGACTTTTTGGAATGGTGAGGAAAAGATCTTCAACTTTCATGTTGGACAAATTTTTATTTGAAGCATGTATCATGATGTAAATTTGAGGAGCAAAACTTTCCATTTTTGACAGGTGAGAATTACAGGTCATTTCCATTTTGGGAAACTTTTTGTCTGACTTCAAATCCTTCAACCTTGATCTTTGAAATGTCAAATGAGACTTGTATGGACATGAATGAGACTTTTCCAACCATCTCACACCTTCCAATCCCTGATTAAATGTACAGTTGACCACAGTTGACTTTTGTTGACTTTTCTAGGGTTTTGGATGACTGGGCCATGTTCTGATGAATTCCAAGCCTCTTTTTCTTGAGATCTTGATTCCAAATGATATCACAAGTCATATGAACTCTTTATGAATGATCATGGTGTCCAAATTCTTCAAGAATGGCCACCATCTATTGCTCAAGGCCTGATTTGACTGTATTGACCTAGCTAGCTTCATCTGCAAGCAACATGGTTAGATGACAATATTCTTGTACTTTTGGTTAGCAAACATATGAAAAGCAATGATATACAAATGCAGCACATGCTTGGTGATCAAGAATCACACTCACAAGGTATCCACCCACTAGGAGGGCAGCTAGGGTATGCACTGATCCTTGAGGCCATGATATGATATGATATGGGCCATGAGGGATCTTAGGGCCAAAATTGGGGTCTTACACCGCCCTACCGAGTTCAGTGCCAGATACCTCTGAACCAACTAACAGTGGGTAAGTTTTTCTTTTCCTTTTTCTTTTTCTTTTTCTTTTTATAGCAAATTTTTACAATTCTTTGGTTTAAATGACTTTGTGAGGGTCACCTATACCGGAGTTGCCTTTTTGCTTTTTTTTTTTGTTTTGTTTTGCTGGATCATTCACTTATTTGCATCGGTCCCCTACGTAGAGGATGCGTAGGCCGGAGTTGACTGCTGGAATAAACTACTGAGGACTTATACGGAAATGATGATTAAGGCCATGGTATATGGGGTTTCGGGAATGATTCCTATATTTACGAAGATTATGGTGCTAATACAGATACTGATGTTTCGCAAAGTTCTCCCAAGTCACCACATCCTTTACTCAAAACATGTCTTTAAAACCTGAAAACTTTCGGAATAACACTATTTTCTATTGCATTTTTTTTCTTCCGGTGGGGATAAAGGTATGGGGAGGTAGGATTGTACTAAAGATAGACTATATTTCGTGACTCGTCAGACTCATGCATTATACTAAAAGGAAAAATAAACAACTAAAAGGAAAGTAAAAATAAACAAGCTATCTAAAAACAGCAAAGAAAAGCGAGAAAGGAAAGACGAGAAAAACAATAAAGAAAAGACGATAGAGTCTCCTCCCACACTTAAATCGAACATTGTCCCCAATGTTTCGAAATAAGACAAGGGAAGAGTTACCTGACAACCTATTGCTGACCACTAATGCCCTCGCCATCCTGAGGTGGACGACGAGATCGGGTACGACGACGGTCTCTCTGATCCATCCTCGCCTACAGGGCATCCCGAGCGGTCCTCACCTCTCGAAGGTTACCCATAATGGAACCTTGAGTGGCTTTAATGAGTGCCATGTGTCTCTGGTGGTAGTGTTGCTGACGGGCTTGTGTATCTGTGATCGTTTGCAAGGACTGTAAAACAGTGTCGTAGGACCTGTCTGTCCTCCACTGCGATTCTTGCATGAAGCTCATGTTATTCGCCAGCTGTTGTTGGATGGTAGAGAGTAGGTCGTCACGCCTTTGCTCTCTAGCCATGTGGTCACGCCACATCTCCTCCGTAATATAAAAGCCAGGAGTGGTACCTGCAGAAGAAGAAGATGGTGCGGTATGTGGTGGTGAAGGATGATGGGGGGACACATGGGGTACGGGAGATCTCTCTCTCCGATCATATTCATCATCAGTGTCATGTCCCGCCTCATCAGGAATGTTAGGAGGAAGAGGACCCAAAACAGGTGGAGCATCTAAAGCGTAGGTCCAATTCATTTCATCTTGTATATTTGTACATCTAGTGCACGGTAAAACAACAGATGGGATGGCTACACCATGAACCATAAGCATATAGCCTCATTCTCTCCTCAAACGACACAATTTCATGTCTCTCAGAAATTTTAGGTTAATTGTGCGAGGAGGTAAGGGGTCTAGGGTAGCCATCTCATTGTTCAGGTTAAGCGCCCGAGCAATAGATGTAATCAATCCACCAAAAGAAATCGGTCCTGCTTTATTCAAAGTTAAAGTCATATGAGCAAGCATGAACGGGACCAAATTAATTCGTCTATTTGTGAGGCTTCCTTGTAAAAATAGAAGCTCTCTAGCATTAACCTTATTTGGATTCTCCCGGCCAAAAATAGTGCATGCCAACAGATATCTAAAAACTCTGATGGCCGGGTTATGGATAGTTGAGGCAAGAACTCCTTCAAAAGAGTTTATGGAAGTGTTTGATAAACGCTCCCAGAAGGAAAATACCTCAACTGACCACTCCGAATCCAAAGGGGCCTCACAAATAGCACCGTCCCCATGAGGGATTCCTAACAGGCTGGCTAGTTCGTCGGTACTGAATTCATATTCAACAACAAACATTCTAAATCTGACAGTACCAATTGTGCTAGCAGTGTTAGGGTTGACAATATAAATTAAGGAACTCAAGAATTCAATTGTCAATCGCTCATAGGTGGGTTCTTTGTTGGAAAAGAAATTATGCAAACCTAAGTTATCTAATAAATGAAATATGCTATGATAGATACCTAAAGTGTAGAGACAGTTTTCGTCAACATACCTTGTCGGGAGGATCTCCCGATTTTGCAACCGTTCGATAATTTTTCTTTGTCTATCCCCCAATTTCCCTCCTCGAAGAATGAATCCATTAAACTCCATTTGTGTAGCTCTTGAAAAGTGATGAAGAAGATGAAGTGGAATGTGAAAAGGT
Source organism: Lathyrus oleraceus (assembly GCF_024323335.1). Classification (NCBI taxonomy): domain Eukaryota; kingdom Viridiplantae; phylum Streptophyta; class Magnoliopsida; order Fabales; family Fabaceae; genus Lathyrus; species Lathyrus oleraceus. The sequence goes on along the minus strand of NC_066582.1, from coordinate 323,292,177 downwards.
TGGATTTTTACGAAATCCGACGGATGAAAATGGAAATGGAAATTGGAAAAATGATTTGTACGGTGTGGTGAGTAGAAAGGTATGAGCTTTTTGTCGGTTCAAGGATGTTTTTCCAAGGTGAAAAAATGGGTTTGGAAGGTTGTAAGGTGTGAAAATGGTGAAGAAAGGGGTTCTGCCCGACCTTTTACAGATGCTGTGGCGGGCGCCACAGGGTCTATGGCGGGCGCCACAAGGCAAAATCTGGCTGGGTCGAATTTTGGTCCTTTGGCTCGGGCTTCTCTTGTCTTTTGGTTTTGAGGGGTCCGGATAGAATTTGTCTTGTGATTTTCCTAGTATCGTTGACTTGCATAATTTTATAAAAGTAAAAACAAAAATAAAAATGAAACAAAAATTAAATATCAGTCCGATAAATAAATAAATAACTGAAAATAAAAATGCAAATAAAACAAACATAAGACATATATAGATAAAAATAGAAATATCGATGTATAGACGTAGTTTATGTAATATTCCAAATGCGATAATATAAAATGAGTTATGTAAATACGAGAAATATATAAAAAAGACATAAAATAAGATGAAATGGTAAGATCATATAGTGGGGATGTCGTCTTCCTGAGAGGATCCACGAAGCATGGCTACCTCCTGCCTGAGCTTTGCGATCTCCTGATATAAACAGTCGGGTTCAGTAGCATGGGTGAGATCAGACATTCCCATCTGTAAAGTGAGGTCAGCCACCTCCTGTCTAAGCTCTGCGATCTCTCTACGATACTCAACAATCTGAGTGCGGATGTCGGGGGTCTGCAATGAAATATTATTAGAGAAAACAGTGATCCTGGGAGATGGTGGTATAGGCGTGTATTCAGCAATGGGTGGTGATCTCGGCTCCTCGATGATCTCTCCCTGGCCCTCCAGAGCATAAATCTAATTCGCTGGATCATGCACACTGGTCATCATAGGATCTGGCAGTGTGAAATAATGGATAACCTCGCTGTCGACCAGCAATCGGAACTGACATGGGTGGAAAGAGGCTCTCCTTATCAACCCTCTGGTCAAACAGAAGTCGATGTCCATGGTAGTGTACCCACAGTAGATCCAGAGATGTGACAACTTGTGAGACAGACCTAAAGCGACATCAATTTGTGTGATGATTCCGCCCATATGGATGACTCCTTCGGTAGATCTGGAGATACCGCTGAGACTATATAACAAAAAGTTCCCACATGCTATTGGACGAGACTCAGATGCACAAAATAATAGGAAGATCTCCTCTTCACTCAGTAGTGTCTCTGCATCTGGTCTTCCCAGGAAGGAATATGCTAATATCATCTGAAAGTATCTAAAGGCGGGGTTATGTATAACATGAGACAGCTGCGTAGATGGATCCTGGCTTCCGCCACCTGATATATCACTCCAAAACTTCTCCACCTCCTTATCCAGAAAATATCCCATAGGTGTTTCCGGGATAGCATCAGGAGTGGTCTGGAAACCCAATAGGTCGCCGAACTCTTTCTGGCTGAAAGAGTACTTAACTCCAAAGAGCCTGAAAGCAGCATACCCATCTGGTCCAGAGTATGGGTCATAGTCGAATGAACTCAGGAACTCCAATGTCAGGTTCCTGTAGGTGTTACTCAAGTCATCAGCAAACTCGTCCTAGTGAAGCTGGTGGCCAAGGAATCGGATACTCGGTTCGATACCTAGTGCCTCCATACAGTGCTGATCAGGATAGCGTGTGGGTGCTATAGGGCGCTGATACAAAGCGATGTAGCGCTCTCTCTGAGCATTATCTCTATAGGCCACATGCATATCATCGAAATCCTGCATCCTGTAAAGGTTAAGAAAGTGATCCTGAAAATACAAACCATTCAATTTTTAGTCTCGATGCAAAATATGATAAAATTAAATAAATGCGAAAAAGTAAAATGAAAGAAAAACCATGGGTTGCCTCCCACGCATCGCTTGTTTAACATCATTAACATTGACGATTAGAATTTATACACCTGTAGTAGTAGGGATTGGTGGATCAATCAGAGTGTGGCTTGAGTAGTATGCTGGAATGTCTCCTCCTTCGTAGAGCTTCAGTCTTTGTCCATTTACAATGAATGGACTATAGGTTTTGTTCTTGATTTCTACGGCTTCGGATCTCAGAATCTTGGATACTTCGAAAGGACCAGTCCATCTTGAACGTAGCTTTCCAGGGAAGAGTCGTAACCTAGAGTTGAAAAGGAGAACATGATCGCCTATATTGAAGTTTTTCTTTACTATTCTTTTGTCGTGATAGGGTTTTGTCCTCTCTTTATATATTTTTGCATTCTCGTAGGCAGATTGCCTAAGTTCTTCTAGTTTATGAATGTCTAGGGTACGCTTTTCTCCAGCGGCTAGGTAGTCTAAATTCAAAGTTTTAATGGCCCAATAGGCCTTATGCTCTAATTCGAACGGTAAGTGACAGGATTTTCCATAAACTAGTTGATAAGGAGTAGTTCCTATAGGGGTTTTGAAAGCGGTTTTGTAGACCCATAATGCTTCTTGAAGCTTCTGAGACCGGTCTCTCCTAGAAATAGAAAAAAATTTCTCTAGGATTTGTTTTATCTCCCTATTAGATACTTCTACTTGGCCACTAGTCTGTGGGTGGTATGGTGTTGCTACTCTATGCCTAACTCCATATTTTCTTAAAAGTTTGTCAAATATTCTCGATATGAAGTGTGATCCTTCATCGCTTATGACTAAACGTGGTGTTCCAAATCTAGGGAATATATAGTTTTTAAATAGTTTGATTACTACCCTAGTGTCGTTTGTGGGTGCGGCTATAACTTCAATCCACTTAGACACATAGTCTACAGCTACTAAGATATACCTGTTTCCTAAGGATGGTGGGAAAGGTCCCATGAAATCTATACCCCATACGTCAAAGATTTCTACTTCCTGAATGTTTCTTAGAGGCATTTCATCACGCCTTGAAATGTTTCCAGTGCGTTGGCATCTATCACATTTGACAATGCAAGCATAGACATCACGCCACATGGTAGGCCAGAATAGGCCAGCTTGAAGAATCTTGGCGTATGTCTTAGAGGTGCTCGCATGTCCACCATAAGGTGCAGAATGACAATGCTCGATAATACTATTTACCTCTTCTTCTGGAACGCAACAGCGAAAAATGCCATCTTTACCCCTTTTGAAAAGGAGTGGTTCGTCCCAATAGAAGTTTCTCACATTGTGGAAGAATTTCTTCTTGCGGTGGTAGTCAAGATCAGAGGGTACTATATCAGCAGCTAGGTAATTAACAAAGTCTGCATACCAGGGTACATTAATTATTGCTAAGGAGTTTTGAGGGTGCTCATAAGGATCTAGGTTATCATCTTCAATGGTTTCTACTCTAGCTATCAGTCTATCATAGGCGAAATCATCATTTATGGGTACTAGTTCTGGTTTTAGATGTTCTAGCCTAGAAAGGTGATCGGCTACTACATTTTTAGTGCCTTTTTTATCTCTTATATCTAAATCAAACTCTTGTAGTAATAGAACCCATCGGAGTAACCTGGGTTTGGCATCTTTTTTACTTAATAGGTAATGAATGGCAGCATGATCGGTGTAAACTATAATTTTTGCTCCTACTAGATAAGATCTAAATTTGTCTATAGTGAAAACTACAGCGAGTAATTCTTTTTCAGTTGTTGCGTAGTTAAGTTGGGCAGCATCTAGGGTTCTACTGGCATAATAAATGGCATGTAATTTTTTATCTTTCCTTTGTCCTAGAACGGCTCCAACTGCATAATCACTAGCATCGCACATTATCTCAAAAGGTTCTGACCAATCAGGTGGTTTCATAATGGGTGCTGAGATCAATGCTTGCTTTAAAATATTAAATGCGTCATTACATTTTTCATCGAAAATGAATTCAACATCTTTCATTAAAAGTCCAGTTAAAGGTTTAGTTATTTTGGAGAAGTCCTTAATGAAACGCCGGTAGAATCCAGCGTGTCCAAGAAAGCTTTGGACTTCTCTGATGGTTTTTGGTGGTTTTAGGTTTTCTATAACTTCTATTTTAGCTTTATCTACCTCTATACCTTTTTCGGAAACTATATGTCCTAAAACTATTCCTTCGGTCACCATGAAATGACACTTTTCCCAATTTAGCACGAGGTTCACCTCCACGCATCTCTCCAGGATTTTCTCAAGGTTAGCAAGACAATTGTGGAAATCATATCCGCAAACCGAGAAATCATCCATAAACACTTCCATGATACCAGTTAGGCAATCTGCAAAGATTGACATCATGCAGCGTTGGAAAGTAGTTGGGGCATTACAGAGGCCGAATGACATTCGTCTGTAGGCAAAAGTTCCATAAGGGCATGTAAAGGTAGTTTTTTCTTGATCTTCGGGGTGGATAGGTATTTGGAAGAATCCAGAGTATCCATCAAGATAACAGAAGTAAGAGTGTCTGGCTAGACGCTCCAACATTTGGTCTATAAATGGTAAAGGGAAATGATTCTTCCTAGTTGCTTTATTTAATTTTTTATAGTCTATACACATCCGCCATCCTCCTTCTAAACGTTTCACTACATGTTCGCCTTTATGATTTTGCACGACTGTGATGCCTCCCTTTTTAGGTACTACATGCACAGGGCTCACCCACTTACTATCCGAGATCTGATAGATTATACCTGCCTCAAGTAACTTAAGAACTTCCTTTTTAACGACATCACTCATTATAGGGTTTATTCTTCTCTGATGTTCTCTGGAGGGTTTTGAATCTTCTTCGAGTGAAATCCGATGCATGCATACGGATGGTCTTATACCTTTCAAGTCAGAGATATTATATCCTAAGGCTGAGGGATATCTTCGTAAAACATCTAAAAGTTTGTTCGTTTCCTCTTGGCTCAAGGTAGCACTAACTATAACTGGACGGTTCATCTCTTCATTGAGGAACTCATATCTCAGGTTCTTAGGCAGTTCCTTAAGTTCTAAGGTTGGTTTCTTAGGGCATGGCATAGGATCTGGAGTAAGGGATAAACATTCGTAAAGGTTATCATCGATGTAGGGTTTCTTAAAGTCATCATCTTCCCTTATGAGAGTTGATGGTAACTTAATTATTTTTATAATTTCTTTTTGTTCTAATTCTCTAACACACTCATCAATGATATCTAAGGCATAACACGAGTCTCCCATCACAGGTGCCATAAGAAATTTTGAAAGTATAAATTCTATTTTCTCGTCGCCTACCTCAAATGTCAACTTTCCTTTCTTGACATCTATTATGGCTCATGCAGTCGATAAGAATGGTCTACCTAGAAGGATTGATATATCATTGTCCTCTTTGATGTCCATGACAACAAAATCAGTAGGGATAAATAACTGACCTATCCTAACAGGAACATCTTCTAAAATGCCTATCGGATACTTAACAGATCTATCGGCTAACTGAAGTGACATCTTAGTGGGCTGTAATTCTCCTAAGTTTGACCTCTCACAAACTGCTAAAGGCATTAGGCTCACACTAGCTCCTAAGTCTAGAAAAGCTTTTTCGATGACATGATTACCCAAAAGGCAAGGAATGGAGAAATTTCCAGGATCTTTATCTTTCTTTGCTAATTTGTCCTCGGAAATAGCATTATATTCCAAAGGCTTCGGATCATCAAGTCTACGTTTGTTGGTAAGGATGTCTTTAAGAAACTTTGCATAAGAAGGTATTTGGGTGATGGCTTCTGTGGAAGGGATCTCTACATGAAGTTTTTCTATAACTTTAATAAATTTTTGATACTGTTTATTGATCTGGGTTTGTTTGAGTCTTTGCGGATATGGTATAGGTCGTTTATATGGCGGGGGTGGTACATAAGTTTTATCTTTAGGTTCTCCTCCTTTTTCTCGACCTTCCTGGTTTTCAGGTTCCTCTGGTTCCTTTACTTCGTCCGTGGGTTTGGTACATTCCTTAGAAGTTTTGGGTTCACTCAATCTAGGGTTTGGTGGCTCATCATAAGCGTTCCCACTTCGTAGGGTAATGGCATTGGCTTGTCCTCTTGGATTTTGTTGAGGTTGTCCAGGGAATTGTCCGCCAGGTGTAGTCTGAGGGGCTTGGTTTAAAGCTACCTGAGAGATCTGGGTTTCAAGCATCTTAGTATGAGTAACTATTTGGTCAACCTTGGTTCCTAACTGAGTAATCAATTCGTTAACATGAATGTTTTGGTTCATGAACTCCTTGTTTTGTTGGGTTTGAGCGGTGATAAAATTTTCCATAATTTTCTCAAGGCTCGGCTTTGATGGTACAGGTTGCATAGGTTGATTTGATATAGGGGCTTGATAACTAGGTCTTGGAGGTGCATTATTTTGGATAGGGTTATTGTTTTTATAGGAGAAGTTCGGGTGATTCCTCCATCCAGGGTTATAGGGATTCGAGTATGGGTTCCCTTGGGTGTAGTTCACTTGCTCAGAGTGGGTTTCGTTTAATAGACTGCATTCTGCAGATTGGTGTCCTTTGGTTCCACATATCTCACAATCCGACGAAACTGCGGCTACAGTATTCGGGTTTATGCACATATGCTCGACTTTGAGGGCTAATGCGTCCATTTTAGCTTGCATCATGTCTATAGAGCTTAGTTCATGCACTCCTCCTTGGGCTTCCTTCTTCTCTACTGTCGCTCGTTCGACTCCCCATGATTGATGGTTTTGAGCCATATCTTCGATGAGGGCACTAGCTTCAGGATAAGATTTGTTCATCAGCGCACCGCCTGCGGCAGCGTCGATGGTCATCTTTGTGTTATAGTGAAGTCCATTATAGAAGGTTTGAATGATTAACCAATTTTCTAAACCATGATGTGGGAATGCTCGTAACAACTCTTTATATCTCTCCCAAGCTTCGAACAATGATTCTCCTTGGTTTTGGGTAAATCTAGTTATATGGTTTTGAAGAACGACGGTCTTACTCGGGGGAAAATATCTAGCAAGAAAAACTCTTCTAAGGTTATCCCAAGTCGTAATGGAATTGGGTGGAAGGGAATCTAACCATGATAAGGCTTTATCTCTGAGGGAAAAAGGAAATAATCTTAAACGTATTGCCTCAGGAGAAGCTCCATTGGTTTTAAAAGTGTCTGCTAATTGAAGAAATATTTTTAAATGTTGGTTTGGGTTCTCAGTAGCGAGACCTGCGAATTGTCTCTGTTGCACTAGTTGCAACAGGGATGGTTTAAGTTCAAAATTATTAGCTGGGATGGTTGGGTTTACTATACTAGAACTAGGTTCTTCATTAGATGGTTGAGCGAAATCCTTAAGAGGTCTTTGGTTTTGATCTTCGGTCATAGCTCTCTTAATTCTATGAAAGAATAAACATGCGCGAGCGTAACGTTCAGGTTCCGCCAGAGGGTATACTAAGCTTAAACTTCCGGTGCTGCGAGTTCTTCGCATTGACGGTGGGAAATAGCCTAAGTCTAAATGATATAACAACAGGGAAATGAAATTTGACGAAATTGGTCCCCGGCAACGGCGCCAAAAACTTGATGCGGTGTTTCGCAAGTATACGAACGCGTCAAAGTAATATAAAAGATTATCGAATCCACAGAGACCAAGTGTCAATCTATCGTTATCTATTGTTATGGTGTTTATCAAAGGCAATCAAAATAGGTGTTTTTGGAGTGTGCAATGAAAAGTAAAGTGTTGAAATAAAATTTAATTAATAAAGACAGGGTAGAATGTAATTCACGTAATCAATTAATAATCCAAGTACTTGCTAATAGGGCTACTTATGGGCAGTGTTTCCTACTTTGAAAAGAACTAATTTAACAGGAATTGTCGCTTTTGCGTATTTAGAACCGAGTTGTACTCCCTAATCAAACCCTCTTATTGTCACTTATAAAAAGGCGCGCATTGCGTTAGAGTAGTAAACCTATTTTTAAGAAATATAGTATCTTGACTAAGTTGAAAAGTATTATAACTTGGATTTCTTTACCAAAAGAGGTTCTCACGAACCAGACTCTAAACTTATAAACGCGTCCGAAAATAGTTTTAAAATCTGTTTTCTTCTTAAGTTAAAAACTCCTAATGAACTAAACAAAGCGCTTTCGCTGTTTTTAAAATAGTTAAAAACAATTAAGTTTAAAAAGACGTTGGACGGCTTTTGATCTCACCCAACAGAAATTAAGTGCGGGAAAACTTAAGTTGAAACTTAAAATAGCCCTTAAGTGTTTCTACGAACAATTGTACGGATTATTTGTTCAATTACGATCCTTACATTCTAACCTTATAGATTTAGTTAGACATGGTAAAGTAAAAGTGCATTAAAATAAATAAAAGTAGTGCGAGTGCGGAAAGTAAATAAAAGTAGTGCGAGTGCGGAAAATAAATAATTTAAAGCGAGTGCGAAAAATAAATAATTTAAAGCGAGTGCGAGGAAATAAATAAAGTAAAGCGAGTGCGAGGAAATAAATAAAGTAAAGCGAGTGCGAGGAAATAAATAAAGTAAAGCGAGTGCGGAAAATAAATAAGATAAAGACAAGTAATAAAAACCTGCTCCAATCGGAGGGTTGAATAAATTGCAAAGCGGAAATGAAAATGGCGGCAGGATTAACTTCCTTCCAAAATGCTCCAAACTCGATTACAGACTCTATCACAGACTTGATTACACAATTGTGATAACACTCCAATGCGAAGCGATTACCACTTTATAATACTGAATATATGCCTAAGTGAAACAAAGTTGCTCTGAGTTTGCCTCTGCTCTAAGTTTGGATGATTGTAAAAGTGATTTCGAGTTTCTATTTATAAGCAAGTAAAAAGATGGAAATGACAAGGATGCCCTTCAACTTGAAAAATGGGAGGGAAAACTTTTCCTCTTGTGGCGCCCGCCACAAGGCTATGGCACCCGCCACAAGGCCAATCTGAGGCGCCTTAGTGGAAGTAGTGGGGAACGTCGCAGTTGAGGGAAGTTGAGCTTGGACACGTCATGGCAGGGTCTATGGCGCCAGCCATGGGGTAGGCCACAAGTACAAAATGCTGAATTTTAGGGTTTTTAGCTCTTTTTCAATCCTTTTCTCGATCGGGACTCCGATTAAAGTAAAAACCTGAAAACAAAGGAAAACATAGCAATAACACAAAAAAATAACAATAAAACAACTAGAATGCATGTGAAATCAGAGTAAAAAATACGGTAAATTTCAGTGTTATCACCTGTTGGGACACCTCCTCCTATAGGGAATGCTTCTAGGCCTTTTGTGACGAATTTCACCATGCCTCTGTTTGGTAGGGAACAACCATTTGGAATGCCAACTTCGGTAATGGAAAATTTACATAATTCGCCGGTATTGTATTCTGATTCTATGGCCAATATGTCTTCACCATTACAAGGGTCAGGATATGGCGGAAACATGAGTAAACTAAACCAACTACCACTTTACATGCCGGCAATAACAAATAACTCTGGGCAAGTAATTAGACAACAAATGGACGAGAGTAATCATGATATGGTCCAAATGTTGACACAACAAATGGGGGCGGTGTTTAATCCTCTAATACAAAACACCACCCAAACAAACTAATTGTTGGCAGCACAAATGACGCGCATTGCTGACTTTTTTGGGGTCCCTCAAAATCGACACAGAGAACAAGTGGTTCAGGACCCAGTGGTGGCAGTCCAAGAAGAGCCTACAATAAATCAAATTCCTTTAGATAATCCCCAGGCAAACGTCAGAAACTAAGAGGACGTAGTCGAACAGCCTCGTGTCGAAATTCCTATTCCATAAGAGCCTAGAAGGATAGTAATCCAGAGAGGCCAAGACGCCGATGCTGTGTTGCAACAGCGAATCCGGTATAATAACTTGCATGTCGAAAACAATTTAGCGGCCATGGTCGAAACGATAATGGCACAAAATGGGGTAAACGTAGGATTACAAAGGCCCAGTTACGCTTCCCCACTGTCGGAATATATTCTGCAAGAAGAATTGCCCCCAAGATGGAAAGTTCCTAAGTTCACCAAATTCTCAGGGGATACTAGTGAATCCACCATAGAACATGTAGCACGTTATCTGATTGAAGCAGGAGAGATAGCCCGTAATGAAAATTTGAAAATAAAATACTTTCCTAGTTCCTTGACGAAAAACGCGTTTACTTGGTTTACATCCTTGCCTGCAAACTCAGTGTATACGTGGACCCAATTAGAGAGGTTATTCCATGAAGAATTTTACATGGGACAAACCAAAATAAGTCTGAAGGAATTAGCCAGTGTTAAAAGAAAATACTCAGAACCAATAGATGATTATTTAAATAGGTTCAGGTTGCTAAAGGCTAGGTGTTTCACTCAGGTGCTAGAACATGAATTAGTCGAAATGGCCGCAGGGGGTCTAGATTATTCTATAAGAAAGAAATTAGACACTCAGTATTTAAGGGATATGGCGCAATTAGCAGATAGGGTGAGACAAGTCGAAAGGTTAAGGGATGAAAAATTTAGAGCAAATAAAAATAAGAAAGAAAAAGTGGCCTATGTAGGGGTATGTCAAGATGATGAATACGACGAAAACGAACCAAGTAACTTCGACGAACAAGATATTGACTTAGCAGAACTGAAGCAAGGCTCACCATATTCGTGTAAAGTACTAACTCCGTCGAACGGAAATTCAGTCGAAACCAATGATAAGTTTCCTAAAAGAACTTATACGTTCAACATCACCAAATGTGACGAGATTTTTGACTTATTGGTTAAAGATGGTCAATTAATAAAACCACCAGGCGCTAAAGAACCGCCTGTGGAACAACAGAAAAAGAGAGGTTTTTGTAAATACCATAACTTTCTGGGCCATAAAACGTCTCGTTGTTTCCTTTTCAGGGATCTCGTTCAAAATGCTATCCGTGACGGAAGGCTGAAGTTTGGTGATAAGCCAAAACAACAGATGAGGATTGATTCGAATCCCATGCAGCCAGTCGAAGCCCATTATGCTGAACCATCCATTGTGAATATGGTGGAGGTCGAAGTTGCTTCTGACGGCAGTTTTGAAATGATGGAAGCTGCTGGAGGTTTCGACACTAATATCAACATGGTTGAGATTGCTGATGATCTTACAAACCAGAACAAAGTTGAAGTTACTGAAGGATTTGATGACCAGAAAAAGTTGGAAACTACTGAAGGTTTTGACAAAAAGGACAATGACAATATTGTTGAAGATGTTGTAGATCGACAAGGAGCAAATTGGGATTGCTTGGGACAGCCAAGTGGGAAGTACAATTATCTCGCGAAATACACTGCGCCTGCAAGTTCTCGTATCGACATCAACGCAATCCAACCAGCCGGGTGGGGGGATTTACCTTTGAGCAACAATGAAAAAACAACTGAGACAACTGACAATCTCCCTATCATCAAAGAGAAGGTTACTGAAGACCTCACTATTGAAAACAAGGCTACTAAAGGCCTTGATCCTAACCAAATGAGGATAGGTGATGTCGCAAACTGCGTCAACATTATGGGACCTTTCAATAAAGATGTCACAGGAATCAAAGCAGAAGTTGTAGATGGTCTTATGAAGCCTGTGACCAGTGGAATCCTACGTAGGGTAATGGAGGACCCCAAAAGAAATTCGAACAAATGTTGCTGCAAACATGGTCCCAGGAACATATCTTGGTGTTGCTGCCCAGAAAAGGAGTTCGACCAAATACAAAGAAATGGTGAACTCGAAGAAGAAAGACTTATTAAAAAAATGAACAAATTAAGCATTGCTGACGGACGAAATGTTGGGGTAAATATGGTGGAAGTGTCTCAGAGAAACCAAGCAGATGTGGATGAAGATCGTCGTCGAGAGGAGTACCAAAGGCTGGCATATCCTAAAGAAGAGGAAAATCTAGTGGAATTCATCAAGAGGTGTCAAAATATGGGGACTGAAGTGATGTTATGCCCACGTTGCAGTGCAATCTTCGACAGGAAGGCAACAACCAATCTGGAAGCAGTGGATAAAGCCAAGAGAAAAGAAAATTGGGGGACAACAGGATATGACCCAAGAAAAAGTGATCATCACAAATGGAGGCGTGGAGAAAGACACCATAGCACTTACGAACCATCCAACAAAGCAACGGATGACAAATGGGTTCAACCCATTAGAGATGCTCAAGGATAGAAAAAATGGATTTTTTTTGAAGTTCAGAGAGGCACTTCGATGGAAGGTAAAAAGGAAGTGGAGAAGCACAAGACAAGACCATACCCTTCAGAAAACTACAAAGGAAAAAACCCTATGTCAAGATCCCAATGGAGAAGATTCCAAAGGCAGAAGAGGGCATAAAAAGAAGCTATAGAAAAAAGCGTGATTGGAAAAGATGCTGACAGCAAAGATAAAACAGAATCCAGTAACAATGCTCAGATAGTAAGCAAAGAGGAGTCCTCCCACCAGATCAATCCTGGCAGCATGGTCGAACCAGTGGTGTCCAAAGAGAAGGTGCAAGAAGACGACGAAATAACTGACAACTTCGAATCTGACTCAGAAGCGTCTTTTAATGTGATCTGCAATGTGGTTTCTGTCCTCCCGAAATATTATGATAGAATAATGGAGGTCGAAGACGAGGAAGATGAGATGGAAGAGGAAACAATGGTACATAGGCCCGTTTGCTACTACGTCATGAACAATGGTTGCGTCTAAGAACAGAATGCTTTCTTCGAAAGGCCAGATGATTCCATGAAGGCACATTTAAAGCCTTTGTTCATAAAAGGAAAGGTTGAAAATGTTGGTGTAAACAAGATACTGGTAGATGGTGGAGCAGCAGTAAATTTGATTCAGACACAAAACCTCACAACATGGTGTTGTCGAACTATGAAGGAAAAGTGGGAACCACTATGGGCGTTATCTAGGTGGATTTGACTGTTGGAACTGTAGCGGTGTATTCGTCGCTATATGATCTATCGATTAAATCATAAGCTATGAGATACATTGAAATTTTTCGAGTCGCCACCGCACTTTTATTTATCCAAAGGACTGGCTAAAAAGCGAACAAAAGCCTAAGAAGTTTTACACGTAGAAAACTAATAAAAAGATCAGAGATTCTGGGTAAGGGGTAAATTACGCAATGGGAAGGTGTTAGGCACCCACTACGTCCTAGGTACTCCTAGGGAGCCCTTTTCACACTTGTTGTAAAAGATTATTATTTGTTATGACATAAACATTGTGCAAACATGATTGGGATGGTGAGAAAAGAATATACAAGTTTTTATTTGTTATTGGGTTATTGGGTTCGAACGGATGAACCCGTTGCCTACGTACCTTCCATCAAAGGTAAGGATCAGAACGCCGTAGTTCGGCTAAAAGACTTCCAAAAGTGGGTTAGGTTCAATTTTAAACACAAACCCTAGGTCTTACGTTATCCACGGGAGAAAACTCAACCTTATACAAACAACAACGTCCACCATGTGAGAACAGCTTCAACTTGCCAGGGAGGGGTTAACCCTATAATAGGCAAGGAAGGCTTACAATTCAATCACTAAAGACAGAAGGTGAGATTAACATCAACCACTAAGATAAATCAAACCTATGGCTCATGCATGAAAAGATTAATGGACGAAGCCAAAACAAGTGAATGGGTGGAGTTACTGATTATGATTATGAAAATGGAGTCGAAGTATGATTAAGGTTAATTCAAATAAGTATTATGAAATGGAGTTTGGAAAAAAGTCAAGGACTTGAGTCCAGGTTTTTAGTTAGAAAACATGAAGATGTTTGCACAACACTTATGTCAAGTTTTAAAAGATAAAGTGTGAAAAGTCTAGGACATAATGAATGATGAATGGATGAGGATGGATAGTAAAACTTCTTAGAAGGTTCACTTCTTGAAATCATATAGCAGATGATTCAAGTGTGTCCTTTGGAATAGCAATTAATAACAAACAAGCAAAGCAAGCAAAAGCGGATATCGGATGCCAATCAATGGTCTTATACCAATCTCCTAAAACAAAATGGGATATCAGAAGCCACTCAATGGACTTACACTAATCTCCACAGGCAAAGAAATAAAAGCGGATACCGGATACCAATAGATGGATTTACACCAGTCTCCTAAAACAGAACGGGATATCAGATGCCACTCAATGGACTTACACCGATCTCCACAGAAGAAAACAAGAAATGGGATATGGAAGTTAACTGCCAATCTGTCTGGACTTAAGTTAACTCCACAGTATGGTCCTAGGAAATCCAATGCCACGTTACAGGGACTTACAATGGATCCTCACATACAAGAACAAAAGCAACAATATGATCACAGGAATGCAAATGCCAACTTACAGGGACTTATAATTGCAACCTCTCACACAAACAGATAAACAAACTATGATCACAGGAAAGCAGATGCCAACTTACAGGGACTTATAACTGCAACCTCACATACAAACAGATAGAACCAATTATGATCACAGGATAACAGATGCCAACTTACAGGGACTTATAACTGTATCCTCACATACAAATCAAACAGATCAAATTATGATCACAGGATAACAGATGCCAACTTACAGGGACTTATAACTGTATCCTCACATACACACAGATGCATTAAGCAAAGATAAGATGAGTGGCCAAGATGATGGTCTTACAACTCACTTCCATATCACAGGAGCAAATGCCAAAGCAATGGACTTACAATTGTCCTCAATGGGCAAACAACAATAACAAAAGTCTCACAGACAAATGAGATGATCATGCACTAATGGCAATTGATGATGATGACAAATGCATAGCATACAGGCAAACAAGTACACATGAAGCAATCAATCAATCAAGCAATGAATATCAAACAGCACACTCTATAGCCAAACAATTGGGGGCTCACACAAGAGGGTTTGACTTTGAAAGTCTACTGTAATGGGTGAAGGTCGCTCTTAACCTGGCCATTGAGGGGCTCAGGTGAAGCAGATGAAAAGGAGATGAGGGGTGTGCCTCATTGCTTCTATCTCAAATCAGAGAGAGCATCAAAGAAAGTGTGGGAGTTCAGAAAGTAGGAACTCTCTCCACATTATTGACTCGATTGGATCTTGGGTATTTATCTCATTGCTTCAACCATGTAATGGGAGCAAAGAGAGGACACACTGAATAGTGGGGGATAGATTGCTTATCCCTACCTTCCACCAATTGCCTTACTTGAAGGACTTTTCCTGCTTAGGACAAAATTAAACACACACAGGCATTGCCTCTTAAGGAGGACTTCAGACAGTTTGCCCGGTCAAATAACAGACCGGGTCTCCAGACTACATGAAGAAGAAGTAATTATACCTCAAAGCAAATGCTAAAAAGCAAAGCAAGCAAGCAAGTTCAAAGAACTTAGGCAACTAAAGCACCTGCAAAAGTCAAACTCATTAGTAAACAAGTCAACAGTCAAAATCAAAGGAAATAAACCCAAAAGTCAACCACAGAGGGACCAATTGTGCAAGGCACAAAGACTCAAGCATCTGAGTCACCTACAAAACAAAAGTTAGCACATCATATAATTCAACTCAAACAAATATTTGAATGATCCTCAAGGCATTGGTGCTTAACCTGAAACAAACAGCTCAATTGTAAGCTTACAAGACCACTAGGACTAGCCTAGGGTCAAAGATGAAAGAAAAAGTCAAGGCAGCAAGGAAAAGTCAACCCAAACCAAGACTAAATATTCAAGAAGCATTCCCAATTGGATTCATAATAAAATCATGCATCATGGTCATTTCATATGCAAAAGGATGCAAAGCATGGCAAGAGAAGCATACAAAAGTCAACAGCAAAGACTTCATCCAAAAGTCAACTCAAACAATCCCAAAAATTATGAAATAAATCACATTCAATCCTAACATCTAACATGGTATACATGCAAAATTTCATGGCATTTGGATGAGAGGAAGGCAGTCAATGAAATTCATGAAGTCAAATCAAATTCAAGTAAGCATGGTGAAAGTCAACAAGCATAGGTCAACTTCAAAAAATCATATCAATTTGAAAACAGAAGAGAAATGAATGAGATTAACACCAATGCAAAGCTTGAGGTGTCTAGTTATCACATATGAAATTTCATGGTCATGTGATAAGATTTGAGAACTTCACAAAAGGTTTGGCAAGGCATAGCACAAGAAGTCAACAAATGACCAAGTATGGAAGAAAATTCTCAATCAAATGGAAAACAGCAAGATTAATTCCAAGAAAATTCATACATGAACTAGACATACAAGGGATCATTCATGCAAAATTTGGAGTCATTTGGATGTAGGGAAGTGTGTGAACAAAAATTGTGAAAATGCATGATCATGGTATAGCACCAAATGCAACACATGACTTCAAAAAATCATAACTCTCAATCCACACATGGTAAATGCACAAACTTTATACCAAAATTAAGGTCAATGTGTCTAGTTTCACCACAAAAAATTTCAAGCTCATTGGATGCAACATGAGAATTTCACAATTGAAATGGCACAATGTATCATTCATGCACACATGTTGAGAAAATAATTGTCAATTAAAAACCAACCAATGGGAAAATTAATTAAAATTCACAATTAAAATCTAGACTCATTTGTGAACATGTGGAAAAAATTTCATAATTTTTTGATGAAAATCGAATGAGAAATAAATTTGTGAAGTTGGGTGAAATTATGGGTGAAGTATAAACACAAGGCATGGCATGATGGTCAAACAAGTCAACAGAATGGCATTTGAGTAAATATTCTTTTCATTAATCAAAACGCCCCGTTTTGAAGGGACACGGGAAATGTTCCCATTGGCTGTTGCCAATGGAACAGTGAACTTGGCCAATAGCATACGAAATTCTGGGCTCTCATGTACATGAACTAGGGTTTGGCAATGGTTCATGGATTCAACAACATCAAACAACATGGTTCAACCAACACAACAGCATATCATCATCACTCAAATAGGCACGACTCATGAACAGCAAATATCACGCATCATCAGCCAACACCAACATAGTATAATCATGAGATTTTCTGGAAATGATATGGTTTAAACACAGCATTATGGCATTCATGTATTCATCAATCATCATCAATTAAAATCCCAACAAACAAATAACCAGACAAACAGCAAGTGGATTTTATGAGCAAGTTTGAAGTTTTCCATCAGCAAGGCATATGCAGCAGCAACATCATTTTCAGCAATCAAAATTCGATCCAAACATTATTCAAAAGCATGGCATGCTCCATCATTCAACAATGTTCATCAAAAAACAACAGCATATAGCAGCATAGACATTTGGCAATGTGTAGCAACACAATTAACATCATCATTCAAACAACAAGCAAACAGCAACAATCAACAACATTCAACACATCCAGCAACAATAATCCAACAGGCCCTGCAACAACTATCATTATAGAACATCAACCAACATTGGAACAAGCATGCTCATGGGAAATTTCAACCAAGTTTAGCCAACATCCAAACAGAACCAAACAACAGCAACATTGGAAATGTTCATACAGCAAGCAGAGTTTATGGTTTGGCATGGACAGCAGCATGTACATATTAAGCATCATCAAGCTAACAACAAAACCAAACACAACAGGTGGAATCCCTGGGCAGTTCATCATAACAGCAACATCACACAATAACAGCCAGCATACTCATGTTGTCACCAACATCAAACAAAATGTCTCGACCAAAACACACAATCAGCACAGCATTCAAGCATCATTCCCAAGCTCAATATCAATTGAAATTCGAACAAGGCAACAACAGCAGCAAACAATCAACCATGAACAAAATAAAACTAACCAGCCTCAATGCTCATGCAACAACTAACATCAACTAACATCACTCAACAACAGCATAAGCACAATCATGGGGACTTCATAGGCAGAGTTCTAGGTTCAAGCATAAACAGCATACACATTCATCATCAATAATTCGAATTTTCAATGATATTTCCAGAAATTAAAAACACACACATAAAGATGCTCAGCATGGCAAGGTGAATGAGAAACCAACATCAATTTTCAACCAAACATGTTGTGTACCAGGAATCGAGCAAAACATCATATGAGCACCAAACTTATTTTTTCAGATTTCTTGGCCAAAACACAACCAAATTAAGCATGCTTTAGTTCTCTAGAGTCAGCATAAGAATACCTTTCAAAAGCATATTATAGCATGGTAAAAAGGGGAGGTCGATTTACTTACTTATTTTGGAAGAAAGTGTGAAGCAGTGTTGCTTTGGTGGATTTAAGGGCAAACAGATGATGATGATGCTTTGCAATGAAGGGTACTTGAGGTTGCTTGGCTCAAAGAGGCAGGAAAATGTCCAATTTCGATTTCACCATGGTTGAATGCTTGGAGATGCAGAACAAAAGGAGGTGTTCCAGTTGACAAATGATGCTCAAAAGCACTCCCAAACAATGTTTAGATGATGGAGTAAGCAAGGGTTGCTCGTGTCTCTTGATGGTTGGGACAGAATTTTTCCAAATGCAAATTTGCAAGAAGAGAGTGAGAGTGTGTTTTCTGTGTGGTGGCTGTCAAAATTAGGGTTCATTTGTGCAGAAACAAGGCTTTATATCATCTGTTTAAGGTCAGCTAATGATGTGTTAAGCTGGTTTAGTGTTAATGCACTCATTTGCACTTTTGCTAAGTGGAAGAATGTGGAATTGGAGGTGCAAAGCTGTACACGAGTTGGGCTTGGAAATGCTGTAAATGACCTTGCCAATTGCTTCTTTTGTGTGCTGCAGACCTGCTGTACTTGATTTGTTCAAATGAAGCCAATTGCCAATTTTGTCCATTTTGCATTTTGATTCAAAATGATGGGAAAATGGTGGTATGATGATGGTTTATGGCTTGAGGCAAGTTTCAAATATGGTTTAAAGCATTTCCCAATTGACCAAATCAAGAAAAAGTCAAAAACTCAAAAAGTCAAAGTTTGGTCAAACTTTGAATTTAAATGCAAAAGGTCCAAAAATTCCATTTTGATTGGCAAGGTTTTAGGTCATGAAATTTATATTTTTGGAAAGAGGATGAAAAATGTGGTTTGTAGGAAAAAACCCCACCAAATTTGGCCTTATGGTTTGAGAGTTATGGCTTGTTGAAGTTCAAAAATTGGTGAAAATGATTTGATCATATCTTGACAACCACACATGGGATTTTGATGTTCTTGGACTTTTTGAAAATGGGAAGACAAGATCTTCAACTTTCATGTTGGGCAAAAATTCATTTGGAGCTTGTATCATGATGTAAGTTTAAGATCAAGAAGTTTCCATTTTTGGCAGTTGAAATTACAGGTCCACTTTCTATTTCTGGAAAATTTCTGATTTGACTTGATTTTCTTCCATGATGAGGTTGAACATGATAGATGAGGCTTATGTAAGCATGAATGAACTCCTTCAGATCAATTCTATTCATCAAATTCTTGATTAAATCAACAGTTGACCAAGTTTGACTTTTCTAGGGTTTTGGACTGATTGAACTTCTTCTGATGATTTCCAAACCCTAATTCCTTGAGAACTTGACTTCAAATGATGTCTCAAGTTGTATGAACCTTTGATTATTGATCATGATGCCCAAATTCCACAAGAATGGCCACCATCCATTGCTTTGACTGATCAATGACTGTCTTTGACCTAATTGCTGATGATTGCTTCCACTGCAAGCAACAAGGTTAAACAGACAATATTTTTGTACTTTTTGAATGATAAACATATGAAAGCAAAGATATACAAATGCAAAGTATGCTTGGTGATCAAGAAACAAACCCACAAGGCAATCTATCCACTAGGAGGGGACAAAGGCATGCAATGATCCTTGAGGTTATGATATGAATGATATGGGCCATGAGGGATCTTAGGGCCCAAAATTGGGGTCTTACAGATGCCCCTATTTAAGGTCATTCTAGCCGGAGAAGTGAAGTTTAGAAATCTTCATCTCGACGCGGTAGAATGGGCTTAAATAACAGTAATGAGACAAATTTTGGTCCCTAAGAGACCTCATGATGCAGATGTATGCGTGCAAAAGACACAAATTCTGTGGGGAATATGATTCACACAGAAGAAAAGACGATCCATCGGAGTAGTACACTCACCAGGAACAGAGACTCTGATAAGACTCTATGGGGATAATAAAAGAAAAAGAAATGTGTGAACAAGACACGACTCCAAACTGGGGAAGATAAAACTGACATAACGTGAACAAGACACGACTCTGATTAGAAAACAGAAAAACAGACTGGAGAATCCACTGGGGAGTGAAGAACTCACACTGGGGAAAAGAATTCCAAATGGAAAATAAATCCATTGGAGAGACACAAGCTGACTCCTGAGGAGAAACAAAAGAAAACTCCACTGGGGAAGTAACAAAGCAAATGAGATGTTACCAGGCATACGGGTAACAAACTCAGGAAAATCTGACTCCACAGGGGGACCGAGGTCATAATAGGGAGCAGAAAGGAGGGAACACCAAGGATACCGGTTACTGGGTATATAATAGGTGACCGACCAAAGCGTGAATTGGATTTCACTTCCAAAACACTCATCACCCTGAAGAGAGCTAGAAAAGCAAACTTGTTTAGGATGGACATTCAATTCCACAAGGAAAATGAATCTTACTCTGAGGGGAAAACAATCAAAAGATTGACTCAAGAGCGAACGAGATATAATATCCATTACCGTCAGAACGTGGATAGAATACTCAGATGAGACATATTATTCATTACCGGCAGACCGTGAATAATATACTCGAAAGGAAAATTATCCTGAACCGGTTACTGGGTTGTTTATAGGATAAAATCCGAAGACGTGAATTGGTTTTCACTTCCAAAACACTCATCATCCAAAACACAAAACTGGTTAAAGGATGGACATTCAATTCCACAAGGAATATGAATCTTACTCGACTGGGGAAGATCAACAAAGGACTCCAACCAAAGAGCGCATGAGACATATTATTCATTACCGGCAGACCGTGAATAATACACTCGCATGGCAAGAAACACCAGGGATACCGGTTACTGGGTATATAATAGGTGATCTACCGAAAACGTGAATTGGATTTCACTTCCAAAACACTCATCATCCGAAAGAAGGGCTTGAAAAAGCAAATCGACTTACAGGATGGGCATTCGAATCCACAACGGGAAAACGAATCTTACTCAACTGGGGACACAAACCCAAAGAGTGCATGAGATATAATATCCATTACCGGCAGACCGTGGATAAGATACTCGCATGAGATATATTATCTATTACCGTCAGAACGTAGATAATAAACTCGCATGGTAAGAAACACCAGGGATACCGGTTACTGGGTATATAATAGGTGATCTACCGAAAACGTGAATTGGATTTCACTTCCAAAACACTCATCATCCAAAACACAAACTGGTTAAAGGATGGCTATTCGATTCTACAAAGAATACGAATCTTGCTCAGTTGGGGAAAATCAACAAAGGATTCCAACTAAAGAGCGCATGAGAAATATTATTCATTACCGGCAGACCGTGAATAATATACTCGCAAGGAAAAGACACCAGAGATACCGGTTACTGGGTATATAATAGGTGACTATCCAAAAAGAGAGAGACAATCGATACCAAGCATACGGGTAAACGAAAGACAACTCAAAGGGATAAATTGCAAGCATCCGGCAATTATCCAACAACAAGAAAAATATTCGACTCCGCAAAGGGAAAAACGAATCTTACTCGACTGGGGAAACACAAAAGGCTTCGACTGAAGAGTGCATGAGATATATTATTCATTACCGGCAGACCGTGAATAATATACTCGCATGGAAGATTATCCACAACCGGTTACTGGGTTAAAAGAGGATAAATCAACCGAGAAGAAAGGCATCGGGATACCAAATTAGGTATATAATGATAACCAATAAAAAGGGGCAACAGACATTACCGACAAAAAGGTAAATGAAAGGCGAACTGCTGAGGATAAATTGCAAGCATCCGGCAATTATCGACAGAGACTAGCTGGGGATGCATTGGTAAACAACCAATGATCCGGGGAACAAATCACTAGCAAACGGTGAAAAGACCCACTGGGGATAAAATTGCTAGCATACGGCAATTATCCACAAAAGACTTGCTAAGGATATAAGTACTGATCTGAGCAACTTATACAAGCAAAGGAAAATCATCATCAAATACTGAATGAAGATAACCATAAAATTAGGGTTTACATCTACCGAATACGGGGTAGAAGACCAACAACTCCGCGTGGGGATAGAACAAATCACAAATCCGCACGGGAAACCAAAATAGGGTTTATAACAAACCACAAACTGCTGAAGAGCAGGAAAATAGGATTTTACAACTACCGGGTACGGGTAGAAAACCAAAATTCTGGCTGGAGAATAAAAGGTGTATACCCACAAATTCTGTCAAGAAAGCCAGGAAAAGTAGGACTTACAACTGCTGGTTTGTAGGCAGAGGCCCAAAAACATTCCGCTGGGGAACAACCCACTGGGAAATACAAGATATTTGACAAATAGTCAATTCGGGAACGATCCGAAAGGACAGACTGAATAAAGACATGTCCTACTGAGGATATAACTCAAATAGGAAAATCCATCCCAATATACGTGTTGGGAGGAAACGGAAGAAACCGTCATCCACGAGGATAATCTCAGTGGGGAACTGCAGAAGGAAAGACAGACATTTTCTGCTTATGGGGTTGACTCTATATGGAGAGATTTTAAACACCCAACATCTGCTTGGGGAGATCTGTAAAGAGATCTATATCACCATAGCAGGAGACATGACAAACAAAAGATATATGGCAACAAATGCAACATGAATATCTGAATGTTTATGAATATGCATGAATATGCGTGATTTATGTTTGATGAATGCTGACAAAACAGACAATTCTAACACAAACAGGTTCAGGAACAAACGTCCGGTATTATACTTCCAGGGGAATAACCAGCTGGAGAGCCAATCTGCGGAGATCTATATGCTGTAAAGCAAAGATCTGCAAGTACTGCTGAAGAAGCAGAGGATCAGAAGATATCATGAAACAACCCAATCAGGGTACAGAAAGTCACCACGGGCATAACAGCCACCAAGACACATCTGTAGGGGAACAAGAGAAATCCCAAAGTATATCTGCAGGGGATCCCAGTGTCAACTGAGAAACAAAAGGGGTGCATAAGCACGAGCACAAACTGCTGTAGGAGCAAATCCACATAACTCCACTGGGGAACAACCCACTGGGGGAGAATGATATCATCCAAATAGAATCTAACTGCATAAGCAACTCTACTGGGGAAAACTGTCGGCTACTCTCTTGGGAATGAACCACTGAGGGAGGACAGATCAAACAAATATATTCTGCAACAAATCACTCCACTTGGGGAGAATATACAAAGCAAATTGATCACAACAAGTAGATTCTGCAACAAATCACTCCACTTGGGGAGAATATACAAAGCAAATTGATCACAACAAGTAGATTCTGCAATATAAGCCACTCTACTGGGGATCACAAATAGTCAGGAAATAAATCCGTTCACTGGAGGCTAGAGCCATCATCCGACCATACTGGGGATTGAAAGAGTATTCAACAGGCGAAAACTGCCACAACAAGCACTCTGCAGACTATGCTGAGGAAAAGATGGTTGAAACACTGGGATACCAACCCAATTAACCACTGAGTAGGAAAATAAATCCTGCTCTACTGAAGAGAATAAACTCTGATGGAGAGATAGCAACAATTCCGCAGACGACTTCGCCGGGGAAAAGGTAAAGTACCGGGTATTAAACCACTGACTTACCGAGTCTTCAAAAGAAAACGATCATGCTGAGGAAACAGACAGATCTACGGGCACACTGCATGGGGAAAAGCGGTAACAAATCCACTTGCAACCCTGGTGGGGATATTAATAACAGCTCTACTCGCGACTCCGACGGGAGTATCAATCAATCAGTTATACTCATGACTGTGCTGAGGAGACAAATAAAGTCTGGGGATACGACCCACTGGAGAAAGTGACGGGGCACCGAGATGACAAACCATCAACCGCTGAAGCTTCTCAAGAAAACACCCATGCTAGGGGAAAACTGCTGCTGGAGAAAACGAAGTCTTCAACAGCACTCACTTGCGACTGTACTGGGGAACAACCCCAAAGCAATTTTGTTTGAGGAACAACCTCAACAAAGATCTGAAGAAAGAAGAATACCACCAAACCAGGAATATGAACCAATGTCTTACCTGTTGGGAATCATGCCACCCTCGGGAGAGCACTGAGATATTCTTGAGTATCCTTTCAATCTTGTGAATGTTCACTTTGTATAAAACAAAAATTTTGAAGAATTTGAATTGTTTAAAACAATGACATTTTATCAATTTAAAACATGCAAAACATTTGTTGAATTGAAACAAATAAGAGTGCAAATAAATTGGATAAAAAGCTCAAATTGATTTGATAGAATGGTAGTCTGCAAATGGCAAGACTCCATAGATCTGTACAAATTTGAAATCAGTGATATATATTGGAAGAGGGCTACATTGAACATAATGATCCTTTCTCTACCAATTTGAATCTCGATGTATTCGAAGCTTCAGTTGACGACGAATCGAGAATCTTCTGACGAAATGACGACTGATGAACCAGAAAGTCTTGTCAGGATGCAGTTACTTGCCAAATCCCTAATTTTTGCCTAGATTGCCCCAGAGTGAGGTACTCAATCTAGCGGGATGCAAATATTTTTTTTTTTTTTTTTTTTTTTTTTTTTTTTAAGTCTCTAATTTTTGCCTGGATTACCCTTGCGGGTTCTCCACCGAGACGCTCATTTTTGCCTAAGCCGCCCTTTCGGGTTTTCAACTTAGCGAGCTATTCTGTTTTTTCATTTGTTTTTTTCATTTGCATATACTTTTTTTTTTTTTATTTTTTTTATTTTTTTTTTTTAGGCAAAGTATCTCTTAACTGCATCTGAATTCACAGGACGAGTGAAATCCTCCCCATCCATTGTTGTAAGCATTAAAGCACCGCCTGAAAAGGCTCTCTTAACAACATATGGACCCTCGTAGTTTGGAGTCCACTTGCCCCTGGAATCGGGCGCGAAAGACAAAACTTTCTTGAGCACAAGGTCACCTTCTCGGAACACACGAGGCTTGACCTTCTTGTCGAATGCTTTCTTCATTCTTTGCTGATACAACTGACCATGGCACATGGCAGTCAATCGCTTCTCTTCAATCAAATTCAACTGGTCATAACGACTCTGAATCCATTCAGCATCAGTCAACTTGGCTTCCATCAAGACTCGCATTGATGGGATCTCCACCTCTACTGGGAGAACGGCTTCCATGCCATAAACAAGAGAGAAAGGGGTTGCCCCTGTTGAAGTGCGTACAGACGTACGATATCCATGCAAAGCAAATGGCAGCATCTCATGCCAATCTTTGTACGTGACAGTCATCTTCTGGATAATTCTCTTGATATTCTTGTTAGCAGCTTCAACAGCCCCATTCATCTTGGGTCTGTAAGGAGAGGAATTATGGTGTGCAATCTTAAATTCAGCGCACAACTCATCCATCATCTTGTTGTTCAGATTGGATCCATTATCAGTAATGATCCTCTCTGGCACACCATAACGGCAAATCAGTTGGTTCTTGATAAACTTCACAACCACCTGTCTGGTTACATTTGCGTATGACGCGGCTTCAACCCATTTGGTGAAGTAATCAATTGCTACGAGGATAAACCGATGTCCGTTGGACGCTTTCGGCTCAATCATACCGATCATGTCGATTCCCCACATAGAGAAAGGCCATGGTGATGAAATCACATTCAGGAGTGTCGGAGGAATATGAATCTTATCCGCATAAATTTGACACTTGTGACATTTCTTCACATATTTGCAACAGTCAGACTCCATTGTCAGCCAATAGTAGCCTGCTCTCAACATTTTCTTAGCCATGGCATGTCCATTGGAATGAGTACCAAATGAACCCTCATGGACCTCAGTCATCAATAGGTTTGCTTCGTGTCTATCCACGCATCTGAGCAAAACCATATCAAAATTTCTCTTGTACAGCACTTCACCACTGAGGTAGAAACTGCCTGACAACCTTCTCAAAGTTTTCCTGTCTTTCACAGATGCCCCAGGCGGGTAGACCTGGTTCTGGAGGAAATTCTTGATATCAAAATACCAAGGCTTGTCATCTTTCACTTCTTCAATTGCAAATATGTGAGCGGGTCTGTCCAAGCGCATCACAGTAATGTTGGGAACATCATTCCACCATCTGACAACTATCATGGAAGCAAGCGTAGCAAGGGCATCTGCCATCCGATTATCCTCTCGAGGAATATGATAAAATTCAACTTCTGTGAAGAAAGTTGAAATTCTCCTTGCATAATCTCTGTACGGAATGAGACCTGGTTGATTCGTCTCCCATTCACCTTTGATCTGATTGACAACCAAAGCTGAATCACCATAGACATCAAGATACTTGATTCTCAAATCAATGCATTCTTCAAGTCCCATAATACAGGCTTCATACTCCGCCATATTGTTCGTGCATTTGAAGGTTAGCCTTGCTGTAAATGGAATGTGCGATCCCTGGGGATTAACAATTACTGCCCCAATTCCATTTCCATATTGATTAACAGCGCCATCAAACACCATCGTCCATCTGGAACCAGGTTCTGGACCTTCATCAAGTGTAGGCTCATCGCAATCTTTCATCTTCAAATACAGAATTTCCTCGTCCGGGAAGTCATACTGAACAGACTGATGATCTTCAATTGGCTGGTGCGCTAGATGGTCAGCCAAGATACTACCTTTGATAGCTTTCTGAGCTCGATACTCAATATCATACTCAGACAACAGCATCTGCCAACGGGCAATCCTCCCAGTTAAAGCAGGCTTCTCGAAGATATACTTAATTGGATCCATTCTGGATATCAACCAAGTTGTATGATTAATCATGTACTGGCGCAGACGCTTAGCTGCCCAAGCCAAAGCACAGCACGTCTTCTCAAGCATAGAGTACCGAGACTCACAATCAGTAAACTTCTTACTGAGGTAGTAGATAGCAAACTCCTTCTTCCCTGATTCATCTTGTTGACCGAGTACACAACCCATCGAGTCTTCAAGAACTGTCAAGTACATAATCAGAGGTCTTCCTTCCACAGGCGGAGACAAAATCGGAGGTTCGGACAGATAATCTTTGATACTGTCGAAAGCTTTCTGGCAATCCTCGGTCCAATCATGAGACTGATCTTTCCGGAGGAGCTTGAATATCGGCGCACATGTGGCAGTCATGTGGGATATAAATCTGGAAATGTAGTTCAAGCGGCCAAGAAAACCTCGGACTTGCTTCTCAGTTTTGGGTGCGGGCATCTCTTGTATTGCTTTGACCTTGGCAGGATCAACCTCAATACCTCTTTCACTTACCACAAAACCCAACAACTTGCCGGAACGGACTCCAAAAGTACATTTGTTTGGATTCAGACGAAGCTGGAACTTCCTCAAACGCTGAAAAAGCTTCAACAAATGCTCAATATGCTCAACTTCCGTTCGGGACTTAGCAATCATATCATCAACATAGACTTCTATCTCCTTGTGCATCATATCATGAAACAAGGTAGTCATAGCTCGTTGATACGTGGCTCCGGCGTTCTTCAAACCGAAGGGCATCACTCGATAACAGAATGTTCCCCAAGGTGTGATGAATGTTGTCTTCTCCATATCCTCTGGTGCCATCTTGATTTGATTATATCCGGAAAATCCGTCCATAAAGGAAAAGACTTTGAATTTAGCTGTATTGTCTACCAACATGTCAATGTGTGGTAGAGGAAAATCATCTTTTGGGCTAGCTTTATTCAAATCTCTGTAGTCAACGCACATACGGACTTTTCCGTCCTTCTTAGGAACAGGCACAATGTTGGCCACCCATAGAGGATATGTCGAAGTCACCAGAAACCCCGCATCAATTTGCTTCTGAACTTCCTCTTTGATCTTCACTGCCATATCTGGATGAGTTCTTCTGAGCTTCTGCTTCACTGGCACGCACTCAGGCTTCAAAGGCAGGAAATGTTGCACAATATCTGTATCTAAACCCGGCATGTCTTCATAGGACCAAGCAAAGATATCTGAATATTCTCGTAGCAAGCTGATCAAATCTTCTTTAACAGACCCTTCAAGAAGTGCCCCAATCTTCACCAGGCGCTCACAATCTTCAGATCCCAAGTTGACTGTTTCCAAGTCTTCGAGATGCGGCTGAATGATCTTCTCTTCGTGCTCAAGGAGACGGGTGATCTCATCAGGAATCTCTTCAACGTCATCTTCCTCTGCCTCAAATACAGGGAATTCAAAATTGGGAGATGGCGTTGGATCATTATGTTCAATGGGTTTTAGGATCAACCTGCATAATGATTTTGGTTAAGAAAAACTTCAGAATTTAAACAAACAAATCATTATGCAGATGAAAAATGTTGCTTTTATAGCTTTTATTTTTGTTTTTATGGTTTTTTGTGATCACTGATTTCATAAAGAAAAGCAAAAAGTGAAAACAAAGGAAAAACAAATGTTTTGACAATGCAAAAATTGAATGAAAATATCATTGTATATATGCTTTGCCAACAATGTCATCACTTCTCCTTTTGGCATGGGAGAAGGGTTTTAAACAAAATGAACAATTACTCTGATCTATGGATAACTGTAGGAACATCCACAGCGACCCAATTGTGGCAGACACCACCAGGAATGATAAAATTGTTCAAATCTTCTGCATCTTCTTCTTCAATGATAGCAGCAGCTTCCTCTTCTGCAGGTTGATCAGCATGGATGAATCCTCCACTGGTGAACAGACCTTGCGCATTGCATGCCCCAGAACCATAGCCAATGCCAGCCCGGGATCGGTTGTCTTCAAGTTCAAGCACTCTCCCTAATCCAGCAACTGCACCACATTCAATGGCTAGCTTTGCATCACGGTAGGAAGTGAATGAAGGAGACTTCTTCTCGATTGGTTTATCAATTGATAAAGCTTGGAACTGAGTTCCAACTTCATCCTCTGCATCTATGTACGAGAAAGAAGATAGATTACTGACCAGGAGAGCCTTTTCTCCCCCTACTACAACCAATTTCTTGTTTTTCACAAACTTCAACTTTTGGTGTAGGGTGGATGTCACGGCGCCAGCCTCGTGTATCCATGGTCTGCCCAAGAGACAGCTGTATGATGGGTGAATATCCATTACTTGAAAAGTGATCTGGAAATCACTTGGTCCAATCTTGATCGGGAGATCCACTTCCCCAATCACGGTCTTACGCGACCCATCAAAAGCTTTAACAACAACCCCACTCTGCCTCATAGGAGGACCTTGATATGACAATCGTGAGAGTGTGGATTTTGGCAATACATTCAAGGATGATCCAGTGTCCACCAGTACATTGGACATTGCATCAGATTTGCAATTCATTGAAATGTGTAAAGCCATGTTGTGGTCTCTTCCCTCCTCAGGGAGATCAGCGTCACAAAAGCTCAGAGTGTTGCAAGCAGTAATGTTTGCAACAATGCTATCAAATTGTTCAAAGGTGACGTCATGATCGACGTACGCCAAGTCCAAGACTTTCTGAAGAGACTCCCTATGAGGCTCTGAGTTCAGCAATAGAGAAAGGATGGAAATCTTGGAGGGCGTGTGTAGAAGCTGGTCTACAATATTATACTCACTCTTTCTGATGAGTCTCAGCATCTCATCAGATTCTTCATCAACAATGCCGCTTGGGCCAACTGAAGAAACAGGAGTCTTTTGTACAGACGAGGAGGACGGCTGGGCAACAGCAAGTGCCGGATTCTGAACATTCACAGCATTCCCTACAGGGCGCTCAACAGATTCTGAAGAAACAGCAGGAGCTTTGGCAGGTGCAGAAAACACACGACCACTGCGGGTCAATCCACTAACATCAGCGATAGTGGTCACGGAAGTGGAAGGCAAAGGTACTTCAACCCCATCCTGGACAGCAACAGGATTATATCTGAAAGGTACAGCTTTATCAGATGAATAAGGCGCAGGGCCAGCTGGCTTGATGATCAAAGCAGGTGAAGCCTTAGGCTTGTTGCTATTGTACCGAATAACAACGGGCTCTGGCAACTTGAACACCGGGGAGATGACACTCACCTCGGGCTCAACAGTATCCACATTGCGATTCTGGAGAATCTCAATGGTACCTTCGTTCAACAGCATTTGTAATTCCTTGCGAACCTGGTCACAACCCAAACGATTGACCGAGCAGACGCGGCACTGGTCATGGTTATGCTTCAAATAACTGTGCTGACACAGCATCTTATGTAAATCAACCAACGATTGCCGGATATGACTGACATACTTCACCTTGTACTTCCCAAGGTCCTCCTGAATCATGTTCACAGACTTCCCATGCGAAGGCAATGGGTTCCTGGTGACATTCGGGTTGGAGTCTTCAAAACTCAATATTCCACTTCTCATAAGGTCTTGAACCTTATTCTTCAGCGGGAAACAGTTCTCAACGTTGTGGCCCGGAGCACCGGAATGGTAGACACAATGCTGGTCTGGTTTGTACCACCATTGCGGGTTGGTAGGAATTGCAGGAGGATCCCTGGGTGAAACCAACTTCCTCTCCAACAAGGAGGGATAAAGCTCTGTATATGTCATCGGAATAGGGTCGAAGCTGACCTTCTTCCTATCATAATTCACATTTGCCTGATTGGTTGTACTTCCACGAGGCTGGTAAGCCTGTTGCTGTGGACGCTGCTGTTGCTGTTGATATTGCGGTTGTGGATATTGCTGCTGATGCTGATACTGTTGAGCGTTATCCTTGAATACAGGAGCCACATGAGCCACCTGATGCTGATGTCCGGCACGATGTGCAGGCTTCCTCTGAACAGAGGGTCTTCTTTGCTTTGGCTGAGACTGCACAGCATGTGCTTCACCCTCTTTCCTCTTAAACGCTCCATACCGCTTAGAGGAAGAACTATCATCTTTAGCCAATCGTCCTTCACGGACGCCTTCTTCCAGACGCATCCCCATGTTCACCATCTCGGTGAAATCAGAGGGAGCGCTGGCCACCATTCTCTCATAATAGAATGACCCAAGAGTCTTCAAAAAGATCTTGGTCATCTCTTTCTCTTCTAATGGTGGAGTGATTTGAGCTGCCAGCTCACGCCATCTCTGGGCGTACTCCTTGAACGACTCCTTGTCCTTTTGTGACATAGACCTGAGTTGATCTCTGTCAGGCGCCATGTCAACGTTGTATTTGTATTGCTTGACGAAAGCTTCGCCAAGGTCGTTGAAAGATCGGATGTTGACGCTGTCCAGGCTCATGTACCAACGGAGAGCAGCACCAGACAAACTGTCTTGGAAATAATGGATCAAGAGTTGATCATTGTCGGTCTGCGTGGACATCTTTCTGGCATACATGACTAAGTGTGCCAAAGGACAAGTGTTCCCTTTATATTTTTCAAAGTCTGGGACCTTGAATTTAACTGGTATTTTCACACCGGGAACTAGACAAAGTTCGGCTGCTGACTTGCCGAAGAGATCTTTGCCTCGGAGAGTTCTCAATTCCTTTCTCAACTCAAGGAATTGATCGTTCATCGCATCCATCTTCTCGTGAACATCTGAGCCCTCAGACGCTTCAGAGTGATAAATGGTGTCGTCTACCCTCGGCATGGTATGCACGACAGGAGGAACAGGTATAGGGACCGGGCTAGATGCCGGCATTTGAGCAAATGTTGGAGCTGGCAGATCAGGCATGAAGCCGGGAGGCATCCCCCAAGGAAAACCGGGAGGCATGGCATTTGGCTGCTGGGCACTAACAGGCACCGATGTAGTAGCTACCTCTGATATAACTGTCCGCTGAACCGGAGTTGCTGGTTGTTGAGGAGCAGGCTGATTCTGAGCAGCAAGGAGTTGCTCCATCAGAGCGCCAAGTCTGGCGACTTCATCTCTCAAACTCTGGTTCTCTTGTTCCAACTGCTCCATAATCCTTGCAGAGTTGACCCTCGTATAATACCGGTGAGTCAGCTTGTCTTCAAAATAAATGAAGAGCAGATGTTAGAACCGGAAGACCAGAAAAAATGGGTACCTGTTTATGCAAGAATGATGCATGAAATGCTTGTGCAAATGCTTTGATTTTCAAGGAACCCTCAGGGTATTCATTTGCAATATTTCGAATATTTAAACATTTTGATTGCTCATGGAAAATATTTCATTCAAAATATTAAGACAAAGAAGTACAGCATTCTTTTAAATATTACAAAGAGAAAAGGTAAATAACATCCTATGGATCCCTATTAGCTCGGGATGCTGGAAGACGAGAAGTGTACAACTTCTTGATCTCTCTCTCATAGGCGGCCTCCATATCAGCTTTCTCTTTTGCAAGTTGATCATACTTCCTTTTCCAGAATTTGGATGATCGAGGAAGCAGAGAAGTCCAAGTGTCGTTCGGATCGTCGATCACTCGGTGCTCGAGAAATTCAATCATATCATCCTTCTCCTTGAGCTGCTGCAGCAATTCCTCTCTCTCGCGGATCCAGGCACGCGAAAGGTCTTCTTCTCTCAACTCCTCTACACGTTGGGTAGGGAGGGTTGAAGGCCCAGCCACATCCAACAGTGTAGGTCTTGGATGATCATATGGCATCAGGTAGGTAGCAGCCCTCTGTCTGACCCAAGAGGTGTAGGGCTCCAAAGCAATGCAGTTCTTTGGACCCAATTCATTCCTACTCTTCATGCGAATATTGCGCCAAGCGCGGACAAATCTGGCTTTCAGGCCTTGGGGATCTTTACCCTCCTGAAAGAACACACCTTCTAACAGAATGTTATGGGGTTTATCCTTTAGGGGGAACCCAAGCTGACGACGTGCAAGCGTAGGATTGTAGGTAATCCCACCACATGTACCAAGAAGAGGCACATTAGGGAATTCCCCACAAGAATTAATGATCTGAACGGTATCATACACACGATCATACCAGGTGATATCATCATTGGTGAGAGACATGAGTCTCTGAGACCACCGTAGACATCCCTTGTTCTCTTTGAAAGCAACTGTCTGCGGCAAGTGCGAAATAAACCACTTGTACAGCAGGGGTAAACAACAGACAATGACTCCTCCATTCTTCATATTCCTCAGATGCATGGAGACATACGCATCACCCAACAAGGTCGGAACTGGATTAAGAACTGAAAAGATCCTAATGGCATTCATGTCGACGAACTTGTCGAAGTTGGGAAATAGCACCAATCCATAGATAAGCAATACAAATAGAGCCTCAAAGGCATCCTCACTCATGGCCTTCCCATAAAAGGTTGCTTGGGCAATGAGGAACTCGGAAGGAAAACCCTGAATTCCGCCTTTGGTAGTCAGATTAGCTCTAATCAGATCTTCATCTATGTGCAACAGACTGGAAATCTCTCGAGCAGATGGAATACTCTCTAAGCCACTGAACGGCACTTGATCCAGAATCGGAATCCCAATAAGGTGAGAGTATTCTTCCAAAGTCGGCAACAACTGGAAGTCCGGAAATAAGAAGCAATGATAGAGCGGATCATAGAACTGAGCAAGAGTGCTCATCAATCCCTCATCCACTTGAGTAGTCAACAACGGCAGAAGCTTCCCATAGCGAGCCTTGAAACCCAAGGGATCTAATACATACGATGTCAGATTCCTTAACTCTTTGACATCTGGCTGCTTGAAGCTGTACTTCTTTGTATGCCTTTTCGGTCTTTCCATGTCTGAAAATTTTTGCAAATAAACCCTTTGAGTTCCTTGAAAATTTTCTCTTTTGATGACATGAATGCGGATGGATGCGTGAATGCATGAATGCAACAAACACACTCAAGGATCAAGCAAAGCACACCAAACAAAGGTCGTGGGAAAGCTCTATGTATCCCTAATATCAATCATCCATTTTGGTGGATTTAGGTTTTCACCCTATCAACACCCAAGTTCCATTGATATTAACGGTACGTGAACCGGTTCAAACATTCCTAATATCAACCAGCCGCTTTGATGGATTTTAGGTTTTACACCTGATCCGGGATCCATTGATATTAACAATGTTTGAACGACTCAACCACGAATCACGGGTTTGTTGAGAGTCACGAGCATGGAGTCTCGGTTAAGAACCACCCAAAGGGAGTGTACTAGGGTTTAAACCTGCCAGACATGTTCTATCAGAGGTTCCCATAATCATCGTTCCATCTTTCGAATATTATCGGAGGAACGGATACTCGTATTCCAAAAATATTCTCAAGAGAAGCTCTTATGAGTGTAGTATCGCGTAACAATCGTATCAGAACTGACATCTGAACGACCTCCGCACTACGGTCCTAAAAATAGGCCAAGATGGGTTTGGTAAACTAAGGTCCTTGGCTTCTGCGGAACATGATTGAAAGAATAATGCCTAACCACAAATAACTTGTGTGACATTATTAGTTCAACATGACCTCCACCAAGTGAATGGACTCGCAAGTCAATTGGCTAAGGACTACTCCACACCAATCGACAAGACTATGCCATTCTCCTATCCTAGAGAGCACTCGAGTTCGGGTACAGAACTCATCTCACAGATCACCAAAGCAAACAGCAAATGTATATCAAGCAATTCACACATTACAATCAATACATTCATCCCAAATTGTACAAAAATATGTCAGATAAAGAATAATAATATAGCACAACAAGGGTGAAAAGTAGGCAATACAACCAGGGATTCGATGTCTCCCCAGTGGAGTCGCCACTTTTCTGTAGCGGTGTATTCGTCGCTATATGATCTATCGATTAAATCATAAGCTATGAGATACATTGAAATTTTTCGAGTCGCCACCGCACTTTTATTTATCCAAAGGACTGGCTAAAAAGCGAACAAAAGCCTAAGAAGTTTTACACGTAGAAAACTAATAAAAAGATCAGAGATTCTGGGTAAGGGGTAAATTACGCAATGGGAAGGTGTTAGGCACCCACTACGTCCTAGGTACTCCTAGGGAGCCCTTTTCACACTTGTTGTAAAAGATTATTATTTGTTATGACATAAACATTGTGCAAACATGATTGGGATGGTGAGAAAAGAATATACAAGTTTTTATTTGTTATTGGGTTATTGGGTTCGAACGGATGAACCCGTTGCCTACGTACCTTCCATCAAAGGTAAGGATCAGAACGCCGTAGTTCGGCTAAAAGACTTCCAAAAGTGGGTTAGGTTCAATTTTAAACACAAACCCTAGGTCTTACGTTATCCACGGGAGAAAACTCAACCTTATACAAACAACAACGTCCACCATGTGAGAACAGCTTCAACTTGCCAGGGAGGGGTTAACCCTATAATAGGCAAGGAAGGCTTACAATTCAATCACTAAAGACAGAAGGTGAGATTAACATCAACCACTAAGATAAATCAAACCTATGGCTCATGCATGAAAAGATTAATGGACGAAGCCAAAACAAGTGAATGGGTGGAGTTACTGATTATGATTATGAAAATGGAGTCGAAGTATGATTAAGGTTAATTCAAATAAGTATTATGAAATGGAGTTTGGAAAAAAGTCAAGGACTTGAGTCCAGGTTTTTAGTTAGAAAACATGAAGATGTTTGCACAACACTTATGTCAAGTTTTAAAAGATAAAGTGTGAAAAGTCTAGGACATAATGAATGATGAATGGATGAGGATGGATAGTAAAACTTCTTAGAAGGTTCACTTCTTGAAATCATATAGCAGATGATTCAAGTGTGTCCTTTGGAATAGCAATTAATAACAAACAAGCAAAGCAAGCAAAAGCGGATATCGGATGCCAATCAATGGTCTTATACCAATCTCCTAAAACAAAATGGGATATCAGAAGCCACTCAATGGACTTACACTAATCTCCACAGGCAAAGAAATAAAAGCGGATACCGGATACCAATAGATGGATTTACACCAGTCTCCTAAAACAGAACGGGATATCAGATGCCACTCAATGGACTTACACCGATCTCCACAGAAGAAAACAAGAAATGGGATATGGAAGTTAACTGCCAATCTGTCTGGACTTAAGTTAACTCCACAGTATGGTCCTAGGAAATCCAATGCCACGTTACAGGGACTTACA
Source organism: Lathyrus oleraceus (assembly GCF_024323335.1). Taxonomy (NCBI): domain Eukaryota; kingdom Viridiplantae; phylum Streptophyta; class Magnoliopsida; order Fabales; family Fabaceae; genus Lathyrus; species Lathyrus oleraceus. Next base: position 323,256,181 of record NC_066582.1, on the reverse strand, counting down.
ATGGATCCTCACATACAAGAACAAAAGCAACAATATGATCACAGGAATGCAAATGCCAACTTACAGGGACTTATAATTGCAACCTCTCACACAAACAGATAAACAAACTATGATCACAGGAAAGCAGATGCCAACTTACAGGGACTTATAACTGCAACCTCACATACAAACAGATAGAACCAATTATGATCACAGGATAACAGATGCCAACTTACAGGGACTTATAACTGTATCCTCACATACAAATCAAACAGATCAAATTATGATCACAGGATAACAGATGCCAACTTACAGGGACTTATAACTGTATCCTCACATACACACAGATGCATTAAGCAAAGATAAGATGAGTGGCCAAGATGATGGTCTTACAACTCACTTCCATATCACAGGAGCAAATGCCAAAGCAATGGACTTACAATTGTCCTCAATGGGCAAACAACAATAACAAAAGTCTCACAGACAAATGAGATGATCATGCACTAATGGCAATTGATGATGATGACAAATGCATAGCATACAGGCAAACAAGTACACATGAAGCAATCAATCAATCAAGCAATGAATATCAAACAGCACACTCTATAGCCAAACAATTGGGGGCTCACACAAGAGGGTTTGACTTTGAAAGTCTACTGTAATGGGTGAAGGTCGCTCTTAACCTGGCCATTGAGGGGCTCAGGTGAAGCAGATGAAAAGGAGATGAGGGGTGTGCCTCATTGCTTCTATCTCAAATCAGAGAGAGCATCAAAGAAAGTGTGGGAGTTCAGAAAGTAGGAACTCTCTCCACATTATTGACTCGATTGGATCTTGGGTATTTATCTCATTGCTTCAACCATGTAATGGGAGCAAAGAGAGGACACACTGAATAGTGGGGGATAGATTGCTTATCCCTACCTTCCACCAATTGCCTTACTTGAAGGACTTTTCCTGCTTAGGACAAAATTAAACACACACAGGCATTGCCTCTTAAGGAGGACTTCAGACAGTTTGCCCGGTCAAATAACAGACCGGGTCTCCAGACTACATGAAGAAGAAGTAATTATACCTCAAAGCAAATGCTAAAAAGCAAAGCAAGCAAGCAAGTTCAAAGAACTTAGGCAACTAAAGCACCTGCAAAAGTCAAACTCATTAGTAAACAAGTCAACAGTCAAAATCAAAGGAAATAAACCCAAAAGTCAACCACAGAGGGACCAATTGTGCAAGGCACAAAGACTCAAGCATCTGAGTCACCTACAAAACAAAAGTTAGCACATCATATAATTCAACTCAAACAAATATTTGAATGATCCTCAAGGCATTGGTGCTTAACCTGAAACAAACAGCTCAATTGTAAGCTTACAAGACCACTAGGACTAGCCTAGGGTCAAAGATGAAAGAAAAAGTCAAGGCAGCAAGGAAAAGTCAACCCAAACCAAGACTAAATATTCAAGAAGCATTCCCAATTGGATTCATAATAAAATCATGCATCATGGTCATTTCATATGCAAAAGGATGCAAAGCATGGCAAGAGAAGCATACAAAAGTCAACAGCAAAGACTTCATCCAAAAGTCAACTCAAACAATCCCAAAAATTATGAAATAAATCACATTCAATCCTAACATCTAACATGGTATACATGCAAAATTTCATGGCATTTGGATGAGAGGAAGGCAGTCAATGAAATTCATGAAGTCAAATCAAATTCAAGTAAGCATGGTGAAAGTCAACAAGCATAGGTCAACTTCAAAAAATCATATCAATTTGAAAACAGAAGAGAAATGAATGAGATTAACACCAATGCAAAGCTTGAGGTGTCTAGTTATCACATATGAAATTTCATGGTCATGTGATAAGATTTGAGAACTTCACAAAAGGTTTGGCAAGGCATAGCACAAGAAGTCAACAAATGACCAAGTATGGAAGAAAATTCTCAATCAAATGGAAAACAGCAAGATTAATTCCAAGAAAATTCATACATGAACTAGACATACAAGGGATCATTCATGCAAAATTTGGAGTCATTTGGATGTAGGGAAGTGTGTGAACAAAAATTGTGAAAATGCATGATCATGGTATAGCACCAAATGCAACACATGACTTCAAAAAATCATAACTCTCAATCCACACATGATAAATGCACAAACTTTATACCAAAATGAAGGTCAATGTGTCTAGTTTCACCACAAAAAATTTCAAGCTCATTGGATGCAACATGAGAATTTCACAATTGAAATGGCACAATGTATCATTCATGCACACATGTTGAGAAAATAATTGTCAATTAAAAACCAACCAATGGGAAAATTAATTAAAATTCACAATTAAAATCTAGACTCATTTGTGAACATGTGGAAAAAATTTCATAATTTTTTGATGAAAATCGAATGAGAAATAAATTTGTGAAGTTGGGTGAAATTATGGGTGAAGTATAAACACAAGGCATGGCATGATGGTCAAACAAGTCAACAGAATGGCATTTGAGTAAATATTCTTTTCATTAATCAAAACGCCCCGTTTTGAAGGGACACGGGAAATGTTCCCATTGGCTGTTGCCAATGGAACAGTGAACTTGGCCAATAGCATACGAAATTCTGGGCTCTCATGTACATGAACTAGGGTTTGGCAATGGTTCATGGATTCAACAACATCAAACAACATGGTTCAACCAACACAACAGCATATCATCATCACTCAAATAGGCACGACTCATGAACAGCAAATATCACGCATCATCAGCCAACACCAACATAGTATAATCATGAGATTTTCTGGAAATGATATGGTTTAAACACAGCATTATGGCATTCATGTATTCATCAATCATCATCAATTAAAATCCCAACAAACAAATAACCAGACAAACAGCAAGTGGATTTTATGAGCAAGTTTGAAGTTTTCCATCAGCAAGGCATATGCAGCAGCAACATCATTTTCAGCAATCAAAATTCGATCCAAACATTATTCAAAAGCATGGCATGCTCCATCATTCAACAATGTTCATCAAAAAACAACAGCATATAGCAGCATAGACATTTGGCAATGTGTAGCAACACAATTAACATCATCATTCAAACAACAAGCAAACAGCAACAATCAACAACATTCAACACATCCAGCAACAATAATCCAACAGGCCCTGCAACAACTATCATTATAGAACATCAACCAACATTGGAACAAGCATGCTCATGGGAAATTTCAACCAAGTTTAGCCAACATCCAAACAGAACCAAACAACAGCAACATTGGAAATGTTCATACAGCAAGCAGAGTTTATGGTTTGGCATGGACAGCAGCATGTACATATTAAGCATCATCAAGCTAACAACAAAACCAAACACAACAGATGGAATCCCTGGGCAGTTCATCATAACAGCAACATCACACAATAACAGCCAGCATACTCATGTTGTCACCAACATCAAACAAAATGTCTCGACCAAAACACACAATCAGCACAGCATTCAAGCATCATTCCCAAGCTCAATATCAATTGAAATTCGAACAAGGCAACAACAGCAGCAAACAATCAACCATGAACAAAATAAAACTAACCAGCCTCAATGCTCATGCAACAACTAACATCAACTAACATCACTCAACAACAGCATAAGCACAATCATGGGGACTTCATAGGCAGAGTTCTAGGTTCAAGCATAAACAGCATACACATTCATCATCAATAATTCGAATTTTCAATGATATTTCCAGAAATTAAAAACACACACATAAAGATGCTCAGCATGGCAAGGTGAATGAGAAACCAACATCAATTTTCAACCAAACATGTTGTGTACCAGGAATCGAGCAAAACATCATATGAGCACCAAACTTATTTTTTCAGATTTCTTGGCCAAAACACAACCAAATTAAGCATGCTTTAGTTCTCTAGAGTCAGCATAAGAATACCTTTCAAAAGCATATTATAGCATGGTAAAAAGGGGAGGTCGATTTACTTACTTATTTTGGAAGAAAGTGTGAAGCAGTGTTGCTTTGGTGGATTTAAGGGCAAACAGATGATGATGATGCTTTGCAATGAAGGGTACTTGAGGTTGCTTGGCTCAAAGAGGCAGGAAAATGTCCAATTTCGATTTCACCATGGTTGAATGCTTGGAGATGCAGAACAAAAGGAGGTGTTCCAGTTGACAAATGATGCTCAAAAGCACTCCCAAACAATGTTTAGATGATGGAGTAAGCAAGGGTTGCTCGTGTCTCTTGATGGTTGGGACAGAATTTTTCCAAATGCAAATTTGCAAGAAGAGAGTGAGAGTGTGTTTTCTGTGTGGTGGCTGTCAAAATTAGGGTTCATTTGTGCAGAAACAAGGCTTTATATCATCTGTTTAAGGTCAGCTAATGATGTGTTAAGCTGGTTTAGTGTTAATGCACTCATTTGCACTTTTGCTAAGTGGAAGAATGTGGAATTGGAGGTGCAAAGCTGTACACGAGTTGGGCTTGGAAATGCTGTAAATGACCTTGCCAATTGCTTCTTTTGTGTGCTGCAGACCTGCTGTACTTGATTTGTTCAAATGAAGCCAATTGCCAATTTTGTCCATTTTGCATTTTGATTCAAAATGATGGGAAAATGGTGGTATGATGATGGTTTATGGCTTGAGGCAAGTTTCAAATATGGTTTAAAGCATTTCCCAATTGACCAAATCAAGAAAAAGTCAAAAACTCAAAAAGTCAAAGTTTGGTCAAACTTTGAATTTAAATGCAAAAGGTCCAAAAATGCCATTTTGATTGGCAAGGTTTTAGGTCATGAAATTTATATTTTTGGAAAGAGGATGAAAAATGTGGTTTGTAGGAAAAAACCCCACCAAATTTGGCCTTATGGTTTGAGAGTTATGGCTTGTTGAAGTTCAAAAATTGGTGAAAATGATTTGATCATATCTTGACAACCACACATGGGATTTTGATGTTCTTGGACTTTTTGAAAATGGGAAGACAAGATCTTCAACTTTCATGTTGGGCAAAAATTCATTTGGAGCTTGTATCATGATGTAAGTTTAAGATCAAGAAGTTTCCATTTTTGGCAGTTGAAATTACAGGTCCACTTTCTATTTCTGGAAAATTTCTGATTTGACTTGATTTTCTTCCATGATGAGGTTGAACATGATAGATGAGGCTTATGTAAGCATGAATGAACTCCTTCAGATCAATTCTATTCATCAAATTCTTGATTAAATCAACAGTTGACCAAGTTTGACTTTTCTAGGGTTTTGGACTGATTGAACTTCTTCTGATGATTTCCAAACCCTAATTCCTTGAGAACTTGACTTCAAATGATGTCTCAAGATGTATGAACCTTTGATTATTGATCATGATGCCCAAATTCCACAAGAATGGCCACCATCCATTGCTTTGACTGATCAATGACTGTCTTTGACCTAATTGCTGATGATTGCTTCCACTGCAAGCAACAAGGTTAAACAGACAATATTTTTGTACTTTTTGAATGATAAACATATGAAAGCAAAGATATACAAATGCAAAGTATGCTTGGTGATCAAGAAACAAACCCACAAGGCAATCTATCCACTAGGAGGGGACAAAGGCATGCAATGATCCTTGAGGTTATGATATGAATGATATGGGCCATGAGGGATCTTAGGGCCCAAAATTGGGGTCTTACAGGAACCATAACAAGGCCAACAATGTTCATGGTCATTGCTTCAAGGGCGAATTACAACTTACTACTTGGAAGGGAGTGGATTCATGATGTAGGAGCCGTACCTTCTTCAATGCATCAGCGAATAGCCATCTGGAGACCAGACGGGATTGTCGAAAACATTGAAGCTGACCAAAGTTATTTCATGACAGAAGTGAACAATGTCAACAGTCAAAGTTTCGACAAGAACCTGGCTCACATACCTCCGTGTAGCCCAGCCGAGTTCGACCTAAAAGCAATAGACAACGCCTACTGCTCCATGTACCTTCATCCTACACATGGTTTTCAGTGGGACAAAGAAGTGATTGGAGAATCTTACATGTGGGGAACTACTCATATAGCGCCAACAGGATGGGGAAGCGAATTTGATGATGATGAGTAAAGAATCAGCGCTCGAAAGAATTTCGGCTTACATAGCCGAAAACAAACTCAAAGAGGCCCTTGAGGCCGAAGTAAAATATATGGCTGTCGAAGCCAACAAAGAAAATTCCAACGAACAAATTCCCCAAAGAGACGTTGCAGAAGATTATGATAACAACCGGATGGGCGAATGGCAACACCAAAAGCTTGACGCCATTTATGATGACGAACCTCTGGGGTTCGAAAAAGATCCAGTGTCAACTAACGTGAAGATGGTGGCGCAGGATCCATTAGAAGAAATAAATTTAGGACTGGGGGCAGAAAGTAGACCAACCTACATAAGCGCAAAGATGGACCCCCAGTTCAAAGTCGAAATAGTCCAGTTGCTGGAAGAGTTCAAAGACTGCTTCACATGGGATTACGACGAGATGTCTGGTTTAGATAGAAGTTTGGTCGAATTGCAGCTGCCAATAATGGAAGGAAAGAAGCCAGTAAAGCAGACTCTAAGACGCTTCGCACCAGAGATTCTGTCGAAAATAAAAGAAGAGGTCGAAAGACTTCTAAAATGCAAGTTCATCCGCACAACCAGGTATGTCGAATGGATTGCAAATATAGTTCCTGTAATTAAGAAAAATGGCAAACTTAGGGTATGCATTGATTTTCGAGACTTAAATTTAGCTACCCCAAAGGATGAATATCCTATGCCAGTGGCAGAAATGCTTATAGATTCTACAGCAGGCCACGAGTATTTAAGTATGCTAGATGGATACTCTGGCTATAATCAAAGTTTTATTGCTGAAGAAGATGTTCCTAAAACAGCTTTCCGTTGTCCTAGAGCAATAGGAACGTATGAATGGGTAGTAATGCCCTTTGGTTTAAAAAATGCTAGAGCAACTTACCAACAGGCTATGAATTCCATTTTTCATGACTTTATTGAAACTTTCATGCAAGTGTACATTGATGATATTGTGATCAAGTATGTTTCAGGGAAAAGTCATATAGACCATCTTCGACAATCCTTCGAAAGGATGAGGAAGTTTGGTTTAAAAATGAATCCCCTTAAATGTGCTTTTGGTGTGCAGGCGGGTGATTTCTTAGGTTTTGTGGTCCATAAGAAGGGGATCAAAATAAATGAAAACAAAGCCAAAGCCATAATGGAGGGAAAGCGCCATCAACGAAAAAGGGGTTGCAGTCTCTGCTGGGAAAAATTAACTTTCTCAGAAGGTTTATCTCCAACCTTAGTGAAAAAACGCAAGCCTTCTCTCCTCTACTTCGACTAAAGAAGGAAGACTTTGCATGGGGGCAAGAACAACAAGCTGCCTTTGACAAAATCAAGGAATACCTGGCTAGTCCTCCAATTCTAATATCTCCTTGGAGAAAAAGAAGTATGAGATTGTACATTTCGGCATCATACAAAACATTAGGAAGTATGATGTGCCAAGAAGATGAGAATGGCGTCGAAAGGGCCATCTATTATCTCAGTAGAGTCCTAAATGATGCTGAAACTAGATATAATATTATAGAAAAACTATGTTTATGTGTATATTTTTCTTGTATGAAATTAAAGCATTATATAAAGCTTGTTGATGTGTACATTTTTTCTCATTTCTACGTGATAAAATATATGTTATCTAAATTTATTTTACATAGTCGAATCGAGAAATGGGCTTTAGCATTGACATAATATTCCTTGAAATATTTGCCTTTAAAAGCTGTGAAAGGACAAGTGGTTGCTGATTTTATAGCTGACCACTCTATAAATGAAAATGTAGAGTATGTCGAATTAGAACCATGGAAACTGTATTTCGACGGTTCCAGTCATAAGAATGGAACTGGTGTTGGTATGTTGATTATTTCTCCTGACAGAATTCCAACAAAATTCAAGTACAAAGTTGAAAGTCTGTGTTCGAATAATGAAGCAGAATATGAAGCTTTGATTGCTGGACTTGAAATATTGTTGAAATTGGGGGCAACAAGAGTCGAAATAATGGGTGACTCTGAACTGGTGATAAAGCAGTTGACTAAAGAATATAAATGTGTGAAAGAAAATTTAATCATGTACTTTGTGATAGCCAATAGACTTCTCAAGGAATTCGACAATGTGGCCTTTAGACACATTCCCATGGTGGAGAATCAAGAGGCAAATGACCTTGCTCAACTTGCGTCTGGATACAAAGTGTCGAAGGAAAAGTTAGAAAAGGCTATTGAAGTCAGAGGGAGAGTCATATCTACCAAATTGTCCCCATCAGACTTGGAGTCAATAAGATTAGGATATGGTGACGAAGAAAATTTTGAGATATTCAATATAGATGATTCAGGAATTGAAGACTGGAGAAAGCCCATCAAGGATTATCTACAAGACCCAAATCAGAAAGCCGAAAGAAAGGTAAAATATAGAGCTTTAAGTTATGTACTTTTTGGAAACGAATTGTTCAAGAAGACTGCAGAAGGAGTCTTGTTGAAATGCTTAGGTGAAGATGAAGCTTACGTAGCTTTGTCGAATGTGCACAGTGGAGCGTGTGGCGCACACCAAGCAAGTCATAAAATGAAATGGTTATTATTTCGACAAGGAATGTATTGGCCAACAATGCTGAAGGACTGTGTCGAATTTGCAAAAGGTTGTCAAGAATGTCAAGTACATGCAGGCATACCACATGTTCCTGTAAGTGAGTTGCATTCAATTGTAGAGCCTTGGCCATTTAGAGGTTGGGCTTTAGACTTGATTGGTGAAATTCGACCAGCCTATTCAAAAGGGCAAAAGTACATTTTGGTTGGAATACACTATTTCACTAAGTGGATTGAAGCCATACCATTGATAAATATGGATCAAGAAACAGTTATAGATTTTATCCAAAAGCACATAACTTATAGATTTGGGATACCAGAAACAATAACAACAGATCAAGGATCTGTGTTCACTGGTAAAAGTATGCAGAAATTTGCACAAGAAACAGGATTCAAACTCCTTACTTCGACACCTTACTATGCTCAAGCCAATGGACAAGTTTAAGCAGCCAACAAGGTAGTGATAAATTTGATCAAAAAACATGTGGGGAGAAAACCTAAAAAATGGCATAAAACTTTAGATCAAGTTTTGTGGGCTTGTCGAACATCTCCAAAAGAAGCAACGAATTCGACTCCATTTAAGTTGACCTATGGACATGATGCAGTTTTACCAGTCGAAATATATCTGCAATCAGTTAGAGTTCAAAGGCATCATGAAATCCCATCAGATATATATTGGAGTATGATGATGGACGAATTAGTTAACTTAGACGAAGAAAGGTTGCGTGCGCTGGATCTAATAAAGAGACAAAAAGAAAGAGTCGAAAAGTTTTACAATAAGAAAGTAAAATTCAAGACCTTTTTAATTGGTGATCTTGTTTGGAAAGTAATCCTTCCTATGGATCGAAAAGATAGATTAATGGGAAAATGGTCTCCTCAATGGGAAGGACCTTTCCAGATTTTGAAATTTTTTTCAAATGGTGCGTATGAGATTGAAGAGATAGGAAAAGACGAGAGAATCTTAAAAATAAATGGCAAGTATTTGAAAAAATATAAGCCAATATTGCAAGAAGTAAAAATAGCAGTGGAATAATTGTGAAAATAATTGTGATAGCTTTGCCAAACAAAAATGGCACAAAAAGTTATTACAAAGAAAGCCTCAAAGGGCTGAGAATTGTTAAACTAATTCGACTACAATTTGATACTAGCAAAAGTTTCCTTCAATGTGGCAAATTTCTTTTTCTGAATCTGGAGTCGATGATCACAAAGACTTCTATGGGTAGAGAGAGTCTCAATCTCTTGACTAAGTTGCTGAGCCCTTTCTGCATGTCGAATACCCACCTTCAGTTCGTCGTCAATCTCATTTTGCTTAGGTTGTTGTATGGATGCTCTGCGCTTTTTCTCTTGGGAGATTTTTTCTTGAAGAGCAGCTATGTGTTTCTCCCATTTCTAGATATTATCATCACAAACAGCAACTTCTTTGATATAAGTTTCAGAAAGCTGCTGCAGTTTTGAAACTTCGTTAGTCGAAGTAGCAACAACATCCCATTCAGCAACTTGAGCCTCAGATTTTATGGAGATTTTATGGGAGAGATCTCTTTGACGATGAAGGTCTGCAGTCGCCAAGTCAATGAGGGTCATCAGCTCCATCACAAAATTACCAACCTCAGCAGAAGTTTCCAAGACGTTTATTTGTTTCAAAATCTTCTTGAGTTCAATATGAGCAGTGGCGCTTTCTTCTAAAACTTTGAACAAATCAACATCAAGGATTTTCGTCTTAATCTTGGTCAAGAGGTTGTCAAGAGATTGCGTTTTAGAAGTGGCCCTAGAGGTAGTCGAACTGCTTTGCGAAGAATCTTGAAAATTAAAACGAGCGCTAAGCATGTCCTTCAGATATTCTAAGGGTTTCTGCACCTTGAGACTCTCAAGCTCTTCGCGAGAGAAACCAGTCGAACCAGTTGATATGGCGCTTCCTTTGGTCTGGTCGAGAGCGGGTTGAGTGCTTCGCCCTAAAGTTTGCCCAACATCTGGTTGTTTCGACTGGTCATCCTCATCTTTAGCAGTTTCTTCTTCATGGTCATCTTCAACCTCAGTTTCCATGTCAGTGTCATCGCCCTTATTGGCAGTATTTAATCCTGGATGAGGAGGAGAATCGTCTTCATAAGCTTCACTCGTGGGAGCGTCGAAATATGCTACAGTCCGCCTGTCATGATCATTTTTGGGGATATCTTCTTCTTGGACTGTCTCTTCCAAAGTTTTCTCAGGGTTTCCTTCGACAGCGAATTGTTTCTGAAAATAATTCTAAGTTAGAAGAAAGAAATGCAATGAAGATGAAGATAGATAGTCGAAATAAGGATTTACCTCAGGAATCCCAGTATTAAAACTAGATTTCCCACTCTCTGTATCCTTCGACTGAAGTTTGGCAGTTGGAGTACTTGAGGAATCTTTTTTAGATGACTTAACAACGGATCTTTGGGAAGAGACCCTCTTGATTTTTGTCTTCTCTTGAGGAGGAGGGTTTGGCTCTGGAGATTCATCACCAGATTCTTCATTGGGAACTTTCTCCTCTTCTTTCTTTCTTTTTTGGACTGGTGGGGGCTTTCGACTTACCTAGTCATGCAGACCAAAGCCGGTTAATTTCTTAAAAGGAAAAAGAATAAATGAAAAGGGTGAGGTTTGTACCTTTGTCGAAGGTTTCTTAGCAGCACCTGGTGAGGCTTCGACGGAAGCTTTCTTGGTAGGGATCTTTACGACTAAGGAAAGAAAGGAAAATTAGAAACAAATATAAGAAATACACGATAATACAGTTAGAATAACAAAAGAAAAATCGTGTTTCCTGTTAACACCTTCAAGAATGGGACTTTCCATGCGAACGTGTTCTATTCCAATATGAAGGTGTCCTTGGTAATCGTCCAGATGATACTTAGTCGGAACCACACGCTCAGCAGGTTTTTTGTAATGTTGACGAAGAATTTTCATATAGTCCCCACAAACGAACCAATCTGGAAATGGAGGGCTTAAGGCCACGCCAAACTCAGCAGTTGGTAGAGGAGGAAATTTTGGTGGATGACAGCTGAAAGTCAGGTCATAGCGCGCTTATGGTCGAACATGTGAAGGCAATGACAATTTTTCAAACCTCTCCGTCAATTTATATTTTAATTCTACCGCTGCTTCGCGTATGGTTCGACTAAGATCATCAGGTCTATACACGGTTTCAAAATATTTTTGAAATTTTTGTATTTCTTTAATGTGTCTTTGAATACCTTTTTTGGTCCGAACCTACACGAAAGCAAAAGCATTTGTTAAATGTGTGGTGAAGGCTGTTACGTCAAAAAATCTGGTAGAATAATAATCCTTCCACCACTTATCAAACTCAGGAGTACAAAGAAAAGATGGTCGAAAGATCACTGGTCGAATATCAAGAGAATCATCAGTTAGCTTCTTCGACAGCTTTTTGCTCTCATCTTCATTATGAAGGGAGTTGTAAAAAATGATAGATCCTTTCGTTGGGAAGATGGGTCGAGGCTTTATTTGGATCAAGCCAAACTGTCTAGCAACGAGATTGGGTTGGTAGACTATCAAAGCTATTTGGGTTTTGGTTGCGTTACGATGGGAAAAAGGAGCCTGGGGGTTAAAAATGATTCCCACACATCCAAAAATATATTCTCATCCTTCTGCATTTCCAAGGGCATTTGTTGGGTAAACCATTCAGGTCCAATTTTTCTACTAGCAAAGGGTGCCATGGTCGAAGTAAAATGATACCTTTTGGCAAACATCATGACATAACCGTTGAAAGCTTGTCGAAGGCTAATTCCTTCATCAGTTGGCGTTAGTTGCACCAACCTAGGCCATTCGATAGTCCTGTCCTTCACTTTTTCTTCGTTCACTTCGTGTTTTACAGGAAGAGAAGCTTCAAAGGTGGAATTGAGCCATAATTGTAAAAACCAGAAAGGTCCTGAAAAATTGATTTTACCGTTGTCTTTGATGGTTTTCAAAAAACTTACACTCTCACTCAAGGATTCGTAAAGATTCGCCAAAATCATTTCACTTAAGCATAGTTTGGTTCCTGTGTGAAGCTGATTGGCCATAGTGATGAATCTTTTGGCAACTTGGAGGGAACGGGAGCAAAACACATATTTTGATAGCCATAGAGTCAAAAAGTCTATATGTTCGACATCCGAGACTTCTGTGGTATCCTTGTCATGATAATGAGACATGAATAAAGAGTATAGAGCAAAGCTAGTGTCAAAGTTATAGAATCTTCATTTAGGTTGGTGGGGTCGAAATCTATCCCATTAGGACAAAGGCCAACGATGGCTGCTGCGTCGAAGAGAGTGGGTGTGACCATCCCACAAGGAAGGTGAAAAGTGTTATAGGTACTGTCCCAAAAATAGAGGGAAGCTAAAAGCATGTTGGGGCAAAATGTTGGGTCCTACTCTCGACAATTGAATGAGGTCGAAAATACCTATTTCCTTCCAGAAATCTCCTTTAGTCTTTTCAACCTTATCTAGCTAGGATAAATAGTCTGAAGGGTCTTTCGACCATGGACAAGTTCTAAAGATCCTAGCATAATTCAAATAAGTTAAATTCAACTCTCCATCATCAGTCAAACTTTGTGGGTCATTTTGTTCTACAGATTTTTCTTGAGGTTTGTAGCGGGGTATTCGTTACCATTAGAGATATTGACTAAATCCAAGGTAAATCATACAAGTCGAGTCGCCACCGCACTTCTATTTATCCAAAGGAATGGTTAGAAAGCGAACAAAAACCTAAAAGTTTTATCGAATCAAAAACTAGTAAAAACAGAGTCAGAGATCTGGGTAAGGGGGTTGGTTATGCAATGGGAAGGTGTTAGACACCCAAAACATCCTAGGTACTCCTAGGGAGCCCTTTTCACGTTTGTTGTAAGGTTGTTGTTTTGTGAAAAATTTGTTTGTGCAAACATGATTGAAGAGATGAGGAGAGAATATACAAGTTATTTACATTTTGTGTTTGGATGGATAAACCCATTGCCTACATACCATCTTAAAAAAGATTAGGATCAAAACCTCGTAGTTCGGGGTAAAAATCTCAAAATGAGTTGATGAATTGATTGGTCCAAAAGCCTTAAGGTCTTTTGTTTTCCAAGGGAGAAAACTCAACCTAAAACCACAAATCAACCATGTGAGGATAGCTTTGACACGCTAATGAGGGGTTAACCCTATAATAAGCATGGAAGACTCATTGTCCATCACTAAGGATATAGGTGAGTATTACATCTACCACAAGGATAACTCAAACCTAATAGCTAAAGGTTATGGAAAATTTTGATTAAGAAAGTGGCCATTGAAACCACAAAAAAGACATTTGAATGGGTTATATTTACCAATGAAAAGTATGTACAAAATATGGTCAAAGTTGACTTAGAGATTCAATTCAAAATAAGTATTAAGAAAAGAAAGTTTGAAAATCAAAAGCATAAGGCTTAGGTTTCTAATGTTGAAAACAAGTGTTATATGTTTGCACAAAAGTTTTGGCTTGGGTTAGAGTGGAGGGAAGAAGAAGAATGGCTAGAGTCCTAAACATGCAAAGAGGTAAGGAATAAGAAACAAAACCACCAATGGAGTTCCTCTCTTGAGATCATATTGATGATCCAAGTAGCTCCCATCCTTTGGAATAAGCAATCACATAAGCATAAACTCAAGCAATCAACAATCAAATGAACTCTTGGAAGGCTCCTCAATATATCTTGAATCCCTCTCTCTTAGAAGCTAAAGGCAATGGTTCCCCAATCTAGCTCAATGTTGGACTCCCTATCATAAAAACACACACATCAAAAGGTTCTATTAACAATCAAAGAATGGACAAGAGGGAGTTTAGAATATGGTCCTTTCAATGTTCATCTTAAAGCTTTAAGCATTCTAAAGGCATGAGGCCTAGTTGCTCTTTGACATCTAAGCATTCTAAAGGCATGAGGCCTAGTTGCTCTTCAACTCCATTAGCTTGGGTAAATTCCTAAGATCTAAGTCCAGTTTGTCCAATTCTTTGCATTTGGTTCACAACAAACAGACAAACACAAGCACAAAATATATATACACAATTATATGCTCAAGTGAGCAAAAGGCAAATGGCATTAGCATAAACATGTGCTCAAGTGAGCAAAGGGAAAAGCAAATGAATAATATGTACAAGAATGGTAAATTGCTTAAAAGTAAAGTGCAAAAAGTAAATGTTAATGGTTAATGATTAATGTTAGTAGTTAGTGTGCCATAAGGCAAATTTAGCGCTATGTTAAGCAATCGTAATTGGACTTATGTAGAAGTCACAACTATCTGAGGCCGATCAATAATAATGTAGGCAACAACACAAGTTAAAAGTCTTGATTAGTGAACCAAGTTCCAACAACTTGCCATGCCAAAAAGGAAGAAGAGAATTGATCTTGTATTGGTTTAAGTCTTTTGCATGATTTAGGAAGCAACCTATCCTTAATGCAAAGCCATTCACTTGATCATTTGATCAAGATGAATTAGATTTGAATCAAGGAAGATTAAACCTCCCTAATCAATGTTAACCTATCAACCTTCAACTCATTGATCAAAAGGAAGAAAGAAGAAGAAGATGATGAATAATGGAAAATGGAAAAGGAAAGAGTAAAGTGCATTAAATGAAATAAAATGTACCAATCAACAAGTGTTGACCAATGACATTGAGGATCATGGTCAAACAATCAAATACAAAAGTGAGATGAAGATTGGAAGTCAAGAAATGAACAAAATATTTTTGGCATTTTTTAATATTTAAAATAAACTTGAATTAAAATAATAAAGAAAGGTCAAACTTCAAAATCACTTCAAATCAACCTTGAAAGGTCCAAGTGATTTATCCCAAGTTCAACAAGGTCAAACAAAGTTTAACAAAAAATTTCAGCATTTTTAAAAGTCAGAAACTATTTTTAATCAATTAAAAATGAATAAAAATAACCTAATTGAACTAAAATCTCAAATAAATCTCAAATCAATTGAAAAATTGATGAGAATATTTTTCATAGATCCATCATCATTCAAATAGGTTGAAAAAATATTTTTGTATTTTTTGAATATAAAAAACTATTTAAAATGAATTAAAAATAACCAGAAAAGAGAAAATTCACAAAAAATATCAAATGACAAAATAAAAAATATTAAAAATCATATTTAGAAACTAGAATTTAAATGGAGAAGAATGCAATTGGTCCCATATTTTTTGGATTAAAAATAAAGAAGTTATGAATTTTTGAAAATAAAGGAAATAAAAGAAATTAAATCAGAAATTAATAAAATCAAAAAACAAGGAGCGTCTGATCAAGCCTTATTAATTGACGTGGCTAATCAAACGCTCCAGAAGCGCGCTTCCATGGTGAGTCCAAGTCAAACGCGTCACACCTGGCATTAAAGCAAGTAATCCAAACGCATGGCTGAGATTAAAACATGGGAAGTGCATCCAACGATCCAGATCAAATCTGGCATGGTGGACGGTGGCCAGCGCCACCGTCTTCTCCGGCAAGCACTCAAGCTCCGGCCAGAGTTGCAGGTCCTTCAAACTCAACCAAAATCCACGATCTAGGTACCAAATTAAAGCTGGGGTGATGTACATCACCCCTGTGCCATCTATTTCTACTCTAGATCTCCATAATGAGAGAAATCAGAGGTTGAAATTTGATGGTGTTCATCATGAACTTGTTAGATTTTGAAAATTGAGCACACAACAATGATGCCTCTATAGAGAGGACTTCAAACAACACAATAGCCAAGCAAATAGATCAAGGATTAGTGAGTTTCGAAGAAAAAACCAGTTGAAGACCACCTTTGAATTGTGAAGATTTGAGCTGATTTCCTTGCTTCCTTTGGCCAAACAGAAGTTCTATGGATTGGATAATGAAGGTCTAGGAACTTTAGTTCTAAAGATTCAACCAGATTTAGTTGAATTTTAGATCTGAAAATTTGAAGAAAATATGAACTAGTTCCTTTGGTAATGGCTAGGTTTTGATTTTTGCAGCATTTCAGATGGATTCAGGGTCCTCAATTATGAAGCATAGCATGTCTATTTATAGATGGAATTGGCTGAGCAAGTGAAAATTCTCGTGTGCATGGCAAGTGGATATTCTTTGCATGGGCTTGCATGATCATGTAGAAGGCCCAAATTCAATTGCATTTGCATGCTGATGACCAAACAACTTATAATGGACGTGCAGATGGCAATGCAATGGCTTGTGCAATGAGTTTCAACATGTTATGCATAATTGAGCCTAAAACTTCACCTCTTCGAAAATGCCACTTGAAAAATTGAAACATAGGCATATCGGTAATGGTTGGAAAGGTCTTGACATAAGGAACAAATGTTATGTTAGAGAAAAACTCATTTGGAGTGTGGAAATTTATGAAAACAGGCCATGAAGTTCATAGTACAAAACATGCCTTTGAAAATTTTGCCAAATTGGTTCAACTTCAAGCCCTTCTGTTTTGATGATGCAAGCTCCATATGGAAAAACCTCTAACATCAAAGTTGTAGATATTTTCACGACAATAAAAATGGACTTACATTTTGCATCATTTGGAGTTTTTATGAAGGAGTTATGGGCACTTGAAGTTGGACTTTTTTGACTTTCAATGCATTTGGTCCAAAGTGACCTATAATGTTTTGCATTATCACATGTATTTCCTTTGAGATTTTGAAATTTTGTTCAACATAACATTTGAAGTAGACATATTATTATTTCCAATGCATTTGATCCCACCTCAAAATCATAAAAAATGAATGAGTTATGTTCTTGGGAATTTGACCCAAAATTAGGGTTTCAGTCAAAATGATCTGTAATGTATTGGAATGGGAGATGACCTTCCAAGCTTCAAATAAATTTTTGATGAAAACGAAAGTTGTTCATATTATCCTTAAGACCATTGTTTCTTTTGGGATCATCTCCATTTGACCAACACATAAAAAGTTGGGTCTCAGTGCGGTTCAAAATTGTCAGATGAATTGACTGATCAACTTCTCAAGTCCACAACTCATATCTTGATGAATTGGTGATTGAGGGAACTCAAATAAGTTCAAATATGCATGAAATGATGAATTAAAGAACTTCCCTTGACTGTATTTGATCATGGGCTGAGGTTGCTTCATGAACAAGGCATTGTTGATGATTAGATGAATTAAGGTTTCCTTGGGAAACAAACCTCAAACCCATTGACTTGCTTTGATCAAAATGATGAATTGAGATGATAGGGAGGCATATTTGATGGATGAGAGATTTGGGGACCATTATAATGCTAGCTTTCCTCTTCTTTTGGCCATATCTTTGTACAAAGGATCTTCTAGGAGCTTTGGTCCTTGTGATTGCTCAAGCTACAAACAAAAGATGTTAGTGACATATTTTTATGCTTTTGGTTAGTAAACAAAATAAGAAAAGCAATGATATAAAATTCAAGCATGCTTGGTGACCTCAAACCACTCATAAGAGGTCCCACCCAAAGGTAAGGGGAACCAAGATGCTTATGATCCTTGAGGCAATGCAAATGCAATGTTATGATGCCATGAGGGATCTTAGGGACAAAATTAGGGTCTTACAAGGTTGAGGTTTTACTCCAGAACCTATGGGTTTGGTATGGAAATAGGTGGGAAAAAATTCTTTCAGACGATCTGGTTTAATATCTGGATTGGGGAGTGGACCTAACATAGCGTGACGAATACTAGAAACAGGAACAGGAATTAATACCTGGGATTTGTAGATACATTCCTTCTCTCTCTCATTGGGAGGTTTAGGAACGTATTGTTGGTTTCCAATAGTCATTGGTCCATTCAACTCATGTGCAGGATGAAGAGTTGAATCTTGGGTCTTCTTGGAGCGTTTGGTGCTGGAAGATTTTGGAGGAGCCATTGTTGAGAAGAACAAAGAAAAGTTTTCAGGAAAGTTGAAAGTATGAAAATGGGTATGAAGAAGAAAGTTTGAAGCGTGAAAAAGTTTCAGAGAAAATAGGTTGTGAGTATTTATAAGGGAAGATGAAAAAAAAAACGTTTGAGTTTTTTAGGACAGTCGTGGGACACGTGGCTAAATCACAGCGGTGGTGATGAAGATGTGGAAGTTGAAAAAGGCCATGATGTTAGGTTTAGGAAATGATGGGGGTAAGGTCTGAACGTGGGCTAGACATGATGTTTTCTGAAAAAGTGTAATGATGAATCTGTCTGGGAACTTGAAATTATAAAAGCTTGGAAATAGTGGAATTAAATGACATGGCATCGAAATATTGGTTGACAACAAATGATTGTTTCTCCAGAGTAGTCGAAACATCTTTGTTGGGGGCAACTTGTATACATGTATTTTTGACGCCATGAAATTAATAAGCAGAATAGTGTTTTCGACAAATGGAGATGCTTGCAAAAAATACTAGAAATATATATACTTGAAGAGTATTTTCGACAGTTTAGTTGATAAGTGTTTTCGACACTTCGACAGATTGGTGGTTCGACATTTCGACAGAAGAAGATGTCTGTAGATGAAAAGACATCTTTGACAAGTATGGATGATGTTATGATATTTCGAAAATTCGACAAGTCTGAAGAGACGCGTCGTTTCGACGTAAGGCGGAAATTCAAATTCAAAAGAGTTATGACGTTTGGCAGAAGACGCGTGGAAACACCTGGCGAAAGGAAGTTATGCAGAGAGCCAAGTGTCATAGTTTTAGGATTTATTCGTTAGTGACAGTTATTTTGTTTGTATATAAATAGGATAGTTGTTATCAGAATGAGTGTGTGAAAACTTGTACAAAATTCCTGCGAAATACTCAAAGTACCCGTGTGAGAGAAAAGAGTCTTATCTGGAAAATGTACGTGTGAACAAACACCATTTCTTTAAAAGTTTTATCTTGTAAATTTCAAAGTTCTTTACCAAATTTTCCCTTACATTTACCAGTCATTTATCCTTTGCATTTACTTTATGTAATTTATTCTTCGCCATATTTTTTTCGCCATTTATCTTAGTCTTGTTAAAGTTTACTTTACTTAAGCACTTTTAGTCAATATCTTTCGACATGAAAGACTTAGTAAACCAAATAAAGGATACAAAGGTTGTTCTAAAGAGTTACGAAGTTATTTAAATTTGCACATGTCCTAGGATTTGTGTGGTTGATCCTGCAAGTAATCCAATTCGACAAGTTTTGGAAAACCAGAGGTTGTTCGCCAAAATCAACAGCGAACACCTTCATTTCATAAAAATTGAGCAAGTTATGGTCCTTGGAAGTTGACCTCCTAACTAGGGCACATACAAAATGACCTATAATCCTTTACCATAAAAAATGACTTTCCAAGCAAAACTAGCTCTTGACCTAAGCATGAAAGTTGTTTTTAATGTCATAAGGAGTAACTTTGATCTTGGAATAATTTTAATATGATAAATGTTGTAGGAGATATGGTCTAGGGAATCCCAGTTTTGATCATTTGACTTCCTCTGGTCAACTTCTTTGAACCAACTTGCAAACTTGAATTTCTCTTGATCCTTTGGACTCATGGATGATCATATATGTATAAGATTACGTGAAATGAAGTATGCCTTTATATATTGGACCAATTGTTGAAGAAACTTGCTAAAGAAGTTACACAAGATACCCAGATGAATTAGGGTTTCCCAAGCCAACAAGCTTTAAACTCTTGATAATTTCTTGATCCAAATGATAAATGAAGAACATGGGGATCCATATATGATGTCCAGAAACATTGTGAACCATATCTTGATTGATCTCGTTGCACTGAGGGTCTCAAACCCTAGTTGTGAGCTTGATAAGGCATTGGTGGATGCACACACTACCTACAAAAGAGACAAAGCTATACATAGACATATTTTTGGTATTTTGGTTAGTAAACAAAGAAAAAACAAAGTATGATATAATAAAATGTGTTCGGTTATCTCTCTCAATGCAAACCCAATATATGAGGGGTAAGGAGGATGCCAAGGTGTGATCCCAAAGCCAATGCATGTGATGAGATAACATGAGGGATCTTAGGGTCAAAATTGGGGTCTTACAAGGTCTTCTTATCTTTGTTTGATGCCCCAGGTGGGTATTCTTGACTCTGGAGATAACACATGATATCGTGGTACCATGGTTTGTCATCAAAGACTTCTTCCGTTGCAAATGTATGAGCGGGTCTATCAAGACGCATAAAATCGATCTTAGGCACATCATTCCAACAATTCACAATGATCATGGAAGCCAAAGTTGCCAAGGCATCTTCCATTTGATTTTCCTCACGAGGGATGTGATGAAATTCAATCTTGTTGAAGAAAGTAGATAACCTCCTTACATAGTCTTTGTATGGGATTAGGTCGGGTTGACGAGTTTCCCATTCTCCTTTAATTTGATTGACAACTAGAGATGACTCTCCATAAACATCAAGATTTTTTATTCTAAGATCAATGGCTTCTTCTAGACCCATGATGCAGGCTTCGTATTCCGCCATGTTGTTCGTGCACTTGAATGTTAATCTTACAATAAAAGGGATATGTGAGACATGAGGAATGATGATTACTGCCCCAATACCATTCCCATAAGCATTAACTGCTCCATCAAATATTAAACCTCATTGAGAACCTGGCTCTGGACCTTCATTTGGCAGTGGTTCATTGCAATCTTTGGCGTTTAAGTACATCACATCTTCATTTAGGAATTCAAAATTTATAGACTCATAATCGTCGATTGGATGATGAGCTAAATGATCGGCCAAGACACTTCCTTTGATATCTTTCAGGGTGTGATACTCAATGTCACATTCGAACTAGAGCATCTGACAACGAGCAATTCTTCCGGTTAATACAGGCTTTTCAAAGATATACTTAATCGGGTCAATCTTGGATATCAACCAAGTTGTGTGATTCATCATATATTGACGGAGACAATTGGCAGCCCAAGTCAAAGCACAACAATTTTTCTCTAGCATGGAATATCAGGACTCGCAGTCAGTGAATTTCTTGCTCAAATAATAGATGGCATACTCTTTTCTTCTTGTTTCATCCTGTTGACCCAAGACACAACCCATAGATTCTTCTAGCATAGTCAGATACATAACCAATGGCCTCCCCTCAACTGGCGAGGACAAGATAGGAGGTTCTAGCAAATACTCTTTGATACTGTCGAAGGATTTTTTACCATCATCTGTCCAAACACAGCCCTGATCCTTTCAGAGGAGCTTAAAAATGGGAGCACAAGTAGCAGTCATATGAGATATCAACCTTGAAATGTAGTTCAAACGTCCAAGGAATCCCCTCACCTGCTTTTCTGTTTGAGGTGTTGGCATTTCCTAAATGGCTTTAACCTTGTCGTGATTAACTTCAATACCCTTTTGACGGATGATGAAGCCTAAGAGCTTTCCTGATCGGACCTCAAAGGTGCATTTATTTGGGTTCAAGTGGAGTTTGTATTTTCTCAGACCCTGAAATAGTTTTAAAAGATACTCAACATGATCTTCCTCAGTCTTTGATTTTTCTATCATATCATCTACATAGACTTCAATCTCTTAATGCATCATGTCTTGAAAAAGAGTAGTCATAGCTCGTTGATAGGCGGCACCAACATTCTTCAAGTCGAAAGGCATTACTCTGTAGCAAAATATTCCCCAAGGTGTGATAAAGTTGTTTTCTCCATATCTTCGGGCGCCATTTTGATTTGATTGTAACCGGAAAATCCATCCATGAAAGAGAAAACCTTGAACTTGGCGGTGGTGTCGACCAACATGTCAATGTGTGACAGAGGAAAGTCATCCTTAGGACTTGCTTTGTTTAGATCTCTATAGTCAACGCACGTGCGAACCTTCCCGTCCTTCTCGGGAACTGGCGTAATGTTGGCCAACCACTGCAGATACTCTAATGTGACAAGGAAACATGGATCAATCTACTTTTGCACTTCCTCTTTGATTTTGATTGCCATGTCCGGACGAGTTCTTATTAACTTTTGCTTGATCGATGGGAACTCTGGCCTCAACGGTAAATGATGCTCCACAATATCAATGTCCAACCCTGGAATGTATTGGTATGACCAAGCAAACACATCGGTATATTCTAGGAGAAGCTCTATCATCCTCTCTTTGACATCTGGCGCGAGCAGTGCTCCAACTTTGACTTCTTTTCTATCCTCTTCAGACCCCAAGTTGATTACTTCCACAGGCTCTTTGAATGGATGAATGGTATTTTCTTTATTTTCAAGCAGTCTAGATATTTCATCTGGAATGTCTTCCTCTTTTTCTTCTTCCGCTTAGTACACATGGAATTCTAAGTTGTAAGAGGGCATATGGTCATTGGTTTTAATGGATATGTCATGAATTAATCTGCATATGTGATTTTATGCTTGTTTTAGAAATAGATAAAAGTATGAAGTTGTGTGCAGCTATCTGGAAGTGTTTATTTGTTAATTTTAGATTACCATTTTCCAGAAAAAACAACAAAACAATAAAAACAATAATGTGGAAACAAAATAACATTTTCATTGATTTAATTCTTGAAACACAAGCCCAAACATTGCCACTTTCGCCTTAAGCATAATGAAAGGATTTTTTTGAAAAGAAAGCAAACAACACTTTGAAATGTGAACAACAACAGGAGCATCAACAGAGATCTAGTTTTGGCGAATCACTCTACGGGCTATGAAGTTGGCCGAAACATCTTTAGGATTGTCTTCCACAATGGCATTGGCTTCAACTGCTTCATCTTATGACCCATGGATATATTCAAGTTCTCTATACTGAGGAAAGTAGAAAGACACATATGCATCTTTTGCCACGAGATCGTATTCAGGATCGTCGCAGTATGGTTCCCATGTTGAATCATCATCCTCAGTGATGACATTGACTTTTGGCAAAGTGGGATTGATGAACCCTCCACTATGGAAAATTTCTTTGACTGGACAGACATATTTACTTCCTTTTGCAATATTTTTGGAAGTAGGAGAGAAGCCTAAACCCTCTTAGTGTTTGTTTTCTAGGAGATCCAAAACTGTTCCCTAACCATCGGTTATACCATCATTTACTAGCCATTGTGCATCCTTGAATGAAGAGATGAATACTCCTCTCTTGACATCTTTGTCAATCAAAGAAAGGGCTTGGAATAGAGTTCCAACAACTTCTTCAGGTCCAAGATAAGAGAAAGACGATAAGTGACTCACAACTAGTGCTTGCTCCCCACAGACTGTCACTTGCTTCCCGTTCTTCACAAATTTAAGCTTCTGATGCATAGTGGAAGTGACTACCCCAACTTCATGGATCCAAGGATGACCCAATAAACAACTATACATAGCTTCTATGTCCATCACCCGAAATGTTATCTGGAAAGTATGAGGTTTGATGGTCATAGGAAGGTCGACTTAACCAATGACTGTTTTTATGGAACCATCAAAAGCTTTGACAATAATCCCGCGACTCTTCATAGGAGCACCTTGAAAAGAATGTCTGGAAGGTGTCGACTTCGGCATGACATTGAGAGACAAGCCTGTATCCACTAACACACTTGACAAAGAGTCATTCATATAGTTGATTGAGATATTTAGTGGCATGTTATGATTTCTTCCTTCTTCGGGGAGCTCTTCATTACTGAAACTCAAGTTGTTGTAGGTCGTGATGTTAGCAACGATACCATCAAACTGTCTGACCGTCACATCATGGTCTACATGAGCTTGTTCTAAGACTTTCTGCAAAGCTTCATTGTGAGCCTCAAAGTTCATCAACAAAGATAACACAAATATCTTGGAAGGTGTATGCAGTAATTATTTCACCATATTGTATTCATTTTTCCTGATGATCTTCAACACCTCATCGTCATCATTTTTAGGATTCATGCTATCAGCTTGGCCAATCGGTTCAAAAGGGATCTCAACATGAGTCTGCTTTCCTGCTACGACATCCTCAGTCCTTTTTGCAAATATACACCCACTCCTTATGACCCTGCTTACATCAGCGATGTTAACAATGGAGGGTAGAGGAAACTCCTTTCCATTATTAGTCATTGTAGTATTGTACTTGTAAGGCACACCTTTATCAGATTTGTAGGGAACTGGGCCCAATAAGTTAATCACCAGAGGAGTCACAGAAGTCTTCTGACTGTCATAAGTAATCTCTATAGGCTCAGAGTCGTTGGATTGAGGAACTGTGACATTCACTTTGTTGTCACTATTGACCATATTGACCTGATTATATCTCTGGCTTGGTAAGCGACAATGTAACCTTGGTCCATTTGATCCTGGAGATCTGTTACAACAGCGAGGCATCCTTGAGAGTTCATCGAATAAACCCTGCAAGAGGCGTAGTTATGTGGAGGAATAAAACCATTCTTATTATATCTGGCATGCTTCTTTACTAAGTTCTCGCCCAACAACCGTACATCATAGATCCGGAAACTTCCTGGGAAACCATATACCATGTTAACTGAGGCCGAACCATGTTGTGGTAGAGGATTAACTTGAACATTCGGGTTTATATCCTTAAATGAAAGGATACCACTCTTGATGAGCCTCTAAACATCTCACTTTAGACCAAAACAATTTTTAATGTTGTGTCCTGGTGCCCCTTAATGGTAAGCACAAAATTGATATGCCTTGTACTAATAGGGAAGGTCCTTTGGCATGGGTGGTGGAGACCTTGTATGGACATGATTTTTAGCTAGCAGTGCAGGAAACAATTATGCATAGGACATTGAGATAGGATCAAATTGTGTCCTTTTTTTAATACGATTTTGATTGTTGAATTTGTTGGAGAATTGCCATCCAAGGCGCAGCGGAATTTAAAAATTTCTCCATTTAGTGATCCTTACGAATGGGCATGATCAGTGATAGAATCGTTACCTCTTGCGGCGATTCAAACCTTTGGTGCAGATTTCTGATAATGATCAAAACCTTTGATACAGATCCACGGGGCGATCACGAACGTTGAACGATGACAACGTCTCTACTCAGTCCACACGAACGGATTCCTTCAATCGCAGTGCTAGCTGTTATGAATGAAGGCTTTGAGTGAGAGAGAGATATGAAATTCCAACTCTTCAGTTGTGTTTTCTGTCTCAGTGAGTTACAATGCTTCTACCCAAGGGGTTCTATTTATAGAACCACTTGTGTGGGCTTCAAGCCAAAAAGCCCACTTAAGTGCATTTTGGCCCATATCTCATAAAATGCCAAAATCACTTAAGTATTTGGTACCTTACCATATTTCGTATTCTACTTAAGTACACTGTACCTTACGATGTTCCTTAATTATTCTATCTCTCATCAACCCGTCCTTTGTGTGTTACCCTATAGGTTTTCGCGGCGTTGGCAATTATATTAAATCACGCATTTAACATAATAAACAGAGAGCGGTATCTAGCAACACATCACTGCTAGCCAAGTCACGAAAATGTCATGTGATCTGACAAAACCTCCTGTGATAATAATTATGTGTATAATTACCTCTTTGCCCTTATGTCTATATTGAACACAAGGTATAGACCGTGTCATCCTTGTCCAGTTCAATATTGGGCCCATAGACATTTATCCTGTTATGCAGGATGGGCAAATTCCATCTAGGACACTCATGTCCCTCAGCATGCTTTATGGAGTACCCATCAACTGTCTTTATGGTTATCCAGTTACGGACAACGTTGGATCAGCAACAAAGCACTCGACTCTACATCTAGGATCCATAGTGGTTTCAGGTCGAAGAGTGGTATACACTATTATCACCATGAGAATAACTTATGACACTTTGCATAACTTTCTATATAGTATTCTCATAGCGGGTCAATCCAGTATAAATATTACTCCTAATATTCATACCTATGTTTAAGACTTGATAACTCTTTATCCATGATCCATGAGATGTGATCATCAGTCTACAAACATAATAGTCTTAATGCTTTAATGTTATCCCACTTCACATTAAAGCTCGACTACGGATACTTTAAGAATAGTGCCCTTATGTTTGTGTTCTCATGATTAAGTCACACTTAATACATTAAACGGACTATCTATTCTAGGGACTTTATTAATCAACCATAATAAAGAAAATGACTTTAAATAATTCGATACAAGTACCAAAAGTATTGACCTCTAGGGCTTACACCAACAGAATTGAGAGTGAGCCTATTGTGGAGGCTGTTAATGTTGTTGATTTGATGGTTGGTGCTGAACATGTTGTTGTTGTTGATGTTGTTGGGGATACTGTTGTTGATGTTGATGTGAGAACTATGGCTGATAAATTGGCGCTACCATTGGTGGACTAATGAATGGTGAAACGGCTGCAACATGTTGGTACTTTCTTCTTTGTCTGCCACATGGAACGACACTAACATCCGATTCTTTCTTCTTGGAGAAATTATTGGCGAATTTCTTAACATGACTAGAAGCGCCGACTTCCTTAGCCAAACGTCCCTCTTGGACTGCTTTCTCAAGTCGCATGTCCATATTTACCATCTAGGTAAATCACTGGGTGCATTGGAGATCATGCGATCATAGTAAAATTAACTCAGAGTTTTCAAAAAGATTTTAGTCATCTCTTTCTCTTCAAGTGGAGGGCAAATCCGTGCAGCAATTTCACGGAACCTTTGAGCATATTCCTTGAAACTCTCTTTGTCTTTCTGAGACATGGTCCGAAGTTGATCTCTGTCTGGATCCATATCTACATTATATTTATATTGACGAACAAAAGCATCACCAAGGTCGTTTAAAGTACGAATCTTCGCGCTGTCCAAGCCCATGTACCACTTAAGAGCGGCACCAGTTAAATTATCTTGAAAGTAGTAGATCAGAAGCTGATGGTTGTAAGTCTGAGTGGACATTTTCCTAGCATACATCACCAAATGACTTTGAGGACATGAATTTCCTTTGTATTTCTCAAAGTCTGGTACTTTGAATTTGGGCGGAATTTGAACATTAGGAACCAAGCAGAGTTCGGAAGCGGTCTTGCCAAAAAGGTCCTTACCTCGAAGAGCGTTGATTTCCCTTTACATTTCTAAGAACTGATCTTGAAATCCATTTAACCTTTCATCTACTCCCACAACTTCACTTGGAGCAGCGTGATAAGCGTTTTCTTCATTATAAGGAGTCGTATGCACCATAGGAGGAGGTACAAACATCATAATAGTCACTATTGGAGCTTTAGCATTTTGAGGTAGGTATCTAGTTGACATATAACCGTGAGGCATGCCCCAGGGGAAACTGGGTGGCATGTGATATTGTTGATCATTGACGGGCATCATTGAAATGGGTGTCGAGACGTTCTCAGAGATTGTTGTTTGTTGCACTTGATCTTGAGAATTGTTCAATGGCTGATTCTTAGCAGCCACCAAAGTCTCCATCATAGCAGTAAGCCATTCCATACTGTCTTTCAAGGTGATTACTTCCTCCCTGAGCTCTTGATTTTCTTGTTCAAGCTGACTCATCCGTCTCTGGTGACTGGCTCGAGTATTGTACTGGTGATTCAGTTTGACTGTTGGAGGAAGAAGACATGTGTAAGTTTCTTGAAATGCAGGAACTTGTGCTTGAATGATGCATGATATGAAAATGCAAAAGATGAGTTTTAATTTTTAAGAAACTTAATAATTTATTGCAAATATTATAGAGACAAAATTTGGTATAAGCTGAATAAAAACCTCTTTTTATTAAACAATTGAGGGATTACAAAGGATGAAATAAAATTTAAACGATCCTAAACAATACAAGAGGAAAACAACTAAGTCTATGAGTCCTAAGGAATCTCATATGTAAAAGGTCATGTTGTTGGTTGATACTTCCTCTTCTGCCTCTTTAGCTGAGCGTTCTCGATCATAAGCTCATCGATTATTCCCTTCCAAGCACCTGAGGTGAGAGGTATGCTGGAGTACTCATGAAATGGATGGACTTTAGATAGAAGTAAACCTTCTTGTTCCTCATGTTTCTTCACAACTTGCTATTCCAGAATCTCAGTCAAATCATCCTTTTCCTTTAGCTGCTGCTCCATCTTCATCTTCTTATCATTCAAGACATGGTACTTGCCTTCCCAAGTGTCTCTTTACAATTTCAACCTAGCCAAAATTTCTTTAAACTCTTCCCTATTCTCAATAGGAATGGTGGATGATGATGTTATAGCATAAAGGAATAAGGGCTTCTCAGGATCATAGGGCATCTTAAGTTCACTGGCTCTAGCACAAACCTATTGGGTGTAGGGATCAAAAGCAACATAATTCTTTCTTCCTAATCGGCCTTTTCCTTTACTGTGAATGTTGCTCCAAGCATGTATGATTCTATCCTTCAAACCGGAACTCTCTTCTTTGTTGAGGTAAAAGAAACCTGACAACAGAAGGTTATCAGGTTTATCTGCCTTAGGATATCCTAACTAACGTTTGGCAAGGATAGGGTTATAGTTAATTCCCCCATGTACACCAAGGAGAGGTACATTAGGAAATTCACCACAACTGTCAATAATTACTCCAACATCATAGGAGGGGTCATACCAATGTATATTCCCTTGATCAATGGACATGAACCTCTGAGACCATATGAGCTTATGTGGATTCTCCTTGAAGAGCCTGGATCCGGGTAAGTGAGAAATAAACCACTTATATAGGAGAGGTACACAACAAATAATGGTTCCACCACCTTTCTTAGTGCTATGATGGATAGAATGGTAGGTATCTCCAAGTAATGTGGGTACTGGGTTACCAATTAAGAAGATTCGTACAACATTAACATCCATAAAGTTATCAATGTTTGGGAAGAGCATAATTCCATAAATGAGTATAGCAAAAATGGCTTCAAAGGCATCTGTATTATCTACTTCTACAAAGACAAAGGCTTTCTCCATCAGGAATCTAGAGGTTAGACCTAGAATCCCTCATTTTGTAATGAAGTTGGCATTCACAACAGACGTTTCTAGGTGAAGTGCTTCTGCAATAGTTGCTGGTGTAGGGGTCTTCTATGAATCACTGAATGGTAATTTGTCATAGACTAGCAAACCAAACCAATAAGAGTATTCTTCTAGAGTAGGCATAAGCTGGTAGTCTAAAAATGTGAATCAATGGTAGAGTGGATCATAAATCTGTACCAGGGTGTTGAGAACTCCATCTTCAATCTTGGTATTCAAGATAGCCATAAGTCTTCCATACCGAGTTCTGAAATTCTCTGGACTAACTATCATAGAACCAAGCTTCTTCAACTCTGTTAAGTTAGGACTTTTGAAAGTGTATTTCTTGGTATTCCCCCTTCCAAGTTCAATTTTACCTATCGATATTTGCAAAAGAAAACTATTGAGTTTCTTGGTTTTTATGCAAAAAGGTTTTTATGGATGCATGAATGCATGTTTCATAAATACGAGTTTAGGGTTTTGACATTAAGCATGGAGCCAAGGGTCTAACCACCCCCACAATGTATGAAATAATGGGTTTAATTTGTACCTATAGAATAGGGTTCTAAAGTGGTCCCCAGAGTCATAGATCCATCTTTCGGATATGATCAGTTTAACGACTTGCTCGCAGACTAATAATATTCTCAAGAGAAACTCGTCTGAGTGTAGCATCGCGTAACACTTACCTCAGATCTTACTCCTGGATAATCTCCAAACTACATCCTAAAAAGGCTTAGAGGGGTTGAAAAGGTTCTAAAGGTCCTCAGTTTCTTAGAATCCCAGGTCGAAGGTAATACTACCACTACGATTTACTCGCAACAACAAATATTACCATCAAAGGGGTCTCCACTGAGCGGGATTATATCATATGTTAATCATGCTTAGGATTACTCCAGACATGTAACTTTGATTATACCACCATCCTATCTTATTTGTATTCTCTAATCCGGGTTAGGATTTTCTCACCACTTATAAATCTCCATAATGAAACCCAATAAAACATAGCAACAAATAATAATAATAATAATAATAATAATAATAATAATAATAATAATAATAATAATAATAAACACATATAAACAATTCATGTATAACCCACTTAACATTATGTCCCCAATGAAGTCGCCATTTCTGTCACGGTGAAGAATTAGAGACCAAGTTATTTATTAGACTTGACTCATGAATCAAAATATCACCACAGAACTTTAATTTTTCCAAGGGAATGGGAAAAGATTCAAAAATAACCCAATATGTATATGCAAATCTAGAAGACTAAACTTAATCTAAGCAAAAAAGAGGGGGAAATTCCAAGGTACAAGGGTGTATTATGAAAAGGGAAGGTATTAACAGCCTAATCATTTGTAGTACTCTATATGAACCTTTTAAATATATATGTTTCGTTTAAAATTGTTTGTTATTTGATTGGGGAGATGAGAAAAAGAACATCTTTTTATTATTTGATGATTTGGAAATACATCGAGTGTTATGCCTATGTACCCGTGAAGGATCAAAACCTCGTAGTTCAGGTTTAAAAGTAAGAAGGGATTTATGGGGGTTGATTTTATGAGAAAGAGACAAATTGTCATCTTAAGGAGAAAATTCACTTTTAAACCACCACAAACATGTGGAAGATAAATCTTTTCATCAAATTGAAAGAAGGGCTCTCACTTGGATATAAAATCAACAAGTATGCCACATACCTCTTCCAAATGGAAAAGAGTCAATATCAATCTCAACAATGTTATAGGGTGGGAGATTTAAATCTTGACTAGGGATGATTCATGTCTAATCATTTTATGAAAAGGTTTTAAACATGGAAAAGACAAAGTGGAAAAAAGGGTTTGAATTAAGTTTGTGTTTTTTTAGGTCTTATGAAAAGATCTTTGAATATGCTTAAGGGTTTTGAAGCATTTGATTAAGAAATAAAAGGGAAAACAATGAACTAAGTCAAAGTTTATTATGAAAGTGGTAATAAGAAGGATAAAGAGAGATAGGATCCTAAGGTTTACATTGAGGGAAACCTAAGATTATATCTAGAAGTTTTGGATTAAGGGAAGCAAAGTTGTATAGGATGCAGATGAACACACACATGCAAAATGACAAGAATGTCATGATTCCTTTCCCTTGGATATAAACAATAACAAGGTTGAACATGCATTAACATTAAGGCACCCAATATGGCTAAATACAATGGCAATCACAAAGTGAGTGAGGTATGGATGATAATATTGATCATGGTTTTTATGCATTAAGATAAATATAAACAAGACCTGACGAAGTTTCACATAACACCACAAGACACAACACATTGATGGTGAAGACAAAATCATATTTGACATGGTAAAGGCATTCATTCGTACATGGTAAACACAACATGAATCAATTTAGGTCAAACATGCATCACATTATAAGTCTTCACAAAATAAACATTAAACTTGAATCAAAGTTCATGATAAGACTAAGCTTAAGTAGAAACCCTAATCATGCATCAAGATGCTTCAAAAGATTCATCTAAACAAAACCCTAAGTTTCATCTAAATAATCAATCACTAATATTTTAAAACAAGGCGATTTAATCATGGTATAATGCTCAAAATATGATCATGTTTAAGCAAACAAAATGCTACCAACATCAAACAAGACCTAAACAAATATACATTGGTCACACAAAAATCTACGATCACTTAGAACAAGGAAACAATAAAAGAAAATCCATTAAAAGGCCTAAAAACAATATAAAATGCACTAGTTTTCTACCTAATAAAAATGGTCAAAATAAATATTATTTTTTGGGATTTTTTTGTGGATTCATAAAATAGAGGGGATAAATAACAAGTGTACAAAAAATTATTAAAAAATAATCAATTTTGCATATATAAATAAATGCATGAATATGTGAAGAATACCATAAAAAATAATGGTAAAAAATAAGAAAATTGTGGCTAAGGAGGTTTGAACCCTTTACATAATGGTTGCAAGTTAAAGCATTAGACACTAGGCCACGCAATAGGTAGTGCTAGTATGATGTGTGTGATACATAATCTATTAAAGCTGAATACAAAAGATGTAAAAAGATATAAAAAAATAAAAGTCTAAGGGGGATTCAAAACCCAAGACCTTACACATGCAAGAAACTTAACAAACCAACATTTTACCACTAGGGCGAAATGACAATTCATATAATAATTTACATCAATTAAAATATATATTAAAGTCACTTTTAAAATTTAAAAATGGCTCCAAACTTCATCTTCCTCATTCATCCCGTAGTCTATCATTTTCACAACTTCTCAAAACTCTAACTCTCTCAATTCTTAACGAAATCAAAAATTGTAAAGACCAAAATTGCTTAGAATTTCGCGAGGAATCTAATGATATTAACCAATTTTATTTATTTTTCATAAATCTCCAAAAATCAAACAAAATGCATATGAACCCTAAAAATTGAATTTAAAATTAAATTCCAAACATCACCGATTAAGACCAATGATCATAGGGGTTTTGTTCCTCGCATCTTGGCAAGTGAAATGGTAAAAAAAATGATGCAAAATAGTACCTTAAATCATAAATTGTAGAAATGATTACATACATCAAAAATTAAAATCGTGTTTTGAAAAAGGGGTGTTCCGGATGTGATTTTATGATCAGAACAATTTCATTACACCTCAAGGAAGGTGTTTGAATGCCTGACTTGAGCTGAGAGTGTTAGGTTCTTCCTTTCTAAATCAAGTTGCAAGCTATGAAAATGTGATTTAGAATATGATGATAGGGATGTTACAGAAGTTTTTCAAGTGGTTTAACAACTTCTGATGGATGTTTAGAAGTTGTTTGAAGTGTTGGTTTGAAGAAAACAGAAGCACAATGGAATTTGGAAGTTTGAGGTTAGGAGAATTTGCTACAATGGAGTTTTTGTGCCAATTATGGTGTGCTGAGCTATGAGGATTGACTCTCTATTTATAGAGGCTCCATATGGTTCATGTAACTTGCAGAAATCAATCTTGGTTCAATTGGAATGCTAGTTTAGTGACTTGGTTTCATTTTGCACAAAAATGCATAATGGATCGTGATGAAAAGATGGAGTGAAAGGAAGAGTTTAGAGGTACTTTATTGAGGTTTAGGATGTTAATTTTTGGTTTAGAGGTTAAGTGTGATCAGAAGAAATAAGTTGGAAGCTCAATGCAAAAGTGGTTAGAAAAGTTGGCCTTTATCAAAATGGATATGAAGCTTTTTGCAAAACCTTCCAAATATGGCATCAAGTTTTGGTTAATGGCTCAATACCTTGTGTAATGCACCAGGGGTTTATGTAATTTTATGATTAAGGTGACATTCAGAAGCATGATAGCCTGAAAAGTAAGATTATGTAGCTTTGGCTCAAGGTTGCATTATGAACTTGCCATGAAAATGATCCAAAATTCAGATTTGGAGAGCCAATTTCATCTTTTTGAAAACCCTAACTCAAATATGATAATTTCATGCTCTTGGACTTTTTGTAAAGATAATACCATCCTATACAACTTTTATGTTAGTAGTTTTCCTCGAATCAATATGGATCATGGTGAAAAATGATGATCAAGTAAGTCAAGTTTTGAAGGCAGATTTGATTGAAATTTTTTCTAAGTGTTTCAACTTTATGGTAACAACGTCATGGCTTCATAACTTGAAATCCTTGCATTTTTTGGGAATAAATCATCAAGGTCAAATGTGCATTATGGAAAGAGATATTTCATCTAAGATTTAGAGAAAAGAAAATGGTTGCTTGGATTGGAAGTTATGAACTTGGAAAGTTGCCTCCTTAAACATGTATTTTTTTCCATAACTTAGAAAAATGTACAAAACCAAATCTTTCCCTTTTTGCAAGTAACCTCAAATTTATTGTTTTATATTGATCAAATGCATCCATAAAACCATATTTTCATGATCCTTGAGTTGAGAAGTCCATGGTTGACCAAAAATGTAAAATGTCAAACTTTGGCTTTGCCTTAATTGACTTTGTATCAGATGAATCCAATTCTTGCAATCTTTAATGAATGGGATCTCTTGGGCACATTCGATGATGCGAATGGATCACTTATGATGTATTTGAAGTCTTTGAACTATACTTCAAGCTTTGGGGTCATGCCTTGGCTAAAAAGTCAGCCATTTGACTTTGAGTCAAAACCCTAGTTGAGGGTATCAGATGAACTTTGGCCTTGATGAATTTGAGATGGAATGATCTTGAACTTGATTCTTATTGATGGAAGTCACTTGATCACTTGGGAAGGAAGAGGAGTTTGGAATGTTGAAACTCATGTCAACTCTTGATTGATCAATCTTTGAAAGCTCGTAGTGCAAAACCCTAACTTAAGACAAACAAAGTAGATTTTTTTTTTGTATTTTCAATAGGTTAATAATGTAAAGATGCTAGATGTCATGCAAATGATACAAATGATGATGACATCTTAGGGTTGAAAATTAGGGTATGACAGCAATGTAAACAATTTAAAAGCAAATGAGATAAATAAAATGTAACTACACGAAGATAAAGGAGAATGAAATTATCGGACCAATTACAATGATCTATGACTGAACTTTCTGCACAAGGAACATTAGAAAATAACAACATTAATATAGAAAAAAGAATACAATACAACCAAAAATATGATTGAATACATCTTCCTTCACTTGTCTTAAGAATCCATAAATATTCTTAGACACCCCTGCATAAAACATCAATAAGTATAACTAGGTACCCAATCTTAGTTGGGCCATTTGGGTTTAGTTGAAGTACACTTAGGAATCCATGTCATTTTTGTTGGTGTAATCCCTACATGCCAATAGTTTTATTAAAACTTGGTACTTGTATCAAATTATTTATTAATAATTAAAAAGAATTTCTTTATTATGTTTATTTTTCCAAAATAATAAAGTTCCTAAAGTAGCTAGTTCGTTTAATGAAATGTTAAGTGTTACTTAATCAGAAGATCCCATTAAACATAATGACATTATTCTTAAAGTATTCTTAGTCGAGTTTTATTGTAAAGTGGGATAATATTAAAACATTGAGATTATTATGTGGATGGACTGATGATCACATATCATGGATCATGGATAAAGAGTTATCAAGTCTTCACATATGTGTGAATATTATGAGTCATATTTATACTTGATTGACCCGCTATGAGAATACTACATAGAAAATTATGCAGAGTGTCATAATTTATTTTCATGGTGATAGTGGTGTATAGCACACTTCAACCTGAAACCACTATGGACTATAGATGTGGAGTCGAGTACTTTATTAATGATCAAACATTGTTCGTAACTGGATGAACATAAAGACAATTTATGGGTACTCCACAAATCATACTGAGAGACATGAGTGACATGGATGGAATTTGCTCATCCTGTGTAACAAAATAAAAGTCTAAGAGTCCAATATTGAACTGGACAATGGTGACACAGTCTATGCCTTGTGTTCAATATAGACATGAGGGAAAAAGGGTAATTGTACACATAAACATTATCACAAAAAGGGTTTGTCATATCACATGATATTTTTCGTGACTTGAGTAGCAATGATGTGTTCCTAAATACCACTCATTGTTTATTATAGTAAATGTATTATTTAATATAATTGCTAATGTCACAAGAACCTACAAAGTCAAACACATAAGGACAATTTGATGAGAGATAAAATAAATAAGAAACATTGTAAAGTACAATATACTTGAGAGAATTATGAAATATCGTAAGGTACGATGTACTTAAGTTGAATATGAAACACCGTATAATAATAGTAGTTATTATTATTATAATAATAATAACAATAATAATAATAATAATTATTATTATTATAGTTATTAAATATAATAATAATAATAAAATGTGTATTTATTATAATAATAATAATAATATAATATTATTATTATACATATGATGCACTTAAGTTGTGCTTTTTCAGCTCATTGTTCATACAAGTGGTTCTATAAATAGAAACCGTGTGTAGAAGCTTTTAAACTTGATAAAATTAGATTTGTGAATTCTCTCTCTCTCTCTCTCTCTCTCTCTATCTCTCTCTCTCTCTCTCAAAGTCTTCATTTATAGACGCTAGTATCGAGATTGAAGATACTTTGTTCATGTGAACTA
Organism: Lathyrus oleraceus; assembly: GCF_024323335.1. Taxonomy (NCBI): domain Eukaryota; kingdom Viridiplantae; phylum Streptophyta; class Magnoliopsida; order Fabales; family Fabaceae; genus Lathyrus; species Lathyrus oleraceus. The sequence goes on along the minus strand of NC_066582.1, from coordinate 323,219,702 downwards.
AGTAGAGTCGTTGATCATCGTTCATCGCTTGCGATCATTTATTTGATTCTACATAAAAGATTTTAATAACCGCAGGAGATAACTATTTCTATCACTGATCATACTCATTCCTAAGGATTAAATTAAAAGAAATTTATTTTTCGTTGCTTATTGTATCACGATTTTCCTTTAGTGGTATTAGAGACACTTATGAAACCATGAATCCGATAGTTGTTTACTTTATATAATTTGTATATTAATTCGATTAAAACACATAATGAATTAAATAATAATTGAGTAATTATATTTTGGCATCATTTCATGTATGATTTGAGTGAATCGATGTTGATTATGCTTCGAAATCCGACTTTTGTATGGTGAATCACCGATATATCGATAATTCATAAGTTACACAAAAGTGATCGATAAATTTCCTATAAGATATGAATAATTCGGATGCAAAGGCGGTATATTTGATATTCTTTTTTATTTCATTGATTGAATTAGTGTGATGATTGTGTTTCATATGAATGATCAATGTTCATTCTGCTTCGGAATTCGACGTTTGTATGATGAAGCAATGGCATTTTAATCAATTGAATTGAATAATTGATCGTTACAATTTTGATGACCTGAATGTGTTGCATTAGAGTTCACGATGACACAAAGAAATTGTGTTAATATATCTTACACAAGTAGGTTGGAGAAAAGTACCAAATACATAAACCTTATCCTGAAAAGAATTCTTTTAAAATTTTGTAGTTAATAATTTCTGAATACATTTCTAAAAAATATAACTAAAATGATTAATTTACCAATTAAAAAATATCAAATAACAAATTATTTAAGATCAACAAAATATCAAAAGAAATAAAGTTCATAACAAAAAAAATTGAATTTTAAAATGGAGGACTAAAAATTTAAAAATATTTAAATAGAATGATAAAAATTACATTTAAGATTTTTTTTAACGTGTCACGCCACTTATCATACAAATATGACATTGGTGTTTTCTTTCTCGAATGGTCAAATGAATGCATATGTGTGAATAAAACATTTTTTATTTATTTAAAATTATGATTAAATATATTTGTGGTCCTTTTAAATATCTTATATTTTATTTTTAATTTTTTTTTAAAAATTCTTTAAAAAATTTCCATTAACACTTTTAATCTCTTTTACAATTTAGCGATAACTTTTAGATTTTTTTAAAAAATAAACATTTAAAAAAATTGAAAATAACAAATATTTCAAAACAAAAAAAAAACCAAAATAACCACTTTTAAAAGAGAATGCGCCAGATGAACTAGCGCATCCCCTAAGCTAGCAAAGGAGGCGCCCAAGGCATTGGCGCATTCATTGAGCTCCTCATGAGGAGGCGCCAATAGCATTGGCACATGCATTGACTCTCGTGAGGAGACGCAAATGCCTATGGCGCCTTAGTGGTGCCTTAAGTGCAGGCGCCAATGCCTTTAGCGCCTGTATGTTATGTCATCTTGGGCGCCAGCCCTCTTGGCGCATGTATTTTATGTTCACTCTGTATAAATACCACACATTGGATGCAATATTTTTCACACAAAATCATCCCCTACTACCATATTTTCTCTAATTCAAACACACTCACCTTCAAGTTTCTATTTTTTAACCATGTTTGCATACATTCATAAGAAAAATGTCGATGTAATATTTTCCGCTGTTGCGGCTCCAATACAAATTCGGCTCTGGAACACAAATACATTTGAACATCTTAATCGGACGTTGTACAGTTGGTTAGAGAGAGAAATTGGAGAGGGTGAACGGATTATAAGAATACAATGGCTTGTGTCCACGTTCAACCAAAATGGAGAAGTGTGCGAATGAGTGGATATTAAGACTGACCAAGACGCTCAGGATGATGCATTACATGTTCAAAATTGTTTTGATGGTTGTAATCGCATAGTTCTTGTATTGCAGTTGTTTTAATTTTTTGGGTTATTGTTTATGTAATGGTACTTTCGTCACAGACGTCTAATATGGAATAAATTTTGTTTTTCATATATTGCAATAGAGGTACATGTGAATTTATCTGGTTGTGCTCATTCCAACACAAGGGCAGTTATTACGACTGTGACCTGGATGATGGCATGAACTATATAATCTAACCATTTTGTTCGTCGTATCCATTTCGGTTCGAATCTGGGTACTGTTTGGGCGACCCTTTTTCTTCCTTCGCATAACTTCGTTGTGTCAGACGATGTCCCCTTGATATTCTGGTCAATAATCCTCTTTTGCCACTACGAAAAAACTAATTTTATAAACATTTGATAGACTGATGACTTTGTAAACTTCAGATAGCAAGTATGATGGATCCCTTCGAACCTTTGAGCATGCTGCAATGACATGGGAGCAGGGCGTACGAAAGGCTTGAAACTTTCCGCAGTCACACCTATCTCTATCTAGTTCGACTCTGTACTGTCCCATCAGCATGCCCTCATTGTGATCCATGGACTCGGCAACACTATAACAACCTTTAGTATGGTCAAACACCGTGACTACATGTGTGTTTGCTTTGGAAGCTTCATGTCTAATGAATTTCATCGAAGCATCACTGAACAAATGCCCAGATTACAACATTGAACTCCATTTGGAACGTCGACTCTCAAATAACGCCCCTAGCCTAAAATATGTTGCCTGCACCAAAGTGGTTATAGGTAGGTTACAGATGCCTTTGAAGACATAGTTCATTGATTCCACAAGATTTGTTGTCATGTGGCCCCAATGTTGACCGTTGTCGTATGCCCTAGTCCACTTCTCCAATGGAATACTATCGATCCACCGCACTGCATCTTCGTTTGACAATCTTATTTCTTCGCGGTAGTGTTTGAAAGAAGGTTCTGATAATGCGTAACCTGCATTGACAACCTTCTTCCGCAACGTCTTATCTTTGATTTCCCGCGTGAAATTCTGAGCAATATGTCTAATACATAACACATGCGTTGAAAGAGGATTTTGTCAGCCATTATCAATGTTATTATATGCACTGATGATTGAAGGGTGTCTGTCGGAGATCAAACATAAGTTAGGCTGAGGTGCAACGTGTAATCGGATATTTCTTAGGAAAAAACTCCATCCCTCAGCAGTCTCCCCTTCAACTAGGGCAAAGGCGATTGAAAAAATGTTGTTGTTCCCATCTTGTGCCACTGCCATCAATAACGTTCCTTTGTATTTCCCCGTACAACCGTGTACCATCAATTTGTATAATTGGTTTACAGAAAGAAAAACCTATGATGCATGGTTGATATGCCTAGAAGAGACAGTGGAATATTCCATTTCCAACAGCACACGTCCCGTATGGTGTATACGCAGACAATGTTGCCAACTTGACAATAGTCCCGGGAGCATATTGTTTTAGAGCCAACAGGTATTTTGGAAGTTGTTTGTAAGACTCCTCCCAATTGCCAAACACTTTTTCAAAAGCATTTGTCCTAGCTATTCATGCCTTCCAACTTTGAAAGTCTAACACTTTACCATTTAATTAGTTATATTTTATATTACAATTAACAGTAAATAATATTTTTCACTTTTTTCTATCTAAGGTGGTCAGTAAGGGGGATGAACTATAATAGGTGTCTGAAACACACTATTATAGTCTATCGCAATCTATTGGACCACATTGGACATGACGATGCAATACTCCTATACAACTATATTTTAATTTAAAAATAGTTATCAAATTATTTTTCATCTAATCGTTTCGTATTGTTTTACAGTTTATCTGGAGGCCATATCTGGGTCTTGATCATGATGTGAACCATGATGATGATGCAGTTTGGACAGCGAAGACACCGATTATCCGATTCACTACGGTGGAAATGCACCAGAGTGATCGGGTCAAACTACAGTTCGACATGCAACAACAGATTCCAGAACCTCCCACGTGTTTGAGGAATTGACATCAAAAAAGGGTTGATGCATAATGAGATTATTCTGACTGGAGAGACTTTGCAAAAGAGATGTGTCGTCAATTGAGGAATTGACGACAACACATCTTAAATGAACCAGTCATCCATGGTACAAGACCAACTCAACAATATATGACATGGTTTAGGTCGGTAACAACTCAACAATTTGTATCTGAGCCACGGTATTTGATTGATCCACGCCAACTAGCTTCGTCACGTACGCCCCACAACAATTCCCCACCCAACACCAATGTCAAACCACCCAATTCGAACAACCAACCTCACAACATCAACCTACCACATACACACAACAATCAAACACCTAACCTAGCAACCCGTTCATGCCATCCACCCAACAACCAACCATCCAACGTCGCAATCCATTCATACCACTCACCCAACCACAAAACCAAGAATCAAACCCTGCAACCACAACCGTCTATAGCCTAGATGATTCATATGAGTCACTTCATCATAGCCCCCCACCAATGACCACTCAAACATCCCATCACCAAAACACATAACCATTGTTTAACTATAGTACGCTCCAGGAACCATTGCTTCGTTTCCGAAACAATTCAATGGCCCAACTTGGGCAACTATACCGTCCCCAATCCACCCAAGCCCAACGACTTAACTACGATGACATGGGCACCGAACTCCATTACGGAAGCGCCGTTGGCCAGAGCTCCTCAGGATATTGGGAACAAATGATGACACATCTGTCAAATACCGCTGAAACTTCTATCGAACCTTCCCACCAACCATCGTTCGATCAGGTCAGCACACAAAGACCTCAAACACCTCAAGCAAATCGTGGGAGACCTCGGAGACAAACTAACGCACTTGCATGTGGAACAGGGGGACGTTTTGTTCGGGCGGATCATTAGTTTATTGTCAGTCCAATGTAACCAATTATTACCACATGGATAATTTTTTTTTACATTATTCTTTTTTATTTAATAAATAAACAAAATTAAAAATTAAAAAAAATTTAAAAAATAAAATAATACAAGGGGTGTATGCGTCAGATGAATTGGCGCATACACCACATGCACCACTAAGGCGCCGGGGGCTTTGGCGCCTCCTCATGAGGACCAACGCATGCGTCAATACTATTGGCGCCTCCTCATGAGGAGTCCAATGCATGCGCCAATGCCTTGGACACCTCCTTTGCTAGTTTAAGGGATGTGTCAGTTCATCTGACGCATCCTCTTTTAAAAGTGATTATTTTGATTTTTTTTTGAAATATTTGTTATTTTTGAATTCTTTTTTAAAAGTGATTATTTAAAAACAAATTTTTTTTACAACATAGCGATATAAATAATTACTATTTTAACAATTGATTAAATTAATGATGATTTTAACGACAATTTTAATAGAAAAGAACACAAATTTAATTTATAATGATATAGGAAACATAGAAGTCTCCCTCTTAACTTCAAAAACAGAGTGATAATTGTTGATCCTTCATGAACCGAGCGAAACAATGGCCACTTCAAAACCAATATCTCCGTTTCGACTATCCTCCCTCCTCCGTTCCCAAAAGGACCCATCACTCGCATTCCAACTCTTCCTCAACCCCAATCTTCAAAACCGCCCATTCCACTATTCCCTCCTCTCCTACGACCTCATCATCACAAAACTCGGCCGCGCCAAAATGCTCCCTCAAATGGAACTCATTCTCCAACAACTCCACAACGACACTCGCCACCGCGTCCCTGAACCCCTCCTCTGCCACGTCATCTCCTTCTACGCACGTGCCCGTCAACCTTCACGTGCCATCCAAACCTTCCTCTCCATCCCCTCCTTCCGCTGCACCCCTACTCTCAAATCATTCAACTCCCTCCTCAATGCTCTCCTCACCTGCCGCCAATTCCAAACAATAGCTCAATTCTCTTCCCGTTTAGCCCAATTTGCCCCCCCAAACACCTGCACCTACAACATCCTCATCCGGTCATCCTTCTTTCAAGGCCACGTAATTCGCGCCTTGGAACTGTTCGATGAAATGCGCAACAAAGGTGTCCGTCCCGACGAGGTCACGTTCGGGACCTTAATCCACGGGCTTTGCAAGAATTCGCGCCTGCATGAAGCTTTCCAAATGAAAAAATTGATGCTTGAGGAGTTCAAGTTGAAGCCCTGTGTTTCTGTTTACACTAACTTGGTTAAAGGAGTTTGCGAGATTGGGGAACTTGATTGGGCGTTTAGGATCAAGGATGAGATGGATAGGAAGAACTTGAGATTGGATGCAGTTGTTTATAACACTTTGATCAATGCGCTTTTTAAGGCGGGGAGAAAGGAAGATGCCTTAAGGGTTTTGGAGGAAATGAAGGAGAGTGGTTGCCATTGGAATTCAGTTACTTGTAATGTAATGATTGGGGAGTTTTGTAGAGAGAAGAATTTTGAAGAAGCTTATAGGATTTTGGATGGGGTGGAAGACGTTAAGCCTGATGTATTTGGTTACAATATGGTGATTGGTTGGTTGTGTAGAGAAGGCAAATGGAGTGAAGCAAATGCTTTGTTTCAGGATATGCCGCGACGAAAGTATGTTCCCGATGTTGTCACTTACCGCACACTGTTTGATGGGCTTTGCCGGGGGATGCAGTTCCGGGAAGCTGCATTTGTCTTGGATGAGATGTTGTTTAAAGGGTATGTTCCCCTTTCCAAGAGTGTGAACAAATTTGTTGGTGCCTTGTGCAAGGAAGGGAACTTTGAGTTGTTGTCTACAGTTTTGACTGCGTTGGCAAGTAAAGGAGATTTTTGCAATGAGGGTATATGGAATGCTGTAGTTTCTGTGGTTTGCAACCAGGAGAAGTTAGCTGTAGAACCATTTGAAATTTTTGATGCCTTGGTGGTGGCATGAACTGTATTCTGCTTCATCATTGGTAGATTTGGTTTAACCAAACACACAAGTTGAGATTCTATTCATCTTCATGTACAAAACATGATTCTTGATATTTCAAGTATCATGACACGATCCACTCTTAGGTCATGACTGGCATATAGGCTAACACCAACTCATCATACCATTGACAAGTCAAGCGCACATTGACAGATTCACAATTTTAAATATAACAGCTATCAAAATATTGCCCTCAAATGTCCAAGTTTGTCTTTTGGCTGCTGCTGTCTTGAATGATAGTTGCAGTTAACCAATTCTTTTCACTTGGCCTTCATATGTAAAATTTGGCCATCACATGTCAAAGTTTATCTTTTGGCTGTTACCATCTAAAATGATAGATACGGCTAAACAATTCTATTCACCTGGTCTTCATATATCCAAATTTGTCTTTTGGATGGTATGGTACCACATTTTCATATTAAATACTGAGAAGATAAAAAGTATTTTATATTGGTTCTTCAAATTAATTTATGGAATAGCTGTGTTGGCTATCAAAATTTTGTAAACATGAGGATATGAACCATAGTAATGTTTTTGAATTGTGAGTGAGTTGTAGCCCAATGTGGTTTGTAAATGCAGTTATCGCAGCTGCTGCAAATAAATATTTGTGTCATCGGTGATATTGGCAAGAATGTCATACTGATGTAATATGGGCTTACAGCAAGGTTGTTATCAAGCTACATTCTCAGGAAACAGAAAGTGCAAATCATAGTTTCTAAACCATGGTCTGATTCCAAAAGTAAGCAATATTTTCTTGTTTCTACTTAAAACTTGGTATGAGACTCAAAGTCATATTCAGATATAAGCCTATTATTGAGTTTTTGCACAACATTATTTGTGGACGAAAATCAGTTTATACACTCAAATTGCAGTTTGGCAGGTGCAAACTAAAATCTAAAAATTGCAGACCTAGCATATTTTAATTTCAATTACTAAAGTAGTTTTGTGACTGATTAGTTGCAATTGCCATTAGTCTGTTGTTGAATTGTTGATTAAAAAAGAGTAGGTGATTTCTTATCCTTCAATACTTGGTACATGCTTCCTTTGCCACAAAGTTGCATGCAAGAGAAGGCATTAAAACAATTATGGATAAGGGGGGACTGTTTCGAATTTTCCTTGGCAGATTGATGTTTGTTGAATTGTAATTTTTTGTGTCAAAGCAAGTAGTGCTCAACAGAAACAAAGATGTGTCGAAATATGTAGTGTGCGTCGAGTTGTATTAGATGTCGAAGTGTCGAAACAGGTTGTTTGACACAAGATTTCAACTTAGACCAAAATATGTATTTTGGGCCTTTGTAATTTTTGGCCTTTAGCTTAGGGAGCAAGCTAGCTCAATTATAAATAGAGGGAGTAATCTCTATTTTAATAACAATTTTGTAATCATTTGTAGTTGCAAAATTAACGAGATTTTTCACAGGCCGTGGGCAGAGAGACTCTGCAAAAATCATCTTCTTCCCCAATTTTCGTCAAACTCTAATCTTCTTTCTTATTGAATTGTCTTTTCTTGTTTTCATCATCATTGTGCAGATACAATCTTGCAACTAATGTTGGTTGATTCACTCGAGTGAAGAGTGAAGAACAAGTGAGAATTCGATTAGTTGATTAAATCTTGTTCATCAAGATTGATCCGGAATTACTCAAAGTTTTGGGTTTAATTCCAACATCGGGTATCAGAGCACTGACTGAGCGATTTGTGGGAAGCAAAACACGATGGTGATGAATCATCCGAACAGGAACTTTCTGGCGAGTCTCCCAAATCTGAAGAATCAGAATTACGAGAATTGGTGCAAGTAGATAAAGGTTGTCTTTTGCTATCAAGATCTTTGGGATCTTGTGAAGGAGGGAGTGACACCGCTTGCAGCAAACGCGACAAATGAAGAAAAGGCTGCACACAAAGAATTGAAGAAGAAAGGTTATAAAGCTCTCTTTATAACTCATCAACGTGTCAATGCTGACAATTTCGAAAAGGTTAGTGATGTTGAATCAACGAAAGAAGCATGAGAAATTCTTGAAAAATCGTTTGGAGGTGGAGAGAAGGTGAAAGATGTGAGGTTACAAACTCACAAAAGAACGTATGAATTGCTTCAGATGGAAGACAATGAAAGCGTAACTGATTTTTTCATTAGGATTACAAAACTGGTGAATCAAATCAAGGTATGTGGAGACGTCTTGACATCAAGATCAGTTGTTTCGAAGATCTTAAGATCATTGACTCCAAAGTTCGACCACATGGTAGTATCCATAGAAGAGTCAAAATATTTGTCAGCATTGACAAAGGAAGAGCTTCAAGGGACGCTTGAATCTCATGAACAAAGAATGACTAAAAGAACTGCAGAAAAGTCGAAGAGTGATGTGGCTTTGCAGGCGCAATCAACAAGAGAAAAGAAAGGCAAAGGGAAGTGGGTCAACAACAAAGATAAAGGAGACTACAATAATTCGACAGGTCAAAATCAACAAGAAGGAGGCTGGTCGAACCAGAGAAGACCCTCATGCCAAAGCAACCAAAGAGGTGGTGATGTAGGTAGAGGAATAAGTGGTGGTCGAAAATCTGACAAAAGTCACATTCAGTGTTTCAATTGTCAGAAGTATAGTCACTACTCAAGTGATTGTCCTGAAAAACAGAAGAATCAGAAAACTGATGCAAAGTTTGCAAAGCATGAATAAGAAGAGATATTGTTGATGGTCACAACAAGAGATGAAGAAAAATTACAAGACCAATGGTACTTGGACTCATGATGCTAATCACACATGATTGGTAGGAAAGATTAGTTTGTCAACATTAAACCCTTAATGAAGAACGTCGTAAAATTTGCAAATGACAATACTCTAGCAGCTGAAGGTATTTGTGAGGTTCTGATTATGAGGAAAGATGACAAAAGGTTAGTAATTTCCAATGTATTGTATATACCAGACATGAAAAGTAATTTGCTCAGCATAAAACAGTTGGTCGAAAAGAACTACAAAATGTCGATCGAAGACAAGATGATGAGAGTTTTCGGCTAAGGTGGAAGGTTAATCTTGAAGGTACCTATGTCTCAGAATAGAACCTTCAGGATTGAACTTAATGTGATGGAGCACAAAGTGCCTTGCAACTGCAGCTAGCATGGATGAATGGATATGACACTATAGACTTGGTCATCTCAATTTCAAAGACATCAGAGATCTGAAAAGAAAAAATATGGTTTTAGGGTTACCAGAAATCGACATTCCAAATGAAGTGTGTGAAGAATGTGTGCAGGCGAAGCAACACAAGAACAACTTCGGCAAGGATGCAGGAAGCAAGTCAAAGGAAATCCTTGAAATCATATACTATGATGTGTGTGGTCATATCCAAGTGGATTCAATTGGAGGTAACAAATACTTTGTCACATTCGTAGATGATTTCATTCAAAAACTATGGACTCACCTAATCAAGAAGAAAAGTGAAGTGATCGAGGTATTTTCCAAGTTTAAATCTATGGTCGAAAGACAAAATGGTCGAAATCTCAAGATTCTGATGACTGGTGGTGGTGGAGAGTATGTGTCGAAAGACTTCGATAAGCTATGTGAGAAAGAATGGATTGTGCATGAGGTGGTTCCACCTACATTCCACAGCAGAATGGAACTGCAGAAAGGAAGAATAAAACCATCATGAATATGGTGAAAAATATGTTGAAAGGCAAGCATCTACCAAAAGAATTACAGAGAGAAATAATATAGACAACTACATATATTTTGAACAGATATCCGACGAAGAAGCTAGAAGGAGTTACGCCAGAAGAATGTTAGTCTGGTGTCAAACCTAGCGTAAGTCATTTGAAGGTATTTGGATCTATAGCACATGGACATGTGCCAGATCAGTTGAGGAGAAAATTTGATGACAAGTTGAGTCAAATGATCCTAATAGGATATCATTCGACTGGAGGTTACAAGTTGTTCGACCCAGCGAACAAGCAAGTAGTGATTATCAGGGACGTGATCATAAATGAGCTTAAGGAATGGGATTGAAATGAAAATGTCAAGAAAGATTCAGTGAGAATCTTATGTGAAAAACCATCAATTGAAGTCGAAAGAGAAGTTCGACAAGAATAAGTCAGAGGTCAAGTAAGTACAAGCAGACCTCAGAGAACAAGACACATACCTGAAAGGTTGCAAGAATGTGTGATTACATAAAATGATATGGTCAATGATGAAAGTGAGTTGATACTCTATGCTTTCTATGCAGATGTCGAACCAGTCAATGCAGTTGAGGCATTAAAGTATTCGAAGTGGGTGAAAGTAATGAATGAGGAACTAAAATACATATAAGCCAACAACACTTGGTCACTTTTCGAATTTCCTCAAGGCAAGAAGGAAATCAATGTGAAGTGGGTATACAAGGTGAAGTTGAATCCCAAAGGAGAAGTAACTCGATACAAGGCAAGGCTTATGGCGAAAGGATTTCTTCAGAAGGAAGGAATCGACTTCGATAAAGTTTTTGCACCTGTTGCTAGGATCGAAACAATCAGGTTGGTTGTTGGTCTAGCAAACATGAACAACTGGCACATGTGTCAGATGGATGCGAAATGTGCATTCCTGAATGGCCTATTAGATGAAGAGGTTTATGTTGCACAACTAGTTGGGTTTGTGAAACATGGCGAAGAAAGCAAGGTATGCAGGCTGCATAAAGCCCTCTATGGACTTAAGCAAGCACCAAGAGCTTGGAATAAGAAGATAGATAGCTTTCTAAGGGAGAATAAATTTGTGAAGTGCACAACTGAGCATGGAGTACATGTAAGAAGAAGCAATAATGAATTTCTTATACTATGTCTCTATGTTAATGACCCATTGATAACAAGAAGTTGCAAGAAGGAGATCGAAGACTTCAAACATGAACTAAGTGAAGAGTTTGAAATGTCAGACTTGGGAAATCTCTCATATTTCATTGGCATTGAATTCCACAAGAGTGGTAGAGGCAAAATACTCAAGAGATTTGAAATGCAAGATTGCAATCCAACTTCGACTCCAACTGAGCCCAAATTGCAACTTTTGAAAGAAACAAATGAAGATGATGTCGATCCAATGCAGCATAGAAGACTCATTGGATCACTTAGATACCTTTGTCACACAAGGCATGATCTAGCATACAGTATGGGTATGGTGAGAAGATTCATGCAAAAGCCAAAGGTATCAAACCTAGCAGCGACGAAAGAGATACTAAGGTATCTGAAAGGAACTCTCGACTATGACATTTTGTTTCTTGTAGTTGATGAAGGAAAATAATGCAATTTAGTGGGATGCACTGACTCAAGTTGGTGAAGTGATGCTAAGGATAGAAAATCCATAACTAGCTATGTGTTTATGCCAGGTGGTGCACCAATTTCTTGGAGTTAGAGAAAGGAACCAATAGTATCACTATCGCCGTGTGAAGTAGAGTACATAGATGATTATCTTTGTGCATGTCAAGCAACATGGATGGTGAATTTTTTCGAAGAGATTACATGGAAGAATCATGGAGCAATTACCTTGAAGATCGACAACATGTTTGCTATCAATCTGGCGAAGAATCCGATAGTGCATGGACGAATCAAACACATCAAAATGAGGTTCCATTATCTTCGAGAGAAGGTAGTAGGAGAGAAGTTGAACTTGGAACACTGCAGAACTGAGAATCATATTGCAGATATCAGGACGAAAGGAATGCAGGTCGAAGTGTTTAAGAACTTAAGATCTATGATAAGTGTAGACAACTTAGACACAGTGAATTATGTGGTGTGTTGAATTATAATTCCATGTGTCGAAGCAAGTAGTGCTCGACAGAAACAAGGATGTGCCGAAACATGTAGTGTACGTCGAGTTCTATTAGATGTCGAAGTGTCGAAGCAGGTTGCTTAACACAGGATTTCGACTTAGACCAAAATAGGTATTTTTGGGCTTTGTAATTTTTGGGTTTTAGCTTAGGGAGCAAGCTATCTTAATTATAAATAGAGGGATTAACCTATATTTTCATAACGATCTTGTAATCACTTGCAGTTGCAAAGTTAACGAGATTTTCCACAGGTTGTGGGAAGAGAGACTCTGCAAAAATCATATTCTTCCCCAGTTTCCGTCAAACCCTAATCTTCTTTCTTATTCAATTTTATTTTCTTGTTTTCATCATCATTGTGCAATAATAAAATCTTGCAACTAAGGTTGATTGATTAACTCAAGTGAAGAGTGAAGAACAAGTGGGAATTTTATCGGTTGATTGAATCTTGTTCATCAAGATTGACTCGGAATTACTCAAAGTTTTGGGTTTAATTCCAACAATATTGAGGCAGATGGTAATGAGCCAAGGTCCTCTGGGTGAGCCTGTCTAGCATAGCTAACCTTTATTTTGGTTCACCTTTATCTTTTGAGGCTAATGGACATGCATCGTCGATATGCACCGTCATTGGTCGTCCAATAAAAAATCATTAATTGACCAGATCATCTAAGTTACTTTGAATTATTTATATGATGTTACGAGATGCATGTCATTCATTGGATGACAGTAGTGCATTTTTTATTTTCTCATCTTTTTAACATACTTGTTCAAGGGTTTAATGGATATGCACTTAGTTTTACACCGCCGTCCAATAAAAAACAATAGTACGCCATATCATTAAATGAATTTTAAAATATAAGCGTGATGTGGCAGGATAAATGATCGTCATTGATTGACCGTGTAAAAATAACTTACACTCAGTGCATCACCCATTTTCTCCTTGTTCAAATTGTTTTAATTATTGTATTTTTATTTGGGTGACTACTTTAATTATATGATAATGATAGGAAAAATTGTAATATATGCACAATAATGAAACATAAATGAATACGGTTATTTGAGTTATGTAATTCGGTTGCTGAAATTTGCAATACCTCTTGAGAGATAGAATAGAACTCAACTGGATGGTAATATCATAATTTTTATCATGTATCCATTTAGTTTATCCTAATAACTTTTGTTTTGTAGTCGCCCTTTGTTGGAATTCTATATTTTCATTGAATGAGAGAGAATTCTCAACTAATTTTTTTCTTCTATTTATAATATTGTCTCTTTTTAGAGATGATATAATTCTTCTAGAAAAGTCGAAGGAAGATATAAATGGGAGATTATAAATTTTGGAGATGAGCTTTAGAAATACATGTTTTTCACATAAGCAGAAGTAAGATGGAGTATATGGAACATAAGTTTAACAAAAGAAAAAGTGTTTGTAATATAGAGGTAAAAGTTGGAGATCATACTATCCCTCAAGTCACACAGTTTAAATATCTTGGTCAGTAATACAAAATGATTGAGAAATAGAAGGTGATGTAAACCATATAATTCAAGCTGGATGGTTGAAATGGAGAGTCCGACCTGCTAAAAAATCCAAAGCCTAAGTCTGATTTGTAGCTTACCATAGGCTTACTTTTAGGCCCAAGCCTAGCTATTTCGAAGGTCTGATTGACCTACTATCCTACTTAAAAGTCTATTTCATTTGAATATTTGTAAATAAGCAATTCAATTAGTGTTAAATAAATTAAAAAAACTAAATGATTGATGCGACAAAATCTTTGTTTTCATTGACTCATTCGAGTTTATCTATTAGCATAAATTTTATAATACAATTTGTTTGAGAGAACTTATGAAAACAATTTATGACATTATCCATAAGAGTTTTTTTAATTTATTTTCATAAGTTTTTCAAAATAATTAAACTTTATTTTTGTAATTTAATTCCAAGTATACAATATAATAATAATAAAATTATTCATATTTATTTAAATAGGCCGACCTGATAGGTTTAAAAGGTTTTTTATGGCTTGTGACCTAACATTTTTGAGCAAAATAGGCTTATAAAAAAGCCTAAGCATTTTCTATTTTAAAAAGAAAGTATGGCCTGACCTGTGTCTGTGTAGGTTAGATTGTAGGTCTCTATTAGTTGGCTTCACTTATTCCCATGCCTAGGTATCGCTCAAGTTGAAGGAAAAGTTTTATCAAATTGCGGTAAGACATGTGATTTTGTATGAATATAATGTTGTACGGTTAAGAATTAACACGAGAATAAATTAAGTGTAGCGAAGATGAGAATGTTGTGGTGGATGTGCGGTAAGACTCGACAAGATGAAATTAGAAGTGAAAATATTAGACAGAGTGTCGGAGTAACGCTTATCACAGAAAAGATGATGGAAAATAGACTTAGGTAGTTTGAGGATTTAGAGAGTGTTAGTGCGTGATGCACTTTTAGCGAGGAGAGAAAGAGAGGGAGAATAAGAAAATAAAGATTACTATCATTGAAGAATGATTGTGATATAAAACTGAATTACAAAGTAACTATTTCTATACACCTAAGTGACTTGACTACTAGTTAACAAATATAACAACCTTAAACCCTAATTATATTTTGGGCTTGGGCCACACAAAACTTGGATTATATTATATCTCAACATATCCCTTATAATTCAAGTTATCGAACAAACACTAATTATAGTTTATCTGAACTATTCTTAATTTCTTAAATTCAAGAATCTGCCGATCTTCAATCTTTTGGTGAAAATGTCGCCTGACTGTGATTCACTTGAGCAATCTCTTATTTCAAATTCACCTCGATTTAACTTCTCCCTTAAGAAATGAAATCTAGCTTCGATGTACTTACTCCTTCCATGCAAAACTGAATTCTTCGCAAGATTTATGGCTGACTTGTTGTCGGTCTGCAGCACCAAGGATTTCTTTACTTTGACTTCCATTTCTTCAAGCACATATCTTATCCAAATTACTTTATAAGAAGCATAGGATCCTGCTATATATTCAGCCTCACACAATGATAATGCCACCACATGTTTCTTTCTCAAACACCATGAGATTGGGGCACCGAATACTTGGAAGAAAAAACTAGTTGTGCTTCTTTGATCTTCCTTATCTCCACACCAACCAACATCTGAATAGCAAGTAACTGTAGATTCTTTGCTTTCAGAGTCTCGTTGAAATATAATTCCATAGTTTATCAACCCTTTTAAGTATCTTAGGATTCTTCTTTCAGCCTTCATGTGTGACACCCTTGGTTCACTCGTGTATCTGCTCACTAATCCGCCTGAGAAACCTATATCAGGTCGATTGTTACACACATATCTAAGAGATCCGACAATTTGTTTGAACAAAGTTGCATTGACTTTGCCTTCCTCTCCATGCTTATCCAACTTCAAGTTTGGTTCGACAAGTGAAGATGTAGGAGTCTGTAAGACCCCAATTTTGACTCTAAGATCCCTTATGTTATCTCATCATATGCATTAGCATTGGGATCACAACTTGGCATCCTCCTCACCCCTCATTCATTGGGTTTGCATTGGGAGAGGTCACCAAGCACATTTGGTTGTATCATACTTTGTTTTTCTATTATTTACTAACCAAAATACGAAAAATATGTCATTATATAATTTAACTCTTTTATAGGTAGGGCACATGCCCACCTATGCTCTATCAAGCTCATATCTAGGGTTTGAGACCCTCAATGCAAGGAGCGCAATCAAGAAATGGTTCACATTGGCTCTAGACATCATATATGGATCCCCATTATCTTCACATGTTATTTTTATCAATAAATCATCAAGAGTTTGGAGTTGGTTTGCCTTGGAAACCCTAATTCATCTAGGTATCTTGTGTGACTTCTTCAACAAGTTTCTTCAATAATTGATCAGATATTTCAAGGGATACTTCACATTAGATCATCTTATGCATATATGATCCTCCATGATTCCCAAAAGTCAAGAGAATGTCAAGCTAGCAAGGTGATTGACCAGAGAAAGTCAACTAGTCAAAACTGGGGTTCCCTAGACCCTATCTCCTACAATTTTTGTCATATGAAACTTATTCCATGATAAAAGTTACTCTAAATGACATTCCAAACAACTTTCATGTTGAAGTCAAGAGCTATTTTTGCTTGGAAGGTCATTTTTTATGGTGAAAGATTATAGATCATTTTGTCTGAACCCTAGTTTGGAGGTCAACTTACCAAGGCCATAACTTTCTCAATTTTTATGAGATGAAATCCATTAAAATTTCATTATCAAATTCAATATTTCTAATTCAACTTTTATGTTTGGAGGAAGTTCAAATTAAATTGCAAATGCATGTTCCAAGAGGAAAGATTATAGGTCATTTTTGGCCAATACCATTGAACAAGTGATTTTCCTCAACTTCTAAAATGCATAACGCTTTCATTACAAATCAAAATGAGGTCAAATTTATGACTAAATTGAATAGGTTTGAAATATTTACAACTTTGATAAAGGAACTTTTCTCATTTGAAGTCCATAGAAAAAGTTATTCAAGGTGGAAGAAGTGAACATTTGACTTGGGACTTAGAAAATTTTCAAATATATTTGATTTCCCAAACTTCCACCTCAAAATTTATCATGATCAAAGCTTTAAACGAAAAAGTTTTCAACATTAAAGTTTTTCTCCTTGATCTCACCTTTCTAAAAAGTCCAAAATCATCCCATTTCGACAAAGTATGAGGTACTTGCGCACGGATGTAAGTTGAATCACCATTTGGATAATTTCAAGTTCAAATTTCCACACACACTTGCATGAGCTTCTAACATGATTTCAGCATATCGCACATTGGACTTTAGATCAAATGACATCATTTCATGGGCCTAATGCATGCCCATGCATCCATGCAAGATATATTTTGAAAATTTGCCAAATTTGGAAGTGTGCAAATATCATTCACAATGGCTATAAATAGGACCCTTGATGATCAGAAATGGGATTCCTCTTGCCCAAGCTTCGACCCCCTTCTTCCCCAAACACCATTGAAAGGATAATCTTGAAGGTTTCTTGAGAAACCAAGTTTCAATTCTCCTTTTGTTTTAGGATTGAAACTCCAAGAGTCAAAGCTTTTTAACCATTCAAATCATCTTCTGCAAGCTTCTAGAGTCAAGCCAAGCCAAATTGGAAGCAAGATCAAGCAATTCTGAATCTCCTCGAAGGTGAGATTTCAGAAACTTTCCTTCTTCAATTCTCCCTCATTTCTCATCCATTTTAACTGATTTTTGGTTTGCTAAAGTCCTACCAATGTAGGCAACAAGATTGAGTTGCTTTGAGGTCAAATCGAAGCAACTCAGTTCATGATCCTCAAAATTCAAATCCATGTATCTTTTCATATACTTGGAATTGGACAGAATAAGACCCAATTTTGACCCTAAGATCCCTCATGCATTTCCATCATAAGCATTAGCATTGGGATCATACCTTGGCATCCTCCTTACCCCTATTTTCACTGGGTTTGTTTTGGGAGAGATCACCAAACACTTTGTGATTATATCACACTTGTATTTTATCATTTTACTAACCAAAATACCAAAAATATGTCTTTGTATTTGCCTAACTCTTATTGTAGGTAGGACATGACCTCCTTGATTCATTGATCACATCTAGAGTTTGAGACCCTCATGAACAAAGAGCACAATCAAGAATTGATTCAAGAATGGTTATGAACATCATATATGAGTCCCATTGTTCTCTACATGTTATATTGATCAAGTTTGCTTCAAGAGTTTGAGGGTGATTTGCCTTGGAAACCCTAGTTTGACTAGGTATCTTGAGTAACTTCTCCAACAAGCTATCTCACCAATTGATCAAATTTCTCAAGGAACACTTCAAATTTCATCATCTTATGCATATATGATCTACCATGAGCCACTAAAGTCAAGAGAATTGGAAATTAGCAAGTTGGTTGATGGTGGTTGGCCAGATGAATTCATCTGATCAAAATTGGGTCTCCCTAGACCCTATCTCCTACAATTTTCATCATAATAAAATGATCCTAAGAGAAAAGTTACTCTAAATGACATTACAAACAACTTTCATGTTGAGACCTAGAGCTAGTTTTTCTTGGAAAATCATTTTCTATGTTGAAACATTATAGGTCATTTTGTCTAAACCCTAATTTGAAAGTCAACTTTCCAAGGCCATAACTTTCTCAATTTTTATGAGATGAAAGATTTCTAAGTTTAACAATTAAATTCAATGTGCCTAGTTCAACTTTTATGTTTGGAGTAGGAGCTAGTTCAACTTCTTTGAACATGTTATATGAGGCTACATTATAGGTCACTTTGACCTATACCATTGATCAAGTGATTTTTCCAAACTTCAAAAATGTATAACTCTATAATTTCAAATCCAAATGACATGAAATTTGTGACCATTTTGAAGG
The DNA here is from genome assembly GCF_024323335.1 of Lathyrus oleraceus. Classification (NCBI taxonomy): domain Eukaryota; kingdom Viridiplantae; phylum Streptophyta; class Magnoliopsida; order Fabales; family Fabaceae; genus Lathyrus; species Lathyrus oleraceus. Next base: position 323,200,701 of record NC_066582.1, on the reverse strand, counting down.
TCTTTGATAGAGCTAAAACTTTGATGAAGACATGTTTCTCATTTGAAGCTCCTATAAAAAGTTAAGCTAGGTGGAATATTGAGACATATGGCTTGACACTTAGAAAAATTTTGATATGTCAAATTTTTCCAAACTTCCACCTCAAGTATCTCCAAGTTCCAAGCTCCAAATTAGAAAGTTTTCAATATCAAACTTGTTCCTCTTGATCTCACCTTTCCAAAGAGCTAAAATTCATGCATTTTGGATGAGAAATGCATAGGCTGCACATGGCTTAAACAGGCTGATATCATTTGGCATGGATCAAACTTCAAATGACAATGCTCAATTGCCTTGCAATCGAATCCATCTCCAAAGCATCTAAACTTCACTTTGGACTTTCAAACAATCATTTCATAGGCCTATGCACACTCATGCACCATGCTTTCATCATTTGCCAATTTTGGAAAGTGAAAGTGAGTGTGCAAATATCATCCAATTTCTCTATAAATTGAAGCCCTTATGCTCAGAATTAACACACAAATATTGCGCCAACTTTGAATCTCCATTGAAAACCCTTCACATTAAGAGGATAACCCTGATAAATTCATTTGAATTTGAGCTTGAATCTTCAATGTTTTGGAATTCAATTCTCCAGGAATCCATTGAGTATAAGCCTTTCCATTCCTCTTTTGCAAGCAATTGAAGTGAAACAAAGCACGATTCAGATCAAGATCTAACAAGCTCAGACCTCCATTGAAGGTAATTTGCAGAAAATTTGATCTATTTGATTCTCCTTGATTCTTGCTCAATTCCATTGATTCTTGTGTTGTCTGAAGTCCTACCAATGTAGGCAAGGTGTTTGAGTTACTTTGAGGTTAAATCGAAGCAACTCAGATCATGAACCTCATTTTTCAATTCCACATATCTCTCAATATAGTTGGAATTGGAAGAAATGGAGGTGATATTTGTGCTCAGTGATGTTTTCTCTTTAAAATCATATCCCTGTTTGGAGTTTTGGTGATGGTTCGTGTTAACCAGTCCGGTGAAGCTCGCCGGAGAAGACAACTGGAGCTCTGGCTCCGGTGATGATGTGTCTTTGGTCTAAACCGTGTGATCCAACCTCCACGTTTTAATCTTAGTCGTGCATTGTGATTACTCATGTTACAGCGTTGTTGACTAAGGCATTGGTGGAACGCGCATTGTGGATCATCAGATCTGCCACCTCAATTAATGAGGGAGATCTGATGGTTCACGTATTTTAGCATCTTCTGAATTTCCATTTAATTCCATTTTCTTCAATATTTCATAATAAATTTAATATTGATCCAAAAAATATGGGACTTTCACCAAAAAAATTCAAATATTTTTCTCTTTCATATTCTGAATTAAAATTATTTTTTGGATCATTATTAATATTTTTCATGAATTAATTGATTTTTCATTTGTTTTTAATTATTTACAAATATTTTTAGGTATCCAAAAATTATGAAATTCTTTCTCCAAGGTCCTTTGACCTTGTTTGACCTATGATAAATCTCATGGTCATTTATTTGGTGTTTTGATGAGATTTTAGAATTTGGACAAAACATATTTAAATTTAATGCATTATTTTACTATTTTTAATTGAATAAATGGCATTTTAATTGTGTTGACCATTTGTATTGACTTAATTGAGTTTCTTATTTGTTGTTGGGCCTTGGTCAAGGTTGATTTGACTTTGTCAAGTTAATATTATTGGAATTTAGGGGATTGATGGAATGTACATTCCATCTCCCAAAATGAATGAATAATATTAATTTGGTAAAAGTCCTCCTTTGACCAATTTGTGATCTCATTCATCCCTTTCCCTCTTCGTCTAATTCCCCTTTCTTCATCCATTCATTTCAATTGGCCAATGACATCTCAAAATCCTAATGCTAGTTGATTGAAAGATTAACATGAGTTTGGATGAGATTAGGCTACACCTTTTCATATTTTTTGTGTGTGGTATGTTTAATGAGCATAGTTCTTAATACTATGACTCCAACATGCATTAACACCAAAAGTCTATTGTCCGACCTCAAATAGTTGTGACTTCTACATAAGTCCAATTACGATTGCTTAACATAGCGCTAAATTTGTGACACAAAAGGCATGAGCATTCTAGTTAGTGAGATTGTAAGTCGCCCCCCTTCCATGGTATTGTGTGGAAACTTTGCCTTCTTTCCTTCCTTTGGAAGATGTTTTGGTTCAAGGATCCATGCTTGTGGCAAGTGGGTTGAGTGTTCTTCAAAGAATGTCTTGAAATCAAAAAGCAAAACAAAACTAATCACTAACTCACTAACCATTAACTTTTAATTTCAAGCTTTTACTTTTAATGCAATTTACTTTTAGCACTTTATTATCATTTGCCATTATACATATCATTCTAATTGTTTATGTTAATGTAATTTTCCCTTTGTCCATTTGGATCATATTGTGTGATATTATCTTGTTTGTATATACTTTGCTTGTTTGTGTGGTATTTGACCATTAATGCACATAATAGTAACAAAAACCCTAAAAGACTTTTTGAGTGGACTGTTGTTTTGATCTCCCCAATTTGGACTTAAAATTTAGGCAACATTCCTTTGCTAAATGGACTTGGCCAAAGCCAATTTGTTGAAGAACCAAGTACTTGCAATTTGAATTCATCTGATACATCATTCAATATCTCTCCAGTTCATCTGCAACATTGAGCATTGTTAAGCTGTTATGTTGAACCTGTGACTTGTGGAATTCATCTGCTACATAGGCTATTTTGAAGAAGATCATGAAGTGGATAAGCTTGGATGAAGCCATCTTTATTTGATGCCTTTGCTCTTCAAGATTGATATAATTGTGCATTTGTGTGTTGCTTGATTCGAAAAGTCCAAGGGAATTCTGGGTTTCTATTGACATACTTGTCTATTGGATTACTCCCGTTTGGTCAGATCTTTTCAACTTTAAACTTTTAAACTTTTGTGCATAGGGTAGTCTTTTCATCTTCTCCCCATTTCTTTAATTTCAAAATCTCTCCCTCCATTTTCAAAAACTTCTCTGTGTAAACTCTTTTGTTCTAAACTTTGACCATTTTGCAAAAAAGATAGAAACTTTGGCCTCATGCCATTGTATTTTCAAACTTCCCTTTTTTAAATCAAACTTGTAAATGAACTTAACAATACTTGACTTAATATTTCAAAAAAAGCCAAAAAGAATTAACTCATTCAAATCATTTTAGGCCTTTGTGCCTTTCAAACTTAAATTTTGTTAAAATCAACACACTCATTTTGAAATTTATAGCACGAACTACTAGGTTTTAATCCCTCATTTTATATGTTGGTACGTACGCACAAGACAAGATTTTGTCAAACACAAAAATATAAATAATGAATTCTTTTCTCATCCCTCCATTCTATTTGTTTCTAAACAGCACTTTGTACAAAATACATATGTACATAAAAAGGGCTCCCTAGGAGTACCTAGGACACTTTGGGTGCTAACACCTTCCCTCTGTGTAACCAACCCCCTTATCTGTGATCTCTGACTTTTATTAGTTTTTATTTGAAAACTTCTTACTATTTGGGTTTTGTTCGTACTTTTTCCCCTTTCCCTTGGAAATAATAAAAGCGCGGTGGCGAATCTTGTTAATTGATCTTTAGCTTGTCAATAGCTTGATGATCATGAATTTCCCGCTACACTCCTGAGCATTTTTTCTTTAAATCCATGTCTTGCCTTTTCATTTTAGTGATGGTTAAAGGTGGACCAGTCCGGTGAGGTCCACCGGAGAAGAAGACCGGAGCTCTGGCTCCGGCGATGTGTTAGCATGCATCCCAACCATATGATCCATTTGATTTGTTTTAATCTTGGGCGTTACTTTTGATTATCACGTGTGTGGGACAGTTGACTGCAGAGCATGTGGAACGCGTGTTTCCATCCATCTGATCTGCCACCTCAATTAATGAGGGAGATCAGATGGCTCACGTTTTTTTGAATTTTTGAATTTTCCATTTTATTCCTTATTTTTCATTAATTCATATTAATGTCATTATTGATCCAAAAAATATGGGACTTTCACCAAAAAACTGAAATATTTTTCTCTTTCATTTTTTGAATTAAAATTATTTTTTGGATCAATATTAATATTTTTCATGATTTAATTGTTTTTGTGAATATTTTTAATTGTTTAAAAATACTTTTGACTATTCATAAATAATGATTTTTTTCTCCAAGGTCCTTTGACCTTGTTTGACGTATGATAAATCTTTTGGCCATTTATTTGGTGTTTTGAAGAGGTTTTAGGTTTTTGATCAAACATAATTTGATTTAAATGCATTTTAATTTGATTTTTAATTGTTTAATTGTGAATAAATTGTGTTGAGCCATTTTTATAGACTTGTGAAGTTTGACTATGTGTTTGGGTCTTGGTCAAGGTTGATTTGACTTTTGTTGGATTAAAATAATTGGATTTAGGGGATTGATGAAATGTACATTTCATCTCCCAAAATGAATGAATGATTTTAATTTGATAAAATTCCTCCCAAGACCAACTTGTGTTTGTCTCATTTCCCCTCCCTCTTCATCTTCAATCCCTTTCTATCCATTCCTTCCATTGGCCAATGACATCTCAATATCCTAAGGCTAATTGGTTCATCAATAACTTAGTGTTAGATGTACCAATACAAGTATGGATGAGATTAGGTACATCCTTTGAATGATTTTCTTTTTGTGTGTGGTATGTTTTAGGAGTGTGGTTCATTATACCATATCTCTAACATCCATTAGCACCAAAATTTCTATTGCCTGACCTCAGATAGTTGTGACTTCTACATAAGTCCAATTACGATTGCTTAACATAGCGCTAAATTTTGACCCAAAAGGCATATCATTCTAGTAAGTGAGATTGTAAGTCTCCCACCTTTCATGATATTGTATGGAAATTTGGCCTTTTTTCCTTACTTTGGAAGATGGCTTGGTTCAAGGATCCATGCTTGTGAATAGAGAGTTGAGTGTTTTCCAAAGAATGACTTAAACAATTGAAAAGCAAAACTCCACTAACATCTAATCAACTAACATCTGACTAACTTTTATTATCTTGCTCTTAGTTCCAAGTCATTTACTTTATGCAATTTAAATTCAAGTCATTTACCATTCCATTTGCCATTTTACATGTCATTTAACTTGTTTATGTTTATGCTATTTTCATTTTGCTCACTTGAGCCATATATTGTGATTGTATATCTTGTTTGTGTTTGTGGTCTTAGGACCTTAAAATACTTAATAAACAACAAAAACCTTAAAAAATGTTTGTGTGGACTGTTGGATTTGGTCTGAGTTTTGGACTTAGAATTAGGCAACATTTCCCTATGCAAAAGGACTTGGCCAATGCCAACATTTCTGAAACCAAGTCCTTGTGATTTGAATTTTCATCTGATACAAGTATTGGGATCAACTTAAGATCATATGCTACATGGTCTTGATGCAAATGTTACTTTAAACCTGTGTCTAATGCCTTATTCTAAGCCATTCAAGGAGTATGTCATCTAATACGTGGGAAAGATTATGAAGAAGACTATAAAGTTGCTAGCTTGGATGTGGCTATCTTTATTTCAGGCCTTATTCTTTATCTTGCTTGCTTATTGATATTGCTTGATTTAAAGTCCAAAGAAAACATGGGTTTCTATATGACATTCTTGTCTATTGGTTTGCATCCCATTGGTCAGATCTTTTCAACTCTTAACTTTTAAATTTTTTGCTTAGGATTAGTCTCTTCATCTCCTCCCATTTCTTAAATTTCAAATCTCTCCCCCTTTTCAAAACCTTCTTTGCTTGTGATTTCTAAACTTAGACTTTATTGCAAATTAGAAACTTTGGCCTTATGCCATTGCATTTTAAAACTCTTTTCTTAAATCAAACTTGTAAATGAATCTAACCATATTGACTTAAAATTTCAAAAGACAAAAAGAATTAACACTCATTAAAACTCTTTTTAGGCCCTTTGTGCCCCTTTTAAACTTAAAATTTTGTTAAAAGCAATTCACTCACTTTGAAATTGATACCACGAACTACGAGGTTTTGATCCCTCATTATTATGTTGGTACGTAGGCACAAGTCCGAAGGTCTTGTCAAACACAAAAATATAATTAATTCATTCTTTTGTCATCCCCACACTCTATTTATTGCAAACATATCTTATACCAAAAACACATACACACATAAAAAAGGACTCCCTAGGAGTACCTATGACACTTTGGGTGCTAACATCTTCCCTATATGTAACCAACCCCCTTACCTGTAATTTCTGGCATTTTATTAGTTTTGATTTGAAAACTTCTTATCTTTGGGTTATGTTCGTACTTTTCCCTTTTCCTTTGGAAACAATAAAAGCGCGATGGTGACTCTGGTTTTATTGATGTTAAGTTCATCCATATCTTGATGATCATGAATTTACCGCTACAAAAATTAAGTGGCGACTTTGCTGGGGAGTAGTCTCCAGTGGGTTTAGCCTACTTTTTTGTGTGTATATAACTGTATATTTGATGTATGTATATTTGTTTGTATGACATAATTTGCATATTGTGCTTGGTGATCTCTGAGTGGTGAGATAAGTTCTAACCCTAACTTGAGTGAAATTAAGATAGGAGGATGGTATAGTCATGTTCGACTTGTGTGGAGTAGTCCTTAACAAGTTGGCTTGAGACCCATCTACTCAGTGGAGACCCTTTTGGATTTAGAAATGTCACACAAGTATTTATGGTTAGGCATTACTACCTCTGATTTGGGGTCCGAGAAGTTGGGGACCGTAGAACATTTAACCCCTCTTGGCCTATTTAGGATGTAGTGCGAAGACTGTTCAAGCGTGGACTTGATAACAGTTGTTACACAATACTACACTCAGACGAGTTTCTCTTGAGAATATTATGGGTTGATGAGTCAGTCGTCCTAACCTGTAATATTCGATAGATGGAATTAAGACTCTGAGAACTTTCAAGAACATGATATACAGGTTTTTATCCTTAGTTCACTCCTTTGGGATGGTTCTTACTCAGACTCCATGCTCGTGACTCACAACGAACCCTTGATTCTTGGTTGATCCAATCAAGTATTGTCAATATCAATGGAACTTAGGTGTTGATAAGGTGTAAACCATAATCCACCAAAATGGATGATTGATCTTGACAATTACTTGATTCACCCCTTGACCTTTGTTTGTTTGCCTTTTGTGTGATCCTTTATTTGTGATTGTTGCATTCATGTATTCATGCGCATCATAACATTTATCACACGGAAATTTCAAGGAAACTGAGGTATTATTTGCAAATATTTTCAGACCATGGATTATGGACGAAGGAATACTAAGAAGTACAGTTTCAGATGTCCAAACTTGAAAGAGTTGAGGAAGTTGTCATCTTTTGTATTAGATCCATTGAACTTCAAACAATGTCATGGGAAGCTTCTATCTGTTTTGTCTGCTGATGTAGTTGAAGGACTCTTGAGTGTATTGGTGCAGTTCTATGACCCTCTCTACCGTTGCTTCACTTTTCCAGATTATCATCTTGTGCCTACGTTAGAGGAGTATGCCCATCTTTTAGGAATACCTGTTTCTAACAAAGTGCCTTTTAGTGGATTGGAAGAGATTCCTAGATCTCATCTTATTGCCGAAACTCTTCACTTGTAGAAGTTTGAGATAGAGACTCATTGGGTGAAGAAAGGAGGATTGTTTGGGTTGCCTTCTGATTTCCTCATCAAGGAAGCTACTGCCTTTGCTCAAGCCGGTAGTGTGGATGCTTTTGAAGCTATCTTTGTGTTGCTCATCTATGGTCTAGCTTTGTTCCCTAACATTAACGGTTTTACTGATGTTAATGCCATTAGAATTTTCTTGATTGGGAATCCTGTGCCTACTCTGTTAGGTGATTTGTACCTCCCTTTGCATCTAAGGAATTATAAGGGTGGTGGAACAATTGTCTGTTGCATTCCTCTTTTGTACAAGTGGTTTATTTCGTACTTGCCTTAGACACCTGCTTTTGTGGAGAACAAACAATGTCTACGGTGGTCTAAGAGACTTATGTATTTCACTAATGATGATATAGTTTGGTATGATCCTTCTTTGAGCAGTTTGGAGATTATTGATAGTTGTGGTGAATTCTCTAATGTGCCTCTCATTGGTACACAAGGAGGAATTATCTACAACCCTGCTTTGGCTCGTCGTCAACTTGGGTTCCCCTTGAGAGACAAACCTAATAACACTTTGTTAGAAGGTCTTTTCTATCAAGAGGGTAAAGATCCCCAACATTTGAAGCAGAACATTGTGCATGCTTGGCATAATGTGCATAGGGAAGGAAGATCCGAGCTTGGTCCGTGCAATTGTGTAGCTTTGGAAGCTTACACTCTTTGGGGAAGAAAAGAGCTTTGGAGTTGAAGATGCCTTATCCTTGTGAAAGACCTATGTCTATGGTTGTGGTTGAGCCATTTACTCTCCCTAACCAAGATGTAGAGGAATTGGAAGATGCACTCGCCAGGATGAAACAAGAGAAGGATATGTGGGAAGAGCGTTTCCATGTGTTGAGCAAAAAGCATGAGGAGTTGCAGCTTGAGTCTAAGGACAAAGATGCACTTATTGAACTACTTGAAGACCGAGTGACAAAGACACAGAGAGAGCCAGAGGTATCATTTTCCTCTAGTATGCCTCAACCTTCTGTTGCTTGGAAGAAGATTGTTGACCAGCTTGTCCTCGAGAAGACTCAGATGAAGACTTCTTTTGAGACCGAGATCCGACGCATTCGAAGGAAGTGCGCGCCTTCATCCAGATCTTCTGAAATTGTTGTTAGGGATCCTTAGGATGACTAGTCTCCTTTTCCCTTGTATTTTTATTTGGTTTCTGAAATTATACTCAGTATAATCCTTCCAATTATATAAATAAAAGAGATTTTTATGGTCATATCAAATTGTTGCAATTATTGTTGAATATATATATATATATATATATATATATATATATATATATATATATATATATATATATATATATATATATATATATATTTGCAAATAATATAGTAAGTTCCTTGAAAATAAAAATAATCAAGCATTGTATTTCATGCATCATTTTCATAAGCAAGTTTCTCTTTCGCCAGATGTCTCATTGGTGTTTCTTATGTGCTTAAGCCAAGATAACTCATCTATACAATACTTGCGCCAATCACTCTAGAATCATGGAACATCTTAAGCAAGAGAATAAAGACTTGAAAGAGGAGATTGAAATTCTAGTTAACAGACTATCGATGTCACACAGGATGTTATGACATCCGATTCTGCGCAGACAGAAATGTAAACAGCAGATAAATGTAAGTGCAGTAAATAACACAAGGAATTGTTTACGCAGTTCGGTGTCACACACACCTACGTCTAGGGGCTACCAAGCCAGGGAGGAAATCCACTATTAGCAGTATTAATTCAGGCCTTAAACCACCTGTTTAATCCTATCACTTAATACCTACCCAATGCAATTTCAATCTTAAACTAAGACCAGAGTTCCTACTCACTCCCCCTCAATCACCTCAGTGATTACAACCTTTAATTAAGTTTAAAGATAATGGTGAAGTCACACTTCAAACAACTCTTGATTGTGTTTAACAACTTTAATCAAGATACACAACACTCACGCTTAAAAGCTTAGAGTGACACAACACTTACAACTAAATGAACACCCTAGTCCAATGCAATCATCTAGGTGATAATTGCTTGGCTCACAAGTTACACCTAATACAAGACACAAACAAAAATACAGCAGTGAAGTATGATGGTACAATGAAAGCTTCACGCCTAAAAACCCCTGAGTTCTGAAAGAAGGATTGCCATCCTTTTATATTGCAGCACTTGGGCCTTGTACTTGTATTTCCTAAAATTAAGGTTAAGCAAGTTAACCTAATTTCCACATATTAGGGTGCTAACAAATAGGCTATTTGTTAGGTTCATTAATTGTAGCTCAGTTGTTAGTTTCCTGGATTTTAGCTCAGCTGTTGGATTCCTGAAAATAGCCTAAGAAAAATACCGAAACAGAAAAACTAACCATCCTACACTTTAGCATATGCTGTCAGGAACGAATGTCACAACATTCCGTTTGACGTCCAGAACATAGGCCATATGCTAGGTCTGTTATTTTCCTGAAAACAGACTGTACTAAATGTTGTACTGTAAAAGACCAACCGATCTATACTTCAGTATCAGCTGACAGATATAAATGTCATAACATCAAGTTTGACATTTACACAATGGGCCTTATGCTAGGTCTGTTATTCCCTTGATAAACAGACTGAAATACATACTGAACTGTAGCAGAAAAACAAACCTGCCTATTATTCAGTATATGCTGTCAATGATGAATGTCATAACATTCTGTTTGACATTCAGACAGTAGGCTATGTGCCAGGTCTGCTACTCTCCTGAAACACAGACTGAACTCAATACTGAGCTATAACAGAAAAACCAACTATTCTATAGTTCAGTATTTGCTGTCATGGATGAATGTCATAACATCTAGTTTGACATTCAGTAAATCCTGTATTAGCTAAACCTGCAGCATACTTCTCAAGTATGTCATGACATCAGTCAAGACATCAGAGTACAGTTAGTGTTTTAACACAGAATGCAGCCAATCAAACATCTACAAGGCATGTCATGACATCAGTCAAGACATCAGAGTATAGTTAGTGTTTTAACACAAAATGCAGCCAATCAAACATCTACAAACTCCCTCTTTGGCAAATTTTTGGCTAAAATAACTTGGCATCACAACAGAGTTCACAACAGCGGAAAACACACATCCTAGCAGAGAAACTAACATAGCTAATACACTCAGACCAGCAGCACACTCAGCATACACAAAAGTTAAATAAAAACTTCAAACAACAGCACACATACACTCATCATACATAGAAGTTAAATAAAACTTCAAACAGCAGCATACATAGCACACATAGAAGGTGAACATCAAGCTGCAACACAACCTCTGGATTAGAGGATCTTCAATATCTGTTCACGCACATAATCTGTTGTCCTGGGGTACAGGTGTTACTCCCCCTTTTTGTCAAAAATGTTGCCAAAGCAACACTTAAAAATTACAGACCAAAACAAAATAAAATTAAACAGAATTGGCAGAAACAAAGGAAATGATTTAATCATCTGACTCAGAGTCAGCCTCATCATCAGTGCCATCATCAGGACTGGCATCCTCTTCACCCTCTGCACTTTGCCTTGCAGCTCCTTCTGCAGCATCAACAGCTTCACTAAGCACACCACCTTCAGTCATCTCCAATTTGATAATCAAATTTTCCAAAGTGAGCTTCCTTGCCTCTAGCTCCTTGCACGTTTCTCTAAGTATTGCAATGACAACAACTTTACCTGGTTGATTGCAAACACTTGATGTCTCTCCTGTTGTCATGGCAATGTCAGGGACATGCTTACCTAGGAATAGTTTATGATTGAAGGCCAAAGGACTCTCTCTTCTTTTCACAAAATCATTCTCTATCAATATGTTTGGAAATTGATTCAACACAATACCACATATGAGGGAAGGAAAGGCAATGGGCCCCTTTACACTGAAGCTTCCTGCATGTTTCATGGTTTGATAAAAAATGTAGGTTCCATAGTCAAACTTGGCTTGGGTTCCAACATCATATATGAACTGTCCAAGCATCACAGCCACTATAGATTTGTGATTGGTGGGCACCCAATTGGCAGCTCCGATTTTGTGCAGCATAGCATACTTGACACTGAGCTTGCTGGCCACCAACTTACCTTTCAGAGGCCACTTCCTGACTTGATTAGCTGTGATGACTTGACAGATTTTGTTATCAGTCACCTCAAGCTCAGGTTGAGCTACATCAGGTCTTCCCAAATACATGTTGATTAATGAGGGAGAGAAGTTCACACACTTGCCTCGCACATATACCTTTCTGAATTCCCTAGACTTTCCATCTGCACATTCCTCAGACACATTGCCAATAAACTCCTTTACTAAAATCTCATAGCATTTTGAGAGCTGAGTCACAATTTTCATTCACCCTGCCTCTTGAATCAGGTCTACAATATCCTTACATTCCAGGACATTCTGAGCCAGTTCCCTTTCCAAAGCCAACCTCTTGTGATAAACATACTTCCATCTGTTCACACTAGAAGCAAAATGGAATGATATGTTGTCAATTGGTACCTCAGGGACACTAGCAGCCAGCTTGCTAGTGGTTGGCTTCTTCTTTGACAGAGATGTTGTGACATCACATGGGACATCTGAGTCAGATTCCACAACAACAGACTTGGTCTTCATTTTCTTGGGCACCTCTTTGCTCCAAGATTTTGTTGGACCATGCCCTTTCCTCTTGAGGGAACTCTCTGTTGCCTTTGGATTGGGAGAAGTTGCCACATCAATCTTCCTTTTTGGGGACCTCTGCACCACTGTCTTCTTTTCTCTCCTAGTCCTAACCCTTTTGGCTATGCTAGGGACAACTGAGGTCAACAACTCATTATCAGAAAACTCCTCTAGGTCTACGGCTTCAGCTGCACAATTAGGGTTGTCACTGACATCATGAGTGACATTGACTTCCTCACCACCCACATTGTCTAAGGGTTTGTCAATATTTAACCCCTCATGAGCATCAGTTTGCTCAGCATCGTCAGATACATTCTTTCCTAAGACGACTGTATTTTCTTGACATGCAACATTATCAGGTATAATAGTGTTTAAGGGAACGGAGACCCCAAGGACCTTATGATTACCAGATAGTATCCCAGTCACCATAGTTGCAATGGCATTGTGCACATACCTGGAGCCTTCCCTGGTTTGTTCATCAAGTGTGATTGCTGAGGAGAAGCCGGAGACCGTTTCTTTAGGTCTTCTTGCATGAGAAGTATTTGTAGTGTCAGCCACAGGTTCTTCCCTGTTAGGGTTGCAAGATTCAGAGCTGGAGGAATCAGACATGGTCGTGTAGGAAGATGAGTCGGATTGGTGCGACATGATGAATATCTCATAGGAGAAATGAAAAGTTTCTTTGAGAGAAAGCTTGCAAGACTGAAAGTTAAAACGATAGAAGAGGAAACGCTTGTTGCACGAGCAATGTCTATTATTTGTTGACCATTCAGAGTGCACTATCAAGTGTTTAATAAGTTGACTTATTAAATAGTAAATAACTAACATCATTAGTTGCTATAATTTCTCAGAAGGACACATTCCCACTTTGCCTCTTAATTTGTCAATCTGAGTAACATCCAATGTCATGACATTCTGAGTGACATTGTACTCAGTCTGCATCTGGTTCATCCATACCAGTGGGGAACACCTGATACCAGATGCTAGGTACTTAGCTTCTGCAGTGGATAATGATACACACTTTTGTTTCTCCCTTGCAACTACACCAGTTTGATGAGGACTAATAGGTGAGGACAACTCGTGACTTTCAATCTGCATAGGTACCATTAAGTGCATGGGCACCGGTTCCAGAAGTTTGGAAGATTTTGGATGTCCCATCTTGGGATATGACATCTTGGTTAGCTTGCCCACCTGAAATTTTCCCTAGCCTTTTCTTTCATCCATGAGCAGATTTGGGTTCCTCTAACTGCTTCCTTGGATATGATCTTCTTCATTCCTCTTAAATGAAGTTGTCCAAGTCTTTCATGCCAAAGCTTCACTTCCTTCTCTTCCTTGGCTAGGGGGAACTTTGGAGAGTTGTTTGAGACTTTAGATTCCCACAGATAACAGTTATCTTTGGATCTGGCTCCTCTCATAACTTCCTGATTGCATCCATTCATCACAACATATAATTCTTTAGTGAACTGAACATAGAAACCTTGATCACATAGCTGACTTATGCTAATAAGATTAGCAGTTAGTCCTTTTACTAACAGCACATTACTCAGTTTTGGAGCTCCAAGACAGTCCAGCTTACCAACACCTGTGATTTCTCCTTTAGCTCCATCACCAAATGTCACATACCTGGTAGTATGAGGTTGTATATCCACCAATAAGTTACTCATACCAATCATATGTCTTGAGCAGCCACTATCAAAATACCAGTCTTGTCTGGTAGAAGCCCTTAGAGATGTGTGAGCTAGTCTAGCAACCCATTGTTGTTTCTGAATGGGGGCATTATGCTTAGATGCCTTCTGCTTAGGTCTGACTTGAGGTGTCTGGTTAGCAACCCATTGTTGTTTCTTACTGGGGGCATTATGCTTAGATGCCTTCTGCTTAGGTCTGACTTGAGGGGTATGGTTAGGATAACCATGCAACCTATAGCAGAAGGGTTTTATGTGACCAAATCTACCACAGTAGTGACATCTCCATCTCTGAAATTTCTTCTTCTGATGGTTACTCCTCCTGGTTCCCTGATGTTGTGACATTGGTTGTGACTTCTGCTTGAGATTTTGAACTTCAGCCTTTGAGCTTTTTAGTTCAGTTGAGGATTTCTTAACAAAGCCTAACCCAGACATGGTTCCTGACTTCTGTCCCACCTTTAGAATCTCTTCCAAGGTGTTAGTTCCTTTATTCAGCATTCTGATGGATTTTGTCATTTGTTCTAGCTTAGATGTCAGCAATGATATCTCACCATTTAGACCATCTATGACTCTCAGATGCTTCTGTTTCTCAGCTTCCAGCTCCTTGATGAGTTTCTTCTGCTTTTCTCCTTGGATGCATACTTCTGCACTTTTGACACATAGCTCTTTATATGAAGCAGCAAGTTCATCAAAGGTAAGTTCATATCCACTTGAGTCATCATCAGAGGAACAAACACTAGTTAGTGCAGTGACATGTTTAGCAGATTCTCCTTCAGATTCACTCTCAGAATCTCCTTCAGACCAGGTGACAGATAGCCCTTTCTTTTGCATCTTGAGGAAGGTAGGGCATTCATCTCTAATGTGACCAAAACCTTCACATCCATGGCACTGGATTCCCTTGCCTTGGGTGACCTTTTCTTCATATTTTGATCTTCTACTGATGTCAGATGAAGAGTTCTTGACATTAGGTATGCCCTTTTGATCAACCTTCTTTATGAACTTGTTGAACTGTCTTCCAAGCATGGCTATAGCTTCTGAAATGCTTTCATTACCTCCAATATTTCCTTCTTCTGAATCCTCTTCAGTATTTGATACAAAAGTTATGCTTTTGTTCTTCTTTTCAACATCCTCACATAAGCCCATTTCAAAGGTTTGGAGAGAACCAATAAGCTCATCAACCTTCATATTGCAGATATCTTGAGCCTCTTCTATAGCAGTGACCTTCATGGCAAATCTCTTTGGCAATGATCTGAGAATCTTTCTTACAAGTTTTTCTTCAGCCATTTTCTCTCCTAAGCCACCAGAAGTGTTGGAAATTTCAAGAATATTCACGTGGAAGTCATGAATAGTCTCATCCTCTTTCATCCTCAGACTTTCAAACTTGGTGGTCAGCATCTGAAGTTTCGACATCCTCACCTTGGAGGTAGCTTCATGAGTTATCTTGAGGGTATCCCAAACTTCTTTAGCCAGCTCACAGTGATGCACCAGTATGAAGATGTTCTTATTTATTCCATTGAACAGTGCATTCAAGGCCTTAGAGTTTCCAAAGGCTAATGCCTCTTGCTCCTTGTCCCACTCTTTTTCAGGAATTTGCATAATGATTCCATCTTTACCTGTCTTCGTTGGATGTTCCCATCCTTTGTTGACAGCTCTCCAGACCTTGCTATCTAGAGACCTCAAGAAGGCTATCATACGAGGTTTCCAGTCATCATAGTTAGAACCATCCAGCATGGGTGGTCTATTTGAGTATCCTACATCCTTGTCCATGGTACTAGAAAGTAACGTCCCTAGATCTCACCTAGAAATTAACAGGCAGGGTGCCTGCTCTGATGCCAATTGAAATTCTAGTTAACAGACTATCGATGTCACACAGGATGTTATGACATCCGATTCTGCGCAGACAGGAATGTAAACAGCAGATAAATGTAAGTGCAGTAAATAACACAAGGAATTGTTTACCCAGTTCGGTGTCACACACACCTACGTCTGGGGGCTACCAAGCCAGGGAGGAAATCTACTATTAGCAGTATTAATTCAGGCCTTAAACCACCTGTTTAATCCTATCACTTAATACCTACCCAATGCAATTTCAATCTTAAACTAAGACCAGAGTTCCTACTCACTCCCCCTCAATCACCTCAGTGATTACAACCTTTAATTAAGTTTAAAGATAATGGTGAAGTCACACTTCAAACAACTCTTGATTGTGTTTAACAACTTTAATCAAGATACACAACACTCGCGCTTAAAAGCTTAGAGTGACACAACACTTACAACTCAATGAACACCCTAGTCCAATGCAATCATCTAGGTGATAATTGCTTGGCTCACAAGTTACACCTAATACAAGACACAAACAAAAATACAGCAGTGAAGTATGATGGTACAATGAAAGCTTCACGCCTAAAAACCCCTGAGTTCTGAAAGAAGGATTGCCATCCTTTTATATTGCAGCACTTGGGCCTTGTACTTGTATTTCCTAAAATTAAGGTTAAGCAAGTTAACCTAATTTCCACATATTAGGGTGCTAACAAATAGGCTATTTGTTAGGTTCATTAATTGTAGCTCAGTTGTTAGTTTCCTGGATTTTAGCTTAGCTGTTGGATTCCTGAAAAATAGCTTGAGAAAAATACCAAAACAGAAAAACTAACCATCCTACACTTTAGCATATGCTGTCAGGAACGAATGTCACAACATTCCGTTTGACGTCCAGAACATAGGCCATATGCTAGGTCTGTTATTTTCCTAAAAACAGACTGTACTAAATGTTGTACTGTAAAAGACCAACCGATCTATACTTCAGTATCAGCTGACAGATATAAATGTCATAACATCCAGTTTGACATTTATACAATGGGCCTTATGCCAGGTCTGTTATTCCCTTGATAAACAGACTGAAATACATACTGAACTGTAGCAGAAAAACCAACCTGCCTATTATTCAGTATATGCTGTCAATGATGAATGTCATAACATTCTGTTTGACATTCAGACAGTAGGCTATGTGCCAGGTCTGCTACTCTCCTGAAACACAGACTGAACTCAATACTGAGCTATAACAGAAAAACCAACTATTCTATAGTTCAGTATTTGCTGTCATGGATGAATGTCATACCATCTAGTTTGACATTCAGTAAATCTTGTATTAGCTAAACCTGCAGCATACTTCTCAAGTATGTCATGAGATCAGTCAAGACATCAGAGTACAATTAGTGTTTTAACACAGAATGCAGCCAATCAAACATCTACAAGGCATGTCATGACATCAGTCAAGACATCAGAGTATAGTTAGTGTTTTAACACAAAATGCAGCCAATCAAACATCTACAGAGATCACCCACCTGACTGCCATGATGGATTTAGTATTAGCTGCTCAGAGCCAGTCTTCTCCAACGCCTGCAACTCCTTCTCCTCAGAGGACCATTATTTCAGAGGTGGCCACCTCTACCATTCCCGTAACTGCTGCCCATTTTTCACCCAACATGCCTGTCGGATTCCCGTGGGGAATACCACAAAACTTTGTGCCCGAAGATTTTGCGCCTACATTTGCTTCTATGTCGGCATCTAGCCCGGTCATGTCTGTGCCGCCACTTGTCGTGCATACCCTGCCTCGTGTGGAAGACACCATCTATCATTCTGAGCCGTCTGAAGGCTCGGATGTGTATGAGAAGATGGATGAGATGAATGATCAATCTCTTGAGCTGCGCAAGGAGTTGAAAACTTTGAGGGGTAAGGACCTATTTGGAAAGAGTGCTGCGGAATTATGTTTGGTTTCCAATGTAAAGATTCTAGTGAAATTCAAAGTGCCTGACTTTGAAAAATACAAGGGGAATACATGTCCACTCAGCTATTTGGTGATGTACGCAAGAAAGATGTCTACGCAAACATATAATGATCAGCTGTTGATCCATTATTTTCAAGATAGCTTGACCGGTGCCGCTCTGAGGTGGTACATGGGATTGGATAATGCGAGCATCCGCACGTTCAATGATTTGGGTGAAGCATTTGTGAAGCAATATAAATATAACATTGATATGGATCCCGACAGAGATCAGTTGCGGTCGTTGTCTCAGAAAGACAAGGAGACATTTTAGGAGTATGCGCAGAGGGGGAGAGAACTCGCTGCTCAGATTACCCCTCCTTTAGAAGAAAAGGAGATGACCAAGATTTTTCTGAAGACCCTGAGCTCACTTTACTATGAGCAGATGATTTCCAATGACCCCAGTGATTTTACCGAAATGGTAAACATGGGGATGAAGCTAGAAGAAGGTGTTTGAGTGGGACGGTTATCTAAGGAGGAAGCATCATCCAGTAAGAGGTATGGTAATAGCTTTGGTAAGAAGAAGGAAGCAGAAGCTAATGTAGTGTCCGTTGGGAGGCAAAGGAGGCCTCATGTAAAAAGAAGTCAACCACCTCGTTAACATCACCATCAAGTGTCTTCAGTTATTCCTGTATTTTCAGCAAATCAATTAGCACCATTTCAACAACAACAACAACCACAACAATGTACAAACACCTACAATAACAACAATACCAACAAACATCAGCAATCAACTTTTGAGAGGAAGAAGGTCTCTTTCAACCCTATTCCAATGACATATGCAGAATTATATCCCTCTTTGGTTCACAAGAACCTGTTACAACCAAGAAATCCTCCGCAAATCCCCGAATCATTTCCCTCGTGGTATAAACCAGAACTCTATTGTGTTTTTCATCAAGGAGCCCCTAGACACGATATTGAGAATGGCTACCCCCTCAAATATGAAGTTCAGAAGCTGGTAAGAAGTGGAATGGTGTCCTTTGAGGACCGTGCACCCAATGTGAAAGCTAACCCACTGCCTGCCCATGGAAATTCATCTGTTAATATAATGGACGGTTGTCCAGGGGGAGTTCAAGGTATTCGATGTACGCTTCATTAGAAGGTCCTTGGTGACGATGCACAAGGATATTTTCATGGTGAGCAATTGTGAGCATGACCATGATGGTTGTGCTATCTGCAGTATTAATCCTAGAGGTTGTATAATTGTGAAGAGGAACATCCAGCGGTTGATGGATGAAGGCTTGATTTAGATTGTTCAATCCCTTCACATAGATGATGATGTCAATGTAATAGTGCTACTATTCAAGACACCAGAGAGAGTGGTGATTTCATTTGATAGCAGTAGTAGTAACAGTATCAGCAAGAGATCGGTATCGCCGTTGGTCATACGATTGGAGGGTCCAGTCCCGTACTCATTCGATAAAGTTGTTCCTTATCAGTATAATGCAACTATGGTGAAAGATGGTCAAGAGGTTCCGTTACCTATGACCAGTTCTGTCGTAAGCATTGCTGATATTACTAAGGTGGCCCATAATGGTCGTGTGTTTGGGCCAGTATTCCCAAAGAATGTAGAAGTTTGTCCAGTTGGTAAGAAGGTGGAAGTATCCGCAGTAGATCCAGTTAGCGCTCCAAAGTGTCAGTCTGGTGAATCCATCAATTTGAAGCCTAACGATGATGATGAGGTACTCAGGCTAATAAAGAAGAGTGAGTTTAATATGGTGGAGCAGCTGCTTTAAACCCCCTCAAAAATCTCAGTATTATCTCTATTGATGAATTCCGAAGCGCATAGAGAAGCACTGCAAAGAGTTCTAGAGCAAGCGTATGTGGAACATGATGTCACGATGGATCAGTTTGATCATATTATGGCTAAAATCACTTCCTATAATAATCTCAGTTTCTGTGATGAATAACTCCCCAAGGAGGGTAGGAACCATAACTTGGCTTTGCACATCTCCATGAATTGCAAAGATGACACTTTATCCAATGTGCTAGTTGACACCGAATCTTCGTTGAATGTGCTGCCAAAGTCAACATTGTCAAAGTTGTCATATCAAGGAGCGCCTATGAGATATAGTGGCGTGATCATCAAGGCTTTTAACGGTTCACGCAAAACTGTGATTGGTGAAGTGAACCTTCCAGTGAAGATAGGTCTGAGTGACTTCCAGATTACTTTTCAAGTAATGGATATCCACCCGGCCTATAGTTGTCTGTTGGGAGGGCCATGATCCACGAGGCAGGAGTTGTTACCTCCACGTTGCATCAGAAGCTCAAGTTTGTTAAGAATGGGAAGTTAGTCATTGTTGGCGGGGAGAAGGCGCTGTTAGACAGCCACCTGTCATCTTTCTCTTATGTTGAAGTTGAGGATGAGGTTGGAACTCCGTTCCAAGCCTTATCTATTGTTGCTGAAAAGAGGGTTGGGGCAACCATGTCCTCATTTAAAGATGCAAGGAAGATTGTTGAAGATGGGAATGTTGATCAGTGGGGGCAGGTGGTAGAGGTCTCCGATAACAAGAATAGATTCGGTCTGGGTTTTCAGCAAGGTTCGTCAACTGCTAGATCAGAAGATGTGCGACTCAGTTTCTGTAGCTAAGGGTTCATTCATGGCAATAAACAACATTAGTTGATGTGCTAGAGGATGATGAAGAGGAAGACTGCACCAATTTTGTGACGCATGGAAAGGCTTGCAACAATTGGACTGTCGTTGATATTCCTGTTATTATGCATCGATCTAAGTAATTGCTTTTATTTGTTTTTGAAAATCCTTCTCCTATGCCTAAGGGAGAAGTGAACATTATTTAGGCATTTCAAATTGATCATTAATAAAATATAAATCTATTCATCCACATCTATGATGTTTTGTTTTTACTTTTTGCTTTATTCTAAAAATGGTAATCACAAAAAACATAAATAAATAACAACAATTGTCCATCTACATAATATTTGGTCACAATTCACTTCTCTAAAATCAAAATATCAAATCATTATGCAGGTTTGTTTCTAACCCCATTGAATACAATGATCCTTCTCCTTCTCCAAATTTTGAATTCCCTGTGTTTGAGGTTGCGGAGGAAAGTGATGAATAAGTGAGTGATGAATTGTCTCGTTTTCTTAAGCATAAAGGAAAAGCCATTCAGCCATTCGAAGAGCAGATTGAGTTAGTCAACTTGGGTTCCGAAGATGATGTGAAGGAAGTCAAGATTGGGTCTCGACTGAGGTTAAGAAGGGGATGATTGATCTTCTTCGAGAATATTCAGATGTGTTTGCTTGGTCCTATCAAGACATGCTTGGTTTGGATTCTGAGATAGTGGAGCATAGATTGTCGTTGAAGCCAGAATGCGCGCCAGTCAAGCAGAAGTTGAGAAGAACGATCATGATATGGAATTGAAGATTAAAGAAGAAGTGCAAAAGCAGATTGATGCCGGTTTCCTGGTGACCGCTGAGTATCCGCAATGGGTGGCCAATATTGTGTCCGTTTCAAAGAAGGATGGGAAAGCCCGTATGTGTGTCGATTATAGATATTTGAATAAAGTCAGTCCGAAAGATGATTTCCCTCTACCACACATTGATATGTTGGTAGACAATACAACTAAATTCAAAGTCTTTTCATTTATGGATGAATTTTTCGGATATAATCAGATCAAGATGGCACCCGGAGATATGGAGAAGACCACATTCATTACACCTTGGGGAACATTCTGTTATAGAGTGATGCCTTTCGGTTTGAAGAATGCTGGTGCAACTTACCAAAGAGCAATGACTACTCTTTTTCATGATATGATGCATAAAGAGATTGAAGTTTATGTTGATGACACGATTGCTAAATCTGTTGACAAAGAGGAACATGTTGAGCATTTGTTGAAGCTATTTCAGCGTTTGAGGAAGTATAAACTCCGCTTGAATCTCAATAAGTGTACTTTTGGTGTTCGTTCTGGTAAGTTGTTGGGCTTTATTGTCAGCGAGAAGGGTATTGAAGTTGATCCTGCCAAGGTCAAAGCAATACAAAAGATGCATGTCCCCAAGATATAGAAGCAGGTCATAGGTTTTCTCGGCCGCTTGAATTATATCTCAAGATTCATTTCACACATGACTGCCACATGTGCGCCTATATTCAAGCTTCTTCGGAAATATCAGTCTTGTGATTGGACCGAAGATTTCCAGAAAGCTTTTGACAATATCAAAGAATATCTGCTTGAGCCTCTGATTTTGTCTTCACCTGTTGAAGGAAGACCGTTGATCATGTATTTGACTGTGCTTGAAGTGAGTATGGGTTGTGTTCTTGGTCAGTAAGATGAGACTGGAAAGAAAAAATTTGCAATTTACTACCTCAGTAAGAAGTTCACCGACTGTGAGACTCGGTATTCTATGCTAGAGAAAACTTGTTGCGCATTGGCCTGGGCTGCTAAGCGTCCGCGTCAATATATGTTGAAAATCATACCACTTGGTTGATATCCAAACTGGATCCAATCAAGTATATATTTGAGAAGCCTGCTTTAACTGGGAGGATTGCCCGTTGGTAGATGTTGATGTCAGAGTATGATATTGAATACCGATCCCAGATAGAAATCAAAGGTAGTGTTTTGGTTGACCATTTGGCTCACCAACCGATTGAAGATTACTAGTTAGTGAAGTATGATTTTCCTGATGAAGAGATCTTGTACTTGAAAATGAAGGATTGTGATGAGCCATTGCTTAAAGAAGGGCCAGAACCTGGTTCTCGTTGGGGCATGGTATTTGATGGAGTTGTTAATCAGTATGGAAATGGCACTGGGGTAGTGATTATTACTCATCAAGGCAGACATTTTCCGTTTATAGCTAGATTGACTTTCAAGTGTATAAATAATATGGCAGAATATGAAGCTTGCATTATGGGGCTTGAAGAGGTTATCGATCTCAGAATTAAGTATTTAGATGTCTATGGAGATTCAGCTTTGGTTGTAAATCAAATCAAAGGTGAATGGGAAACAAATCAACCCGGTTTGATACCATATAGAGATTATGCAAGGAGGATTTCAACTTTCTTTACAAAGGTTGAGTTTCATCATATCCCTTAAGATGAAAATTGGATGGCAGATGCTCTTGCAACATTGGCTTCAATGATTATAGTGAAATATTGGAATGAAGTTCCCAATCTGACGGTGATGCGTCTTGATAGGCCAACTCATGTGTTTGTTGTTGAAGAGGTCCAAGACGAAAATCCGTGGTATTATGACATCAAGTGTTTCCTCCAAAGTCGGGTTTACCCATCCGGGGCATCTTTGAAAGATAAAAAGACTTTGAGAAGATTAGCCGGCAATTTCTACCTAAATGGTGATGTGCTTTACAAAAGAAACTTCGATATGGTTTTGCTCAGATGTGTGGATAGACACGAAGCAGACTTATTGATGGCTGAAGTCCATGAAGGTTCCTTTGGTACTCATTCCAATGGACATGCAATGGCGAAGAAGATGTTGTGAGCAGGTTACTTTTGGCTGACAATGGAATCTGATTGTTGCAAGTTTGTGAAGAAATGCCACAAGTGTCAAATTTATGCGGATAAGATTCATGTTCCTCCGACACTGTTAAATGTCATTTACTCTCCATGGCCCTTCTCCATGTGGGGAATTGACATGATCGTCATGATTGAACCCAAAGCTTCGAACGAACATCGTTTCATTTTGGTGGCTATTGACTACTTCACAAAGTGGGTTGAAGCGGCATTGTATGCAAATGTAACCAAGCAAGTTGTTGTAAGGTTTATCAAGAATCAGATCATATGCCGTTATGGTGTGCAAAGTAAGATCATTACTGATAATAGATCGAACTTGAATAATAATATGGTGGATCTTTGCAAAGACTTCAAGATTGCACATCATAATTCTTCTCCCTATAGACCTAAGATGAATGGGGTTGTTGAAGCTGCAAACAAGAACATCAAGAAGATTATTCAAAAGATGGTTGTAACATATAAGGATTGGCATGAAATGCTCCCATTTGCTTTTCACGGGTATCGTACATCCATCCGCACTTCAACAGGGGCAACTCCTTTCTCACTTGTTTATGGCACGGAGGTTGTGCTCCCAGTAGAGGTTGAGATCCCATCACTGCGTGTGCTCATGGAAGCCAAGTTGATTGAGGCTGAATGGTGTCAGACCAGGTTTGACCGACTAAATTTAATTGAAGAGAAGAGATTGACTGCCATGTGTCATGGTCAGTTATATCAGCAGAGGATGAGGAAAGCTTTTGACAAGAAGGTCAGACCTCGTGTGTTCAGAGAAGGCGACCTTGTGCTCAAGAAGATTCTATCTTTCAAGCCAGATTCTAAGGGCAAATGGACTCCTAATTATGAAGGCCCATATGTTATTAAGAGAGCCTTTTCAGGCGGTGCTTTGATTCTTACAACTATGGATGGTGAAGAGTTCACTCATCCTGTGAGTGCATGTGCAATCAAGAAATACTTCGCCTAAAAAAAGAAAAGAATAACTCGCTAAGTTGAAGACCCGAAAGGGAGGCTTAGGCAAAAATGAGCGTCTCGGTGGATTGAAAACCCTAAAGGGCGATCCAGGCAAAAGCTAGAGACATAAAACAGAAAGAATGATCCTGATAAGTTGAGTACCCCACCTTGGGGCAATTTATGCAAAAATTAGGGATTATGGCAAGTAACTGCATCCTGTTGATCTTCAGTTTCGAAGACGTTCTTGAGCATAGCGGTCGATGTCGATTCATTGTCCCCAACAACTGCCAAGAGCACAGTGGATATCAAGAGTTGGTAGAAAGATTAGTGATCATTGTATTCAATGTACCCCTTTTCCATGTAAATTACCATTTTCAACTCTGTAAAGATCTATGGAGTCTTGTCATTTACAGACTACCATTCTATTAAATAAAGTTGACCTTTTATCCAATTGTTTCTACTCTTATTTATTGCAGCCAAATAGATTTAAATTTTATTATGATCATTTTTGAAATTAAAATTTTTAAATCAAAATCATTTTTCTTAAACATATAAAAGCATGAATTTTAAGCTATCGATTTCATTTAAAAAGAATATCAACAGTGGTTCGAAAGCAGTAAGCCCTAAGTGTGGAGCATTATTGGTTCTCCCCAAGCAGTAGGCGCATTTCTCTTTCATCCCCGACAACATTATTCAGCACTCAGTGTTTGTTGATTTCTCCGGATGATTTTTGTTCGCCATTCCCCAATGTGGTAGCCAGCTGAGTTGGTTGGTCAGTCCCCTGTGGAGTGTTTATTCCCCAACTGATTTGGGTCTCTAGTGGAGTAAGAACAATTTTCCTTAGTAGTTTGCATGGTTGCGACAGAAACTTCGGTTTCCTTATCAATTCGCTATCAGATTCGCTCCTAGTCAGAGTTTCCTCCTAGTTTCTGAGCAACTATCCTCTGCATGGTTGTCTCCCATTTGATATGGTATTGACCTAAAATTCCCTGCAGACTTGATAACGGTTTTCCTTAGAAAATCTCCTCCTTCCCCAGCTATGGTTGAGCTTTTGGAATGTTGATCTCTCTTCTCTCCAGCAATTGTCTCTATCTTTTGTGGATTGACCGAGAATTGTATTGATGATTCAAATCTGTGACACCTTTGTATCCTTTGCGATCCTTTTGTCAGCATAATCATCATATATGCATAAACATATACATATACATTCATATAATTTCATCATTTTCATCATCATACTTGTTGATTAAATCTTGTGATTTCATTTCTCTGCTATGGTGGTGCTTTATCCTCATACCAATTTGGTGTCTGTCCTCCTTTCATAGTAGAATGTCAGCCCCTTAAGCAGAAAGAATTTAACTTTTCTCCTTTCCCCACTGAGTTACTTCCTCGTGGATGATTTTTGTTTCAGCTTCCCCCCAGTTGATTATCTGGATGGAACCACTCCCATTGAGTTATATCCTCATTGGGTTGAGTCTTGATTGATCGTTTCTTTCTAGATCTTGCCTAGATAGATGCTTTGGGTCCCCTGAGAGTTTATTACCCAGTAACTAGTAATATTCTTCTTAAGTTTGCAGTTTGTTACTTCTTGCCCAATACCCGACAAAAGTACCCATTTTCTCTCCCCGGCAGATTCATTTTCATGTTTCCCCAGGAAGTATATCCTTGATATGTTCATCTTAACTGATGACAGATATTTTCTTCCCCTTCTTTGATTCTATCCTTGATATGTTCATCCTAACCGGTGACAGATATTCTCTTTGATGGTATTCTACCTAGTAAAAAGGTAGTTGTAATCCCTACATTTATTCCCCAAAGAGTTAATCCTTGATATGTTCATCCTAACCGATGATAGATTTTCTTCTCTTTGCAGTCTTCTGCCCAATAACCGGTAGTTGTAAATCCTATTTCTGCAGTTTTCCCCAAGCAAGTCTATCCTTGATATGTTCACTTTAATCAGTGGCGAATATTCTCTCCCTTCAGTCTTCTGCCCAGTAACAGGTAGTTGTAAATCCTATTTCTGCAGTTTTTCCCCAGCAAGTCTATTCTTACCAAGTAATCGGTAATGAATACACCCTTCTGACGGCCCTCAGTGAGTCATCCTTGATATGTTCATCCTAACTGATGACGGGTGTCCTCTCTATCATATCTTTATTATCTCCTTACCCAGTATTAGGTAGTGGATAATAGATTTCTTCTCCTCCTATGTTGAAGGTTATTTCTTCCCAGTTGAGTTGAGTGTGTATTTCTTTAGTGAAATCGCTTTTCCTGCATGATTCGAGTACTTCAGTTTTATTCTGATCTATTTGCTTCCCCTGCAGATGTTCTTTTGATTCCCCGGCTGAGTCTTTCCATTTTTATGGAATTCCTCTAGTCCCCTAGCAATTTTAAGTTGTAGCCTGGCCTACACATAACCCCTTCTATCCCCTCAGATTCTATGTCTCCCTAGTGAGTTTTCCTTACGAAATGTATTATGCTCCTGCGGACCTTCTGTCTCTCTGATTTCTTTTCCTTTGTGGCAACATTTCCCCACAGGGAATTTTATTTTACATTCATATCACAAGCATCATGAGGTCTCTTAGGGACCAAAATTTATTTCTATATGTTGTTATTTAAGCCTGTTCTATTGAGTCGAAGCGAAGATTTTAACCTTCACCTCCTCAGCTAGAACCTTCTTTAATAGGGGCAACTGTAAGACCCCAATTTTGACCCTAAGATCCCTCATGCCATCTCATCATATGCATTAGCATTGGGATCATACCTTGGCATTCTCCTTACCCCTCTTTAATTGGGTTTGTTTTAAGAGAGATCACCAAGCACCATGTGATTGTATCATACTTGTATCTATCATTTTACTAACCAAAATACCAAAAATATGTCTTTGCATTTGCCTAACTCTTTTGTAGGTAAGGCATGATCACCATTGATCTATCAAGTTCACATCTAGGGTTTAAGACCCTCATTGCTAAGAGCACAACCAAGGAATGATCCACAAAGGTTCTAGGCATAATATATGAGTCCCCATGATCTCTACATGTTATTTTGATCAAGCATTCTTCAAGAGTTTGGAGTTGGTTTGCCTTGGAAACCCTAGTTCATTTGGGTACCTTGTGTAACTTCTTCAACAAGCTTCTTCACCAATTGATCAAATTTCTCAAGGGACACTTCAAAATTCATCATCTTATGCATATATGATCTACCATGAGCCTAAAAAGTCAAGATAATTGCAAGTTAGTAAGTTGATGGATGGTGGTTGACCAGATGAATTCATCTGATCAAAACTGGGTCTCCCTAGACCATATCTCCTATAATTTTCATGATAACAGATACTTCCTTAAAACATTAAGCACAAAGACTACTGCTGCTAACTCCAAATCACTAGTAGGATAATTCCTCTCATGAGTCTTGAGTTTTCTAGAAGCATACACTACAACATGACTCTTCTGCATAAGAAACCCACATAAACCTATCTTAGATGCATCACAATACACAACAAAAGATTCACTCACATCTGGTAATATCAAAATGAGCGTTGACGTCAACCTCTTCTTCAGCTCTTGGAAACTTTCTTCACACTGAACATCCCACACATAAGCATGCGCTTTCCGAGTCAATTGAGTCAAAGGCAAAGCCAACTTTGAAAAGCCTTCTATAAACCTTCTATAGTAACCAACCAAACTCAGAAAACTTCTGATATCAGTAACCTTCGACGGATCAACTACTATTCCACCATTAGAGATCGCATGACCAAGGAAACTTACTTCTCTTAACCAGAATTTAGACTTGGACAACTTATTCTCTTGCAAGGTCTTCAACACAACCTTCAGGTGTCCTACATGTTCTTCATCTGACTTGGAATACACTAAAATATCATCTATGAAGACCACCGCAAATTGATCCAAGTAAGGATGAAAAATCTTATTCATGTACTCCATGAATACTCCTGGCACATTAGACACATTGAACGATATCACTAAATACTCATAATGACCATAACGAGTTCTAAATGCATTCTTTAAAATATCTTCTGACTTTACTCAAATCTGATGCTAACCCGATCTTAGATCAATCTTGCTAAACACACCAGCTCCAACCAACTGATCCATAAGGTCGTCAATCCTAAGAATAAGATACTTAATATTAATAGTAACCTTATTCAACTGCCAATAATCCTTGCACAACCTCATGCTCTCATATTTCTTCTTAACCAACAACATCAACACTCCCCACGGTGACACACTAGGTCTAACAAACTTCTTCTCCAACAGATCTTCTAGTTATTTCTTCAGCTAGCTCACCTCTGAAGGAGACATTCTATGTGATGCTGTCGACAGAGGTCTAGTACCAGGTACTAAATATGTGGCGAACTTCACTTCATGTTCTGGCGACAAATTACTAATTTCCTCGGGAAAAACATCAGGGAACTCACACACAACATATAGGTCAACAACTACCACTTATCTCTCAACTCTCAAGGAAGCAAACATTAGGAGCACCTGATCTTCCTGCTTCAAGAACATCTCTACTTGATTGGCGAGTATGAGTCTCAAATATGCACTCTTTTCGGGTTCGGGAAACAACACTGTCTCGTTTCTGCCAACCATTTCTTCTTGCACAACCAGCCATAAAAACCAGTTACAATAGTAAAGTAAATAGTGGTTTAAAAAAACAAGCATCGACGACATTTCACACACATGTTGTACTCCAGGGTATAAACAAGTTCAGAATACCTAGGCCGAATAGACCAACCGCTTTGATACAACCTATGTAACACCCTAAACCCTATACATATATATATATATATATATATATATATATATATATATATATATATATATATATATATATATATATATATATATATATATATATATATATATATATATATATATATATATATATATATATATATATATATATATATATATATATATATATATATATATATATATATATATATATATATATATATATATATATATATATATATATATATATATATATATATATATATATATATATATATATATATATATATATATATATATATATATATATAGAGAGAGAGAGAGAGAGAGAGAGAGAGAGAGAGAGAGAGAGAGAGAGAGAGAGAGAGAGAGAGAGAGAGAGAGAGAGAGAGAGAGAGAGAGAGAGAGAGAGAGAGAGAGAGAGAGAGAGAGAGAGAGAGAGAGAGAACATGCAGATAATTTACTCACAAACAGGGTGTGACATTTTCTCGGCATAAATATATTTCTTAAATTATCATATTATAACAGCATAATTAAATAATAACAACTCAACTTTAATGGTCTTGAAAATAAATATCAACTTCATAAATGAAATAATTCAACAAATCTCATAACACAAAACAAAAAGGTAACCCATCATAATGTTACCCTTTAGAGCGACACGCGAAAACTAAAATAACTCAAAAGTGGTAAATAACAAAGAAGGCTATTACGTCATCCTTCAAATATAACAACAACTAAGGCTCCTCTACATGAGTATCTGTACTACAGGCGTAAAGAACAACACAGAGAATAAAAACAGGTGAGGAATACATTCATATATGTTAGAGGTGCATAAAACAACAAGGAACGTGTAAATAATAACACTCATCAATCTCACAAATCATCCATAACATTAAGCAACTAGAAATATGGTTATGTATGCAATGTAACCCATCTCCTCTACTCTGATGCATATGTTACCAAAGTTAAGGACATCAGAGGTATGTTACTGATTAATCCACTCGTCAATGGTTTCCTCTTTGAATATGGTTCCATCTCTGAACCATTAGACTCGTTATTGGTTCCCCTCTGAACTTGGTTCCATCTCTAAACCATCATACTTATCATAGGTTCCTTTCTCAATTTGAGCCTCGTCACTGGACCGATGTTCGTCACCTATCTCCAATATACATGATGCATGAATGCGACAAATAAATGAAATACTCGTTTGAAACCTCCAAATCTAATACTCGTGATCGGTTCCTCTTTGAACCTAAAACTAAGCATGAACCTCACTAATACAAGGCCATAATAATGGTTCCTCTCTGAACCAAACATCTTATCATATACTCAACACTTTTCCTCCTCGCAAGGCATTCATCATAGAACTTATTGTTATAATTAATATAAATAGTTTTCTAAAGAAAATCAACCTATTTGATTCGAATCATGTTGCTTTCCTGATTCGAATCAAATAAGTCAAAGGATTTTTTTCTAAAATTTGACCTTTAATTCGAATCATGTTAAAAATATGATTCAAATCAAAGAAGCATTTTCTGTTAAATTTTAACTTATGATTCGAATCATGTTGAAATACTGATTTAAATCAAACTTGGCTGCAACTTGTTTCTGCTAAATTTTCATCGAATTTTCACTCATAAACCTAATTTTCTTCAACCTAGACCTCTGTTCTCGATTCTAGAGGACCCCATACATATAGTAAATCATCATATAGCATTTTGCACATCAATAACGCATAAATTAATTATTTATATCTTTTCTTGACCATAAAATCATTAACATGCTCATCAATTTAAAACATACCAACATGAATATCAAAACTCATAATTGCACATACAATTTCATACGAAAGTCAATCACAATACATCATGAATTTCACCACATATCACAACAATCAAGATAGGTTCTGCACAACCATTTCAAGATTCAACAATTTGATCAATAAAAGAAAAACTGAAAGAAAAGGGAAAAAAGGATAAGGAATATACTCCATCCTTTATGCCTTAAACACACATACCTCGAATTTGCAGCAAAGGTTAAAACTCTTGACAATGGAAGCTCTATTTTCCTACCTCTTGCTCTGCTATGGCTCTCTGACTCTGATGACAAACCACCTCCCTAACTCTAATCCTCTAATCTATTTAAATAAAACCCTACTAGTTTTATTAATTCAGTAACTCCCCTTAATTATTACTAATTCCACCCTTTTCCTTATATTTAATTAAAATTCTATTTTCCTTCCTATCATACCCCAAAAGTTACACTCCTTTTTTCCTTTTTCACATATATCATTTGCATACATATAAACTGTATCATGCACGACCATTGCATTTGGTCATGAAATCACAAGCATGGCCACATTGTGTTTGTATCTTAACCCTAGGGTTTTACTTTATTTATTTATCAACTAACCCTAATTCCATTGAGAGATGGTGCTTGTTTACTTTTGTTACTCATGTAGATAACCATGCTTCAAATCAAGGCAATACAAAGGTCTTTTGGGCCATAAAAAAGGAAAGTTTGTTCATGGTGATTCAAAGGTGGTTCATGTGTTTATTTTCAAGCCACATCACTCAATTTTCAAGATATCTTCAAGTTCACTCAAGCACTAATCAATATTTCATCAAGGGTTTCTTATTGCATCATCATCATGGCTTGGAATGCAAGAAAACATCAAAATTGCAAAAGGTGTGAAAGTGTGTTTGACCTAATTTGCAAGTATGCCCTACTTTTGGTCCAAGCTCCATAATTTCTTCAATTTTCATCCAAATAACAAGCTTATTTGATCCAAATGTGCATTTTGGGATCCTATACAACTTTGACTCAAGGGTTAAACATCAATTTATCCATTTAAGACCTCATTTATGCCATTGGCCAAGTTGCCAATTTGGGTCAAACCCTTGCCATGACCCCTACTTTCGACCCTTTCCATTTTCAGCTCAAGTATCCTTTTGACCCCATTACTTTTACATTGTGTTAATCTTATGGAAAATGTTGCAACCAGTGGAAAGTCAAACAAATTTCCCATTTCCATTTAATTTGTTTTTCAGTTTTGGCAATCTACTCTTTAAGGATTTTTGCATCCCTATACACACTCTATGTGTACAAAATTTTCCACAAGCAATAAAAATGAAGACAAGCTTCTCAAAGTGTTTTGATGAAGACATGCTCTACACAAGAAAATGTGCATCACAAAAAGGAAAAGATTTGCTAAATAGAAATCCTATGTTTCTATATATAAAAGCAATTTTTCCAACTTATTTTTATTATGGTATAAATGGTCATACACCTAATGCTTGCTATGTTAGAAACTTTAAAATGGCATGTGGGTATTCCGTGTGGGTAAAGAAAGGTACTAGTTATGAAGGACCTAAAGAAATTTGGGTTCATAACAAAACATAAATTTTTTTGTAGGTATGCTTGAAAACCACATCAAATCTATGGTGTCTAGATAGTGGTTGTTTCGAGCATATGACGGGAGACACAAACAAATTTTCAAATCTAGTGCTTAAGACCAAGGGTTATGTTACTTATGGAGATAACAACAAAGGAAATATTCTTGGCATAGGTAAAGTTGGAGCACCACCTTTCACGTCCATTGGATTTGTTATTTATATTGAAGGACTAAAGCACAATCTTCTAAGCATTAGGTAACTTTGTGACAAAGGCTTCAAGATCAAGTTCACAAAAGATGAATGCTTGACTGAAGATGAAGTCATCAATGAGGTAAAACTCAAAGGTAAAAGAACCAATAATATATTTATGATTTCCATTGATAATTTGTCTTTAAAGGTAAAATGTCCCATGGTGAACAACAATGACGCATGGCTATGGCCTAAGAGAATTGCTCACATTCATATGGAACACTTGAATAAACTAGTCAAGCATGATCTTGTCATTGGATTGCGTAAGATGAAAATTTTCAAAGATAGATTATGTGATGCATGTCAAAAGGTAAAGCAAACCAAATCAACTTTCAAACCTAATAATGTGGTGTCCACTTCAAGGCCACTACAATTGTTGCATATGGACTTATTTGGTCCATCAAGAACAAGAAGCTTCGGAGGTAATGTATACACTTTAGTTATTGTTGATGATTTTTATATATATACTTGGGCATTCTTTTTAGTGCAGAAAAGTGATGCATTAAAGGCGTTCAAGAAGTGTGCAAGGAAAATCCAAAATGAGAAATCACTAAAAATTTCTTCCATAAGAAGCGACCATGGCGGAGAATTCCAAAATGCCTCTTTCGAAGAATTTTGCAAAGAACGTGGAATATTTCACAATTTATCGGAACCAAGGACTCCTCAACAATATGGAGTGGTGGAAAGAACGAATAGGTCACTCCTGGAACTTGCAAGAACAATGCTTAGCGACTTGAATCTTCCAAAATATTTTTGGGCGGATACGGTAAGCACGACATGCTATGTAAATAATATAGTTATTATAAGACCTATTTTGAAAAAGACTCCTTATGAACTTTTCAAAGAAAGGAAACCAAACATTTCTTATTTTCACATTTTTTGATGCAAATGCTTTGTCTTAAACAATGACAAAGACAACCTCGGTAAGTTTGATAAAAAGTCATATGAAGGTATTTTTCTTGGCTATTCTCTCTCTAGTAAAGTATATAGAATTTATAATAAATGAACTTTAACTATTGAAGAATCTATGCATGTTTATTCTGATGAAACTAACCCCTCCAAGGAGGATGTTGTTTTGTGTGATGATGATGATATTGTAGATGTTCCTCAAGAAGATACTTCCAAAGTCAACAATAATAATCAAACAGAACATCATGAATAACCAATTCAAAAAGAGACAAATGATAATGATCTACCTAAAGAATGGAGAACTCATAGAGATCATCCAATTGATAAAGTCATTGGTGATATTAGTCAATGCGTTGCAACAAGATTAAATCTCAAAGATGCATGCTTGAATATGGCGTTTGTTTCAACAATTGAACCTTCTAAAGTTCATGAAGCCTTAGCAGATGACCAATGGATAGTTATTGATGCAAGAAGAGTTAAACCAATTCGAAAGGAATCAAGTTTGGGAACTTATCCCTAGGCCAAGTGGTAAACACATCATATGCAGCAGATGGGTGTTTAAGAACAATCTTGATGAGAATGGTATAATTGTTCGAAACAAAGCAAGGTTGGTGGCCCAAGGATACAGTCAAGAGGAAGGAATTGATTTTGAATAAATGTTCACTCTGGTTGCAAGGTTAGAAGTTATCCGTTTATTACTTGCTTATGCTTGTTTATTAAATTTTTAGTTATTCCAAATGGATGTCCATAGTGCCTTCTTGAATGGCTACATCAATGAAGAAGTTTATGTCAAACAACCCCTGGGCTTTGAAGACTTCAAGAATCCTTCACATGTCTTCAAGTTGAAAAAATATCTTTATGGCTTAAACTAAGCACCAAGGGTGTGGTATGATCGACTTAGTAACGTTCTTTGTGAAAGAGGATTTGAAAAAGGTAAAGTTGATAAGACCTTGTTCATTAAGAAAATAAAAGGTAACACTGTATTGGTTCAAGTCTATGTTGACGATATCATATTCGGCATAATAAATAAAGAAATGTGTGAAGAATTTTCATTGATGATGCAAGGAGAATTCGAGATGTCCATGATGGGTAAGATGAACTATTGGACTCCAAATTAAGCAACTAAAGGATGGAATCTTCATCAACCAATCAAAGTACTACAAAGAGTTGTTGAAAAGATTCGACATGGATAGTTGCAAGGCAGTGTCTACTCCAATGGGATCCGGAACTTATGTTGATCAAGATGAATCAGGTGTTTTTATCACAAAGTATCAAGGTATGATTGGTTCCTTACTATATTTGATGGCAAGCCATCCTGATATAATGTTTAGTGTGTGTCTTTGTGCGCAGTTTCAAGCCAATCCAAAGGAATTGCATCTTACCGCTGTTAAAAGGATCATGAAGTATCTCAAAGGAACAACGAATGTCGGCCTATGGTATCCAAGAGGTAGTATATGTGATTTAATTGGATATTCTGACTCGGATTATGCAGGTTGCAAAACTGATAGAAAAAGTACAAGTGGAACATGTAACATCCTAGGAAATGTATTACTTTCTTGGGCATGTAAGAAACAAGCATGTGTTTCTCTTAGCACCACAGAAGTAGAATACATAGCAACAGGGAGTTGTTGTGCTCAAATTCTATGGCTAAAGCAATAACTGAGTGATTTCGGACTAAATCTTGGATGCATACCACTTCGATGTGTGAACACAAGTGCAATAAATATAACAAAGAATCCAGTGATGCATTCTCGTACTAAACACATAGGCATTCAACATCACTTCTTACGTGATCATGTGTTCAAAGGTGATGTTGAAGTCTTGTTTGTGGATACACATAATCAGCTTGCTGACATATTCATAAAACCTCTCTCGAAGGAATCATTTTACAAAATTCAGAGGGAACTTGATATTTTAGATGATTGTGACATTTGATTCTTCAAAGTTAATCAGTGCAAACACAAAGGTACACTCTCTCATTACCTCAAATTTTCATTTAAAATTTTATGTATGTGTTTTCTTACATGAGTTTTGAGAAAATTAATTTTTTGTGCCTTTATAATGTTCGTATGACATGTTTGTTTCATATAAAAATGCCCAAGGATATTTAATAACATGTGTAAGTGTTGGTTTCTTAAAGTTCATTGCATGCTGATCCTGGTGACCATTCTGTTTTTTTTATTGAGGTAATCGGTTACCCCTTATTAAGTAATCGATTACATGCTTGCTTGCGTGACTCATTGCAGCGTTTTTGCAGTGTAACAGATTACACCTCTCAGGGTAATCGATTACATCTGAATGTTATCAATATTTTTGCTTTTTATTAAATATGTGTTATTTGTCTTTTTTTTAATAAGTGATTAAAGTGATTAAAATGATTAATGTGTTTGTTTCTTGTTTTTTTTTGTTATGATGAGTTTTCTTGTTTTTAAGTTTATATTTTAATCATTATTTATGGACAATTTGTTTTGTATTAAGTTATGTGTTTTTGGTTGTTTTTTTATTTGTTTATGTGTTCATATAATATGTTATATTATCATACAACATATGGTTGTTCATTATTTAGTTTTTCCCACCTTTTTGCTAATGACAAAGGGGAAGAAGATATATTTGGTTCTTGTATATTTCTCTAACAATGCAGCTAGCGATTACTTTTAAAATTCTCTTAATCACGGATCAAGGGGGAACTTCGATCATGGGAAGTTACAATTGTTAAAGAAAGCAAGATTGGATAAAACTTTCAATAAAGAGTTGTCATCATCAAAAAGGGGGAGAATGTGAAGACAAGCATCTCAAAGTGTTTTGATGAACATGCTCCACAAGGAAATGTGTATCGCAAAAAGAATGGTTCAAGACTCAAGCACAAGTCAAGCTTCACTTATAAAAGGATTTCAAGTCTTGAAGATTTCTATTGAATTGATCAAATTATTAAGGTATAAAATTCTCAACATCTCTATGTTCATTCAAGTGCTCAAGAGTTTCATTCATGCATGTCATGTTTCATTTAGGACTCTTAAATATTTTCATTTGTGCCTTATAATTCATTTTCAACAACATTTGGTCATTCAGCCTTGATGGTAATCGATTACCAGGTTTGAAGTAACTGATTACCAGCTGTCTGCGCTGCCTCTTGTGACAATTTTTAAAGCAGGTAATCGGTAACCATGTTTTGGGTAATCGATTACATGGTGAAAATTTTCAAATGTTTTAACGTTGGTTCAGGTGTAACCGATTACACCATATTGGGTAACCGATTACCACTGAACCAGTGCCATAAATAAATGCATTTTTTCATGATTTTTTTTCTAAATTGTGTTCTTGAATCATGGTATCCATTCATGAATCATGTCCATTTAGAAAGGTGTTTAAGGGTTATATATACCACATATTTTCAGAATTTGAATTCACCTCCTTCACACTAATATTTCAAACAATTTTTCTCTTCATCTTTTCAAATTTTCTCAAGTGTTCTTGATTAAATTTTCTGGTGAAACTTTCTACACAAAATTTTCATTATACATTCATATAGTTTCATCCATACCATTCTTAGAGCACTTGTATGTCATAAAGAGAATTGATTTCTTAAAAGGAGAAGATCAATCAATAGATTGATATATTGTTCCATCTTTCAAAAACTTCAAAAAACTCATATTGTTCTTGTTATCCTTGTTGTCCAGGACTATTGGAAACAAAAGGTTCATTAAAGGGAGGATTATTCTCTTTTTGAACTTAGTGAAAAATCCAAGAGGATTGTTCTTGGTGTTCTTGTTAGAGTTTGTATAAAAAGACTAGGTTGTCTTGTCCATAAAATCTAACAATAATAAAATCTCTTACATGTGGTAAGGGGGATGGGGTACTCTCGGATTTTGAAGGGAACCGATATACGTCTCGGTGTTCTTTATTTTCCTCACTTTACCGTTTCATTGCATAACCAAACTAGAAAAGAAAGAACAAGTTTTCATAAAACCGGAAAAAGTTTTCAAAGAACCTAATCCACCCCCCCCCCCCCTTTAGGCGCATACTCAACTTACATTTGGTATCAGAGCGGGTTGTTG
The DNA here is from genome assembly GCF_024323335.1 of Lathyrus oleraceus. NCBI lineage: Eukaryota > Viridiplantae > Streptophyta > Magnoliopsida > Fabales > Fabaceae > Lathyrus > Lathyrus oleraceus. Next base: position 323,163,073 of record NC_066582.1, on the reverse strand, counting down.
GTAACTTGCTCCGTAGATCCAGAACATGTTCGGTTTTCAAAGATGGTGGTAGTAGCAGCAAGCCTCCTCTATTCTCTAGTGAATATTTTGACTTCTGAAAAATCCGCATGAAGGCACATCTAGAGACACAAGGAGAAGGCATATGGGAAACCGTAAAAAATGGTCCACATATTCCAATTAGTGTGGTTAATGGTGCTAGCACTCCTAAGGTTAAAGGCTTCTATGATGAAGATGACAAGAAAAATATTCTAAATGAGACGAAAGTTATCAATATTCTTTAAAGTGCATTAAGTATGGATGAGTTTTTCTGTATCTCTCAATGTAAATCGGCAAAATAAATTTAGGACTATTTGGTGGAGACACGTGAAGGAACTACTAAAGTAAAAAGATCCAAATTGAACACATTAAGTAAACAATATGAAATGTTCAGAATGAATCCCGGAGAATCCATCGTTGCATTGCAGAAGAGATTCGTCCATTTAACGAATCATTTGATTGCACTCAAAAAAACCTTCACAAATGACGATATTAACCTTAAAATACTTAGATCATTGACAAGAGAATGGTAACCGAAAGTAACGGCCATATGCGAGAAGAAGAGTCTCTTGACCATGACATCTGTATCATTGTTAGGAAAGCTTCAAGAACACGAATTAGAACTTGGAAGACTTGAACAACATGAAAATAAAGAGAAAAGTCCAAAGGTATCACTCTAAAAGTCGACTCAAAAGAAGAACGAACAAATGATGATCCTGAAGAAGATGAGAATTTTATGCTTCTTGTTAAAAGACTCGGTAAGTTCTTTGGTAAAAATGATAAATTGTTTAACTATGCAAATAGAAAGAAATCTTTTTGGAAAAAGGAGGCGTCCATTTCTACACAAGATGTTACATGTTATAAATATGGTAAGTAAGGTCATATAAAGTCGGATTGTCTGAAACTTTCCAAGAAAGGTGACTTCTAAAGCAAGAAGGAGACCAAAAAATAAAAAGGATTATGTTGCATGGGACGTAATGACATAAGTTTTTCATCAAATTCAGATAGGGACGAATGTACAAATATAGCATTGATAGCTTCGCACCACTCCGGCGATGAAGAAGAGGTTAGTAACGAATTTTCCATTTATGATCATAGTGCACAAGATGTTATAAATGAACTCCTTAATGAATGCAAAATTTTGTACAAAACCATTTTAAGTCAAAAGAAACAAATTACATCTCTTGAAGAAATAATTGACACTATGGAGAAAGAGTTTGAAATGGAAAAACAAAATGTCATAAGTGAACAAAAATAGAATTTTGTATGTAAAAATTGTGAGTCACTTTCATTTCAACTTGTCCTACTAAAAAGAGTTTTAGAAAGATATGAGAAAGGACAAGTTGGATTGGAAGGTGTTCTTAGCCATCAAAGATATTCAAATGATAAAAGTGGTCTTGGTTATTCAAAATTTTCTAAACTAAGTTCTAACCAAACCATTTTTGTTAAGGCTAGTGAACAATCTACCAAAGAGAAAGTGACCAAAGCAAAGGTCGTTCATCATTATCCTAAAAGGAAAAGATTTGCTAAAAAGAAATCATATGTTTCTATATATAAAATCAATTTTGTTCCAACTTGTTACTATTGTGGTATAAGTGGCCATATACCTAATGTTTGCTATCTTAGAAACTATAGTGTGGCAAGTGGGCATTACGTGTTGGTAAAGAAAGGTACTAATTATGAAGTACCCAAAGCAATTTGGGTGCCTAAAAAAATTTAATTTGTTTTGTAGGTATACTTGAAAGCCACATTAAATCTATGGTATCTAGATAGTCTTTGTTCCAAGCATATGACGGGAGACATAAACAAATTTTCAAATCTAGTGCTTAAGGACAAGGGTTATGTTACTTATGGAGATAACAACAAATGAAAGATTCTTGGCATAGGCAAAGTTGGAGCACTGCCTTTCACAACCATTGAATATGTTCTTTATGTTGAAGGAGTAAAGAATAATCTTCTAATCATTATCCAACTTTGTGACAAAGGCTTCAAGATCAAGTTTACAAAAGATGAATGCTTGATTGAAGATGAAGTCACCAATGAGGTAAAACTCAAAGGTAAAAGAATCAATAATATATTTATGATTTCACTTGATAATTTGTCTTTGAAGGTAAAATGCCTCATGGTGAACAACAATGACGCATGGCTATGGCATAAGAGAATTTCTCACATTCATATGGAACACTTGAATAAACTAGTCAAGCATGATCTTGTCATTGGATTGCCTAAGATGAAGTTTATCAAAGATATATTATGTGATGCATGTCAAAAGGGAAAGAAAGCCAAATCAACTTTCAAACCTAAGAATGTGGTGTCCACTTCAAGGCCACTACAATTGTTGCATATGGACTTATTTGGTCCATCAAGAACAAGAAGCTTCGGAGGTAATGTATACGCTTTCATTATTGTTGATGATTTTTCTAGATATACTTGGACATTTTTTTAGTGCAGAAAAGTGATGCATTCAAGGCGTTCAAGAAGTATGCAAGGCAAATCCAAAATGAGAAATCACTAAAAATTGCCTCCTTAAAAAGCGACCATGGCGGAGAATTCCAAAACACCTATTTTGAATAATTTTGCGAAGAACATGGAATCTTTCACAATTTCCAGGAACAAGGGACTCCTAAAAAATGGAATAGTGGAAAGAAAGAATAGGTCACTCGTGGAACTTGCAAGAACAATGCTTAGCGACTCGAATCTTCCAAAATATTTTTGGGTGGATGCGGTAAGCACAACATGCTACGTAAGTAATAGAGTTATTATAAGACCTATTTTGAAAAAGACTCCTTATGAACTTTTCAAAGAAAGGAAACCAACATTGCTTATTTTCACATTTTTTGGTGCAAATGCTTTATCTTAAACAATGACAAAGACAACCTCGGTAATTTGATGAAAAGTACGATGAAGGTATTTTTCTTGGCTATTCTCTCTCTAGTAAAGTATATAGAATTTATAGTAAATGAACTTTAACTATTGAAGAATCTATGCATGTTTCTTTCGATGAAACTAACCCCTCCAAGGAGGATGTTGTTTTGTGTGATGATGATGATGATATTGTAGATGTTCCTCAAGAAGATACTTCCAAGTCAACAATGATAATCAAATGGAACATCATGAATAACCAATTCAACAAGAATCAAATGATAATGATCTACCTAAATAATGGAGAACTCATAGAGATCATTCAATTGATAAAGCCACTGGTGATATTAGTCAATGCATTGCAACAAGATTAAATCTCAAAGATGCATGCTTGAATATGGCGTTTGTTTCACAAATTGAACCTTTCAAAGTTGATGAAGCCTTAGCAGATGACCAATGGATAGTTGCAATGCAAGAAGAGTTAAACCAATTCGAAAGGAATCAAGTTTGGGAACTTGTCCCTAGGCCAAGTGGTAAACACATCATAGGTACCAGATGGGTGTTTAAGAACAAGCTTGATGAGAATGGTATAATTGTTCGAAACAAAGCAAGGTTGGTGGCCCAAGGATACAGTCAAGAGGAAGGAATTGATTTTGAAGAAATGTTCGCTCCGGTTGCAAGCCTGCTTGCGTGACTCATTGCATGCCTGCTTGCATGAATCTTTAATCGATTACATGCCTGCTTATGTGACTCATTGCAGCGTTTTTGCATAGTGTAACCGATTACACCTCTCAGGGTAATCGATTACATCTGAACGTTATCAAGATTTTTGCTTTTTTTAAAATATGTGTTATTTGTCTATTTTTTTATTAGTGCTTAAAGTGATTAAAATGATTAAAGTGTTTGTTTCTTGTTTTTTTGTTATGCTGAGTTTTCTTGTTTTTAAGTTTATGTTTTAATCATTATGTATGGACAATTGGTTTTGTATTAATTTATGTGATTTTGGTTGTTTTGTTATTTGTTTATATGTTCATATAATATGCTATATTATCATACAACATATGATTGTTCATTATTTAGTCTTTCCCATCCTTTTTGCTATTGACAAAGGGGGAGAAGACATATTTGGTTGTTGTATTTTTCTATAACAATGCAACTAGCAATTACTTTTAAAATTCTCTCAATCATGGATCAAGGTGGAGCTTCGATCAAGGGGGAGTTACAATTGTTATAGAAAGCAAGATTGGATAAAACATTCAATAAAGAGTTGTCATCATAAAAAAAGGGGAGAATGTGAAGACAAACTTATCAAAGTGTTTTGATGAAGACATACAAACAAATGTGCATCGTAAAAATAATGGTTCAAGACTCAAGCACAAGTCAAGCTTCACTTATAAAAGAATTTCAAGTCTTGAACATTTCTATTGAATTGATCAAATTATTAAGGTATAAAGTTCTCAACCTCTCTATGTTCATTCAAGTGCTCAAGAGTTTCATTCATACATGTCATTTTTCATTTAGGCCTCTTAAATGTTTTCATTTTGCCTTACAATTCATTTTCAACTGCATTTGGTCATTCTGCCATGATGGTAATCGATTACTAGGTTTGAAGTAACCGATTACCAGCTGTCTGCGCTGCCTCTTGTGACAATTTTTGAAGCAGGTAATCGGTTACCATGTTTTGGGTAATCGATTACATGGTGAAAACTTTCAAAATAATTTAATGTTGGTTCAGGTGTAATTGATTACCACTGAACCAGTGGCAGGAATAAATGCATTTTTTCACGAAAATATTTTCTGAATTGTGTTCTTGGATCATGGCATCCATTCATAAGTCATGACCATTTAAAAAGGTGTCTAAGGGTTATATATACCATATATTTTCAGAATTTGAATTCACCTCCTTCAAACTAATATTTCAAACAATTTTTCTCTCCATCTTTTCAAATTTTCTCAAGTCTTCTTAATTAAATATTCTGGTGAAACTTCCTACACAAAATTTTCAAAATACATTCATATAGTTTCATATATACCATTCTTAGAGCACTTGTGTGTCATAAAGAGAATTTATTTCTTAAAAGGAGAAGATCAATCAATAGATTGATATATTGTTCCATCTTTCAAAAACTTGTAAAAACTCATATTGTTCTTGTTATCCTTGTTATCTTTTTGAACTTAGTGAAAAATCCAAGAGGATTGTTCTTGGTGTTCTTGTTAGAGTTTCTATAGAAATACTAGGATGTCTTATCCATAAAATCTAACAATAATAAAATCTATTACATGTCGTAAGGGGACTGGAGTACTCTCGGATTGTGAGGGGAACCGGTATACGTCTCAGTGTTCTTTACTTTCTGAACTTTACTGTTTCATTGCATAACCAAACTAGAAAAGAAATAACAAGTTTTCATAAAATCGAAAAAAGTTTTCAAAGAACCTAATTCACCCCCCCCCCCCCCCCGCCTCTTAGGCGCATACTCAACTTATATAAAATGCAGTTGTTATTCAGTAAATTCTCATCTTTTTATTTTTCCGCATTTTGTTTGCAAAACAACTGCCAAAGTTGATTGCATAATGCCATAAGACTTTAATAATAATCAAAAGCTAAATCAAAGGAAAAAAAAAACCTATGCATTATTTTGATTGTTGAAATCTCCCCAGTGGACTATCAGTAGTTTACAGTTAGCACTCGTTGTATGTTTGTATCTCTTTTTGCTCAAACCGGTCATGCATTATTCTTTCCCCAAGCGGAGTAAGATGGAAGTCCTCAGCCAACAGGTTTTATCCCCCGACAGCAGTGGAAATTTGGAAGCTTTCCCCTGCAGAGTTTTTTCTTATGGATACCAATGAGTCGAGGTCTATCAGTCATCTAACCAATTTTACCTTGCAGTTGCATTGCATACGCATCATAAGTAAACAGTCATGCATACAATCATGCATATCAAGCATTTATCTTGCAGGTAATCTATCTCCCCAACATAATTTTTCAGTTTATCCCCAGCAAATCAAACCAACCAACTTATTTGTTGCTCTTTGAAATCTCCCTTTTTCCGAAAAAGTTTTGGTTACTCTTGTATTTACTCCTCTTTTACCTCGAATAGCCAAAAAGATAACACAATTTGCACCTTCACGTTAAAGATGATTAAATAGGGGCAACTGTCATACCCCAAAATTTACCCTCCCTTTTTTCCTTTTTTGCATATATCATTTGCGTACATACAAACCATATCATGCATGACCATTGCATTTAGTCATGAAATCACAAGCATGGCCATATTGTGGTTTGTATCTTAACCATAGGGTTTTACTTTGTTTGTTTATAAACTAACCCTAATTCCATTAAGAGATGGTGCTTGTTTGCTCTTGTTACTCATGTAGGTAACCATGCTTCAAATCAAGGCAAGACAAAGATCTTTTGGGCCATAGAAAAGGAAAGTTTGTTTACGGTGATTCATGTGTTTATTTCCATGTCACATCACTCAATTTTAAATATATCTTAAAGTTCACTCAAGCCCAAATCATGATTTCATCAAGGGTTGCTCATTGCATCATCATCATGGCTTGGCATGCAAGAAAACCTCAAGTTTGCAAAAGGTTTGCAAGTGTGGTTAACCTAATTTGCAATTATGCCTTACTTTTGTTCCAAGCTCCATAATTTCTTCAATTTTATCTAAATAACAAGCTTATTTGAGACAAATGTGCCTTTTGGGATCCTATACAACTTTTATTCAATGCTCAAACATCAATTCATCCATTTAAGACCTCATTTGTGCCATTGGACAAGTTGCCAATTTGGGGCAAAACCTTGTCATGACCCCTACTTTCCACCCTTTTATTTTCATATCAATTATCCTTTTAACGCCATTCCTTTTGCATTATGTTAATCTTATGGAAAATATTATTTGGCCCAAGTTTGGCTCAAAATGCACAAGGGAATCAAAAGTTATGGCATCATGAACATTGGACCTCAACATAACCTAACATGCTACAAGGTGCTTGACCATTTGCCTAACCCATTTTTCAAGTCACGACCTCAACTTCACAAGCCCACAAATTTCACCTTAGAACTCCTCTTAGAGTGATTATTTTTGCATATTATACTACTTTATGAAGTGAACATTTGACTCAAAGAAAATCACAAAATGCATGAGTGGATTGAATTTGGCCTAAGCTTGAACTTGGTGATCCAACTTTGTTTTGGTTTGTGACCTATAATGTTGAAACTTGCACAAATCACTTTGGGATCACTTCTCACACGTGAAAACCAATTACCCATGACCAAACACATCTGAAGATAACTTGAAACAACCTGAAAAGCCTTAAATGCACGAGTTTTGCATCGAATATTCACACGCTCGGGATCTGAAAATTTCTCACTCAATTCACACGAATTCAAGCCAATTCCACACATATTTTGATCCCATTTCATTTCCTATAAATAGTGGAAGTTATTGCATTCCTTTTTAAGCTTTGAAATCCAAAGAAACCCTACCACCATTGAAGCCCGATACCTCAAAAAACTAGTTACTTTTTTTTATTCGAGCTATTTTCCTTCCAATTCTCTGCCCAGAATCCTTCATCGGCATCCTCTAAAGGTGTTTAAATTTTTTCTTTGGTCTGAATCTTCATGCAACCTTGCTTTTGGATCCATCATTGTTGACTTCTGAAGCTTCAATCGAGAAGGTAGATACGAGTTACCATTTCAAGAAAATAAGTTACCATTCTCTTTGTCATTTATTTTTTATATTAATCATTTAATTTTACTTTGAATAACTAGGGTTCTTTGAGATTCTGAGCAAATTCCCCCTGCTTAAAGCAAATCAACTTCTCTGGTGCATGGAGAATGAACGATGAAGTGTTTCACATCTGAATCCATGCCTGATTCAAGTTAAGAACACGAGTTCATGAAGTTACCAAATCAAACCATTGGAGGTTGAAGATGAATACCTTTGCGCGCTTCCCTGCCAAATTCAAACCTCTCATCCAATCAGGAAGCGCCACATAACCTAGCCATCGTATTCAAATGTTTTTAATTTCTTTTTATTTTCATTTTATTGCATTTTCTTCTAAAATTCATTAAAAATAGTTCCCTTATTATTTCTTAATCCAATTTTTTTTCATAATTCCATAAAAATATTTGCTACCTCATGCCATTTTTTGAATTTTTTAAAATCATTTTATCATTTATATCATATTTTCTCTTCTTTTCCATTTAATTTTCTTTTTGAATTTTTTATTTTAATCATTTTAAAACATTTTTTACCCTAACTTTAAAGGTCAAACTTCTCATATTTTTGTTGACATTCCACATTTTTCTTACAATTTCGTTTGGGGCTTTGACCTCTCTTTGAGATTTTCCTTTTATTTTCTTTATTTAATCAATATTAAATCATTTTAATTCATTTTATTTTAATTTTTGTTGACCACTTGTTGTTTTGAGTTGACTTGATTACTTGGTTGATGATTTCTTCCTCATCTCAAATCATTGATAGATTGACTTGAGGTTGATCAACCTTCTTTGATCCAAAACCGTTGATAGATGATTGTAAATCATCTTCAAAACTTTGCATCAATGATAGGTTAACCTCGATGCGCCATATTTTGATTCCTTTGATTTGAGGATAAAAGGATATCATGTGATTGGCTTGATTCTCTCTTTCACCTCTTTCCATCTTCTTCTCTTTCTTTTATTTGCATGACATTGTTGTTTGAGATTAACTTTCTATTATTTCTTTAACTTGTCTGACACATACATTGTCATTGTCTCGATATCATTAACTAACCACTGACTTCTAACTTTAATCTTTCTCCTAACATTACTCTTGTCATTTACATTATTTTCATTCAATTCAAGTCATTTATGTTTATGTCATTTACTTAATTCACTTTAATTTCATGTCTCATTATCATCATATCACTTTATCTTACCATATTCATTTGTTTCTCTTATCTTGTTTGGTTATTTGCTTTTTAATCTTAATGAATATAAACATGATAAATTAACTTGGACCTAATCTTAAGCCTATGCTTGATATGGAGTATTGAATACCTTTTGGACTTTTTACTTGGACTTAGGATGTAAGTCATTTGCTTGACATGGAGTGACCTTGGCTCTGAGCCCCTATGGACACTTTGTTCTTGTTGAACCTTTGTTTTTTGTGTGTATTGATTCATCTACTTTATGGTTCTTTCCTTTTTCATTCATCTGTTTAGGTTTAGTACACTCATACACACATGGCTTTCTCTTGGGATACCTAACAATGAGACATATGATAGTACACTTTACATCCACATGGATTTCTCTTGGGCTATCTAACAATGATACCCTAGGTTAGTTTGGTATGTTCACGCATCCTTGTTTTGTTCATCAATCCTACTCCTTTGGTTTGGCATGATCAAATTCACATTTGATCTACTAAATCCCTTCATTTGTTATATCTTCCATTGTATTTGTCAAGTGACCATAAGTCCCTTGGTCACTTGAGGGGACTTGCCTCTGTCACTTTGGAGCATCAGTCTCTCAACAAGTTCAAGACCCTCGGTGGTTTACAACTTTCATCAGCAATCATTCATCTGACTCATCTCCACCATCATCTTTGGGACCCTGCTCTAACAACTTGTCAGTCATTGACTAGGCTTGTATTCCATGAGCCTTAAGTAATAGAGCATGATGAGAGGGGATCTTCCCTACACTGGTCTAGAATATCTTTGAGTACGGGACGAATGACCCAGTTGCTCATAGTATTTTCCTTTATTCATAGACTTTAGTGCAATTCTATTTGATTCACGGTCAAGTTGGCCTCTAGCCCCCGTGACTCCTCTCTTCAGATCCTTTTGGTTTAAACAACAATGAAATCTCTTTTCCTTTTTAGCGTTGACGCCTTCATGGTCATTCCATCTGTTGGTTTAAACACCATTGCAAATTCCTTTTTAGGGTTGATACCTTCATAGTTATTCCCTAGGTTGACACCTTCATGCTTATTCCCACTCATTTCCTTTTTAGGGTTGATACCTTCATGGTTATTCCCCGGGTTGACACCTTTATGGTTAGTCCCTTTCCCTTGCCATATCAGTCTCAATGCTTTGGTAAGATCCTTGTCATGTGAGTCTCTGACTTTGATAAGTTTCCTGTTGGTTTAACACCATTCACAATCACTTCTTTTGGGTTTGAAACCTTTATGGTTATTCCTTTATTTGGTTTAAACACATGTTCCTTACCATGTTAGACTCAGTGCTTTGATAAGACCCTGTCATGTGAGTCTTCGGCTTTGATAAGTTCTTTCTTTTGTTCCTTACCATGTTAGACCCAGTGCTTTGGTAAGACCCTTGTCATGTGAGTCTCCGGATTTGAAAAGTTTCCTTTTTGTTGCTTCAAACACCATTGAAATTCCTTCTCTTTTGGGACACACCTTTACGGTTAACCCCCATTCATTTTCTTTTGGTTTAAACACCACCCTAAATCCTTTTAACTCAATTAAAATAAAATTAATCAAAATCGGGGTGTTACACTTGGCATTTATTTCTTTGCAGAAAACTTAAGAATTCGAGAGAAGATTACCCATAGATGCGATCAAATTGTTGGATCCTTAAGTGGGATCCTTGCCACCCAATGAGGCGATCAATTGTTGGATCCTTAAGTGGGATTCTTGACACCCAATGAGCGATCAATTTGTTGGATCCTTAAGTGGGATCCTTGCTTCCCAATGAGGCGATCAAATCATGGGATCCTTAAGTGGGATCCTTGCCGCCCAACGAGGCGATCAATATCTAGATCCTTAAGTGGCACCCTTTCGACCCAATGAAGTGATAAATCGTTGGATTCTTAAGTGAGATCCTTTCCGCTTAATGTGGAGATCAAATTGCTAGATCCATATGTGGAATCCTTATCACCCAATGAGGCGATCAACTTCTAGATCCTTAAGTGGGGTTCTTGCCACGAAATGAGGCAATCAATAACTGGATCTTTAAGTGGGATCCTTGTTGCCCAATGAGGCAATCAAATTATGAGATCCTTAAGTGGGACCATTACTGCTCAATTAAGCGATCAAACCGCTAGATCCTTAAGTGAGATCCTTGCCTCCCCTTTGAGGCAATATTATTTTATATTGGACTTCATGGTGAAGATCCTTGCCACCCCTCGAGCCAATACTTTAGGATGGACTTCACGGTGAAGATACTTATCGCCCCTTAAGGCAATATTTTATATGCTAGACTTCATAGTTAAGATCCTTGACGCCCCTTGAGTCAATATTTCTTAATCTAGACATAATGGCAAAGATCTTTATCGCCCCATAGGGAAATACAAATGAGCTATATGACATCTCACCTGAGGGACTTAGTGTCTTCTCAGATGGGACAAGAACTCAATAATCACGCTTGAGAGGCGCGACAAATATCCAGCCGGAGAGACTTGATCACAAGTCTTACCTGAGGGCTTGGTGGAAGTTCCGTCGAAGTAGATCAAACACCTCGCCTGATAGACTTATAGTCTCTTCAGTTAGGATATATATAATTCACCCGAGGGACTTAGATTTCCTATGATAACTATACTCTCTCCCGAGGGACTTAATGTCTTCTCAGGCGAGACAGTTACTCAAGAATCACGCTGAAGCTAATGAACATACAGCAGAGTCGCCATCGAACTTTATTTATTTCATAAGGAAAGTAAAAACATTGATAAAACCCGGGGGAAAGAGATATGTTGGGTAAGGAAGTCAGTTATGCAAGGGAAAGGTATTAGCACCCCAAACATCCATGGTACTCCATGGGAACCGTTTTGATTGTTCTTGCTCGAAGAGGTGTGATATCTAAAGATTACTTGCAAAAGAATGGGGGGAAAAGAAAGAAATAGATAAAATGCTCTGTGAGGATTGGTGCCCTCATGCCTACGTATCCTTATAATGCAATGAGGAATTCAGAGCTCCGTAGTTCAAAGAACTAGTGGTGGGAGGTGAAAAAAATTGTGATCAAAGTATGGTCTAAACCGAAGAATAGTGTTTTGAACTCCAACAAGAGTGAAAACATGAACCTAAGAGTAAGATGGCTATTACTAGTACGTGGGCTAGTAGGACCGCCACTATAGGGTAATACCGAAAAGACGAAGAAATAGGTGTTTGGGCACAGTCCCAAACATCTCTTGGTTCATGAGGTGACGCAAGAAGGAGCACAAAGAAGTAGTGTATTTGGCTCGACAATAACTGGTATATCACATGGAGTGAAGGAAGGTAGAATATGAATGTATCATGGAAATGAACGGTATGAAGTGACCAAAGTCACATAAATGAATATTTGGGAATAAGTGACTAAAGAAGTAATTTAGAACCGAAAGGTGAAAGTGTATTGGAATTCATAAGAGAGTTGGGATTTGTACCATAGAGGGAAACAACTTTAACGGATATGTGGACTAGCCGGACTGCCACTATCGGGTGATTAGCCAAAAAAAAGGAATTAAGTGTTCGGGCATAGTCTCAAACAACTCTAGGTAGAAATGCAGACTTTATGTTAGGCGTCCTAAAAGGGTGTATACGGAATTCCAAAGAAAGTGTGTTTCGATGTCAAAGGAATAATATGTCATTGGATGAACGATTTATGATCGAAGATAGATAATAGATCTTGAAAGATATGAGTGATGCCCTAAGACGGAAGGAGGAATAATTAGGAGTATGATCGCCAAGGATTTGCATCCTCGTTCCTACGTATTCTCATCGTGTAATGAGAAAGTCATAGCAATCGTAGTTCGGAACTACGAGAAATAGAGAGAGACAGTGATGAAAAGTATGATATATACTAAAAGAATGGTATCCAAAGGTATTTGTCCAAGCAACAGGGACTCACAAGACAAACCCAATTTCAGAGGTTAACTGCCATGAAATAAGGATAAAGATATTTGTCTAAGCAACGGGGACTCACAAGACAAACACCAATTCAAGGAATGATTTCAATATTATATAGTACAAGGAATAGTGTATCACTGGATGGGGAACAAGCAGTTCGAGATCAAGAAGGATAGTATTTTGGATCCAAGAAGGAGATAGACTCTGAATCAAAGAGTAAGGTAGGCATTTACCAGTACGTTGGCTAGTAAGACCGCCACTATAGGGTAAATCCAAAAAGAAAGACTGAATTAAGTGTTTGGGCATAGTCCCAAACAACTCTCGATTGATGAGGTGGATCGTCACTAGATCGTCCTAAAAGGATAAACAAGGAGTCCAAGGAGAAGTATCATTGATCTCAAAAAGATGGTATCGATTGAATGAATGGAGAATGATTGACTGATAAATAGGGTAGCTCGCGAAGAAATTGGGTTCTCCTGCCTGCGTATCCTTATAGTGCAATAAGGAAATCTGAGCTTTCGTACTTCAGCCCACTAGGGCTGAAACAAGAATGATTGGAGGCAAAAGAATATGATTGAATGATTAGAATTGAAATGATTAGAAAGGAGAGATGAATTGACAAGAGACTTGACAGTCGATTGATAAAAATCATACTAAAGTTTATGAATAAGGGCGAATGCTTTGAATATTTAGAGCCTACGCCCCATACGCGAAGTCGCTCTATACAAGGATATGATAAACTCCGTCCCATCATTCCCTATTACTCAAGGTTCGTAGCACATGATACTTCTCTTATCTAACAAGTTTTTGGTGAAGAATCTTCATTATTGATCCTTGTGTTGATGTTGATTTTGCATGAAGAATACTTAGTAGTTTAATTGATTCGAATTGCACTAAAGTCTATGAATAAGGGCGAACGCTTTGAATATTTGGGGCCTACGCCCCATACTCAAAGTCGCTCTATACAAGGATAGGAGAAACGCCATCTCATCATTCCATATTACTTAAGGCTCGTTTCATACAATTTGAATCGTATTTACCAAGTGTTGACCTTTGATTTATCTTGTATAATCCGCTGCTTGGTGTGACTGAGGATGCCTTGATTGAAGATCTTAACTTGAGGCTTCAAGCTCCACAACTTAGGAGAAGAGTCTTATTAAGTGACCAAGGGTCTTTTGGTCACTCAATTTAGACTATGGGATTATACAAGTTCAAAATATTTAATTGATCAAAATTGCTTTTGATCAATTTAAATCAGAGGGTTTGTAATGATTAGAAAACTAGGTTAGTACATAATCTAATGGTTAGGATTAATCAGACTATCCTAAGAGTACATGTTATGGTTGATTAAAAATCTATGTTAAAATCCTAAGGGAGCATGTTATAGTTAGTCAAACTTTTGATTAAAATGCTATGTTAATTCTATTCCTAAAGGAGTGTGTATTCATGGTCAAAACCCAAATAAACCTTAAAAGGGTAAAATGGTCAATTTACAAAAGTATCCAATTATTATCACAAACAAAATTCTAATTAAAATCTAATAATAGCCTAAAATTGGTTAAGTCCTAAAGTATGATTTTAATCTAATTATTTAGAAATTAATTAAGTTCTAAAGGACAACTAAAACCTAATTAATCCTAATTTATTCTAATTCTAAATCATTCTAAAATTGTATTAAAACTAGAATTCAATTAATCCCTAAATTGTGTTTTAATTCTAAGTATCTAATTAAAAGACAATTAAAGAACAAAACAAGAATAAAAAAGGTAACAAAAAATATGGAGATTGGGCCAAAAAGGGGGTGTTAACCCCAAATTGGATGTGTGAACCAGAATTCAAGCGTATGGGCCTAATTCTGAGGGGCCATTGGAAATTCCCTGAGTTGGGGGTGCAAATAGGAAGCTGGTGCAATTGCCATCAATGTATGGGTCTAGTCACAAACAAAGCCCACACGGAAAATAACTCTCCAGGGGGGTGCCAACATGAATTGGAGGTGTATGTTGGACTTGGCCAACTCAAGCCCAACAAGGAACAAGTCCAAACCTTGAAATTGAATCACATGGCCTTTCCCTCTAAAATTCTCATTGGACGCACGCACGAGCCACCGTGTCGGACGTCGCTCCTGGCGGCGGTGGCCACCAAAACAACAACTGAAGCCATCACTAGGATTCGCTCTTCACACTCTATTAAACTCTCCATCCAATTTCTAGAAATTGAGAACCTAAGGACCTAACCGAAGCTAAATGTTCCAAGAACCCTAATACAACAAATCCAAATTAAATCCCATTCTCAATGGTTAAAAACCCCAGTGATGAGGGCTTTGAACCCTCTCACCATAACCTACACATTGGTAACAAGAAAAACGAAGGACCAGGAGATTTTTGACATACCTTACCGGAGAAGACGGTGTAAACGGCGACGAACTTCCAGGTAAGTGATTCTAAATCCTTCTCTTCAGTCGTGGCTTCCAAACCTTCCTCCTCATTCTTCTTCTTCTAGATTCGAGAGTGACGATTTGAGAGAGCTAGTGAAGGTTAAGCACAAGCGAGATTGAAGCTCTAATGATGAGCTTCAATTGCTTCTGAATAGTGCGTGTGGTGAGGGTGAGAGAGAGGATTCGAAAATGCTTGCAGTGAATTGAATGCAATGATTGCCAAGGGTTCTGCAATGATGAAGGAGATGTAGATTTATAGTGGTTAGGCTTGGGATTAATGTGGATTGGAGTTAGTTATTGTTAAGGTATGAGTTAGCTTAGGGGGTAGTTAGAATGAACTCAGTGAGTTTGCTATTAACTCACTGAGTTAGGAGTTAGTTATATGATCCAAAGTTGTTTAGTTTATTGGATTTGAGTGATTCTAATAGTGACTGGTTATAGCAGGTTGACTTCAAATGGATTTGGCTTTGAAGTTTTATTTATGACCTGCTATTTAATTGGCTTAGGTGCAAGGTGTAACAAGTAGGTTTAAGTGTGACTTGCAGTTGTAGGTTAATTCAAGTGTGGTCATGTTCTGATTATGCAGAGTATGTGAACCATTGTGATTATGTTATGTTTAGACTTGATGTGCTTAATCATGATGTGATCTTGTTTCTACTGTTATGACAAATTACCTTGCTTGCAGGATTGAATGGCTTAGATGAAGCTTGGTCTTGGACCATGATTTATGCAGCATAACTAGGTTGGTTTTTGCACATGCTGCATGACAGGTTTCCATTTGTCCTTGACATTATATTGGTAGGTTTGTGGTTAGTCACAGGGATGTTGTGCAGGATTAGTGCATTTCCAATTGCTTCTTGCTGCACCAGTTTGCAGGGTAGCAAATAATGGATGAAAGGTCATGGTATTCTAGGCTTGCAAAGTGCTTAGCAGGTTCTTACGTTATTTCTAGCAATAGGTTAAAGCCAATTGAGAAATGCATTGCAGTGACATCATGATTCTCATGTCCACTGCAGGTTACTAGGTTCCAATCTTGAGCACCTTGGCATGTTCAGTACTACTGCAGGTTCTTGGAGCTTGGATATGTTGCAAGTCTGGTGTGGTGCAGAATTAGAATGCACTGATTCAGGTGGAGTATGACAGGTTTTTTTTTGGGAAATTGTTTTGATTCTTTTTTGCACTGCCTGATTGGTGTTTATGGTTATGTCATTGCAGGATCCCTATGGTTGACTGCAACCTTCCTTTGGCTTGTGCATTGATGATGTTGGCAGCGTGTTACGATATACTACAGGTCATGTTAGCTGCAGGTATGCAGATGGTTTTGCATTGCCCTGCCTAGGTATGAAGGTTGCACATCTGGTTTGGCTTCTTCCTTTTTTTGGGTATTGATTTATGTGGTTATTGTGTCAACTCTATTTTTGAACTACAAGGTGCATTGCAGAATTGGGTATGTTGCAGTAAACAGGTAAGACCAATGTGTTGATGCAGGATCGTGGTCATGGTGTTGATACAAGTTATGGACTTGGAATGATGGTGATATGGTGGTCCTGGTACAAGCCCTTGCTACATCATGTGGGTGTAATAACAATGCAAATGGTAGCATGTGGTAAGTTTTGGCTTTTGGTGAATTTTGACAAATGGTTTCCAAGGTATTTAGGCAATGTTTATGTGATTGTTTACTTGGGTTATGGGACCTTTGTTTTAATGCATTGCTGGATGATTTGCTGTAGAACTTGCATTACCAACTGATAGTGAGTTGTTTATGAATTTTGTTGCACTTGTCTGCTGTAGATTTGTTGTATTCATAATGTGCTTGGTTGGAACTTAATTATGATGAGTGTTTATGCAGTGAATTTGAAGATGGATCAACTAGTTGTTTGATGGACTATTGTTTGGAGTTTTGTTCAATGCTTGTACTGAAAACTACTGCGACCTGGATGTATTTGTGTAAGTCAGGGTCTGCTGCATAACTGCCATGTTGCTTCCTTTGATTGGACTAGTTACATTGTTTGTACTGTCATGATGATTTGATATTGTAAGATGTCCATTTGGATTGCTATGTGTCATGGTGATTTTCCAGGTCATTGATGATAGCAAATGCTAGTTGGACTGTTGTGCAGAATGTTGTGCAACTTGAAATGGCCATGTGGAGGTTTAACATATCATGTGTGTTGCGGGTTTTGCTCATGGTTTGCAAGTGATTGACCCAACCAGTTTGTGCAGCTGCAGGATGACTTCTTCATGGCTTGTTCCTGGTTATGCTGTTATGGTTGGATGTTGGTTGTTGAATTGTCAATGCAGGCTTGATGTATGAAGTGAAGTGAGTCCAGGTTGTGGCTTTGGTAGTTTGTTAGATGGTGTTTTGTTGGTTCTGCATTGTAACAGTTTTATTCAAGTCATGGCAAGTATTGTGTCATTTCCCTTGTCCAATTAATGTTTGTGCATTAGGTTTGATGATGGCCTTGCATTTTTGACTTGTATTCTGCAGCCTAGGTGCATCATGGTTTATGGCCTTCATGTTTGAACAATATAATGATATCAAGGTTGGATTTTAAGGTAACATGTACAATTGGTTGTTCAAGGATCAAAATAGAACATGGAAGATTAGGGATTGGGAATTTTAGTTTTTAGGATGGAAAGGGCTTGGGTTGACTTTGGTCAACATTGACCAAAAAGTCAACACTTGGTCAAAGTTGCGAAAACTTGTAATTTTTCATGTAATGATCAATGTAATGGCTTATAAATGGTTATATGGAAGTTAAGTGGTTTTCAAATTGTTTTTTTTCATTGGATTTTGTATATGTATATGCTTGGTTTTGAATTGAAACATGAACATGACTTGTAAATGGAATAGTTTATGAACAAGGCTGCCACTTAATGAAATAAGGTTAAGGCTTAACCATGAATCAATGGACATAACTACCACTTGGATTGTAATACAATAGGCTTTAGTGGTTTGGATAGACAATGCCATGAATGCATTAACCATCTATGGACAAAACAACCAGGCATTGAGACTGAGATGAATTGGATTCAAGACCAATGACCAGATGAAAACACACCAAGAGTGGGCCATGTATTTGAGATGATTAGATGAAATGAAATGGGTGGAGCAAAGCATGGAAGCCATGGGACCATAGGCTTGAGCCAAGACAAAATGTTATGGGGGACATGGGTCAAGAAAAGGCACCCAACATGTCAAGGATAAATCAATGGATGAAACTAGGGTTTGGGACTATCCAGATGAAAAGTAAAGCCACAAAGTTCACCAAGACCACTCCCTCCTTGGTTAGAGTTTCCATGGGGCCTACCCCTCAAGAAAGTCTTTTTGAACTAAACTAGATACTCCACAAACAAATTCTCCAATGTATGAGCCTTCATTAGGGTTTTGATGGCCAAGACAAGGCCCATTGAAACTCCAAAGGATCCCACTATCATATCATCAAGAGCTAGGGTTTTGAAGACCCTTGAGGATTTCCTAGGTAGCCCCTTGTTGAATCATTACCTCCATCATCAAGCAATTAGGGTTCTGACCTCTCCTATGCTTTGATGGATGGTCAGACCATGCTTTTGAAGTTTGATCTTTACCCAAACCCTAGCTTCACAAGCAAAGATTCTTGAGTCCATGGTGATCCACTAGTGTATGCATGATGCATGTGGATGAGCTATGAGTGTATGCAAATGATCCTCAAGTCAAGTAGTTGGATGGGAAGATGAAAAAGTGAAGGGAAAATTTTGGGGTACAACACACGCCTGAGATACGTGATAGATACCCAACCTGAAAAACTTGGTCACAAGTATTGATTGAGGGGCCAATAGAAATATTGCCTGAGAGGTCAACTCATTATTATATCTGAGGGAATTAGTGTTTCTTTGGTCGGGTTACACATAATTATGACTAAAAAACCCGGATTTCTCATTATAACTTGGGCCTCACTTGAGGAAATGCGGGTTCTTGGGATACTTCCCTAGAGTTGTGATATTAAAATACTTTGTATTCTATTAAAAGCCTCGTGCTTGAGAGACTATGTAATGTTATAATTGTAAAATGCCTCGCTTAGAGCAATGCCTTTAGACCGCCTCATCAGAGGCAATGTTGGAATGTCACCCAAAGGGAGGTATTGCCTTGCCCCAGGACTTTCCTGTTGCCCGATAGTGAGAAATGTTGGATACTATGTTCCTAGGGAAAAGAGAAGTCAGGGTCAATTACTAATCCACGACTTCCTTGGAAATAGGGATTCAATGATCCACCATTGACTGAGTGGCAATGGTGCTTCCGAAGAGAATCATAGGCCTTAGAGGTCTCTATGAATACATATCCCATGTATGATAAGAGGACATATCTTAAGCCACGAAGATCATTCTTTACGCCCCAAAAGAGCATAATGTAACACCCTAAAAACCCCAGACTTTATATTTATAGAAAATTCACACGTAGGATGTTACTTCACCGAAACGCTGAGGCATAATCATGCAACTTCAATAATCTGCAACGAAAAATAAAAAAAAAACATAACATAAGTTTGAATTAAACATCACTGAAAACTCCATGAAAATAAGTTAAAACTCAATACATAAGAACATAAGCATCTTGTTCCCCGATGTTACAGAATTATAGCATTATTCGACTAATAGAAAAATAATAAATTCTAAGAGGGCGTCAAAGCCGTCTCACAGATATCACAAGTTATCACTTCTAATGATTACATGTACAAACATTGCACACGTGCATCTAAAAAACAAATAAGGGGTGAGAATACACTTGTAAATAATAATGGAGAAATTTAGCAACAGGATGACAAACGAATATAATAATAAGATTAATACACAAACACATACACCAATACAAACACAAAAATCATTTTCAACATATGCAATGCTATAATGCACCAACTTCGTCACCTATATGCACGTGGTACCAAGTTTTTGTGGATATTAGAGGTATATTACTGATTTCTTCCACTGTCTTTGGTCCCTCACCTGAACCGACGATCCCGACCAAATAGATCTGAGACTCGCCTCTGGTCTCTCAACTAGACCAATGAACCCACCAAATAGATATGAGGCCACTAAATGGACTGAAGTCCCACCTAACGCTGACGTATATGCATGCATTCTAGTATGAACAAGCAAAACATGCATTTCACCAAAAGAATTTTTTTTAACATAATCCACCAAAAGTTATTTATAATATTATTCACCAAAAAGTAGTTTCCAAAATAACCAATTTCATCGTATGGTAGTCAATAAAGATTTTTCCCAAATCTCATTCGGTCACTCAATTCCAATCAAGAAACTTAACGATTTAACGAAATAGTAAACAAATGGGATTTTCCCAAATCCCATTCGATCACCAAAATTTCAATTGATCAACTTTATCGATTCAACAAACAAACAGTAACCAAGTGAGATTTTCTCAAATCCCATTTGGTTATAGATCATGATTTGTACCAAAATCACTCCAATCATACATATAATACATATTTTATACAATTTTACAACATTAATACTTTTGAGATATTACCATAGGTCAAGTGACCATAGGGGTTAAGAAAACCCCATTTGGCCAAAACACATAACATACAAGAACACTGACATACAGAACACAAAAACACAAAATATAAAAACAGTAAATAATCCCCATACCTTAATCAAAACTTTTTCTCACACGTCTTGTTGTTCCTACTGATCCCTTCCCAAATCTCCCATTTTCGCTCTCAGATGCGCCACTTTCATCAATTTTGAGATTTTTCCTATTCTGACCTAACTATCAAATTTATAGTTCTAATTCTATTTGGACACTTCAGCTCCTATTTACTCTCACACCCCCATTAAATTTCCTAACGTTCAAATAAATAGCTTATTTATTTTTATTAAAAATTATACCAATTAAATAATTATTCTAACTTAAAATAAAATAATTATTATAATGTTATAATTAACATTTTTAACATTAAAAATATGTTCCTTTATATTATTAATGAAAAGCATCCCAATTAAAAAATTATTTTAAAATATTCAAATTAAATAAATATTTAATTCAAACCTTTTAATTAAATCCTAAAATTCCAATTATTTCTATTATTATTAAATATCTTAAGATTAACTAATTATCACTAATAATTCAAATTCTAAAATCCCACACTCTCAACTCAATTATTTCAGTAATTATAAAATTACCAAAATACCCTTATAACATCCAAACTATCAAAAATAATACAATTACTCAAAATAATCATAATACACACAGTTCAAATATTCTAATATTTAATTAAAATATTAAAATAAATTAGGGGTGTTACAACTCTCCTCCACTTAAATATATTTGTGTCCTAAAAAAATACATGACGAAAATAACTATGTATATGACTCATTCATCCAGCTCTCCAACTCCCAAGTCATACTACCTCCAGCACCCCCCCCCCAAACAACCTTCACAAGAATAATCTCTTTGTGACGTAGCTGTTTCACTTCCCTATGCTCAATCAGAACAAATGATGTCTCAATAGTCAGATTATCCCGAACTTGCACATCATCCATTTGGATTCCGTGAGACAAATCATGAACATGCTTTCGGAGCTACGACACATCAAAAACATCATGCAGGTTCGAGAGAGATGGGGTAAAGCCACACGGTAGGCACAACTCCAATCCCCTGAGTAATCTGAAATGGTCAAATGAAGTGAGGAGTAAGCTTCTTAGACTTTAGAGCACGACCAACACCGGTCATAGGAGTGACTCTCAGAAAAATATGATCACCTTCTTGAAACTCAAGATCCCTCATTTGCTTGTCGTGATAACTCTTATGCTTATTCTGAGATGCCTTCATCTTTTCTTGGATCATTTTAACATTCTCAGTCGTTTGTTGTATAATCTCAAGTCCAAGTACAACACTCTCTCTAAAATCATACCAACATAAGGGGGTCCTACACCTCCAATTATACAAAGACTTAAAAGGTGACATGCCGATACTGGAATGATAGTTGTTATTGTATGTGAACTCAGTCAGTGATAAGTAATTGTCCCAAGCACCGCCCTGCCTTAGGATATAAGACCTCAACAAATCCAACAGAGGCTGAATTGTCCTCTTGGTCTAACCAACGGTTTGTGGGTGATAGGCTGAACTCAATATCATTCTAGTACCCAGAGCTTCTTGTAAGATTTCCCAAAATTTGGAAGTGAATCTCGAATCTATGTCGGAAACATTACTTTCCAGAATTCCATGCAGCTTCACAATAGTACTAATGTATATCTCAGCCAACCTCTATAATGAAAAAAACTGATCTTAATCGATATAAAATAAGCCAATTTAGTCATTCTATCAACAATCACCCAAATTGAATCACTTTCCCTCGGAGTATTTGGAAACCCACTCACAAAGTCCATCGAGATATTATCCCATTTCCATTCAAGTATATCTAATGGTTGCATCAAACCAGACGACTTCTAATGCTCAATCTTTAACTTCTGACAAGTCAAGCAAGCATAAACAAACTGAGTAATATCTCGCTTCATACTCGCCCACCAAAACATCTTATTTTGATCCTGATACATCTTAGTAGCCCCGAGATGAATACTCAATCTACTTCTATGACTTCCCTTAAGAACCTACACTTCAGTTTCGGTACCTCAGGCACACATACTCTATTCTGAAACTTCAACACGCCATTTTCGTCAAATCTAAAATCCTCATATCCATCTGTCCAACGGAAGATAATCGATCAACTAAACTCATGTCTAACTTCTGACCTTCTCTGATACTGTCGAGGAAACCACATGTAAGCTTCAGCATGCCCAACCTCACACTACTAGGAGTCACCTTACATACTAAGCTCATATCTCTGGATTGTTCAATCAAGTCCAATTCTCTAACCCTCATAGATAACATGTCCAAGGATTTCCGACTCAAAGCATCGGCTACAATATTGTATTTACCATGGTGGTAATTTAAACAGAAGTCGTAGTTCTTCAATAACTCTAATCATCTCCTCTGTCTCATATTAAGCTCATTCTGATCAAAATGATGTTTTAGGGTTTTATGATCATTGAATACTTCGAACCTAGAACCATACAAGTAATGTCTCTAAATCTTCAATACAAGAACCACTGCCTCCAATTCCAATTCATGTGTAGGATAGTTCTTCTCATGAACTTTTAGCTGTCGGGAAGCATAAGCTACTACCTTGCTATTCTGCATAAGTACTCTTCCTAAATCCATCTTGGACGCGTCACAAATACTACAAATGGTTCCTTTGCACCTGGTAAGGTTAAAACTGGTGCAGTAGTCAACCTCTTTCTCAGTTCTCTAAAACTTTCCTCGCACTGGATATTCCACACAAATGCTTGGCCCTTTCGGGTCAACTGATCGTCAACGGTAAGGCTAGCTTGGAAAAACCCTTGATGAATCTCTTGTAGTAACCGGCTAGTCCAAGGAAACTTCTGATTTTAGTAACTGTCTTTGGAGCTTCCCACGGTAATACCGCATCTACTTTCGAAGGATTCACCATTATACCACCACTGGAAATTACATGACCCATAAAACTAACTTCATGCAACCAAAATTCATATTTAGACAGCTAGACAAACAATTGTTTCTCTTTCAGAACTTGTAGTACAATACAGAGGTGCTTTACATGATCCTCTTCTGACTTGGAATATATCAGGATGTCATCGATGAAAATCCACAACAAACTTATCCATGTAAGGACGGAAAGTTTTTTTCATATATTCCATAATCACACCCGGGGCATTAGAAACTCCGAACGATATCACCGAGTATTCATAGTGAACATACCGACTTCTAAAATTAGTCTTCAAAATATCTTCTTCTTTCACTCGAATCTAGTGATAGCTAGATCTTAAATCTATCTTGTTGAATATAGATGCTCCAATCAATTTATCCATAAGATCATCGATTATGGAAAAAGGATATTTATTCTTGATAGTAACCTTGTTCAATTCCCGATAGTCAACACACAATCTCATATTGTCTTCTTTCTTTTTCACTAACAACATTGGAGCTCCCCACAGTGATACACTATGTCTGACGAATTTCTCCTCAATCAGGTCTTCTAACTAACTCTTCAGTTCATTCAAATCTGACACAAACGCCCTACATGACGCCATTGACAATGGTCTAGTACTAGGTACTAAAACTATGGCGAACCTAACTTCATGTTCCAGAGGCAAGTCGCAAATATCTTTAGTGAAAACATCAGAAAATTCAAACACCACCAGAATATCACTTTACCACCATGATCGTAAAAATAGCAAGTGTACTATTTTGCATGTATGGTAATAATGGGGAAAATTCCTCGAATGTCGATCTCAATGACTGCTCGCAAATATTGAGTTAGAATTGTTGTTCAATTAAATAAAAATTTGTGTTGGGGTTTTATGATTAAAATTTCTAAAAATAATTGCAACTAAAATAAATAATGTTGTAAAAAAGGTTTTTAAGGTAAAGGAACATGCCAGGCAAGGTGTGTAATTTGTCTCTGTAACAACTTTGAGTCACTATTGCATCAACAAATACCAATTAATTACTACCAGTTCTCAAGGGTATTTTCTCCCAAGGCCTTGGTGAAAAAACCTTTAATCATTCATCCCTAATATCTATGTTCGTTGAAAATTATCGGTGAGATTAAGCCTTAATATATCGAGAATAACCTGGTTCATACATGGTATCCCTGGTCCTAGGAGATATCTACTGCAGAATAATCTATGAAAGCATTATCAATGACGGTCCATCCTAATTGATAATCATACAACAATCTCAATTGTTCCGAAAGAGAAAGCATTAAACACATCAAAAGATGACGGTAATTCTGAAAAACAATATTTTCATTGCGAATGTAAACTCAAAGCCATTACAAATTTAAATTAGGGACACCCCCTAGCATTGGGGGGTTTAGCTACTCATATTGTCCAAAATAATTTCAAGATAAAAGTTAGACATTACAAGTAATTGGATAACTTGGATCTTCAATTGTTTCCGCTCATGAAAATGTTTCGCTCTCCGAATTCCTTGATCTCTCTAATTTTCAATCGTGTAACAATTCTTCGTGTCGTCAAAAAGTCCTTCATTCCTCGTAAAAAATCTCCTAAATAGTAAAAATCTATTGGCACTAGTTGGAAATACCCAAAACACCCTTTCACCTCAATACTTGATAAAAAAAAAGAGAAAAAAGAATCACCGCCTGAGCCAGCACGACCCGTGTCAGTTGACATGGGTGGCCGTGTTGCACCACTGATTTTCCAATTCCTTTTTCAAGCTCAGGCAAACTGACATGGTCCGTGTTGCACCAATGATCCTTCCATTTTCTTGAATTCTTGTAAGGCTATCATCCTTCCACGGCCCGTGTCAGGTGATACGGGTGGCCGTGGCAGGCTTCTTATAGCTTGGTCATTTCCTTCCCGAAACACCAGATTTCTCCACTTTCTCGCACTGAGTCTTTTGGGTCTTCTACTTGGACCTGAAACGCAAAAAATGCACACACCAAAGCGTAAAATGCAACAAAAATAGAAATGACACTAAGTAATGATGAAACAGTAAAATAAGCTATTGGTGAAAGAAATAGACTCACCAAACCATTAACTAAAACAAAGTAATACAAATTACCTAGATTCTTTCCGAAAAAGTGACAAAATACATAGCATAAATGGTGACTGATCACAACCCCAGACTTATCTCATTGCTTGTCCTCAAGCAATTTATGTCACCCCCAAAAATAGTTGAAGAATCAACTGTTACCAAAATATTGTTGAGATCTTTCACAACTTACTCATTCTTCTTCTTTCAGGGTCCCCGGCTTTCCGCAATTATTTGTTCCACCACACATCCACATATGAGTATTACTTCACTTGTCGGCTTATTTCACACACTCGCCTAGACTCTCGGGGCTATAGTGTTTGCACTCATGATTCCATAGTATGAAATACCAACTCGTAAGCTTGAATGAATTCTCCTTTCATCTCACCTGCACAATACACACACTTTCGATGTCTTTCAGGTTATAGCGGGCCTTGGGTTAAGGTGGGACATGAAAGGGGTAGAAATGGTCTTTGGGTTAAGAGTCAATGGCATTATTCTTTTCACTGTGTTTGTTCTAACATATCATTTACATTTCTTTTTCTTTTCCAATTTCATTACTCAGTTCTTTTTGTTTTTGGTTTTATACCCAACTGAGTGTTTCTCATTCGGTGAGTGCTTTTCTTCGTTCCATCAAATTTCTCTTTTATTTTCTCTTTCTTTTGTTTCCTTTTTTTTCGATGGTCATTTTTCTTTTTCTTTTTTCCGCACTCACCTTACTTTCAGTTTCTTATGGGGCTACCCCAACTTAGAATTAAACACAGCTTAAAGAATATAACACTTTCTCTGAACAGAGTAAGAAAATGTTTGGGCCGCGGGTTACATTCATGTGGTGCTATATACAAACACAGGGATGCATGCTCAAATTGGGTGAACGAAAGGTAATAATTAATAAGGTTGGCTTGAAAGGCTCAGTGTTAAAAGAAAAAACTTGCCTCGGTGTGTATACTAAAGCAGTGAAATTCGAAGAGAACTTATGCAAACTATAAGTGATAGAGACATACCTGAAATATCTCTCATGATGAATCTTGTGTTTGGCTTTTAATTCTCACCATGTTTGTTAAAGCTAACAATTTCCGTAATACCTCTAGTGTGGTGCAGCTTCCCTTTTATGTTAGGATGTACAGGGTTCCTCTATTGGTCGAGCTCAAGAAAGTTGTGTCCGATCATCTTCAGCAGTATCAACATTTTCGGGGGTAATTCTCCGGCAGTAATTAATCATCTATTATTACTAACCTTCGCCACTTATTCAAACACTGAACTCCAGCAAATGTGTGTTACTTGACAACACTTAATCAAAATAAACAATCAACGTAGTAACAAAAACAATAATAAATAGAAACTAGTAAACCTCCCCCAAACTTGAACTAAACATTGGCATCAATGTTTTAGAACAAGAAAGAGAGAGAGTTGACTTACAGTTCCCTTATTGAGGTGGAGAAGGAAAATGCAACATCATGGATTTCATTTCTTTCAACATGGCTCCTTCGGTCTCCCTTTGCTGAGAGACTGTATATCACCTGACTACAAAACAAAATAAATAACGAAAACGAAAATTTATTAATAAGTATGAGTGTTGGTTGCCTCCCACTAAGCACTTCGTTTAGCGTCGCATGGCTCGACAATTTACCACACTATCCGTGTAGATAAACATTCTTTACCAGGAAAATTCCTCGTCGTTGAGGATAAGGCCTCTCCTTCTATCTTTTTGCTTTTGGACTGGAATCAAGAATTTTTTCATTTGGAGTTGCTAATGGAGGTTGTGGTAGTTGAGGAGGCCTTCTTGCGTCTTTTTCTGATGTTGGTATGTTACTTTTCCTTCTCACATTTGTCCTGATCATGCCTACTTGATAGTGATGTTCTTTTTCTACCTCTAACTTCCTGTTTTCAATAACATTCAAGGTTATTTCATCATCATAAACTTTTAAAGTTAACATGCCTTGGTCCATGTCGACATTGCATCGACTTGTCTGCATGAATGGTCGACCAACAATGATAGGTGTCCCTTCATCTTCAGGTATGTCTATGATCACAAAACCAACAGGAAAACTCAACTCCCCTATTGTCACCAGCACGTCTTATGCTATCCCATATGCATTCTTTATTGAGTGATCTGTAAACTTCAGATTTGTCCTTGTATCACTGACATTTTCAGTACTCAACCTGTGATAGATTGATAATGGCATCAGACTCACACTATCTCCAGAATCAATTAGTACCGTTTTGAAAGTTTTCTCTTTTATAGTGCATGATACTGTGACCGCTCCAGGATCCTTCTGTTTGTTTGGAATTCTCTTACCTAGTGATGTTGCACTACATTTTCCTTCCAGGCTACCGATTCTTCTGCTGTTGATCTCTTTTTGGCGATTACCTCTTCCATGAATTTTGTGTACACGGGCATTCGCTCGAGTGCTTCAAACAAAGACATATGACTCTCTATATTTTTGAACATTGTCATGAATTTCTCAAAGTTTGTCTCTCTAGGTTCCTTTTTTGTTGATCTCAGAGGATATGGTAACTTAATCACAGGTTTAGTCTCCTTTTTATTTGTCTCTTCAGTTGGCTTTCCGGGTGGTATAACTTTTTCATCTCTAGCAGCCTTCTTACTTCTCGTCGTGACAACATTAACATTCTCATGATTTCATGGATTTTGTACTGTTTCACTTGGTAAGGAACCTGGTGTTCGAGAACTTGTTATTTATTGTGCTATCTGACCCATCTGAACTGCAAGATTTTTGATGGAAGCGATCATGTTCCTGTGATTATTTCTTGTTTCCTCTTAGAACTGGGAATTTTGAGCAGTCATATTTTCAGTGGAAAGTTCCCATTCAGCCTTTTTGGGTGTTTGTTGCTGATATTGTTGATGTTGTTGTGGGTACGGTTGTTGTTGTTGGTACTGTTGTGGTTTGTTCTGATATTGAATGGGACCCTGCTTTGGAACATTCCCTTGTTGATCTTTCCAGGAAAAATTTGGATGATTCTTCCACCCTGGATTATAAGTGTTAGAGTAAGGGTTGTTCTGCTTCGGAAATTTGATCTCTTCAATTTGTTGCGTAGTTGCAACATAATATACAATCAAATGAGGTCCTGCACAAATTTCATAACTTACATTCTGGACTAGCTGCATTTGAGCTACATGTTGGGTACCAATATTCATAGTCTTTAGTTTCTTATCCAATTCTGCATCAACTGTGTCTTCCATTCTTCTTTTATTAGTTTCAAGCTTCAGATCAATAGTTCTTTCAGATTTGCTTGAACACCTATCATATAACTCCAAGTGCTCATTTGCAGCTATTGCTTCAATGATCTTTTTAATACCAGTGGCTATTGAAAATTTTGATGAGCCACTGGATGATATATCACTCAATTGTTTAGTTTTCAGTCGGAGACCATTGGCAAACATCTGCATTTGCTTTGTCTGATCCAAGTTGCGTGTAGGACAAGCAACAAGTATCCTCTTGAATCGCTTGTATGAATCACCAAGTGATTCGCCTTCTTTTTGTTTGAAGTTCATGATGTCATATCTTTTCCTGAGGAAAACTGAAGCTGGAAAATACTCATTCAGAAAAGCAGTTTCCATTTGTTCCCGGGTGGTAATACTCCCAGCAGGTAATGAGTAGAACCATTCTTTTGCATCTTTGCATAGGGTGAACGGGAACATTCGTAGCTTCTTTGCCTCTTCCGTGTGCCCCTCTATTTTTAGAGTGATGCTCATAATTAGAAACCTTTGTGAATGCTTGTTGGCATATTCGTTGATCTTTCCCAAAAAAGGTTTCCTCTAAAGTTGATTAATAATGCTGGGGTGCAACTGAAAGTTTGGCACATTCACTGGTTGGTTTATAATAGTTAGCCTACCGCCAGGTGCATTTGTCATCCCATTGTCACCTAACAGTCTTTTCGGTGGTGGTGGATTTTCACCCATCATTTCAGCCTCTCTTTCTGGCTCTTTTTCCAGCTCTGAATGAACAATTGGTTGTTCTTTATCCGATTCCAGCTTTGCTAATCTAGCTTGTCTAAGTCTTGCACGTAAAGTTCTTTCGATTTCTGCTTAAAAGGAAATTCAACTGAGGTCTTACCTCATATAAAATATCAGAGGCATATTAGTTGATAAAAGTCGAAATAAATTAAATGACAGAAATAAAATTTTAGTTGCAGAGCAACAAAATTTTAATTGAACTAAATTTAAACTTTATATTTTGACAGTCTCCGGCAACGGCGCCGAAAACTTGATCGGAAAAATAACAAGTTTACTATTTTGCCTATATAGTAATAATGGAGAAAGTTCCCCGAATGTCGATCTCAAGGACTGCTCGCAAATATTGAGTTAGAATTGTTGTTCAATTAAACAAAAACTTGTGTTAAGGGTTTATGATTAAAATTCCTAAAAATAATTACAACTAAAATAAATAATATTGTAAAAAGGATTTTCAAAGTAAAGGAACATGCCAGAGAAGGTGTGTAATTTGTCCCTGTAACAACTCTGAGTCACTATTGCATCAATAAATATCAATTAATTATTATCAATTCTCAAGGATATTTTTTCCCAAGGCCTTGGTAAGAAAACCTTTAATCATTCATCCCTAATCTCCATGTCCATAGAAAATTACCGGTGAAACTAAACCTTAATATATCGAGAATAACTTGGTTCATACAGGGTATCCCTAGTCCTAGGTGATATCTAGCGTAGAATAATCTTATGAAAACATTATAAATGGTGGTCCAGCCTAATTGATAATCATACAACAATCTCAATTGTTCTGAAAGAGAAAGAATTAAACACATCAAAAGATTACGGTAATTCTGAAAAATAATATTATCATTGCAAATGTAAACTCAAAGTCATTATAGATTCAAATCAAGGACACCACCTAGCATTGGGGGGTTTAGCTACTCATATTATTCAAAATAATTTCAAGATAAAAATTAGACATTACAAGTAATTGGATAACTTGGATCTTCAATTGCATCCGCTCATGAAAATCTTCCGCTCTCTGAATTCCTTGATCTCTCCAATTTTCAATCAGTTAATAATGCTTCGTGCCATGAAAAAGTCATTCATTCCTCGTAAAAACTCTCATAAATAGTGAAAATCCATTGGCACTGGTTGGAAAACCACAAAACACCCTTTCACCTCAATACTTGATAAAAAAAACAAAAGAGCAAAAAGAATCAGCGCTTGAGCCAACACGACTCGTGTCAACTGACACGGGTGGCCGTGTTGCACCACTGATTTTCCAATTCCTTTTTCAAGCTCGGGCAAACTGACACGGCCCGTGTTACGCCACTGACCCTTCCATTTTATTGAATTCTTGTAAGGCTATCATCCTACCACAGCCCGTGTCAGGCCTCCTGTAGCTTGGCCATTTCCTTCCTGAAACACCAGATTTCTCCACTTTCTCGCACCAAGTCTTTTGGGTCTTCTACTTGGACCTGAAACGTAGAAAATGCACACATACAAAGCATAAAATGTGACAAAAAATAGAAATGACATTAAATAATGATGAAATAGCCAAATAAGCTATTAGTGAAAGAAATGGACTTAATAAAACATTAATTAAAACAAAGTAATACAAATTACCTGGATTCTCGCCGAATAAGTGACAAAATACATAGCATAAATGGTGATTGATCACACCACATCACATTCCACTCTCAGGAAGCGAACATCACACACACCCGATTGTTCTCCCTCGACGACATCTCGGCTTGACCTGCAGAATGAAACTCGAATTCATACTCTTTTTCGGGTTCAAGAAGTGATATGGCCTCAACAACACCTGCTCCCTTTCAATCAGCAGCCTGTTAAACCAATCCTCCATACCAAAAGAATCTGAGAGAAACATAAGCTTCACTCCCACTTGTTTCAATCTCGCTTCTGTTGGCAGGCTGTAAGAAAAAAAACGAGCACCGACATTATTTCACACACATGTCGCGTAATAGGAAACAAATAAAATCACAAAACATGGTCGGACCGACCGACCTGCTCTCCTACCACTATGTAACACCCTAAAACCCCAGACTTTGTTTTTTAAAAAAAAATCACACGTAGGATGTTACTTCACCGAAACACTAATACATAAACATGCAACTTTAATAATCCGCAGCGGACGAAAAATAAAAGAAAAACATAACATCACTCTGAATTAAACATTACTGAAAACTCTATGAAAATGAGTTACAACTCAATACATAAGAACATAAGCACCCCGTTCCACGATGTTACAGAATCAGAGCATTATTCGACTAATAGAAAAACAATAAATGCTAAGAGGGCGTCAAAGTCGTTTCACTGTTATCACGAGATATCACCCATGTTGATTACATGTACAAACACTGCACAAAGGCATCCAACAAACAAAGAATAGGTGAATACACAAACACATACACCAATAGAAACACATATATCATTTTCAACATATGCAATGCTATAATGCACCAACTTCATCACCTATATGCATGTGGTATCAAGTTTTTATGGATATCAGAAGTATACTACTGATTTCTTCAACGGTCTTCGGTCCCTCACCTGAACCGACGATCCCGACCAAATAGATCTGAGACACGTCTCTGGTCTCTCAACTAGATCAACGATCCCACCAAATAGATATGAGATCACCAAATAGATTGAAGTCGCACCTAACTCCAATGTATATGCATGCATGGTAGTATAAACAAGCAAAACATGCATTTCACCAAAAGAAAAGTTTTAACATAATCCACCAAAAATTATTTATAATATTATTCACCGAAAAGTAGTTCCATATACGAAGTGATAGCTCTACTATAATTATAGGGGTTAGTGGTTTAACTCAATACTAATAATATTTCTTTTTTAATCTTAATTTATCTAAATAGTTATTAACTCAATATTAAAAATATTTTTTAACTCAATATTAATTTCAAAAATAATTATTTTACCTTAATAATTATTAACTCGATATTATCAAAATAATTATTAACTCAATATTAAGAATAATTTTTAACTCAATATTAATTTTTTAAATAATTATTTTACCTTAATAATTATTAATTTGATATTATCAAAATAATTATTAACTCAATATTAATCTTTAAAATAATTATTTTAATTTAGATTTTATTACTTCTTTGTATCGCCATGCCAATCTAAATGAAAAAATATCAATTTTTGATTAAAAAAATGATTTTTAGAAGTGATTTTACCAAAAAAAGATTTTCTTACGAAAAAGTGATTATTTATAGAAAAATAATTTTACACGATTAATTTTTGATATTTTTCCAAAAGAGCATTTTTCTAAGTTTAATAGAAAATAAAGTGTCCCAAAATCACCAATTTAATCATACGGTAGCCAACAAGGATTTTTCTCAAATCCCATTCGGTCACCCAATTTCAATCGATGAACTTAAAGATTTAACAAAATAGTAAACAAATGGGATTTTCCCGAATCTCATTCGATCACCAAAATTTCAATCGATCAACATTATCGATTCAACAAACAGTAATCAAATGGAATTTTCCCAAATCCTATTTGGTTACAAATCACTCCAATCATACATATAATACTTATTTTATACAATTTTACAACATTAACACATTTGGTCAAAACACTGAACATACAAGAACATAGACATACAAAACACAAAAACCCAAAATATAAAAATAGTAAGCAATCCCCCTACCTTAATCGAAGTTTTTTCTCACATGTCTTGCCGTTCCTACTGATCCCTTCTCAAATCCCCATTTTTCTTTCTCAGATGCGTCGCTTCACCAATTTTGAGATTTTTCTGTTCTGACCTAGCTATCACGCTCTTTTTAAAATTTATAGTTTCAATCCCATTGAGACATATAACCTCATATTTACTCTCACACCCCTGTTAAATTTCTAACGTTAAAATAATTAATTTATTTATTTTTATTAATAATTATCCCAATTAAATAATTATTCTAACTTAAAATAAAATAATAATTATAATATTACCGTAAATATTTTTAACGTTAAAAGTCTATTCCTTTTTATTATTAATAAGAATCATCACAATTAAATAATTATTTTAAAATATTTTAATTAAATAAGTATTTCAATTAAATAAATATTTAATTCAATCCTAAAATTCAAATTATTTCTAATATTACTAAATATCTTAAAATTAACTAATTATCACTAATAATTCAAATAACTCTAATTCTAAAATCTCACGCTCTTAACTCAATTATTTCAGTAATTATAAATTTACCAAAATACTCTTATAACACCCAAACTATAACAAATAATACAATTACTCAATAAACCATACTACACATAATTCAAATATTATAATATTTAATTAAAATATTAAAATAAATTAGGGGTGTTACACAGAACACTTACTAAGGTCACAACACACGACTGATTGTAGCCATATGCTTGCTCCCAAGCGTCACCCGTCGTCTGCAGAGCCTCACACCTCACATGGAAATGACTCTAAAAACATCACCGTAGAGGGCTTCTTGCCGTCGTGGGAAAACCCTAACCACCATATTATTTTATAAACTTATTAAGCTCTCTGAGTATGCATGTCCTTGTAGGAAGAACATGCACGCATGTGCTTTTTGACCAGTACAAGTGTAATGATGTCTTTTCACATGTTAAAGGAGAATTATTTATAAAGGTCAGTTCAAGTCCTATATGGGCGTGAGTCTCTCGTTGTTGCTGCCAACCTGGGATCATAACAATCAATGTTTACATCCAGGGCTTCGAGGAGGGGGCGCCCACAACAGATAACTTTTTCCTTTCTGCGATAGGCTGCTCTAGCAACACTCTTAAGTGTTTTGTTGATCTCATAGAATTGTCCCTACTCGACCATCAGGCAACAAGTATTTCAGGATCAGTTACCATGTGGAAATAACTGCCTCCAAAGCATTGATAGAGGGTCGACCTAGGATGAAGTTGTAGGGCAATTGGGCGTCTACTATGAGATAGCTGGCCTCAATCGCCTTGGCGTTTGTTCCCTCAGCACAAATAGTTTCTAGGGCTACGTGGAATTTCACTAGTATATGTTTACCGGACAAACCTATTGACAAACCTTGGAAGGTTTTGATGTCACTGGGGTCAAGCTGAAGCCTCTAGAAAGCACCTGTTTAGCGTATTTCCTCCAAGAGGAGTTAGAATTTCCTCCACCGACAAAACCCCAAACTATGGTGTTGATCATGAAATGTAGAACTTTATGATACATCCTCGTGTGATTATGTAAAGCATGACGAACAAAGAGGATGTTGCCCATGTTAGTTTTACTAGGGCCCCACGGTGGACGCCAATATACTTGTCAAAAAGTACATGTATGTGGTATCCCTACACGAGTAAAGATACTTAGAAGCCTTAGTGGTTTTATAATAGTTAGGGTTTTTCTGTGGGGGAGAGAAACCCTCTATGATGGTGTTTATGGTGTTAACAGTGGTAAGAGAGGCCAACTGATGTGAGGTTAGAGGCTCTCTATGTAAACGTTATGATTAGGGTGCAATGATATGTCTTTTCTCCAATTAGGAGAGAAGTATTTATAGAGGCCCTTGGCCTAGTGTTTCTTGGGAATGATTATTGCCCACTAGTTAATGGTGGACCGTTGAATCCCTACTTTTTAGAAGTACGTGGATCAACTTTTGACTTTGACTTCTCATTGTCCAAGAAACGTCTTTCTCCATGTTTCCCATAATTGAGCGAGTGGAAGATAGTTAGGGCAAGACGATTCCCACCAGGAAACGACATATGGCCCTCACTCCTTTTGAGGACTACAGTCCTCCCACCTTTGCTAGACCTTTTACAAATATAACAATATTCTTAAACATGACATTGACTGCTTAAAATTTTAATGTGGATCTATGCATATGCTCATATCCTAATCTTTATCATAAAATACACCACTCCAATGATCATACTAACTTCTTCGATTATGGAGTTTACAAATAACTAATCGAAAAGGCATAAATCTTATAACCAACCCATGGGCGAATTTTTAATTAATTCTTTTTCTTAATTTAAACTATTTAATTATTGTTTTTAAATAATTTAAATAATAAATTTAAATATAATTAAAAAAACAAAACAAAAAATAAGGGGTTGATACTGGATGGACGGAAAACGCAAAAAGTTTACTCATTTCTGTCAATTGAGTTTGTATAATAGAATATATTTATTAATCAAGTGGCTTTAGATTGTAACATAATTTTGTTTTTCAAAACCTTGATTAAATAAAATATTTTTTAAGATTTAAAAGAAAAATTAGATGAAGAAGATAGTAAATAAAAGATACTAGAAAATAAAGAAATGAGAGATAAGAAAAATTAGATGAAGAAGAACATAGTAAATAAAAGATATTAATTGAGCTTTTATCACAAGGTCAATTCACAATTTCTTACCGATCATAAATAACAACATTGAATTACACAGGTTGCTATTATAGAGTTACTCTCCTGACACTATAAATATATTAAGTATATATGAAAATTTTAAGAGCAAAGTGAGAGTAGAAGAGAATGAGTTTCTCGGAATATTTATGTTTTCAAATGAACATAAGATTAGTGAAAATTTTAGCCAAATAAGAAAACTTTAAAAATGTTAAATTAGTCCATAAATGATTATACTACAACAATAATTGATTATACACAAATAAAAAAGAAAAGTTTGCTAGATATTATCCATAATTGATTACTAAGCAAGACACACCTTATGATCGAACACAAAGACACCACAATCAATTATACTTAGTTTAAAAAGACTTTTGACTATGTTCAAAGAGTTTTTCAAAAGATCATGAAAAATGATGAAGTTTGAAAAACCATCCGCAAATGTGTGTATAATAATAGAACTTAGATATCAACATACTTTCTTTTACATATTTGATTCTACGAAGATATTAATGTTCATGATATTTTTCCTTTATTTTACCATCATTAAAACTTGTATGCATATAAAACCACAACATTATTATATTTTGCTTTAAAATAAAATATTTAGAGAAATTATTTTAGCGTGGGACATTTGAAGAATTATTTTTTAAAAAGGAACACTGATATTAAAAAGAAAACTCATAAATGTTATCTTTTATGACAGAGTCAGTTGTGTAATGATTTGAAAATGAGAATAGGGAGGAAAATTATGATTAAGAAATGCATGGAATCCTTTTCCTAAGAAAGAGCATGGAAATGGCATGAAAGCATGACAAAAACTGAACCAATATATTCCTCATCAATAATAGAATCCAATAATGCAATAGCTGGCTAAAGCCTTTATTCCAGGGCAAGTCGTATCTTACGTTGATAGCTAGCTAGCGAGTCACAATTATGTTTATAAAATCATGAGTGAGAATAAAAATAATAAAATGGATAAGCATAGAGAATATACCCAATTGTACTCGATGTAAGCTTGAAGAAGAAAAAAAGAATTTTGGTTTGCCACTAATTGAGTTTTGCAACTTGCAAGTATGTTCTTGTCATCTTCTTATCTTGCTCTTTCATTATGTTAGGGTCGTAAGTTAAATTTGTTCCTGTCACAACAACTAAATTATAAGTAAATCAATTATTAATGTTTCCCCTAAAATAAAATCATTTGGGTATATGACATTTTGTCCATGAAATTTAGGAATAGGCAAGTTAATTGAAATTATACAATGCGTTTCAACTAATTTATTATTATAAAATCGATTTATAAGATGGAAAATAGTCTTTTACGTGAATTATTTTTAAACTCTAATCAATGCGAGATTTTTTTGGGTTTGATGTGTGGATATTATTGATGGTCAATCCATAATCCGATCAATGGAATCTAATATTATATTAGAGTTTAACCTAATTTATTATAAAATTGATTTGTAAAATAAAGGATATCACTCTATATAAACTATTTTCAAATTCTATGTCTAACAAATGTGTGATTTGAAATCTTCTCCATAGACGTCAAACAATTTTCTTCATTTTGTCAATTTGTGAAATTTAAATGAAAATGATAAATAGCAAAGTTGATTGGTTTTAATTGTGTTAACATTAAGAAGAAAATAATAGAAACATGTTTAATATAATCCAAATAAAAATAATTTTTAATCAATATTATAAAAAAATATTATTAAAATAAATCAATAAATTTTAAATTTTGTGTTTTATAAATGATTATTAAAAATTACATCACTACAATATTTTTTGGATAACACTCTTAATATATAGTATTCAAATAAATAAAATAAAAGAAATAATAACATTTCGTTAAAACAACTCAATTGATAATTATAGGAGCATTAATTTAAACCGGTGATATTTTAAGATAAGATCTAAATACAATCGTCATAGGAGATTTGAAAAACTCCTTGATAAGATTCACAATGGCTCGACCAAGAACCCTAAGAGAATTCTCTACCTCATATACAAATACGAAACTTGTAATTCTATTATCATCAAAATTAGCAATATATGTGTACAAACCGAATGCTAAACACACCCTCTATATTACTAACACTTACCTATGAGTCTAAATTACATAACCCATTTTTAAAAAGAAGTAAGTTGTCTCAGCTAAAAGATATAAAGTTAACTTTCTACAATTTTATTAAACTTCAACTAAGATTCCTAATTAGAAATAAACAATACTTAGAATAATTTATCTTCGTTGGACTATCCAACAAATTTCAAACTCAACAAAAGAGCCAATTTTCCTTCTATCTCCATCAAGAGTATATTAGCTTTACTTCTAATAATTACACCATTTGTTGTCTTTGGATTTCTTCTAGGTCCTCATCACTCCTTTCTTCTTCAGAAGAACTCGTCCTGGAGTTAAGCTCATCATCACTTATATAAAAAAAAGTTAAGTCACTTATATTGAAAGTAACAATTACCCTAATATTTTCTAGAACTTGAAAGGGACCAGCAATCTTATGTTGAAGCTTATAGTTTCTAAATGAAAGAAAATCCTCCTTTCTTAGGTGCACCCACACTAAATCTTGTGAATCTATGTTTTGGGCAAGTATAACCATAAGTTGATTTTGATGATGACAACAGTCAAGCAGAACATAACTCTAAGTTAAATAATTTTTTGGTGTTGATAACTCACTTCAAGAATTCATTGTGTCAATTGTCAAAGGGGGAGTTGATTGTGATTGTCAAGAAGAAGATATCTCAAGGTGCATCAGTAAGATGACTCAAGTTACAATTGAAGTGTTATACAATATTGAATCAAGTAGAGGAACTTGAAGTCTCAAAGTTATGAAAGTGAGAAAGTGTGAAAATTCATCTGATCATGTATTTGCGCTTTAGAGAGATCGATTATTGTAAAAAAATGACAAGATTAAGTCTTGATGTACTAAGGATATCACACACACACACAATTCTGTTTGACCAAGATTTTTCATATCCTTAGAGTTTTGATGATAACAAAGTACTTAAAGAACAAATGAGTATACTAACATATGTTCAAGTGTACATGATCACAAGCATATAATTCATTCTAAATTAATCATGTTGAAAGCATATGATGAGAAGTAATATAATTCTAATTCTGATTGATCAGAATCTGATAACTCTGAATGTGTTCATCGGTCTCTGAAGGTTCAGACTCTGGTCATGTGTTTCATCCTCTGAAGGTACAGACTCTGGTCATGTGTTTCAGCCTCTGGTGACAACTCAGACTCTGAAGGCTTGACGAGCCTCTGATTTGTACCATGTACCAAAGCAGATCAGTCTTATCAAAGCGTCAGATTTCTGGACAGAGTCAACTAGGGTTTCATTTTGCAAGGCTCAAGGAATAGTGATGTGACCTCTTCAGTCTGTTCTACCTTTTGGTAGATACCTAGTACTTTAAAAGGTTCTGGGAACAATGCCATTATTTTATGGACAGTGCTTCTAACCAAATACATCCTTCAACGTCTATCTTACCGCAAACTCTATTTTTCTCAATTTAAATAATTAAATCAATTAAAATTGAATTAAAATCTCATTTTATTTCTAAAGGGTGTGCTCTCTTGTCTTGGACCCTCTACCCCCAAGCACATAAAATAAAATAATTCACCAACACATAAAAATTTAATTAAAATAGCACAATTAATTAAATATGAAAATGGGATATTACACAAAACATGTCGAAAAGACCCGTGTTGGTTTGTGGGGTCAATCGATAATCCTTAAAGCACTCTGGGACGTTACATTATGCATAAGCAAGGGATTAGGGGCAACAGTTCTAGGCCGAGCATATTGATCCCGACCGACCACTATGAAGGAGGTGCAATCCTTCAAGAATCTTCTCAACGCATGAGAACTATCCTACTGATGAGTACAGAGGATTCAAACTTCTAGTACATCTCATATGTCTCTGCAAACCACGTCTAATAAATAGCAAGTTTGTTATATATATATATATATATATATATATATATATATATATATATATATATATATATATATATATATATATATAT
Organism: Lathyrus oleraceus; assembly: GCF_024323335.1. Classification (NCBI taxonomy): domain Eukaryota; kingdom Viridiplantae; phylum Streptophyta; class Magnoliopsida; order Fabales; family Fabaceae; genus Lathyrus; species Lathyrus oleraceus. The sequence continues at coordinate 323,122,911 of NC_066582.1, read as the reverse complement.
ATATATATATATATATATATATATATATATATATATATATATATATAGAGAGAGAGAGAGAGAGAGAGAGAGAGAGAGAGAATTCAGGTACCCAATTTCAATTCACTCTTCTCCCACACATACTTACTTCATCTTGGAGTGTTAATATTGCAGGTCATCCCCTTTTCCACCCCACCGGAAATTTTAATATGCTATCATCACCGATCCCTACTCCTTTTCTGCTACTAGTACGAAACAATATCGTATAAAAGAATATTATAGCACAATGGTAATCAACAATTAATATAAATAATAGACACCACAAGTGACATATGAATAAGGTGTTAATTACTAGACATTCGAAATGAACTAAATAAATAAAGACACTAATAAAGATTCAAGTTCATCTTTTAACATCACACTTTTAGATTTTCACATTAATTTAATTATCACCTTAAGAGTTTCAATATCTTTGTGAGTTCAGATGGATTGTGGAAAATATGGCTCACATTCATCTCAATTATTTTACACTCTTGATTTGAAATCAATCTCACTTCTTACTTTAATTTAGGCTTTCACACATTGTAAAGTGTCATAGAGGACTGGACAAAAATGCCAAATTTGAACAACCCAATGAATATCCAACTTTGATTATCCAACTCGTCTTCACCATTTATCGTAGTTGATAATCATGAAGTAGGGAAAAAAAGTATCCCTGCTCTTGTTAATCATGCCCGATGTGTTAATAGAAATCTAGCATGCTAGCGATTGTACCACAAAGCACAATTGAATTAATGTGATTCCTTTAGAAGTAAACACAGGGTCTTTAAAATAATGGATTTTTTCTTTATATTTTTTAAAATGGATTTTAGAAAATCATTTTTCAAAATATTATAAATTTTTTATATTCTTTTTTTTTTAATTGAAAGACTAATTTTGACATCCTATAACATAAACATATATTATTGAAGATCAAAACATAGTCGAAATCATAATTTTTTTTTTAAAGTTGTATCTCAAAAATGATTTTTATGAAAAACTATTTAAAGTAGCTTTTATTAAAGATAAGCTAGCCTAGTTAGTTATAGTCTAGCATGTAACCTACTACTGCAGGTTACCTGATTGCTACTATAAATGCAGTAATTAAAATATTGAGATCAATCATTGAAAGTCACAAAATTTAATTACAAACAGAATTATGAATAGTATAAGCATAAGTTTCTAACATGGTATCAGAGCTCAATGACCACTCATATACAATTAACTTGTAGAGTCGCTAAAACTGGCTCAACAACTCTCTTTGATCCCTTTCTTTATAGGTCAGTTGTAGGTGCATTACAATATGCCACCATAATAAGGTCTGACATTGCCAATGCAGTAAATAAAGTTTTGCCAGCACATGACATTTTCTCTTTAGGCACACTGGGTGGCAGTTAAAAGGATCCTTAGATACCTCAAAGGCACCATTGGACATGGCATTCATCTCTCTTCTCCCTCTCCTCAAGTGACTCCTTCATTACAATTGTTTTGTGATGTTGATTGGGCTTATGATCCTGATGATATGAGGAGTACATTAGGTGCATCTATCTTTTTTAGGGACAATCTCATATCCAGGCGGTCCAAGAAACAACCAGCGGTGGCTAGATCTAGCACATAGGCAAAGTATATGAGCTTAAGCAACTGCAAATCTTCTTTGGATACAAACCTTACTCAAAGAATTGTATGTGTCCACTAAGCCATTAGTCATCCTATGTGATAATCAATATGCAGTTCTTCTTGCCCACAATCCCATTATGCACACAAAAATCAAACACATGAAAATTGATTTGTTTTTTGTTCGAGAGAAGGTGTTTTCCAAGCAGTTTGATACCATTCACATTCTTGGTACAGACCAGCTAGTTGATGTGTTGACAAAACTCCTTGTCTCCACTAAATTTCTTGAGCTTAAGCACAAACTCAGGGTAGCTAACTCCTCATGATGTCAGTATTAGTCTAGCATGTAGCCTGCTATTGTAGGTTACCTGATTGCTACTATAAATACATCATTGTAATATTGAGATCAATCAATGAAAATCACAAAAGTTAGTTACAAACAGAATTATGAATAGTGTAAGCATAACTTTCTAATAGCTTTAAAATTAAGTAGTTTTTTTGAAATTTTGATATTAAAAAGAAGTTTCAATAAAATGATACAATATCTAAAATAACATTTTAAGAATAACTATTCAAAATAAATTTTTATTTGAAACTTTTATAAAAAAAATTTTATACAAAATCATATTATACTATAAAAATTATTTTTAAAAAAGTCAAAACAAATCGTTCCTTTTAATTTTCTGCAAAAGTATAAAAAAGATAAATGAATAAACTTGATTCAAACACTACACATAAAAAAGATAAAGGAAAAAATAATTCTAAAACATAATGTAGTTTTAGGTTAATGTATTACTCATTTATAAAATTAAATTAAATTTTACACTTATTAAAATAGATAGTTAATGTATTTAATTTTTTTAATTTCATGTAATAGAGATAATACAATTACTATTATATTTTTAATTAAATATTAAAATTAATTTAAAAAATTGTTTATAAATAAATCTGAAGGGTGTATAAGTTAATAGTTTTAGGACACTTTTAAAATAAAGTAGTTTATGTTCAAGTTTACGTAAGAGGATGAATTTATGATGTCTTTTGGTTTTCAATTGAATTGTCCTTCTTCCGTTATTTTTTAAGTGATATATTTTTTTTTTTTAATATTATTTTTTAATTGTTATTTAAAAAATTTAAGATAATATTAATTATATTTTTGTCAAAACTATTTCTAAATAATTATTATAGAGAAAAAAAATTAAAATAAATATAGTAAATAATTAAGGATATGATAGATAAAAAAATTATTATTTGAAAAATAATAATAATGAATAGGATTCTTAGTATATATAAAAGATAAAAAAAAATACTCCCTTCGTTTTTTATTATAAGTCATTTTTTATTTTTCATACGTATTAAAAAATGTAATAATTGTGTTATGAAAAAGATAAATTATAAAGGATTTTACAAAATTATCCTTCATTAATGGTATTGGAAAGATAAATTGACATAATTGAAAGAAGAGAGAATAATAAATATTTAAGAGTATAATAAAAAAAATAACATTAATGATTCGTTGGTATTATAAAACGATTTATATTTTGGTATAAAATATTTTTCGAAAGTAATATATAATAAAAAATGCAGATAGTAATAGGAAAAAAAAGGGAGGGAGAAAGGAGGAACATGGAACGTGAAAAGCTGTCGGTGTACACTGCTATGAAAAAATTAATACTGATATGCGATGATATATTCATGATATATTCAATCTTGTATTAATAATAGTTTTGATCCCTAATTAATACTGTATAATCTTAGATATTGATATACAATAATAAATTATTTTTGCCACGACTTTTCAATGTTATAACTCTCCTATACTCTTTCATATATTGCTTCGATCCTGTATTAATAAATGGTTACTTTCAAATATATAAATATATAATTATTAATATAAAATTTGATTGAATTTTTAATAAATTCTATTTTTTCTTTTATTAGATTTACACTTACATCTATATCTCATATGCACTGTGAACAATATCGTAAATAATACATGAATAGTATTATGTAAATAGTTTATGTTACCGTACCGTTAATAGTATCTGTGCGAACAGTTTATAAATAGTGATTTTTAATAATAAAATAAAGTTGATTAATAAAATATAAAAAATCAATTGATGAAATTATTAAGTTGGTTAATAAACGTTTAGATATAAAAAATAATTTTTAATAATAAAATAAAATTAGTTAATGAAATATAAAAAATTGATTAATAAAATTATAAAGTTTGTAACATTTTTAAATATAAAAGATGATTTTTTATAGTAAAATAAAATTGGTTAATGAAATTTGAATGTTGATTAATAAAATTTTGAAGTCGATTAATTATACAGTATTTCTTAATTAAAAAAAAATGTTTATTTTTAAATTATTTTATTATTATAATATTTGACTATATCCTATTGATTTGGTGTAAGAATCATATTTTTTAATTATTTATTATCTTTATAGAAATTGGATTTATTATCTTTATAGAAATTGAAATTTGTGTCAAAGCAAAGGTGGTGTATGTATAAGGTGTCATAATTACAATGTCAATATAGCATTCCTAGTATACATTACTAGTATATATTAGCATAGTTTAATAATGAAAAATGTTATTTTTAAACCGAATGTAACAACTACTATTCCTACCTTAGTTATAAGAAGAAAAATAACGATAAATTTTATGTTTATTAAGATATATATAGTTAAATGTATTTAATTTTTTAAATTTTATACGAGAGAGATAATATAATTACTGGTATATTCTAAATTAAATTATCTTTTATTAATAATATTAAGTAATTAATATAAAGATATTTTTGGAATAAAGGAATTAAATATACGGAAATTTATTTATTTATATATAAGGCCAAAAAATTAGAAGATTTTTGTTTGTAAATAAATATTATAAGGTTATTATATTTTGATACAAACAAACACCTGATTTTTGGTGTAAATGGTTAGAAAAAATCATTGTAAATAAAATGGATTGCGTCTAGATTCGTGAACAAATCACTTTTCTTATAGTATTTTTAGCCAGGGGCGGTCTTGAGTAAGGGCAAGACGGCCCTTAGTCCAGGACCTCCAAACTAAGGGGTCTTATTTTGTTTAAAAAAAAGTAAATTATATATTTAATATTATATTAAATAAATTATAAATAAAAAATAAATATGAATTTATCATTGGCCAGGCCGTAGAAGATTAATTTTTAAAACTGGTGGTAAAGATTGTGGGTCAATTCTCCTTAAATTATACTTTTTAAACTATTTGTTGCATAGTTTTTAATTATTGTGATAAACGTCAATGATTTAAACTATTTAAAGATAAATAGAAAATATAAAAAGTAAAATAAAATTAAAAAATTAATGATTTTCTTTCACTTTTTAACATTGTTAATTTATTATTTTTCTAATTTCTAACTTTATTAATTAATTATTTAATAATCTTTTGGAGACACTAAAATATAAAGACTTAGTTGATGAATTTGCTTCAAAAAATATTTTGAGAAAGACTCTTTTTAATTTATTAGAAATTTTAAGTTGTATGAAATATTTTTTTATAATTTAAACAGAACTTTGTAGATTCATGTATTCTTTTTCAAAAAAATTTAACATAAGATCGTTCTTTCTTTGTTAATTTCATACACATTTTAGTAATTACTTACTTTTATAATTTTGAGTAATGTTATGAATACTTAGCCGTATAATATAACCACCCCATATTATTTTTCGATTTTATTTATGTCTTATAGATTGTCACTATAATACTATATATTGTCTTAGTAGTTAGTCATATATTATGTTCTTCATATCATTTTAAATATTTTTAAACTTCATTCTATTAGCGCCAGTATTTGATATGTTATCATTAGTATAAAATATATTGTTAATGTAGGTGCCAACGTGAATATACTTTCTCTTCCATCTAAAGTGATAGTTTTTTCTCATGATAACTTTGATAAGGTTGTCTTAGATGAAACAAAAGATATTATAGTAGCGTTCTATGCACCATAGTATGAATAAATTAACACAATCTTATGTAACTTTATGATATGGTGATCTTTTTTCATTTTCAATGTTGATGAATCTTATTTGTTGAATTGTAATTCCTTGTGTCGAAGCAAGTTGCTCGACAGAGCAAGGAAGTGTCGAACCATCTATGCCTATTTTAGTAGTGTTAGCTATTTTGGGCTTTTATAGTTTTGGGTTTTGGCTTGAGGTCCAAGTTAACCTAGATCTATAAATAGAGGGAGTAACCCTTATTTATGTAACAAATATGAATAGAGTATTCACAACACTTGTAATTCTCAGTATTTTACAATTGCAAAGTGAATAAGAAGTTTTCCACAGTTTGTGGGCAGAGAGAAACTCTGCAGAATTTTATTACTCTTCTCCTTCATCGTTCTTTACACTTTTTCTTTCTCCATTATTCTTCTCTTTTCGTTGTTATTGTGTGGGTAATAACAATCTTGTTCATCAAGATTGATTTAAGTTCTTGTAAGACCCCAATTTTGACCCTAAGATCCCTCATACATTTCATCATATGCATTAGCATTGGGATCACACCTTGGCATCCTCCTTACCCCTCTTTCATTGGGTTTATTTTGGGAGAGATCACCAAGCACTTTGTGATTATATCATACTTGTATTTTATCATTTCACTAACTAAAATACCAAAAATATGTCTTTGTATCTATCTAACTCTTTTGTGGATAGGGCATGATCTCATTGATTCATTGATCACATCTAGGGTTTGAGACCCTCATGAATAAAGAGCACGACCAAGAATTGATGCAAGAATGGTTATAAGCATCATATATGAGTCCCAATTGTTTCTACATGTTATATTGATCAAGTTTGCTTCAAGAGTTTGAGGGTGATTTGCCTTGGAAACCCTAGTTTGACTAGGTATCTTGAGTAACTTCTCCAACAAGCTATCTCATCAATTGATCAAATTTCTCAAGGGACACTTCAAATTTAATCATCTTATGCATATATGATCTACCATGAGCCAATAAAGTCAAGAGAATTGGAAGTTAGCAAGATGGTTTATGGTGGTTGGCCAGATGAATTCATCTGATCAAAACTGGGTCTCCCTAGACCCTATCTCCTACAATTTTCATCATATGAAAATTATTCCAAGAAATAACTTACTCTAAATGACATTATAAACAACTTTCATGTTTATACCTAGAGCTAGTTTTGCTTGGAGAATCATTTTCTATGTTGAAACATTATAGGTCATTTTGTCTAAACCCTAATTTTAAAGTCAACTTCCCAAGGTCATAAATTGCTCAATTTTTATGAGATGAAAGATTTACAAGTTTTACAATCAAATTCAATGTGTCTACTTCAACTTTGATGTTTGGAGTGGGAGCTAATTCAACTTTTTTGAGCATGTGATATGAGGCTACGTTATAGGTCACTTTTGACCTATACCATTGATCAAGGTGATTTTTCCAAACTTCAAAAATGCATAACTCTATCATTTTAAGTCCAAATGATATGAAATTGGTTACCATTTTGAAGTTCTTTGAGAGAGCTACAACTTTTATGAAGATACTTTTCTCATTTGAAGCTCCTATAAAAAGTTAAGCAAGGTGGAATATTGAGACATATGGCTTGACACTTAGAAAAATTTTGGTATGTCAAATTTTTCCAAACTTCAACCTCAAAATTCTTCAAGTTCCAAGCTCCAAATGAAAAAGTGTTAAACATCAAACTTGTACCTCTTGATCTCACCTTTCCAAGGAGCTCAAACTCATGCGTTTTGGATGAGAAATGCATAGGCTGTGCATGGCTTAAACAGGCTGATATCATTTGGCATGGATCAATCTTCAAGTGACAATGCACATGTACCTTGCAATCCAATCCATCTTCAAAGCATCTAAACTTCATTTTGGACTTTCAAACCATCATTCCATGGGCCTATGCGCGCCCATGCAGCATGGCATCATCATTTTACCAAATTTGGAAAGTGGAAAGAGTGTGGAAATATCATTTGATTTTCCTATAAATTGAGGCCTTTATGCTTAGAATTAACACACACATTGCGCCAGCTTTGAATCTCCATTGAAAACCCTTCACTCTAAGAGGATAACCCTGATAAATTCATTCGAATTTCACCTTGAATCTCCACTGTTTTGAAATTCGATTCTCCAGGAACCCATTGCTTCTAAGCCTTTCCATTCCTCTCCTGCAAGCAATTGAAGTGAAGCAAAGCACGATTCAGATCAAGATCTAGCAAGCTCAGACCTTCATTGAAGGTAATTTGTAGAAATTTTAAACTCTTCGATTCTCCTTGATTCTTGCTCAATTCCATTGATTCTTGACTTGTGTGAAGTCCTACCAATGTAGGCAAGAAGATTGAGTTGCTTTGAGGCCAAATCGAAGCAACTCAGATCATGAACCTCATTTTTCAATTCCACATATCTCTCAATATAGTTGGAATTGGATGAATTGGAGGTGATATTCGTGCTTAGTGATGTGTTCTCTTTAAAATCATGTCCCTGTTTGAAATTTTGGTGATGGTTCATGTTGACCAGTCCAGTGAAGCTCACCGAAGAAGACAACCGGAGCTCTAGCTTCGGTGATGATGTGTCTTGAGTCTGAACCGTGTGATCCATGTTCCACGTTTTAATCTTAGTCGTGCCTTGTGATTACTCATGTTACAGCGCTTTTGACTAAGGCATCGGTGGAACGCGCGTTGTGGATCATCAGATCTGCCACCTCAATTAATGAGGGAGATCTGATGGTCCACGTATTTTTGAATTTTTAATATTTTGTTTTAATTCCATTTTATTCAATAATTCATAATAAATTCAATATTGATCCAAAAAATATGGGACTTTCACCAAAAATTTCCAAATATTTTTCTCTTTCATATTCTAAATTAAAATTATTTTTTGGATCATTATTAATATTTCTCATGAATTAATTGATTTTTCATTTGTTTTTAATTGTTTAAAAATATTTTTAAGTGTCCAAAAATTATGAAATTTTTTATCCAAGGTCCTTTGACCTTGTTTGACCTATGATAAATCTCATGACCATTTATTTGGTGTTTTGATGAGATTTTAGGATTTGAACAAAACATATTTGAATTTAATGCATTATTTTACTATTTTCAATTGAATAAATGCCATTTTTATTATGTTGACCATTTGTATTGACTTAATTGAGTTTCTTATTTGTTGTTGGGCATTGGTCAAGGTTGATTTGACTTTGTCAAGTTAATATTATTGAATTTAGGGGATTGATGGAATGTACATTCCATCTCCCAAAATGAATGAATAATATTAATTTGGTAAAAATCCTCCTTTGACCAATTTGTGATCTCATTCATCCCTTTCCATCTTCATCTAATTCCCCTTCTTCATCCATTCATTTCCAATTGGCCAATGACATCTCAAAAGTCCTAATGCTAGTTGATTAAAAGATTAACATGAGTATGGATGAGATTAGGCCACACATTTGCATATTTTTGTGTGTGGTATGTTTAATGAGCATAGTTCTTAATATTATGTCTCCAACATGCATTAACACCAAAAGTTCATTGTTCGGCCTCAAATAGTTGTGACTTCTACATAAGTCCAATTACGATTGCTTAACATAGCGCTAAATTTGTGACATAAAAGGCATAAGCATTCTAGTTAGTTAGATTGTAAGTCTCCCCTCTTCCATGGTATTGTGTGGAAACTTGGTCTTCTTTCCTTCCTTTAGAAGATGTTTTGGTTCAAGGATCCATGCTTGTGGCAAGTGGGTTGAGTGTTCTCCAAAGAATGTCTTGAAATAAAAAAGAAAGACAAAACTAACTACTAACTTACTAACCATTAACTTTTAATTTCAAGTCTTTACTTTTTTGCAATTTACTTTTAGCACTTTATTATCATTTGCCATTATACATATCATTCTAATTGTTTATGTTAATGTAATTTTCACTTTGTCCACTTGGACCATATTGTGTGATATACTTTGTTGCTTTGTTTGTTTGATTCGTCTTTGACCATTAATGTACATGATAACAACAAAAACCCTAAAAGACTTTTGAATGGACTGTTGGTTTGATCTTGCCCAATTGGACTTAGAACTTAGGAAACATTCCTTTGCTAATGGACTTAGCCAATGCCAATTTATTGAAGAATCAAGTGCTTGCAATTTGAATTCACCTGATACATCATTCAAGATCTCTCCAATTCATCTGCCATGTTGATCATTGTTAAGCTGTTATGTTGAACCTGTGACTTGTGGAATTCATCTGTTGCATGGGCTATTTTGAAGAAGATCATTGAAGTGGATAAGCTTGGATGAGGCCATCTTTATTTGATGCCTTTGCTCTTCAAGATTGATATAATTGTGCATTTTCATGTTGCTTGAATAAAAAGTTCAAGGGAATTATGGGTTTCTATTGACATACTTGTCTATTGGATTGCTCCCATTTTGTGAGATCTTTTCAAGTTTAAACTTTTAAATTTTGTGCATAGGGTAGCCTCTTCATCTTCTCCCCATTTCTTTAATTTCAAAATCTCTCCCCCCATTTTCAAAACCTTCTTTGTGTGAACTATTTTTGTTCTAAACTTTGACCACTTTTTTTGCAAAAAAGGTAGAAACTTTGGCCTTATGCCATTGCATTTTCAAACTTATTTTCTTAAATCAAACCTGTAAATAAACTTAATTATACTTGACTTAAACTTTCAAAAAGCCAAAAAGAACTAACCCATTCAAACCATTTTAGGCCTTTGTGCCTTTCAAACTCAATTTTGTTAAAACCAACACACTCATTTTTGAAATTTCTAGCACGAACTACGAGGTTTTGATCCCTCATTTATATGTTGGTACGTAGGCACAAGACCGAAGGTCTTGTCAAACACAAAAATATAATTAATCAATTCTTTTATCATCCCCCCATTCTATTTGTTTGTAAACATCATTTTATACAAAATACATATGCACACAAAAAGGGCTCCCTAGGAGTACCTAAGACACTTTGGGTGCTAACACCTTCCCTCTGTGTAACCAACCCTCTTACCTGCGATCTCTGACTTTTATTAGTTTTTATTTGAAAACTTCTTACTATTTGGGTTTTGTTCGTACTTTTCCCTTTTCCCTAGGAAATAATAAAAGCGCGGTGGCGACTCTTGTTAATTGATCTCTAGCTTGTGGATAGCTTGATGATCATGAATTTCCCGCTACAGAAATTAAGTGGCGACTCTGGTGGGGAGTAGTCTCCAATGGGTTTAGCCTACTTTTTGTGTGAATATATTTGTATATATGTGATGTTTGTATATATGTATGTGTGATATAATCTGCTTGTTGTGCTTGGTGATCTCTGAGTGGTAAGATAAGTTCTAACCCGAACTTGAGTGCAATTAAGATAGGAGGATGGTATAGTCATGTTCGACTTGTGTGGAGTAGTCCTTAACAAGTTGGCTTGAGATCCATCTACTCAATGGAGACTTCTTTGGATTTGGAAATGTCACACAAGTATTTATGGTTAGGCATTGCTATTTCTAATTGAGTCCGAGAAGCTGAGGACCTTAGAACATTTCACCCATCTTGGCCTATTTAGGACGTAGTGCGGAAACTGTTTAAGTGTAGACTTGATAACAGTTGTTACACGATACTACACTCAGAAGAGTTTCTATTGAGAATATTATGGGTCGATGAGTCAGTTAACTTAACCTGTAGTATGCGATAGATGGAATTAAGACTCTGGGAACTTTTTAGAACATGATCTACAGGTTTTTATCCTTAGTTCACTCCTTTGGGATGGTTCTTACCCAGACTACATGCTCGTGACTTGCAACAAACCCTTGATTCTTGGTTGATCCAATCAAGTCTTGTCAATATCAATGGAACTTGGGTGTTGATAAGGTGAAAACCATAATCCACCAAAATGGATGATTGATCTTGACAATGACTTGATTCATCCCTTGGCCTTTGTTTGCATTGTGTGTGATCCCTTATTTGTGATTGTTGCATTCATGCATTCATGCGCATCATAACATTCATCACACGAAAATTTCAAGGAACTAAGGTATCATTTGCAAATATTTTCAGACCATGGATTATGGACGAAGGAACACTAAGAAGTACAGTTTCAGATGTCCCGACTTGAAAGAGTTAAGGAAGCTAGCATCTTTTGTATTAGATCCCTTGGACTTCAAACAACATCATGAGAAGCTTTTATCTATTTTATATGCTGATGTGGTTGAAGGATTGTTGAGTGTATTGGTGCAGTTCTATGATCCTCTCTACCATTGCTTCACTTTCCCAGATTTTCAACTTGTGCCTACCTTGGAGGACTATTCTTATCTTTTGGGGATACCTGTTTCTAGTAGAGTGGCTTTTAGTGGATTGGAAGAGATTCCCCGATCTAGTATTATTGCTGAAGCTCTTCATTTGAAGAAGTCTGGGATAGAGGCTCATTGGGTGAAGAAATGAGGGTTATTTGGATTGTCTTCTTATTTCCTCATCAAGGAAGCTACTACTTTTGCTCAAGCTGGTAGTGTGGACGCTTTTGAAGCTATTTTTGTGTTGCTCATTTATGGATTAGCTTTGTTCCCTAACATTGACGGTTTTGTTGATGTTAACGCCATTAGACTTTTCTTGATTGGGAATCATGTGCCTACTTTGTTGGGTGATATGTATTTCTGTTTGCACCTAAGGAATTCTAAGGGTGGTGGAACGATTGTCTGTTGCATTCCTCTTCTGTACAAGTGGTTTATTTCGCACTTGCCTCAGACACCTACTTTTGTGGAGAACAAACAATGTCTAAGGTGGTCTTAGAGACTTATGTCTCTTACTAATGATGATATAGTTTGGTATGATCTGTCCTTAAGCAGTTTGGAGATTATTGATAGTTGTGGTGAATTCTCTAATGTGCCTCTCATTGGTATACAAGGAGGAATTAGCTACAAACCTGCTTTGGCTCGTCGCCAACTTGGGTTCCCCTTTAGAAACAAACCTAATAACACTTTGTTAGAAGGTCTTTTCTATCAAGAGGGTAAAGATCCCCAACTTTTGAAGCAGAAGATTATGCATGCTTGGCATAATGTGCATAGGAAAGGAAGATCCGAGCTTGGTCCGTGCAATTATGTAGCTTTTGAAGCTTACACTCTTTGGGTGAAGAAGAGAGCTATGGAGTTGAAGATGCCCTATCCTTGTGAAAGACCTATGTCTATGGTTGTGGTTGAGCCATTAAATCTTCCTAACCAAGATTTAGAGGAGTTGGAAGACGCGCTCGTCAAGATGAAGCAAGAGAAGGATATGTGGGAAGAGCGTTTCCGTGCTCTGAGCAAGAAGCATGAAGAGTTGCTATTGGAGTCTAAGGACAAAGATGCATTGATTGAGCTACTTGAAGACCGAGTGACGAAGAGACAGAGAGAGCCAGAGGTTTCATCTTCTAGCATGCTTCAGCCTTCCGTTGCTTGGAAGAAGATTGTTGACCAGCTTGTCCTCGAGAAGACTCAGATGAAGGCTTCTTTTGAGACCGAGATTCGTCGCATTTGAAGGAAGTACGCACCTTCAGCCATATCTTCTGACATTGTTGTTAGGGATCCTTAGGATGACTAGTCTCCTTTTCTCTTGTATCTTTTATTTTGGTTTCTGAAAATTGAACTCAGTGTAATCCTTCCAATTTATATAAATAAAAAGAAAATTTTGGTCATATCAAATTATTGCAATTGCCATTTATATATATATATATATATATATATATATATATATATATATATATATATATATATATATATATATATATATATATATATATATATATATATATATATATATATATATATATATATATATATATATATATATATATATATATATATATATATATATATATATATATATATATATATATATATATATATATATATATATATATATATATATATATATATATATATATATATATATATATAGTAAGTTCCTTGAAAACAAAAATAAAAAATAATCAAGCATTGCATTTCATGCATCATTTGCATAAGCAGGTTTTTGCCAAGTGTCTGATTGGTATTCTTTTGTGCTTTAGCCAAGCTGACTCACCGGTACAATACCAGAGCTAATCATCCAAAGATCATGGAACACCTTGAGCAAGAGAACCGAGACTTGAAAGAGGAGATTGCCCGACTGACTGCCATGATGGAATCAGTTCTTGCTGCCCAGAGCCAAGCTTCTCCAACACCTGCAACTCCTCCCGTGAGGACAGTCATCTCTGAAGTGGTTACCTCTACAGTGCCTGCTGCCACCGCCCACTTCGCTCTGAATATGCCTGCTGGATTCCCTTGGGGAATGCCACCCAATTTTGTGTCAGAAGGTTTCACTCCCACTTTTGCTTCCATGCCGACATCTAGCCCGGTCATGTCTGTGCCACCTCCATTTGTGCATACTTTTCCTCGTGTAGAGGACACCATCTATCATTCCGAGCCATCTGAGGGCCCAGACGTCTATGAGAAGATGGACGAAATGAAAGACCAATTTCTTGAGCTGCGCAAGGAATTGAAACCGCTGCGAGGCAAAGATCTGTTTGGGAAGAGTGCTGTTGAACTGTGCTTAGTGCCCAACGTGAAAATCCTAATAAAATTCAAAGTGTCTGACTTTGAGAAGTATAAGGGAAACTCCTATCCACTCAGTCATCTTGTCATATATGCCCGCAAGATGTCAACCCAGACAGATAATGATCAACTGCTGATTCACTATTTCCAGGATAGCCTGACAGGTGTTGCACTCCGTTGGTATATGGGGTTAGATAGTGCAAGCATCCGCACTTTCAATGATCTAGGTGAGGCTTTTGTGAAGCAGTACAAGTACAATATGGATATGGCGCCAGACAGAGACCAGTTGAGGTCTATGTCTCAGAAAGATAAGGAGACCTTCAAGGAGTATGCCCAACGTTGGAGGGAGTTGGCTGCCAAGATGACTCCTCCTTTGGAAGAGAAAGAGATGACGAAAATCTTTCTGAAAACCCTGAGTTCATTTTACTATGAACGCATGCTCGCCAGTTCCCCCCGTGATTTTACCAAAATGGTAAACATGGGGATGATATTTGAAGAAGGGGTCCGTGAAGGACGATTGTCGAAAGATGAGGCGTCAACCAGCAAGAAATATGGGAGTAGTTTCAGCAAGAGGAAGGATAATGAAACCAATGCAATTTCTAGTGGGAGGCAGAGAAGGCCTCAAGAAAGAAGAGATCCACCACCCCGTCAACATCATCATCATCAAGTATCTTTCGTCATTCCAGTATTCTCTAATCAGCAAACAATACCAATTCAACAACAACAACGTCAGTATCAAAATCAACGTCAACAACAACAACCGCAACAAAGAACAAACACCTACAACAATAACAATTCCAACAACAATCATCACCAGCAACAGAACTTTGAGAGGAAGAAGGTCTCTTTCGACCCGATTCCTATGTCATACGCAAAACTGTATCCATCCCTGGTCCTCAAAAATTTGATTCAACCGAGGAATCCATCACAGATCCCAGAACCACTTCTTGGGTGGTATAAACCTGAACTTCGTTGTGCTTTTCACCAGGGTGCACCTGGGCACGATATTGAGAATTGTTATCTGCTGAAGTATAAGGTGCAAAAGCTTATGAAGAGTGGCATGGTGTCATTTTGAAGACCGCGCGCCTAATGTGAAAGCTAATCCTTTGCCCGCTCATGGGAATACCTCAGTGAACATGGTGGATGGTTGTCCAGGTGAATTCAAGGTTTTTGATGTCTGGTTTATCCGAAGATCTTTGGTACAGATGCACAAGGATATTTGTATGGTGAGTGATTGCGAACATGATCACGATGGTTGTGATATTTGTAGCGTGAACCCAAGGGGTTGTGATGTAGTGAAAAGGGACATTCATCGTCTGATGGATGAAGGCATGATCCAGATTGTTCAATCCCGTCATGTAGATGACGATGTCAATGTCATAATGCCCATTTTCAAACAACCAGAGAGGTTGGTGATCTAGTATGATAGCAGCAGTAACCAGAACGTCAGCAATAGATTAGTTTCGCCATTGGTAATATGGTTAGCGGGCCCAGTCCCGTATGCATCTGATAAGGTTGTACCATATCAATACAATGATACGATGTTAGAGAAAGGTCAAGAGGTCCCGTTGCCTACGACCATTTCAGTGGTGAGCATTGCAGATATTACGAAGGTGACCCGTAGTGGTCGAGTTTTTGGACCAGCGTTCCCGGAAAATAATGAGAATACAGTTGTTGGTAAGCAAGTGGAGACACCGAATGTAGATCCGTTTGGTTTTTCAAAAAATAATTCTAGTGAATCCAGCAATTTGAAAACCAATAGTGATGATGATGAGGTACTCCGACTGATCAAGAGGAGTGAATTTAATGTGGTTGGGCAGCTGCTCCAGACTCCCTCAAAGATTTCCATGTTCTCTCTGCTTTTGAATTCTGAAGCTCACAGAGAAGCACTCCAGAGAGTTCTTGAACAGGCATATGTGGATAAGGATGTTACTGTGGATCAGTTTGATCACATTGTGGCTAACATCACTTCATGCAATAATTTAAGCTTTTGCGATGAAGAACTCCCTAAGGAGGGAAGAAATCACAACCTAGCTTTGCATATTTCAATGAATTGCAAGGAAGATGCTTTGTCAAATGTGCTAGTTGACACTGGGTCGTAACTCAATGTGCTTCCAAAGTCAACATTGTCAAAGTTATCTTACCAAGGAGCTCCCATGAGGTACAGTGGAGTAATTTTCAAGGCCTTTGATGGCTCGCGTAAGGCAGTCATTGGAGAAGTGGACCTTCTAGTTAAGATAGGTCCGAGTGATTTTCATATTACTTTCCAGGTAATGGATATTCACCCGGCCTACAGCTGTTTGTTGGGAAGGCCATGGATTCATGAAGCAGGAGCTGTTACTTCTACTTTGCATTAGAAGCTCAAATTTGTTAAGAATGGCAAGCTGGTAATTGTGGGAGGCGAGAAGGCGCTGTTGGTTAGCCATCTGTCATCTTTCTCCTATGTGGAAGCTAAGGATGAGGTTGGAACTCCGTTCCAAGCCTTATCTATTGCTGTTGAGAAAAGAGTTGGGGCACCTATGTCCTCTCTAAAAGATGCGCAGAGAATTGTTGAAGAAGGTCATGTTGATCAGTGGGGGCGTGTGGTAGAGGTCGCTGACAACAAAGGAAGAACTGGTTTGGGGTTCCAAAAGGGCTCGTCAATCGTTAGATCTGAGAAGATGCAACTCAGCTTCCGTAGCAGAGGGTTCATTCATGGGAATGAACAACACTTAGCTGTTGTGCTAGAGGATAGCGAAGAGGAAGACTGCACCAACTTTGTGACGCATGGACAGACATGCAACAATTGAACTTCTATTGATATTCCTATTATCTTGCATCGATCTAAGTAATTGCTTTTACATTTTTTAAATCCTTCTCCTATGCCTAAGGGAGAAGTGAACATTGTTTGGGCACTTTGAAATTGATCATCAATAAAATTAATTATATTCATCCACATCTTTGATGTTTATTTTTACTTTTTGCTTATTCTGAAAATGGTAATCACAAAAAACATAAATAAATAATATAATTGTCCATCTGCATAATATTTGGTCACAAATTCACTTCTCTAAAATCAAAATATCAAATCATTATGCAGGTTGGTTCCTAACCCCGTTGAATACAATGATCCTTTTCCTTCTCCAAATTTTGAATTCCCTGTGTTTGAAGCCGATGAGGAAAGTGATGTAGAAGTGAGTGATGAATTGTCTCATCTTCTTGAGCAAGATGAAAAGATTATTCAGCCGTTGGAAGAGCAGATTGAGCTAGTCAACTTGGGTTCCGAAGATGATGTGAAGGAGGTCAAGATTGGGTCTCGACTGTGTCCAGATACTAAGAGGGGGTTGATTGATCTTCTTCGAGGGTATTCAAATGTGTTTGCTTGGTCCTATCAAGACATGCCTGGTTTGGATTATGATATTATGGAGCATAGATTGCCGTTGAAGCCAGAATGCCCGTCAGTCAAGCAGAACTTGAGAAGAACGCGTCCTGATATGGCTGTGAAGATCAAAGAGGAAGTTCAGAAGCAGATTGATGTCGATTTCCTTGTAACTGCTGAGTATCCGCAATGGGTGGCCAATATTGTGCCCGTGCCAAAGAAAGATGGAAAAGTCTGCATGTGTGTTGACTATAGAGATTTGAATAAAGCCAGTCCGAAAGATGATTTCCCTCTGCCACACATTGATATGTTGGTAGACAATACTGCTAAATTCAAAATCTTTTCATTTATGGATGGATTTTCCAAATATAATCAGATTAAGATGGCACCCGAAGATATGGAGAAGACCAAATTCATTACACCCTGGGGAACATTCTGTTAGAGTGATGCCCTTCGGTTTAAAGAATGCTGGTGCAACTTACCAAAGAGCAATGACTACTCTTTTTCATGATATGATGCATAAAGAGATAGAAGTTTATGTGGATAACATGATTGCTAAATCAACTGATGAAGAGGAACATGTTAAGCATTTGTTGAAGCTATTCCAGCGTTTGAGGAAGTATAAACTCCGCTTGAATCCCAATAAGTGTACTTTTGGTGTTCGTTCTGGTAAGTTGTTGGGCTTTATTGTCAGCAAGAAGGGTATTGAAGTTGATCCTGCCAAGGTCAAAGCAATACAAGAGATGCTTGCGCCCAAAACTGAGAAGCAAGTTAGAGGTTTTCACGGTCGCTTGAATTATATTTCCAGATTTATTTCCCACATGACTGCCACATGTGTGCCTATATTCAAGCTTCTTCGGAAAGATCAGTCTTTTGATTGGACCGAAGACTGCCAGAAGGCATTTGATAGTATCAAGGAATATCTGCTTGAACCTCCGATTTTGTTTCCACCTGTTGAAGGAAGACCGTTGATCATGTATTTGATTGTGCTAGAAGATAGTATGGGTTGTGTTCTTGGTCAGCAAGATGAGACTGGGAAGAAAGAATTTGCAATTTACTACCTCAGTAAGAAGTTCACCGACTGTGAGACTCGGTATTCAATGCTTGAGAAGACTTGTTGCGCATTGGCTTGGGCTGCTAAGCGTCTGCGTCAGTATATGTTGAATCATACCACTTGGTTGATATCCAAAGTGGATCCAATCAAGTATATATTTGAAAAGCCTGCTTTAAATGGGAGGATTGCCCGTTGGCAGATGTTGTTA
Organism: Lathyrus oleraceus; assembly: GCF_024323335.1. Lineage (NCBI taxonomy): Eukaryota > Viridiplantae > Streptophyta > Magnoliopsida > Fabales > Fabaceae > Lathyrus > Lathyrus oleraceus. The sequence continues at coordinate 323,104,109 of NC_066582.1, read as the reverse complement.
TCAGAGTATGATATCGAATACCGATCTCAAAAAGCAATCAAAGGTAGTATCTTGGCTGACCATTTGGCTCACCAACCGATTGAAGATTACCAGTCAGTGCAGTATGATTTCCCTAATGAAGAGATTTTGTACTTGAAAATGAAAGATTGTGATGAACCATTGCTAGAAGAAGGGCCAGAACCTGATTCCCGTTGGGGCATGGTATTTGATGGAGTTGTTAATCAATATGGTAATGGAATTGGGGCAGTGATTATTACTCCTCAAGGCACACATCTACCATTTACATCTAGATTGACTTTCAAGTGTACAAACAACATGGCAGAATATGAAGCTTGCATTATGGGGCTTGAAGAGGCCATTAATCTCAGAATCAAGTATTTGGATGTCTTCGGTGATTCGGCTTTGGTTGTGAATCAAATCAAAGGAGAATAGGAGACGAATCAACCCGGTTTAATACCATATAGAGATTACGCGAGGAGGATTTCAACTTTCTTAACAAAAGTTGAGTTTCATCATATCCCTCGAGATGAAAACCGGATGGCAGACGCTCTTGCAATGTTGGCATCAATGATTATAGTGAAGTATTGGAATAAAGTTCCCAATTTATCTGTGATGCATCTTAATAAGCCAGCTTGTCATACCCCAAAATTTGCCCGTTGATATTACAAAGCATTTTCCAAGACCCTCTGACTTGATCTGCAAGGCACTGATATCAAATGGACAAAAGCCCAGCTCACAACAGGCCTAATCCAAAGTGGCCCAAAATAGCTTGCTCGCTAGGCGAGCAATTCCTTCGCCTAGCGAATATCTCAGCATGCCACTCGCCCAGCGAAGCACCAGGTCCAGAAAAAGCCCAGACCTAGCTTGCTCGCTAGGCGAGCAATCCCTTCGCCTAGCGAAGCTTGCGAAAATTTGAAGTTTTGGACCTCATTTTAAGCCCATTAGGTCACCACCACTACCACTATAAATACCAGCTCCTCTGCCACGAAAAAGAGACAGACGGACGAAAAACGGAGGAAGAGGGACGAAAACCCTGGCACAGAAACCCTGGAGGCTACTCCGAGGGCAGAAACCCTGAAGGCCGCTTCCCCGCCCCGAAGCTACCGCCGCCCAACTCAATCCGGCTCGCCAATTCAAGGTTGCAATTCGATTGCAAACAGGTTTGCATTACTATTATCGTGTTATTTTCTTAATTTGCATGTGATACCGCTTTATGTTCTTAACTTGCATGTGATAATATAATTGAATTCATAAACATATTTGAGTTTTTGCATGTGAATTTAAGTGTGCCTGGATATTGTGAATGCTGAACCATATAATTATGTGTTGGATGCCATAAGCCATGCCGCAGGTTGAAGTCATACTGTTCTGAAATTCAAAACCCGCAGCCGCTCGCCAGCACATCGCTAAGCGAGCATGTAGCGAGTATTCGCTAGGCCTTCGCTAGGCGAGGCAGGCGCGAACCTGACAGTAGCCAGCTTTTCTGTTATGACTTTTCATTCATGTTTTATCATAGCCAGGCATTGTTTATTTGATCCTATTACTGTTGTGATTTCTTTTGCGGTGTAATCCTCGATTGCACCCTGATTTGGTATGCTAACCCGTTTGTTGAATTTTGCAAAGGTTCATATGTCCCAGAAAAAAAGACCGCCGTTAGGTCTTCCACTTTATTTGTGGGATACCCTTATGGAGGCTCACCCTAAATTGCTTAATTAATTTTAATAATTAATTTTAATAATTAATTTTAATGTATTAATTTTAATGTATTATTTTTAATGTATTGATTTTAATGTGGAGATTCATCATAATCACCTAATTAACTTTAAAATGCGGCCTTTAAATATGTGATCTTGGACCTCTCTTTTGCCTTATGATATTACGGTATTACGGTCATGTCCCGCGAATGTGGGGATACACTTAGCAATGGCCCTTCGATTAAATCATCATAAAATAAATCATGGTCCCTCGGATGTTGCCTTCGAAAATACAATTTTGTCCCTCGATGACCCTTCGGTGTAGCCTACGGTTAAATGATGATCGCCCCTTCGAATGCTAAGGTATCCTTACAACTGTTGCCTTCAATGACCTATCGATGACCCTACGGTGACCCTTAAACATCCAAAGGGTAAGATTACTTACTTCTCAATAGTAAGGACAGTTTTACCCTCATAAGGATAGGAAATGCCCATAACGACCTCAGGAAGGTATAACTCTCAATTACTGGATCATAACCTAAAACATTTTCCACCCCTCACACTTTACACTTTACAAATCCTAGAAAATCACCACTTGGTATACATTCATACTAGAATCATTACCGAGTTATATTTTTCTAAACCATTTTCAAAATCAAATGAGATAAATACTTTGTATACATTCATACGAGAATCATTACAAAGTTAAACTCTCTTTCAAACATTTTTAAGCAATTCACCGACACTTTTCAGACAAAAATATAAGTGATCCAGTAATTAAGAGCCCATGGATAACCATGGATACAAAGGGTGCTAACACCTTCCCTTTGTATAATGTACCTCCCGAACCCAAAATCTATTGAGGTCTTTCCTGTTCTTTTCCACCTCTCCTTATTGGATAAAAGAAAAGTCGGTGGCGACTCTTGCTATCCGCGACATTGCGATAAAAAGCAAAACACCCAAAAGTCAGTTCACCGTATGACAGAACTGGCGACTCTGCTGGGGACACTTTAAAAAGAGAGGTTACCTTAAAAACAAGATCACTTATTCCAAATTGTCTGATTTACTTTTAAGGGATTGCTTGGGTATTCTTGAGTGAAAGATCCTACACCCGGATCTAGTGTACCTTAGGTAAGTAGCAATAGATCATCGCGACTATCCGGCGTATACTGGAATGGTTAAAATGATGGCTACGGTTAATGTGACACTTTGGTTGTCCTGATGTTCCTCATGTTACTTGAGGAAAAATTTGGCTTCCGCGTGGTGTCATCAAAGCATTAACCAGACCTTTAGAACCCTAATTGACTCATCCTGGCCATTAGAAAGTAGTGAGATAACTGACTTCGGTTCCGACTGGGGTTGGTTGAGACTCGATACTACACTCTTTGAGATTGGACTTTAGGGAAGCTTCGGTCAACCACTTGGTGTTGCACTGAAGTGGACTTAAAGGAAAGTCAATGATTGGAGATCCTTTTAGAACCCGGTTACTATTCTAGGACAGGTTGAACCAACTAAACTTCAGTGGGGAGGGTATTTACCTATGGAACTCATGCAAGCCTTAAAACCTAGGAATGATGGTTGTGTGACTTGCTTGTGCTTGTTATTTATTTAACCTCATAACATCATAACATCATAACATCATGACATCATAACATTGTACTAACCATTTCAAGGACTTAGGGATTTAACTTTGCTCTGTTCTGTAAAAAAAAAATAATAATAAAAAAAAAATAATAAAAAAAAAAAAAAAAAAAAGTTTCCCTTTTTGGTAGTTTACGCAAAGTTAAATTCCAAAAGTCCTTGAAAACATTTCATGCATTGCATAGCATGACATAACATTGCATAACAGGTACTCTAAAGGGATCAATGTTCTCACGGTTTTCCTCCAAACAGAAAAATGGACCTCGAACAAATTGTCAGAGATCTCCAGGCTCAGAATGCTCAACTCCAGAAGATGATCTTGAACTTATCCAGGGGGCAGGAGGAACTGAAGGCTCTTTTGCTCGAGAAAAAGAAAGACCAGAAATCTGTGAGGCACACTAACCCGGGAAGAAGGCAGTTTACGAAGATCAATATGACTTTAGCACAGGCACTGCAGGGTATGCTAAAAGCAAATTTAATTACCCTCAGAGATCCTCCTGCAAAACCCAACACTACTTCTCCTCGTTATAATCCCAATGCCAGGTGTGCATATCACTCCGATAGCCCCGGGCATGATACAAACAATTGTTGGTCGTTGAAGAACAAAATTCAGGATATGATCGATGCCGGAGAATTTGAATTTGATCCGCCTGAGACTCCTAATGTCATCACTGCCCCTCTGCCTAATCAAGATGAGACTGTCAATGCTGTGGAAGATATTGATAACGACTGTGACTTGGATAGCTGGATTTCCCCAACAATTGGTGACAGACTCGATAGTTGGAAGGCTGAAGACACTATCCCGATTTCCTTTAGTCAGGAGTAATTGTTATTGTTGTTTTAGCATTTTAAGGCATTGTGTCTATGCCCGGGGCACAATAGCTAATTTTAAGGGTTTGTCATTTTCATAAGCATATTCATATTCAATAAATCAATGGACTTTTTGCATTCAAATATTGCGCTCTTTATCTTTCCTGTCATTTTTTTCAAAACAAGCTATGTTTTCTTGCACACACGCACGTAACAGTTTTCCGATCCATATCCACTCTGGATCCTGTTGATAATAGTTCTGCTACTGTTCATTATGACTTTGAAAATCCGATCTACCAAGCCGAGGATGGAAGTGAGGAAGATTGTGAAGTCCCTGGAAAACTTGCCAGACTGGTACTACAAGAAGAAAAGACCACACAGCCGCATGAGGAATCAATTGAAATTGTAAATCTGGGTACTGAAATAGACAAGAGAGAAGTCAGAGGTTTCTTGGGGCACTCGAATTACATTGCCCGATTCATTCCACACTTGACTGCTACCTGCAAACCCATCTTCAAATTACTAAAAAGGAAAAATCAAGAGATGGTATGGAATGATGAATAACAAAATCAGGAAATATCTCCAAGAACCCCCAATTCTGATGCTACCAGTTGAAGGAAGACCTCTAACTATGTATTTGACCGTGTTAGAAAATTCAATGAGGTGTGTGTTGGGGCAACATGACGAGTCTGGTCGAAAAGAGCATGCCATATACTGCCTTAGCAAAAGGTACCGACTGTGAAACAAGATACTCACAGCTCGAGAAAGCTTGCTGCGCTTTGGCTTGGGCTGCTCGCCGACTAAGACAGTATATGCTGAATCATACCACTTTATTGATTTCTAAGATGGATCTTATCAAATATACATTCGAGAAACCGGCTGTCTCCTGAAAGAGTTATCACTGATAATGGTACTAAACTGAACTCTGCATGCAGTTCAAAATAAAAAACCATAACTCTTCTCCGTACCGGCCAAAGACGAACGACGCCGTGGAGGCTGCTAACAATATCAAGAATATAACAGTAGCATACAAAGACTGGTATGAGATGTTACCTTTTGCTCTTCATGGTTATCGCACTTCAGTGTGCACTTTGACAGGGGGCAACTCCGTTCTCTTTAGTCTATGGAATGGAAGCCGTTTTACCAGTGGAAGTTCAGATTCCCTCTCTAAGAATTGTGAAAGATGCGGGCTTAGATGAGGATGAGTGGATTCAAACTCGACTCGATCAGATAAATCTGATTGATGAAAAGAGACTTGCGGCTGTTTGTCATGGGCAGATATATCAGAAGCGCATGACCTAGGCATTCAACAAAAAGGTCAAGGGACGAGTGTACCAAATCGGCGACTTAGTTATCAAGCGTATCATTCTACCACAAGGTGATCCCAGGGGCAAATGGACTCCCACATCCGAAGGGCCATTTGTAGTTAAGAAGGTATTCTCTGGTGGAGCCATGATACTTGCTACAATGGATGGCGAAGACTTCCCGCATCCTGTGAACGCGGACATAGTTAAAAAATACTACGCATAACAGAGACCCGCTAGGTCGACGTACCTAGGCAAAAGTAAGGGCATCCCGGCGAACCAAAAGGGTTCAGGCCAAAACTAGGGATAAACATATAAAAATGTACACCCGGCAAGTCGAAAACCTGAAAAGGCGGCTTGGGCAAAAATGGGTATCCTGGTGGACTGAAAACCTGAAAAGGCGGTCCAGGCAAAAATTAGGGATTAAAGCGTATGACTATGTCCCGTTCTCTGTCAGCTTCAACCAAGTTCAAGGGACTGAACAAGCCAATCACCTTTATCCGACAGCAGGAGATGAGAGGCTTGAAGACATAATGACAGTGGTGGAATTAAAATCAATAGGACTTCTTCTGCATAGCTTTCTTTTTTTCTTGACAATTTCCTCTTACTAGGATTTCTGTCTCCTTGTACACAAATTGCCTGTTTATAGGCCCTCTTTCAACATCAATACAATTTCATTTCCAAAAAGATGCTTTTTGTTTTACGTTCTCTGTTTTGTTTGCGTAAACGTCCATTGATTTAACTTGAATTGACTTATGCACTTGGATATGACCAATGTTTACAAAAATGCATGCCTAAAATAGCAATAGCAATTACTACACGACTTCAGGATCGAGGAGAAGGTCTAACCACGCTTTCCAAGGAGTCCGTTGCTAATTCCTATTCCCCGGCAACGCCAATTATTCCCCAGAAGAGGTCGGCACCACCAGACAGACAGGTCATCTCTTCCATCCCCAGCCAGGCCCCGTTGGACAGAACCCAAATCCCCAGCTAAGGAAGGGCCATCAATACCAATGTCTCCGACCAGTAGACTGAGATCTATATCCCCAGTAGTGTCCCCTGGAAGAATGTTTCAGACGCCTAATGCATTCATCACATCATTTCATAATACATACCTGCATACAACGCTCACATTTACTTCATTCCGCATCATACACTTTACATCATTTCATAACATATACATGCATACAATGTTCGCATTTATTCCAGACGCATAATTCACTCATTACATCATTTCGCATGCATACAACATTTGCATCTCATGCATCATGACATGGCATGAAGCTAACTTTATTTTTCAGGTTAATCATCCTCCTGACACAGTCAAAACAAAGGTCCATTCAGACGGACATCCTCATCAATTACATTCAAAATTCAACTATAACCCTCAGACACTGCCTAGCATACGGTATATTCCGAGGTGTAGTCTAGTGTACGACTACTTTCTTCTTCAGATACATCTTTCAGATCTGCTCCATGTCAACATCCATTCTGACATCCTCCTAACGATGGCATCTATAAGCCCATCCCAAATATTCATTGCAAATACAGTCTAATGTACGACCAAGTTAGACCTTCAAGTCAGATTCTGCAAATACAGTCTAATGTACGACCAAGTTAGACCGTCAAGTCCTCGGACAACTCAGATAAGGTTTAATGTACGACCAAGTTAGACCTTTATCTCCTCAGATGCTACCTTCGGACAGGTACATTTCTGAATGGTAGTCTGGTATACGGCTACTCCCTTGCTCAGGTGCTACCTTCGGACAGGTACATTCCTGAATGGTGGTCTGGTATACGGCTACTCCCTTGCTCAGGTGCTACCTTCGGACAGGTACATTCCTGAATGGTGGTCTGGTATACGGCTACTCCCTTGCTCAGGTGCTACCTTCGGACAGGTACATTCCTGAATGGTGGTCTGGTATACGGCTACTCCCTTGCTCAGGTGCTACCTTCGGACAGGTACATTCCTGAATGGTAGTCTGGTATACGGCTACTCCCTGGCTCAGGTGCTACCTTCGGACAGGTACATTCCTGAATGGTAGTCTAGGGTACGACTACTCCCTTACTCAGATGCTACCTTCGGACAGGTACATTTCTGAATGGTAGTCTGGTATACGGCTACTCCCTGGCTCAGGTGCTACCTTCGGACAGGTACATTCCTGAATGGTAGTCTAGGGTACGACTACTCCCTTACTCAGATGCTACCTTCGGACAGGTACATTTCTGAATGGTAGTCTAGTGTACGACTACTCCCTTTTCAGCAGATTCAGCCTAATGGACGGCTCATTCTGCTCAGATATGGTTTAATGTACGACCAAGTTAAACCTTCATCTTCTCAGATGCTACCTAGTGTACGGTACATTTCTGAAGTGTAGTCTAGTGCACGACTACCCCCTTTTATCATCAGATTCAGCCTAATGGACGGCTCATCCAATACAGTCTATCATAAGGCCCATTTGGATCTTCAACTCAGATACGATCTAGCGTACGATCCATTCTGATCTTTCATCCCCAGCAAAGTCATCCGCCTAATGAATAACTCACTCTGGTATTCAGACACGGTCTAATATACGATCCATTCTGATCCCTCATCCCCAGCAGTGTATAGCATACTCTGACTCCCCAACGAAGTCAACAGCATGATGGATGATTCGCTATACGGCGTAGCGTATGACCCGGCATGACATCCATGGCTTCAGACATCGTCTAACGTACGACACCATCGGAAGCTCGTCATCAAACTTCCTGGATGGCATCTCTAAGCCCATCTCCCTCAAGACTAGCTCCTGATTGACAATTGCAAATTTTAGGGGCATTCTAGTGTTCAATAATCTTTCACCTCCAGATCACGAACGACACATACCATTCTACTCTCTCGGTTCAAGAATATTGAACAGGGGCAGCTGTCATACCCCAAAATTTTCCCGTTGATATTACAAAGCATTTTCCAAGACCCTCTGACTTGATCTGCAAGGCACTGATATCAAATGGACAAAAGCCCAGCTCACAACAGGCCTAATCCAAAGTGGCCCAAAATAGCTTGCTCGCTAGGCGAGCAATTCCTTCGCCTAGCGAATATCTCAGCATGCCACTCGCCCAACGAAGCACCAGGTCCAGAAAAAGCCCAGACCTAGCTTGCTCGCTAGGCGAGCAATCCCTTCGCCTAGCGAAGCTTGCGAAAATTTGAAGTTTTGGACCTCATTTTAAGCCCATTAGGTCACCACCACTACCACTATAAATACCAGCTCCTCTGCCACGAAAAAGAGACAGACGGACGAAAAACGGAGGAAGAGGGACGAAAACCCTGGCACAGAAACCCTGGAGGCTACTCCGAGGGCAGAAACCCTGAAGGCCGCTTCCCCGCCCCGAAGCTACCGCCGCCCAACTCAATCCGGCTCGCCAATTCAAGGTTGCAATTCGATTGCAAACAGGTTTGCATTACTATTATCGTGTTATTTTCTTAATTTGCATGTGATACCGCTTTATGTTCTTAACTTGCATGTGATAATATAATTGAATTCATAAACATATTTGAGTTTTTGCATGTGAATTTAAGTGTGCCTGGATATTGTGAATGCTGAACCATATAATTATGTGTTGGATGCCATAAGCCATGCCGCAGGTTGAAGTCATACTGTTCTGAAATTCAAAACCCGCAGCCGCTCGCCAGCACATCGCTAAGCGAGCATGTAGCGAGTATTCGCTAGGCCTTCGCTAGGCGAGGCAGGCGCGAACCTGACAGTAGCCAGCTTTTCTGTTATGACTTTTCATTCATGTTTTATCATAGCCAGGCATTGTTTATTTGATCCTATTACTGTTGTGATTTCTTTTGCGGTGTAATCCTCGATTGCACCCTGATTTGGTATGCTAACCCGTTTGTTGAATTTTGCAAAGGTTCATATGTCCCAGAAAAAAAGACCGCCGTTAGGTCTTCCACTTTATTTGTGGGATACCCTTATGGAGGCTCACCCTAAATTGCTTAATTAATTTTAATAATTAATTTTAATAATTAATTTTAATGTATTAATTTTAATGTATTATTTTTAATGTATTGATTTTAATGTGGAGATTCATCATAATCACCTAATTAACTTTAAAATGCGGCCTTTAAATATGTGATCTTGGACCTCTCTTTTGCCTTATGATATTACGGTATTACGGTCATGTCCCGCGAATGTGGGGATACACTTAGCAATGGCCCTTCGATTAAATCATCATAAAATAAATCATGGTCCCTCGGATGTTGCCTTCGAAAATACAATTTTGTCCCTCGATGACCCTTCGGTGTAGCCTACGGTTAAATGATGATCGCCCCTTCGAATGCTAAGGTATCCTTACAACTGTTGCTTTCAATGACCTATCGATGACCCTACGGTGACCCTTAAACATCCAAAGGGTAAGATTACTTACTTCTCAATAGTAAGGACAGTTTTACCCTCATAAGGATAGGAAATGCCCATAACGACCTCAGGAAGGTATAACTCTCAATTACTGGATCATAACCTAAAACATTTTCCACCCCTCACACTTTACACTTTACAAATCCTAGAAAATCACCATTTGGTATACATTCATACTAGAATCATTACCGAGTTATATTTTTCTAAACCATTTTCAAAATCAAATGAGATAAATACTTTGTATACATTCATACGAGAATCATTACAAAGTTAAACTCTCTTTCAAACATTTTTAAGCAATTCACCGACACTTTTCAGACAAAAATATAAGTGATCCAGTAATTAAGAGCCCATGGATAACCATGGATACAAAGGGTGCTAACACCTTCCCTTTGTATAATGTACCTCCCGAACCCAAAATCTATTGAGGTCTTTCCTGTTCTTTTCCACCTCTCCTTATTGGATAAAAGAAAAGTCGGTGGCGACTCTTGCTATCCGCGACATTGCGATAAAAAGCAAAACACCCAAAAGTCAGTTCACCGTATGACACAGCTCATGTGTTTTCTGTTGAAGAGATCAAGGACGAGAAGTCGTGGTATTATGACATCAAATGTTTCCTCCAAAGCCAGATTTACCCGCCTGAGGCATCTTTGAAAGATAAGAAGACTTTGAGAAGACTAGCCGGTAACTTCTACTTGAATGGTGATATACTATACAAGAGAAACTTTGACATGGTTTTGCTCAGATGCGTGGATAGACACGAAGCAGACTTGTTGATGACCGAAGTGCATGAAGGTTCCTTTGGTACTCATTCCAATGGACATGCAATGGCGAAGAAGATGTTGCGAGCAGGTTACTATTGGCTGACAATGGAATCTGACTGTTGCAAGTTTGTGAAGAAATGCCACAAGTGTCAAATTTATGCTGATAAGATTCATGTTCCTCCGACACTATTGAATGTTATCTCTTCCCCATGGCCTTTCTCCATGTGGGGAATTGATATGATTGGGATGATTGAGCCCAAAGCTTCATTTTAGTGGCAATTGACTACTTCACAAAATGGGTTGAAGCGACATCGTATGCAAATGTAACCAAGAAAGTTGTTGTAAGGTTTATTAAGAATCAGATTATGTGTCGTTATGGTGTGCCAAGCAAGATCATTACTGATAATGGATAAAACTTGAATAATAATATGGTGGAAGCTCTTTGCAAAGACTTCAAGATTGCACATCATCATTCTTCTCCCTACAGACCCAAGATGAATGGGGTTGTTGAAGTTGCGAACAAGAACATCAAGAAGATTATCCAAAAGATGGTTGTCACGTACAAGGATTGGCATGAGATGCTCCCATTTGCTTTACATGGGTATCGTACATCCGTCTGCACTTCAACAGGGGCAACCCATTTCTCTCTTGTATATGGTATGGAAGTAGTGCTCCTCGTAGAGGTTGTGATTCCCTCATTGCGTGTGCTCATGGAAGCCAAGTTAACTGAAGCAGAATGGTGTCAGACCAGGTTTGACCTGTTGAATTTAATAGAAGAGAAGAGGTTAACTGCCATGTGTCATGGCCAATTGTATTAGCAGAGAATGAAGAAAGCTTTTGATAAGAAGGTCAAACCTCGAGTGTTCAGAGAAGGTGACCTTATGCTCAAGAAGATTTTGTCGTTTAAGCCAGATTCCAGAGGAAAATGGACTCCCAATTATGAAGGCACATATGTCGTCAAGAGAGCCTTTTCAGGCGGTGCATTGCTACTTACAACTATGGATGGTGAAGAGTTCACTCGTCCTGTGAAAGCAGACGTAGTCAAGAAATACTTCGCCTAAAAAAGGAAAAGAACAGCTCGCTAAGTTGAAAACCCGAAAGGGCGGCTTAGGCAAAAATGAGCGTCTCGGTGAATTGAAAACCCGAAAGGGCGGTCCAGGCAAAAATTAGAGACATAAAAACAGAAAATAATTTCCCGATAAGTTGAGTACCCCACCTTGGGGCAACTTATACAAAAATTAGGGATTATGGCGAGTAACTGCAGTCTGCTAATCTTCAGTGATTTTGAAGACTTGTTTGAGCACAAGGGTTGACATCAGTTCATCTCCAGCAGCGGTCAAGAGCATAGTGGATATTAAGAGTTGGTAGAAGGATTAAGGATCATTTGTATTCAATGTACCCCTTTTTCATGTAAATTACCATTTTCAACTTTGTAAAATCTATGGAGTCTTGTCATTTACAAACTACCATCCTATTAAATAAAGTCGAGCTTTTATCCAATTATTCCTACTCTTATTTACTTCAACCAATAGTTTTAAATTTTTATTGTGATCATTTTTGAAATTGAATTTTTAAATCAAAATCAAGTTTTCTTTGAAAATATAAAAGCAAGAACTTTTCCTAAGCAAGTAAAAAGAATATCAAACAACATTTCAGTAAGAAGCAAGTTCTTAAGTGCGAAGCATCTGAGGCTTCCCAAGCAGTTAACTCTTCGGGTATCCCTAGACGTTTCTGTTGATTCGGTTCCTTGGCAGAATGTTTGATCCCCAATGGAGCTTATTTCTTTTCCCCAACTGAGTTGGTTGCGGTGTGTCATTGTCCCCAACAGAGTTTCGGCCTTCCCAGAGGAGTTCGTTTTTCCTCAGCAGGTAGATCGTCATCAGAGATGCCTGATCTTTCCCTAGTAGAGCGCCTTGGTGTCCCCACCAATCACTGTATCTTTGCTCCCCAATCAAAGTTTCCTCCTAGTTCCTGAGCAGCTTTTGACTTCTTCCCTAGTAGGGTTGTGTCCCATTTTTATGGTTTGACCTAAAATTCCCTACAATTTGGATGTTTTATCTTCAGCAAGTCTTCTTCCCCCAGCCAGGTTTGAGCCTTTGGGATGCTGATCTCCCTGTTCTCCAGCAGTTTATCTCCATGGTTTGTGGATTTGCCGAGGATTGTAGCGGTGGTTCAATTTCTTTGCGACACCTCTGTATCCTTTGTGATCATTTTGTCAGCATAATACATTCATGACTTGCATATCCTGCATCTTCATATCCGATTTGTTTGAGATTTTCATTCTCTGTTATGGAGGTTCTTTATCCCCATACCAAATCTTGGTGTCTGTCCTCTCTCAATTGTAGAATGTCAGCCCCTAAGCAGAAAAGACTTTAACATTTCTCTGTTTCTCCACTGAGTTTGTTTCCACGTGGATGATTGTTATTTCAGTTTCCTCTCCAGTAAATTTTCTGGATGGAATTACTCCCCTTGAGTTATGTCCTCATTGGGTTGAGTCTTGATTGACCGTTTTCTTTATAGCTCTTACCTAGATAGATATCTTGGTCCCCTAAGAGTCTATTACCCATTAACTAGTAATATTCTTCTTAGTTTGCAATTTGTTACTTCTTGCTCAATACCCGGCAAAAGTACCCTTTTTCTCCCCAGTGGAGTCCCCTGGAAGTATATCCTTGATATGTTCATCCTAACCGATGACGGATATCTTTTTTTTCCCCGCAGGAGTCTATCCACTTTAACCAGTGACGGATATTCTCATCTTTGGTATTCTACCCAGTAAAAAGGTGGTTGTAATTCCTATATTTATGTTCCTCAGAGAGTTAATCCTTGATATGTTCATCTTAATCGATGACGGGTTTTCTTCTCCTTGTTGGTCTTCTATCCAGTAATCGGTAGTTGTAAATCCTACTTTTTCCCCTGAGCAAAGTCTATCCTTGATATGTTCATCTTAACCGGTGACGGATTTTCTCTTTGATTGGTATTCTATCTAGTAACTGATAGATGTAATTCCTATTTTCCCATTTTCAGAGTCTATCCTTGATATGTTCATTTTAACCGGTGACGGATTCTCTCTTTGATTGGTCTTTTACCCAGTAACTGGTAGTTGTAAATCCTGCTTTGTCCTCTCGCAGAGTTAATCCTTGATATGTTCATCCTAACTGGTGACGAATTCTCTCTCCGACGGTTTTCTATCCAGTTTTTTGATAGATGTAATCACTCCCTTTTTGATCAGTTGGTATATCCTTGATATGTTCATCCTAACCGATGACGGGTATCCTTCTTGACATCCCCAGGCAAGTCTATCCTTGATATGTTCATCTTAACCGGTGACGGATTTTCTTCCCTGTCGAGTTTATCCTTGATATGTTCATCTTAACCGATGACGGATACTCTCACCTTGGTTTTCTACTCAGTAATTGGTAGTTGTAAATCCTATTTTTCTACAGTTTTCCCCGGCAAGGTTATTCTTACCCAGTAACCGGTAATGAATACTCCTTCCTGGCTTTTCCTCAGCAAGTCATCCTTGATATGTTCATCCTAAACAATGACGGATGTTCTCTCTGTCTGATTTTTATTATCTCCTTACCTAGTAACAGCTAGTAGATAATAGATTTCTGCTCCTCCTGTGTTGAAGTTTATTTCTCCCTAGTTAAGTTGAGTGTGCATTTCCTTAGTGAAATTGCTTTTCCCCTGCATAAGTCGAATATTTTAGTTTTATCCTGACTTATTCGCACCCCCTACAGATGTTGTTATTTCCCCGACTGAGTCTTTCCATTTCATATGGATTTCCTCGAGTCCCCTAGCAGTTGTAAGTCGTAGCTTGGCCTACGCATAACTTCTGTTTTATCCCCCGGAGTCTTTGTCTCCTCAGCAAGTTTTCCTCTCAAAATGCATTGTGCTCCTGCGGACTTTCAGTCTCTCTGATTTCTTTTCCTTTGTGGCAATATTTCCCTACAGAGTATTATTTTTTGCATTTTTCATATCATATGCATCATGAGGTCTCTTAGGGACCAAACTTCGTTTCTATATGTTGTTATTTAAGCCCATTCTATTGAGTAAAGTCGAAGATTTTAACCTTCACCTCCTCAGGTAGAATGTCCTTAAATAGGGGCAGCTGTAAGACCCCAATTTTGACCCTAAGATCCCTCATGCATTTCATCATATGCATTAGCATTGGTATCACACCTTGGCATCCTCCTTACCCCTATTTCATTGGGTTTGTTTTGGGAGAGATCACCAAGAACTTTCTGATTATATCATACTTGTATTTTATCATTTCACTAACTAAAATACCAAAAATATGTCTTTGTATCTATCTAACTCTTTTGTAGGTAGGGCATGATCTCATTGATTCCTTGATCACATCTAGGGTTTGAGACCCTCATGAACAAAGAGAACGACCAAGAATTGATGCAAGAATGGTTATAATCATCATATATGAGTCCTAATTGTTTCTACATGTTATATTGATCAAGTTTGCTTCAAGAGTTTAAGGGTGATTTGCCTTGGGAACCCTAGTTTGACTGGGTATCTTGAGTAACTTCTCCAACAAGCTATCTCATCAATTGATCAAATCTCTCAAGGGAAACTTCAAATTTCATCATCTTATGCATATATGATCTACCATTAGCCAAGAAATTCAAGACAATTGGAAGTTAGCAAGATGGTTGATGGTGGTTGGCCAGATGAATTCATATGATCAAAACTGGGTCTCCCTAGACCCTATCTCCTACAATTTTCACCATATGAAAATGATTCCAAGAGAAACATTACTCTAAATGACATTCTAAACAACTTTCATGTCGATACCTAGAGCTAGTTTTTCTTGGAGAATCATTTTCTATGTTGAAACATTATAGGTCATTTTGTCTAAACCCTAATTTGAAAGTCAACTTCCCAAGGCCATAAATTGCTCAATTTTTATGAGATGAAAGATTTCCAAGTTGCACAATCAAATTCAATGTGTCTACTTCAACTTTTAGTTTTGGAGTGGGAGCTAATTCAACTTTTTTGAGCATGTGATATGAGGCTACATTATAGGTCACTTTTGACCTATACCATTGATCAAGTGATTTTTCCAAACTTCAAAAATGCATAACTCTATCATTTTAAATCCAAATGACATGAAATTGGTGACCGTTTTTAAGGTATTTGAGAGAGATACAACTTTGATGAAGACACGTTTCTCATTTGAAGCTCCTATAAAAAGTTAAGCAAGGTGGAATATTGAGACATATGGCTTGACACTTAGAAAAAAATTGATATGTCAAATTTTTCAAAAATTCCACCTCAAAGTTCTCCAAGTTTCAAGCTACAAATGAAAAAGTGTTCAACATCAAACTTGTTCCTCTTGACCTCACCTTTCCAAAGAGCTCAAACTCATGCATTTTGGATGAGAAATGCATAGGTTGCGTATGGCTTAAACAGACTTATATCATTTGGTATGGATCAATCTTCAAGTGACAATGCACATGTACCTTACAATCCAATCCATCTTCAGAGCATCTAAACTTCATTTTGGACTTTCAAACCATCATTCCATGGGCCTATGCGCGCCCATGCAGCATGGCATCATCATTTTACCAGATTTAGAAAGTGGAAAGAGTGTGCAAATATCATTTGATTTCCCTATAAATTGAGGCCCTTATACTCAGAATTAACACACACATTGCGCCAGATTTGAATCTCCATTGAACACCCTTCACTCTAAGAGGATAACCCTGATAAATTCATTTGAATTTGACCTTGAATCTCCATTATTTTGGAATTCAATTCTCCAGGAATCCATTGCTTCTAAGCCTTTCCATTCCTCTCCTGCAAACAATTGAAGTGAAGCAAAGCACGATTCAGATCGAGATTTAGCAAGCTCAGACCTCCATTGAAGGTAATTTGCAGAAATTTTAAACTCTTCGATTCTCCTTGATTCTTGCTCAATTCCATTGATTCTTGAGTTGTCTGAAGTCCTACCAATGTAGGCAAGAATATTGAGTTGCTTTGAGGCAAATCGAAGCAACTCAGATCATGAACCTCATTTTTCAATTCCATATATCTCTCAATATAGTTGGAATTGGATGAATTGGAGGTGATATTCGTGTTCAGTGATGTTTTCTCTTTAAAATCATGTCCCTGTTTGAAATTTTGGTGATGGTTCATGTTGACCAGTCCGGTGAAGCTCACCGGAGAAGACAACCGGAGCTTTGGCTCCGGTGATGATGTGTCCTGAGTCTGAACCGTGTGATCCATGTTCCACGTTTTAATCTTAGTCGTGCCTTGTGATTACTCATGTTACAGCGTGTTTGACTAAGGCATTGGTGGAATGCGCGTTGTGGATCATCAGATCTGCCACCTCAATTAATGAGGGAGATCTGATGGTCCACGTATTTTTGAATTTTTAATATTTTGTTTTAATTCCATTTTCTTCAATAATTCATAATAAATTCAATATTGATCCAAAAAAATATGGGACTTTCACCAAAAATTTCCAAATATTTTTCTCTTTCATATTCTGAATTAAAATTATTTTTTGGATCATTATTAATATTTTTCATAAATTAATTTATTTTTCATTTGTTTTTAATTGTTTAAAAATATTTTTAAGTGTCCAAAAATTATGAATTTTTTTATCCAAGGTCCTTTGACCTTGTTTGACCTATGATAAATCTCATGGCCATTTCTTTGGTGTTTTGATGAGATTTTAGGATTTGGACAAAACATATTTGAATTTAATGCATTATTTTACTATTTTTAATTGAATAAATGCCATTTTTATTATGTTGACCATTTGTATTGACTTAATTGAGTTTCTTATTTGTTGTTGGGCCTTGGTCAAGGTTGATTTGACTTTGTCAAGTTAATATTATTGGATTTAGGGGATTGATGGAATGTACATTCCATCTCCCAAAATGAATGAATACTATTAATTTGGTAAAAGTCCTCCTTTGACCAATTTGTGATCTCATTCATCCCTTTCCCTCTTCATCTAATTCCCCTTCTTCATCCATTCATTTCCAATTGGCCAATGGCATCTCAAAAGTCCTAATGCTAGTTGATTGAAAGATTAACATGAGTATGGATGAGATTAAGCCACACCTTTGCATATTTTTGTGTGTGGTATGTTTAATGAGCATAGTTCTTAATACTATGTCTCCAACATGCATTAACACCAAAAGTTCATTGTCCGACCTCAAATAGTTGTGACTTCTACATAAGTCCAATTACGATTGCTTAACATAGCGCTAAATTTGTGACATAAAAGGCATAAGCATTCTAGTTAATGAGATTGTAAGTCTCCCATCTTCCATGGTATTGTGTGGAAACTTAGCCTTCTTTCCTTCCTTTGGAAGATGTTTTGGTTCAAGGATCCATGCTTGTGGAAAGTGGGTTGAGTGTTCTCCAAAGAATGTCTTGAAATCAAAAAGCAAAACAAAACTAACTACTAACTTACTAACCATTAACTTTTAATTTCAAGTCTTTACTTTTATGCAATTTAATTTTAGCACTTTATTATCATTTGCCATTATACATATCATTCTAATTGCTTATGTTAATGTAATTTTCACTTTATCCACTTGGACCATATTGTGTGATATACTTTGTTGCTTTATTTGTTTGATTGGTCTTTGACCATTAATGTACATAATAACAACAAAAACCCTAAAAGACTTTTGAGTGGACTGTTGGTTTGATCTTGCCCAATTGGACTTATTACTTAGACAACATTACTTTGCTAATGGACTTGGCCAATGCCAATTTGTTGAAGAACCAAGTGCTTGCAATTTGATTTCACCTGATACATTATTCAAGATCTCTCCAATTCATCTGCCATGTTAATCATTGTTAAGCTGTTATGTTGAACCTGTGACTTGTAGAATTCATTTGTTGCATGAGCTATTTTGAAGAAGACCATTGAAGTGGATAAGCTTGGATGAGGCCATCTTTATTTGATGCTTTTGCTCTTCAAGATTGATATAATTGTGCATTTGTGTGTTGCTTGAATAAAAAGTCCAAGGGAATTCTGGGTTTCTATTGACATACTTGTCTATTGGATTGCTCCCATTTGGTGAGATCTTTTCAACTTTAAACTTTTAAATTTTGTGCATAGGGTAGCCTCTTTATCTTCTCCCCATTTCTTTAATTTCAAAATCTCTCCCTCCATTTTCAAAACCTTCTTTGTGTGAACTATTTTTGTTCTAAACTTTGACCACTTTTTTGCAAAAAAGGTAGAAACTTTGGCCTTATGCCATTGCATTTTCAAACTTATTTTCTTAAATCAAACCTGTAAATAAACTTAACTATACTTGACTTAAACTTTCAAAAAGCCAAAAAGAACTAACCCATTCAAACCATTTTAGGCCTTTGTGCCTTTCAAACTCAATTTTGTTTAAACCAACACACTCATTTTTGAAATTTCTAGCACGAACTACGAGGTTTGGATCCCTCATTTATATGTTGGTACGTAGGCACAAGACCAAAGGTCTTGTCAAACACAAAAATATAATTAGTCAATTCTTTTCTCATCCCCCCCCCCCCATTCTATTTGTTTGTAAACATCATTTTGTACAAAATACATATACGCACAAAAAGGGCTCCCTAGGAGTACCTAAGACACTTTGGGTGCTAACACCTTCCCTCTGTGTAACCAACCCCCTTACCTGCAATCTCTGACTTTTATTAGTTTTTATTTGAAAACTTCTTACTATTTCGGTTTTGTTCGTACTTTTCCCTTTTCCCTAGGAAATAATAAAAGCGCGCTGGCGACTCTTGTTAATTGATCTCTAGCTTGTCGATAGCTTGATGATCGTGAATTTCCCGCTACAGTTCTCCATAGGTTTTAGGGGATTTCCAACATCTGGTATCAGAGCTCCGGTTAATCGATTCGTGGGAAGAAAATCACCAAGGCAACGGATCATCCAAACGGGCATTTTCCAATAAATCTTTCGATTCTAGAGAACAACAATTATGAGAATTGGTGCAAGCAGATAAAGGTTGTGTTCTGTTATCAAGATCTTTGGGATCTTGTGAAGGAAGGAGTAGCAACGCTTGCAGAAGCCGCGACAGATCAAGAAAAGATTGCACATAAAGAATTAAAGAAGAAAGATTATAAAGCTCTCTTTATAATCCATCAATGTGTTGATGCAGATAGTTTTGAAAAGGTTAGTGATGTAGAGTCAGCGAAAGAAGCATGAGAAATTTTGGAGAAATCGTTTGGAGGCGCGGAGAAGGTGAAAGAGGTGAGGTTACAAACTCACAAAAGAACGTATGAATTGCTTCAGATGGAAGACAATGAAAGCATGACTGATTTTTTCACCAATGTTACAAAACTGGTGAATCAAATCAAGGCATGTGGAGAAGTGTTAACATCAAGATCTGTTGTTAGAAAGATCTTGAGGTCGTTGGCTCCAAAGTTCGACCACGTGGTAGTAGCCATAGAAGAGTCGAAAGATTTATCAAAATTGACAAAGGAAGAGATTCAAGGGACGCTTGAATCTCATGAACAATGAATGGTTGAAAGAGTTGCAGGAAAGTTGAAGAGTGATATGGCTTTGCAGGCTCAATCAGCAAAAGAAAGAAAGGGCAAAGGAAGTTGGAATGGCAACAAAGGCAGAGGAGGTTACAACAATTCGACTGGTCGAAATCAGCAAGAAGGAAACTGGTCGTATCAGAGAAAACCCTGGAACCAAGGCAACCAAAGAGATGGTGTTACAGGTAGAGGAAGAGGTAGTGGTCAAAAGCCATACAAGAGTCACATTTAGTGTTACAATTGTCAAAGGTATGGTAATTATTCTAGTGATTGTCCAAGAAAGCAAAAGAATCAAGAAATTTGTGCAAAGTTGGCAAAACATGAAGAAGAAGAGACGTCGTTGATGGTTACAATAAGAGGAGAAGAGAGATTCAAGGACCAGTGGTACTTGGACTCAAGATGCTCATCACACATGTCTGGAAGAAAAGATTGGTTTGTCAACATAAAGCCCTCAATGAAGAACATGGTGAAATTTGCAAATGACAACACTCTAGCAGCTGAAAGTGTTGGTGATATTCTGATTATGAGGAAAGATGGTAAGAGGTCAGTAATTTCAAATGTGTTGTACATACCAGGCATGAAGAGCAATTTGCTCAGCATAGGGAAGTTGGTCGGAAAAAAATACAAGGTGTCGATCGAAGTCAAGATGATGAGAGTTCTCAACTCAAATGGAAGGTTGATCTTGAAGGCTCTAATGTCTCAGAATAGAACCTTCAAGATTGAGCTTAATGTGATGGAGCACAAGTACCTTGCAACAGCAGCCAACAGAGATGAATGGATATGGCATTATAGACTTGACCATCTCAATTTCAAAGACATCAGAGACTTGAAGAGAAGAAATATGGTTTCAGGATTACCAGAAATCAACATTCCAAACGAAGTGTGTGAAGAATGCGAACTGGCGAAGCAACATAAGAACAGCTTCAGTAAGGATGCAGGAAGCAGGTCGAAGGCAATTCTTGAAGTCATATACTCTGATGTATGTGTTCCTCTCCAGGTGGATTCGATTGGAGGTAACAAATACTTTGTTACATTCATAGATGATTTCAGTCGAAAATTATGGTCTTACCTGATCCAGAAGAAAAGTGAAGTGATTGAGGTATTTGCCAAGTTTAAATCTATGGTTGAAAGACAGAGCGGTCGAAAGATCAATATTTTAAGAACTGATGGTGGTGGAGAATATGTGTCGAAAGATTTCGATGCATTATGTGTGAAAGAAGGGATTATGCATGAAGTGGTGCCACCCTACACTCCACAACATAATGGAGTCGCAGAAAGGAAGAATAGAACCACTATGAATATGGTTAGAAGTATGTTGAAAGGAAAGCATCTACCCAAAGAATTATGGGGAGAAGCTATGTCGAATGTGACATGTATCCTGAACAGATGTCCGATGAAGAAGCTAGAAGGAATCACGCCAGAAGAATATTGGTCTGGTGTCAAGCCTAGCTTGAGTCATCTGAGGGTGTTTGGATCTATAACACATAGACATGTGTCAGATCAGTTGAGAAGAAAACTTGATGACAAGTCGAGTCAGATGATCCTGATAGGATATCATTCGACTGGAGGATACAAGTTGTTCGACCCAATGAATAAGCAAGTGGTGATCAGCAGGGACGTGATCATAGATGAGCTTAGAGAATAGGGTTGGACTGAGAATGTCAAGAAAGATTCAGTAAGAATCTTTTATGATGAACCAGCTAGTGAAGTCGAAAGAGAAGTTCGATCGGAAGAAGTCAGAGGTGAAGCAGGCCCAAGCAGACCTCAGAGAACAAGACTCATGCCTGCAAGGTTGCAAGAATGTGTGATTACATCAGATGATGTGGTCAATGAAGAAGGTGAGCTGGTACATTATGCTTTCTATGCAGATGTTGAACCTGTCAATGCAGCTGAGGCATTGAAAGATACGAAGTGGATGAAAGAAATGAACGAAGAGCTGAAGTCAATGGAAGTCAACAACACTTGATCACTTGTCGAATTTCCCCAAGACAAGAAGGAAATCAATGTGAAGTGGGTATACAAAGTGAAGTTGAGTCCCAAAGGAGAAGTGACTCGACACAAGGCGAGACTTGTGGCAAAAGGATTTCTTCAGAAAGAAGCGACTTCGATGAAGTTTTTGCACATGTTGCTAGGATCGAAACAATCAGGTTGGTTATTGGTCTAGCAAACATGAACAACTGGCAGATGTGTCAGATGGATGTGAAATGTGAATTCCTTAATGGCCCCTTAGAAGAAGAAGTTTATGTTGCACAACCAGCTGAGTTTGTGAAACATGGTTGAAGAAAGAAAAGTGCACAAGCTGCATAAAGTCCTGTATGGACTTAAACAAGCTCCAAGAGCTTGAAACAAGAAGATAGATGGCTTTCTAAGGTAGAAGGAATTTGTGAAGTGAAAATCTGAACATGGAGTATATGTAAGAAGAAGTAAGAGTGAATTGTTTATACTATGCCTCTATGTCGATGACCTGTTGATAACAGGTAGCTGCAAGAAGGAGATCGAAGACTTCAAAGGTGATCTCAACAAGGAATTTGAAATGTCAGATTTGGGTGACATTTCATATTTTCTTGGCATCGAATTCTACAAGAATGGTAGAGGTTTGATGATGCATCAAAGAAGGTATGCAGACGAAATTCTCAAGAGATTTGAGATGCAAGATTGCAACCCAACTTCGACTCCAGTTGAGCCCAGATTACAACTGTCGAAAGATTCAGATGAAGATGATGTCGACCCAACCCAATCTAGAAGACTTATTGGGTCACTTCGATACCTTTGTCACACAAGGCCTAACTTAGCATACAGTGTATGTATGATGAGTAGGTTCATGCAGAAGCCAAAGGTATCACATCTAGCAGCGGCGAAGAAGATACTAAGGTATCTGAAAGGAACTCTCAACTATGGCATTTTGTTTCCTGCAGCTGATGAAGGAAAAGAATGTAAATTAGTGGGATACACCGACTCAAGTTGGTGTAGTGATGCTGAGAATCGAAAATCCACAGCTGGTTATGTGTTTATGCTAGGTTGTGCACCAGTTGCTTGGAGTTCGAGAAAAGAGCCAGTAGTGGCATTATCGTCATGCGAAGCAGAATACATAGCTGCTTCTCTTTGCGCATGTTAAGCAACATGGATGGTGAATAAGATCGAAGAGATAATAGCGAAGAGTCATCGAGCAATTACGATGAAGATCGACAACATGTCAGCTATCAATCTAGCGAAGAATCCGATAGCACATGGTCGAAGCAAGCACATCGAAATGAGGTTCCATTATCTTCGAGAGCAGGTAGCAGATGGGAAGATGAATGTGGAACACTGCAGAACTGAGAATCAGATTGCAGTCATCATGACGAAGGGAGTGCATGTCGAAGTGTTCAGAAGATTAAGCGCTATGATGAATGTAGATAGCTTAGACACAATGAATTAGGTGGTGTGTTGAATTGTAATTCCTTGTGTCGAAGCAGTTTGCTCGACAGAGCAAGGAAGTGTCGAACCATCTATGCCTATTTTATTAGTGTTAGCTATTTTGGGCTTTTATAGTTTTGGGCTTTGGTTTGAGGTCCAAGTTAACCTAAATCTATAAATAGAGGGAGTAACCCTTATTTTTGTAACATAGGTGAATAGAGTATTCACAACACTTGTAGTTCACAATATTTTGTAATTGCAAAGTGAATAAGAAGTTTTCCATAGTTTGTGGACAGAGAGAAACTCTGCAGAATTTTATTACTCTTCTCCTTCATCGTTCTTTACACTCTTTCTTTCTCCATTGTTTTTCTCTTTCCGTTGTTATTGTGTGGGTAATAACAATCTTGTTCATCAAGATTGAATGAAATTCTCCATAGATTTTGGGGGGTTTCCAACATTATTTTCTTTACAAATTAGTTATTGTATTTATGTGAGGCCATTGCAAGGCTCTTGCTTATGTAAGGATATTCTCTTGTCTAAGACTTCTACCATAGCTAGCATATAATTTTAATTTGGTAATTTTTACTTATGATTAACTATATCAAGGTTGATTCAAATACTGTTTATACTATTTATTTAGACTTATGAAAAGGTTTTCACAGTATTCAGGTTGGAGGAGGAAGTACTTATAGCTAATGCTGACGCTGACGAATATAAGCATTTGGTAGAGAAGTGAGTTCAGTAACATATTTTTATTTTACGAATACAAGGTTGCTTTTTTTTTTAATTGTATTTTTATTAGGGGTCCATTTTTATTATTTTCCTTGAGCCTCTAAAAAGTCGGGACCGACCATGTTTCTAGTACTCTCAAATTGTCTTAGAGTTTGTACGTATGAATATTCATGATAATTCAGCTTATACTCGAGTTTGCACAAGACCGATGAAAACTCAAATGTAGGAAAGATAAAATATGCAATTTTGTGTGAAGAAGATAGACTTTTCTTAATGTAATTTTCTTGTCATTATTAGAACGGGTGGAGGATTGTTGTAAATTATTAAGAACTAATAATCTTGAGTGTGTTCTAAAATGACAAGAAAATATTCAAGTGAAGATTAATTTTGAATTTAGAAATAGGCAACACTTATGAAGTGTTGCAGTAGGTTTGAATTCAGAAATAGACAACACCTACAAAGTGTTGAAGTAGGTTTGAATTCAGAAATAGGCAACACTTCGTGAAGGGTTGTAGAATGTGAAACAGTACAACCTTTGAAAACTGTTGTTGTAGGCGAAACAGTGCAACACTTGGTAAAAGTGTTGTTGTAGGCAAAAGAGTGCAACGTTTGAAAAGTGTTGTTGTAAGCGAAACAATGCAAAATTTAGAAAAAATGTTGTTGAAAGTGTGTGTTTCGCCAATGGTCGCAACCTTATGAAACAACACCAGTTTGACTTATAAATTAAGCATTTCGAATTCAAAAAATTACATTAAGAAAAGTCTATATTCTTCACACAAAATTCTGGATTTCATTTTTCCTACATTCGAGTTTTCATCGATCTTATGGAAACTCGAATATAGGCTGAATTATCTTGGGTATTCCTGCATACAAATTCTAAGACAAATTGAGAGTGTTTGAAATACTATAAAAAAAATCATTCGTTCATGATTCTAACCTCGATCCATTTTATTTACAATGATTTTTTCTAACAATCTTATAGTATTCTAAATAATGACCATCGAAGATTCAGTTTTAGGCCTTAAAGAGATGAGAGAAAATCCAAATCAAAAATCAAGAATTTAACGAGAATCAACATCATTGATCCGGATACGTTTTATTATTTTTTGAAAAAATAATATTCATATAAAACTATGAAAATCATAATATTAAGATTTTAAATAAAAAAATTCTAACAATTGATATTAGATCATGATTATTAATATTATAATTTTCTGAATGATTAATACGAAAATATTTTGATATCTTAATGCATTTTTTCACTATCTATTTAAAATAATAGTGTTGTAAAAAATTGGATTTCGGTAACCCACAATTATTACAGTACGCCATTGTAAATTTTCTTTGGGTGCATAATTGTATTATAAAGCATGAACACTTGAAGGGCTTAATATGAATTAAAAAATTAGTAATACTAATTGAAGAATCATATAAGAATAAGTATGTAGTACTTTACATAGTATTAATTTTTATAACTCTTCTAAATCAATCTTAAGCTTTCTATACAGATAGATAGTCGGGAATATAACATGTTACAATGCAGAGATTATTATATCGTATTTCAAATTTCTTTAACATATATTACAGTAAATCAATTTATATTGTATTGGTTTATTATAATTTCTTTTAAATTTTTAATATATATATATATATATATATATATATATATATATATATATATAATATATATATATATATATATATATATATATATATATATATATATATATATATATATTATTTATTTAACGTTTATAGCATTTTCACTCTATTTATACATAATTATGTGTATAGTGGAAGATATGAACTTTTTTATGTCATGAATTTAAATGATAATCTTGTAGTTAAAACTGAATAAAAGTTTTAATTTATTCATTAAATTTGAAATAAAATATTACATCTAATTCTTAAATTATTTATTAAAGTAGAATTTATTAATTACTAAAGTGCTCAAAATCATTAAAATTTTAATTTTAAATTTTAATTAATTTGGATTTTATGGGAATAACATATTTGTATTCAATTAGATTCATTATTATAAGACATATAAAGATCATCCAAAAATAAATCATGACTTATATAGATTTTTGAATTTGGAGTCTAATGTAACTATTTAATATCGAGATGTGAGATTTTGAGATTCTTATCACGGAGGATAAGGAATTCGAGATTCCCATTAATGAAGAACCTCGTGAGGAAGATTCTTCATGAATTGTTGAAAAACAATCTAAACTTCGAATAAGCAAGAGAGTCCAAAAGACTAAGGATCTAGGACAGAACAAAATCGATAATCAATTTATTTCTTTTATCTAATGGAAGGAAATAGTAAGAATTTTTGTTCATAAGATTCCTATTACTCTTCAAGTGGAAGATGATCCTAAGACTTATAAGGAAGCAATAACTTCAAGGGACTCCTCTTGTTTAGAAGGAAGTATCATAGTGTGATGGTACACTAAACACCTACAAGTTTATATTAATGACCAATGGTGTTTTTAACAAAAAGAAGGTGTTTATCATTTGACACATATGCGCTAGGAGTAAGCACAACGAAAATTAGAGCTTTGTTTGCATTAGCTTCTTTGCATAACCTTATAGTTCCTGAAATGGATGTCAAAATAACATTCCTAAATAGAGATCTCGATGAGGAGATTTACATGGACCAACTAGAAGGTTATGTTGAAATTAACAAAAGGTGTCCAAGTTTGATAAATTCTTGTATGGATTAGAACAAGCACAAAAACAATGACATCAAAAATTTGAATTTGTCATTGCAAGATTCAACAATTAAAGGAGATACACACAAGTTAGGGGAAGACATTTCAATCTGATCAAAATACAAATTCAAAGAGTTGGTCATCATTAAAAGTGGGAGATTGTGAGAAATACATCTTATATCTAGTTCAATTTTGATGAAGACAAAGACTATCAAAAAAGAAAAGGTTCAAAAATGTCATGCACATTGTCATACCCCAAAATTTGCCCGTTGGTATTACAAAGCATTTTCCAAGACCCTCTGACTTGTTCTGCAAGGCACTGATATCAAATGGACAAAAGCCCAGCTCACAACAGGCCCAATCCACAGGCAGCCCAAAATAGCTTGCTCGCTAGGCGAGCAGTCCCTTCGCCTAGCGAACATCTCATCATGCCACTCGCCCAGCGAAGCATTGGATCCAGAGAAAAGCCCAGACCTAGCTTGCTCGCTAGGCGAGCAATTCCTTCGCCTAGCGAAGCCTGCGAAAATTTGAAGTTCTGGACCTCATTTTTAAGCCCATTAGGTCACCACTACTACTACTATAAATACCTGCTCCTCTGCCACGAAAAAAGCACGGACACAAACAGACACAGACGGACGAAGACGGACGGAAAAGGACGGAAACCCTAGCCCCGAAACCCTGCTGATCCAAAGAGTTCGGAAGGCGGAAACCCTGAAGGCCGCTCACCCGCTCCGAAGCTACCGCCGCCCAACTCAATCCGGCCAGCCAATTCAAGGTTGCAATTCGATTGCAAACAGGTTTGCATCACTATTATCGCTTTATTTTTTTTCTTAATTTGCATGTGATATCGCTTTATGTTCTTATTTGGCATGTGGTACCACTTTAGGTTCTTAATCTGCATGTGATATCGCGTTGTGTTCTCATTTGGCATGTGGTACCGCTTCATGTTCTTAATTTGTGGATGATATTATAATTGAATTCATAAACATATTTGAAGTTTTGCATGTGAATTTAAGTGCGCCTGAATATTGTGAATGCTGAACCATATAATTATGTGTTGGATGCCATAAGCCATGCTGCAGGTTGAGGTCCTACTGTTCTCAAATTTCAAACCCGTGGCCGCTCGCTAGCTCATCGCTAGGCGAGCCTGCAGCGAGCCTTCGCTGAGCCTTCGCTAGGCGAAGCAGAGGCGAACGGGACAGGGGCTGCTTTGTCTTTTTGTTGCCCATTTTATGTTTACCTAATCATGATTCTGCATTATTTGGGCTTAAATTCCTGACTGTTATATTTATTTTATGGTGCAATTTCCAATTGTATTTTACCTCAATGCTTTAATCCGTTTGTTGCATGGTGTAAGGGCTAGCATACTTCCAAAGAAATAGCCGGCTAGGCGAGCCGCTTTAGGTGTGGACATCCTTGAGGAGATAGTTTTGGGATGACCTAACTTTAATGTGGGGATTCATCTTGAATCACCAAGCTTGATTTTAATGTATTGATCTCATTGATTTACTGTGGACCTAATTACCTAACTGATCACGGCTATTTAATTAATTGTTAAAATCCGGACTTTAAATAAATAATATCGGACCTCTCTTTATTACCCCACGATTACGATATTACGGTCATGTCCCGCGAATATGGGGATATCCTTAGCAAAGCCCCTTCGGTAAAATCATCATAGTCCCTCGGACGTTGCCTTCGAAAATACGATTTTGTCCCTTGACGACCCTTCGGTGTAGCCTACGGTTAAATGATGATAGTCCCTTCGAATGCTAAGGTATCCTCACAACTGTTGCCTTCAATGACCTATCGATGACCCTACGATGACCCTTTAACATCCAAAGGATAAACTACTTACTTCTCAATAGTAAGGACGGTTTTACCCTCATAAGGATAGGAAATGCCCGGAAAGACCTCAGACAGGTATAACCTTAATTGCTCATTCATAACCTAAAAAATACTTTTCACACCTCACACCTTTCAAATATCCTTTTGGAAAATCACCACTTAGCATACATCCGTACTAGGATCATTGCCGAGTTATATTTTTCTAAACTACTTTCAAAATACTAAACGAGATAACCACTTTGTATACATTCATGCAAGAATCATTACAAAGTTAAATTCTCATTTTCAAAACATCCTTCACACATTTCTCAACCACCTTTTTCAAACTAGAAAACATAAATGATTGAGCAATTAAGAGCCCATGGATAACCATGGATACAAAGGGTGCTAATACCTTCCCTTTGTATAAAGTACCTCCCGAACCTAAGAATTTAAAATTAAGGTCTTTCCTGTTCTTTTCCGCCTTTCCTTATGGGATAAAAGAAAAGTCGGTGGTGACTCTTGCTAACCGCGACATTGCGATTAAAAATCCAATAAAGTCCAGTTCACCGTATGACAGAACTGGCGACTTTGCTGGGGACAATAAAGAGAGGTCCACCTTAAAAATCATTTATGTTTTAATTTGTTCTTTCGTTTTAAGGGATTGTTTGAGTGAAAGATCCTACACCCGGATCTAGTGTACCTTAGGTAAGTAGCAATAAATCATCGCGACTATCCGGCGTATACTGGAATGGTTAAAATGATGGCTACGGTTAATGTGACACTTTGGTTGTCCTGATGTTCCTCATGTTACTTGAGGAAAAATTTGGCTTCCGCGTGGTGTCATCAAAGCATTAACCAGACCTTTAGAACCTTAATTGACTCATCCTAGCCATTAGAAAGTAGTGAGATAACTGACTTCGGTTCCGACTGGGGTTGGTTGATACTCGATGCTACACTCTTTGAGATTGGACTTTAGGGAAGCTTCGGTCAACCACTTGGTGTTGCACTGAAGTGGACTTAAAGAAAGGTCAATGATTTGAGATCCTTCTAGAACCCGGTTATTATTCTAGGACAGGTTGAACCAACCAAACTTCAGTGGGGAGGGTACTTACCTATAGAACTCATGCAAGCCTTAAAACCTAGGATTGATTGTTGTGTGACATGTCTCTGCTTGCATAACATCATAACATCATGACATCATAACATCATGACATTATACTAACCATTTCAAGGACTTAGGAATTTAGCGTTGCTCTGTTAAACAGGTTATGGCTTCCAGGAAGACTATCCGGATCAATCTTGTAGCAATCTCTCCTCAACTCAAGGATTTGGTGTCAGAACTCCCCGATCATGCTCAGTTCAACAAGAAACATGGTCATCTTCTCAACTTAGTTACCACTGGTTTCAAAGAAGATATGATGAGAGTCCTATTCCAGTTCTTCGATCCTAAACATCATTGCTTCACTTTCCCAGATTATCAGCTGGTACCCACATTAGAAGAATTCTCCCAGCTGCTTGGGATACCTATCCTGGATCAAATACCTTTCAGTGGTCTGGAAAAGATTCCGAAGTCTGAAGAAGTTGCCGCAGCTTTACACATGACAAAGTCTGACATTGAGACCAATTGGGTAACAAGGAGTGGAATGAAAGGTTTACTTGCCAAATTTCTGATAAGTAAGGCCCGAGAATTCCTAAAAGTTGTGAATGTCCATGCTTTTGAAGATGTTCTAGCATTGCTAATCTATGGGTTGGTGTTATTCCCTAATCCGGACCAATTCATAGATGTGAATGCTATTAAGATATTCCTCACTCATAATCCTGTGCCTACCTTGCTTGGAGATGTCTTGCATTCCCTTCACACTCGTACTACGAAGAGGCAAGGGACTCTCATGTGCTGCATACCTTTGTTGTCTAGGTGGTTTATTTCGCACCTCCCTCAATCAGTCTTGAAGAATGATCAAAATCTGAAATGGTCTCAAAGGATAATGGCACTCTCCCATTCAGACATCCGTTGGTGTTCCAATCTCAGAGAAAATGTCACCCTCATCGACCGTTGTGGAGAATTCCCTAATGTACCACTCATGGGGATAAGAGGAGGTATTACTTATAATCCTGCCTTAGCCCTACGTCAGTTTGGGCATGCTCGAAGAGATGGTCCACATGAAATGATTATTCAAGGTACGGTGTTTGACTATGACAATGACTCTCAAGGCCTCCGCCAAAGGTTTGTACGAGCTTGGGGCATGGTGAAAAGAAGCACTTTAGGAAAGAAAAATTCTATTCCTATGGAGCCTTATCTCAGATGGGTACGCGCCAGAGCTCGCGAACTTGTCATGCCATATCTTACAGTCGGACCATTGATTGTTGAATCAGAGGCCGAAGGAGATACTTTCCAGATCATTCTTTACCCAGATATGCCTACTGATGTTGAGGAATTGAAAAGATCCTGGACCCAGTTGAGAGAAGAGAGAGATACTTTCGAAGCTCAGTTCAATGCAGAAAGGAAGAAAGTGTTGGAGCTCACCAGTCAGCTTAATGAGGAACGAAGACTCAATGCATATCTTCGCCCGAAAAGAAATCGCCCCTGGGAGACTTGAGCTTTCATTGTATTTTTACTATTATTCCTTTTGTAATGAGCATTGATCAAAAAAAAGTAGTAATAAACATTTCTCTCTTGTTGGGGATTTATGCAAAGTTAAATTCCAAAAGTCCTTGAAAACATTTCATACATTGCATCGCATAACATAACATTGCATAACAGGTGTTCTAAAAGACCATATTCTCACGGTCTGCCTCTTAAACAGAAAAATGGATCTCGAACAAACTGTCAAAGATCTCCAGACTCAGAATGCTCAGTTCAAGGAGATGATGCTAAGCTTATCCAAGGGGCAGGAGGAACTGAAGGCTCTTTTGGTTGAAAAGAAGAAAGACAAGAAAGCTGTGAGTTTCATTAACCCGGGAAGAAGGCGTAAAGGACAGGCTACGGGAATCAAATTTGGAATCCCGAATGGTCCAGAAGAGGGGGCGGAGAATGACTCAGAGGAAGAGAATGCTGATTTCTCCAACCCTGAGGATGACGATGAGAACTATGAAAGTGAACAGTACTCTCCAAGAGATGATAAGTACAAATTGCTGGAAGAACGCATGCTAGCCATGGAGGGTCAGAAGGCGCCTGGTCTGGATTTCGAAAGTTTGGGTCTGGTCTCCGATGTGACCATTCCTCGCAAATTCAAAATCCCCACTTTCACTAAGTACGATGGTGCGTCTTGTCCTCAGATGCATTTAAGGGCTTATGTGAGAAAGATTCAGCCGCATACCACTGATAAGAAACTGTGGATCCATTTCTTCCAAGAAAGTCTGTCTGGCACTCAGTTGGAATGGTATTATCAGCTCGAGAGCTCTGACATCCGCACCTGGACTGATTTAGCAACAGCTTTCTATAAGCAGTACCAGTATAATTCTGAGCTAGCGCCTACTCGGCTACAGTTGCAGAATATGGCTATGGGATCTAAAGAAAGCTTCAAAGAGTATGCTCAGAAATGGAGAGATTTGGCCGGCAGAGTCAAACCCCCTATGACTGACCGAGAATTAGTAGACCTGTTCATGGGTACCCTGACTGGCCCATTCTACAGCCATCTACTGGGGAGTTCTTCATCAGGTTTCACTGAACTTATACTGACCGGTGAACGGGTGGAGAGCGGCATTCGAAGTGGAAAATTACAGGCAGCTACTTCTACAAGCGGTAAAAAGTCCTACCATGGGAAGAATGAATCGAATGCTGTGTATGGTCCAAAGAGTCACAACAAGAAAAACGGTGACCATGCCATTGGAGCAGTGACGATCGCAGCTCCGCCAGCTCAAAACTTCCAGCAAAGACAAGACAGACCAAGAAGGCAGTTTACCAAGCTCAATATGATTTTAGCACAAGCACTGCAAAGTATGCTAAAGGTAAACCTAATCACTCTCAGAGGTCCTCCTGCAAATGTCAACACTGCTTCGCCTCGTTATAATCCCAATGCCAGGTGTGCATATCACTCCGATAGCCCCGGGCATGATACAAACGATTGTTGGCTGTTGAAGAATAAGATTCAGGACATGATCGATGCTGGGGAAATTGAGTTCGAGCCTCCGGAGACTCCTAATGTCATCAATGCACCTATGCCTAATCATGACAAGGCTGTTAATGCTCTCGATGACGGTTCTCTCATCACTACTGTAGCGGACTTAACATCTCCTCTCCCGATCATAAAGAGGAATTTATTGCAAGCTGGTTTATTTCCAGGTTGTACTGAAGATTGCAATCTCTGCATACTTCGGCCCGAGGACTGTCTGAAATTGAGAAATGGTATTCAACGGCTGATGGATGACCGTACAATTCTCTTTGAAAGGGTTTCTAAAGCGGAAAACCCTATTGAAGAAATATCTGTGATTGCAAGGTCCAAAGTTCCAGTAAAGATTACCGCTCCCAGAATACCTGTGAGGATTATTGCTGAGCCCAGAGTAGCTCCCCTGATCATTACTGCACCTGGCCCAATACCGTACTCCTCAAGCAAGGCCATTCCGTGGAATTATGGAGGTGAGGTTTACATCCATGGCGTAAAGCAAGTTGGTGATTCTGCTAATCCTAATGACATCGTTGGGACTAGTAGAGTTACTCGAAGCGGAAGGATCTTCTCTCCAGAGATCTCACCCCCAGCTCCTGAAACTCGAGGAAAGGAACCAGTCAATCCTTCTCAGTCAGAGACACCGGCCGAAGTTACTCCCAAAGATGTTGCCAAACAAGAAATGGAAGAAGTGCTGAAAATCATTCGCAAGAGTGACTTTGATGTTGTAGAACAGTTGGGGCATACCCCGTCTAAGATCTCAATGTTATCCTTGCTGTTATCTTCTGAATCTCATGCCCATGCCTTAATAAAATTCTTGAAGACTGCTCATGTACCTCAGGAGACCTCCGTCGACCAGTTCGAAAATTATGTTGCTAATCTGACTGTCGACGGTGGCCTAGGTTTTTCCAATGCTGACCTGACGCCGGCGGGAAAGAACCATAATAAGGCTCTGCATATCTCCATTGAGTGTAGAGGGGTCACACTGTCTCATGTGTTGATCGATAACGGCTCTTCTTTGAATGTGTTACCGAAAGCCGTGCTCGATAAACTTGACTGCAAGAGCGTTGAACTGAAGCCTAGTGACATTGTGGTGCGGGCTTACGATGGTGCAAAGAGTGTTGTCCACGGTGAAGTGGTTCTCCCTATCAAGATAGGACCTCAAGTTTTCAACACTACCTTTTATGTAATGAACATTCGTCCTGCCTACTCCTGCTTACTGGGACGCCCTTGGATTCATGAGGCAGGTGCTGTAGCTTCGTCTCTCCATCAAAAGCTGAGATATCCAATTGAGGGTAAGATTGTCACTGTGTGTGGGGAAGAAGAATACATTGTCAGTAGTGTGCATACCTTCAGATACGTTGAGATGGATGGTGAATTCTTCGAAACTCCGTCTCAGTCATTTGAAGTGGTTTCTCCGCCCAATCCTGTCCTTAAGCCAACTTCCTGTGTGCCCAAGGTTATTCGTGCTCCTCCTGCTATGATTTCTCTGAAGGACGCTCAAGCTGTGGTTGAAGATGGTGGCTGTACTGGCTGGGGTCAACTGATCAGCATACCCTACAAGTCTGATAAAGCTGGTCTGGGATTCAACTCTGAAAAGATGGTCAAAGATCAAATCAATGCTGTAGAAGATGCTGACAGTGATTGCGACCTGGATAGTTGGATCTACCCAACAATTGGCGACGGACTCAATAATTGGAAGGCTGAAGACGCTATCCCGATCTCCTTTAGTCAGGAGTAATTGTTATTGTCCATTTAGTATTGCAAATTTTAATTGAACTTCTTAAAGCATTGTGTCTATGCCCGGGGCACAATAGCTAATTTGTTAAGGGTTTTGTCATTTCATAAGCATATTCATATTCAATAAATCAATGGACGTTCTCGCATTCAAATATTGCGCTCTTTATTTTTCCTGTCGTCTTTCAAACAAGCTATGCTTTCTTACACACACTCACGTAACAAATTGTAGATCCGTATCCACTCTGGATCCTATTGATAATACTTCCGCTACTGTTCATTATGACTTTGAAAATCCAATCTACCAAGCCGAAGATGGAAGTGAGGAAGATTGTGAAGTCCCTGGAGGGCTTGCCAGACTATTACTGCAAGAGGAAAGGACTATACAGCCGCATGAAGAGTCCCTCGAAATTGTAAATCTGGGTACTGAGGTAGACAGAAAAGAAGTCAAAATAGGAGCAGATTTGGAAAACAGTATAAAAGAAAGATTGATTCAGATGTTGCACGACTATGTAGAGGTTTTCGCCTGGTCTTATGAAGACATGCCCGGGTTGGATACTGATATAGTGGTGCATCGGCTGCCTACGAAGGAAGACTGCCGTCCTGTCAAGCAAAAGGTCCGCCGCATGCGTCCTGAAATGTCTGAGAAAATCAAAGCCGAGGTTATGAAACAATTCAAGGCCGGTTTCCTAGCCGTTACTTCCTATCCTCAATGGGTTGCTAATGTGGTACCAGTACCGAAGAAAGATGGTAAGGTGCGAATGTGCGTAGATTACAGAGATTTGAATAAAGCGAGTCCCAAAGATGACTTCCCACTCCCGCATATTGATGTTCTGGTAGATAACACCGCTCAACACAAAGTGTTCTCCTTCATGGATGGTTTCTCGGGTTATAACCAGATTAAGATGGCACCTGAGGACATGGAGAAAACTACGTTTGTGACGCAATGGGGCACTTTCTGTTACAAAGTAATGCCATTCGGTCTAAAGAACGCTGGGGCAACGTACCAGCGTGCTATGGTGGTTTTGTTCCATGATATGATTCATCATGAGATAGAAGTATATGTGGATGACATGATAGCTAGATCTCATACTGAAGAAGAACATCTCGATCATTTATACAAACTGTTCGAGAGGTTGAAGAAGTACAAGTTGAGATTGAATCCGAACAAATGCACTTTTGGAGTAAGATCCGGTAAACTCTTGGGCTTTATTGTCAGCGGTAAAGGAATTGAGGTTGACCCGGCTAAAGTGAGAGCTATTCAAGAAATGCCAGTTCCCCGTACGGAGAAAGAAGTCAGAGGTTTCTTGGGACGCTTGAACTACATTGCTCGATTTATCTCCCACTTGACCGCTACTTGCAAACCCATCTTCAAGCTACTGAGGAAAAATCAAGAGATGATATGGAATGAGGAATGTCAAGAAGCTTTCGACAAAATCAAGAACTACCTCCAGGAACCTCCGATTCTGATACCACCAGTTAAAGGAAGACCTCTAATCATGTATTTGACCGTGTTAGAAAATTCAATGGGGTGCGTATTGGGGCAACATGACGAGTCTGGTCGAAAAGAGCATGCCATATACTACCTTAGCAAAAAGTTTACCGACTGTGAAACAAGATACTCACTGCTCGAGAGAACTTGCTGTGCTTTGGCCTGGGCTGCTCGCCGACTAAGACAGTATATGTTGAATCATACCACTTTGTTGATTTCTAGGATGGATCCCATCAAATACATGTTCGAGAAGCCTGCCCTCTCTGGAAGAATAGCAAGGTGGCAGATGATCTTGACAGAGTACGACATCCAGTATACTACCCAGAAAGCAATCAAAGGAAGCGTGCTAGCTGATCATTTGGCTTATCAAGCGGTGGATGATTATCAATCTATGAATTTTGAGTTTCCAGACGAGGATGTCATGCTTGTCACTGATTGCGAAAAACCTAGACCGGATGAAGGACCCGAATGGGGATCCCGATGGACTATGGTCTTTGATGGGTCTTCTAATGCATTGGGCCATGGTGTTGGGGTTGTAATCATTTCTCCCGGAGGTTACCGTACACCTTTCACAGCTAGACTATGCTTTCATTGTACCAATAATATGGCTGAGTATGAAGCATGTATTTTGGGACTCAAAGCTGCTATAGATCGGCGAATCAAGTTTTTGAACGTGTACGGAGATTCAGCCTTGGTAATCAGTCAGATCAAAGGGGAATGGGACACCAAACATCCGAATCTCATCCCTTATCGAGAGCAGGTGATGACATTGATCCCATACTTTGAGGAGATTACATTTGAACATATTCCACGAGAGGAGAATCAGTTGGCAGACGCATTAGCTACCATGTCATCTATGTTCAGAGTCAGATGGGACGGTGAAGCTCCCATGATTACCATTGGACGATTAGATGAACCAGCACACTGTTATGAACTTGACACTGAGGAGGTACAGGAGAAACCTTGGTTCCACGACGTAAGAAGATATTTAGAAGCTCAGGAATACCCTGAAGGGGCATCCATCAAGGACAGAAAATTCCTGAGGAAGTTCTCCGCTAAATTCTTTCTGAGTAATGGAGTGTTATACAAGCGTAATCATGATTCGACTCTGCTTCGCTGTGTGGATAGAAAGGAAGCAGAAAGAATTATGGGAGACATGCATGACGGTATTTTTGGGACTCATTCTAATGGACATACAATGGCCAAGAAGATTCTGAGATCAGGGTATTATTGGTCTACCATGGAAGCTGATTGTCACCATCACTCCAGAACCTGCCACAAGTGTCAGATCTATGCGGATAAAGTACAGGTGCCTCCTGCTCCATTGAACGTGTTGACAGCTCCTTGGCCCTTTGCAATGTGGGGCATCGATATGATCGGAGAGATTAAACCTACAGCTTCTAATGGACATCGCTTCATTCTCGTCGCTATTGATTACTTCACAAAGTGGGTAGAGGCAGCCTCATTCGCTTCTGTCACCAAGAATGTGGTGGCACGGTTCATCAAGAATAGTCTTATTTGTCGATATGTCATCCCTGAAAGAATTATCACTGATAATGGTACTAATTTGAACAACAAGATGATTACTGAACTCTGCACGCAGTTCAAAGTTAAGCACCATAACTCCTCTCCGTACCGGCCAAAGATGAATGGCGCCGTAGAGGCTGCTAATAAGAACATCAAGAAGATCATACAAAAGATGACAGTAACGTACAAAGACTGGCATGAGATGTTACCGTTTGCTCTTCACGGTTATCGCACTTCAGTACGCACTTCGACAGGGGCAACTCCTTTCTCTTTAGTCTACGGAATGGAAGCCGTTTTACCAGTGGAAGTTCAGATTCCCTCCCTAAGGATCATGAAAGAGGCGGGTTTAAGCGAGGATGAATGGATTCAGACTCGGCTCGATCAGATAAATTTGATTGATGAGAAGAGACTTGCGGCTGTTTGTCACGGGCAGATATATCAGAAGCGCATGACCCAGGCATTTAACAAAAGAGTCAAGAGACAGGTGTATCAAATTGGCAACTTGGTGATCAAGCGTATCATTCTACCACAAGGGGATCCCAGAGGCAAGTGGACTCCCACGTACGAAGGGCCATTTGTGGTTAAGAAGGTATTCTCCGGTGGAGCCATGATACTTGCTACAATGGATGGCGAAGACTTCCCGCATCCTGTGAACGCGGACATAGTTAAAAAATACTACGCATAACAGAGACCCGCTAGGTCGACGTACCTAGGCAAAAGTAAGGGCATCCCGGCGAACCAAAATGGTTCGGGCAAAAATTAGGAATAAACATATGAAAATGTACACCCGGCAAGTCGAAAACCTGAAAAGGCGGCTTGGGCAAAAAGGGGTATCCCGGTGGACTGAAAACCTGAAAAGGCGGTCCAGGCAAAAGTTAGGGATTAAAGCGTATGACTGTGTCCCGTTCTCTGTCAGCTTCAACCAAGGTCGAGGGACTGAACAAGCCAATCACCTCTATCCGACAGCAGGAGATGAGATGCTTGAAGACATGATGACAGTAGCGGAATTAAAATCAATAGGACTTTTCCTGCATAGCTTTCTCTTTGTTTCTTGACGATGTCCTCTTACTAGGATTTTTGTCTCCTTGTACACAAACTGCCTGTTTATGGGCCCTCTTTCAAAATCAATACAATTTCATTTCCACAAAGATGCTTTTGTTTTACCTTTTCTGTTTTGTTTGCGCAAACGTCCATTGATTTAATATGAATTGATATATGCATTTGAATATGATCAATGTTTATAAAAGTACATGCCTAAAATGGAAATAGCGATTACTACGAGACTTCAGGACCAAGGAGAAGGTCTAACCCGGCTTCCCCATGAGTCCGTTGCCAATCCTATTCCCCGGCAACGCCAATTATTTCCCAGAAGAGAGTGGCATTACTAGACAAACTGGTCATCTCTTCTACCCCCAGCCAGGCTCTGTCAAGTGTTTCTACCATCAGACAGAAGTCAAATCCCCGTTAAGGGAGGGTCTTCCCTACAATTATCTCCGACCAGCAGACTGAGATTTATTTCCCAGTAGAATTCCCTGGAGGAATGTTCAGATGCATAGTGCATTCATTACATCATTTCACATCACATACAGCATCATATACATGCATACAATGCTCGCATTTATTCCAGACGCATAATTCGCTCATCACTTCATTTCACGACACACGCATGCATACAACATTTGCATCTCATGCATCATGACATTGCATGAAACTAACTTTATTTTTCAGGCTAATTATCCTCCTGATCGCATTCAAGATTCGAATACAGCTCTCAGATATAATCCATCTGACGAACGTTCTGATATCTTCCCAATGGTGGCATCTCTAAGCCCACCCCAGATATTCACTGCAAATACAACAAATATTATCAGATACAGCCTAACGTACGGTTCATTCTGATTCAACCCAACATATGACTCTTTCAGCTCAGATACGATCTAACGTACGATCCATTCTGACCCTCAGCAACCCCAATACGGTCTAACATACGACCCATTTGGATACTCAAATCCTCAGATGTTGCCTAGCGTACGGTATATTCCGGGGTGTAGTCTAGCGTACGACTACTTTCTTCTTCAGACACAGCCTAACGTACGGCTCATTCTGCAACTCCAATACGGTCTAACGTACGACCCATTTGGACATCCAGCTCAGATACGATCTAACGTACGATCCACTCTGATCTTCAACAACTCAAGTAAGGTTTAATGTACGACCAAGTTAAACCTTCATCCCCTCAGATGCTACCTTCGGACAGGTACATTTCTGAATGGTAGTCTAGTATACGGCTACTCCCTTACTCAGATGCTACCTTCGGACAGGTACATTTCTGAATGGTAGTCTAGTATACGGCTACTCCCTTACTCAGATGCTACCATCGGACAGGTACATTTCTGAATGGTAGTCTAGTATACGGCTACTCCCTTACTCAGATGCTACCTTCGGACAGGTACATTTCTGAATGGTAGTCTAGTATACGACTACTCCCTTGCTCAGATGCTACTTTCGGACAGGTACATTTCTGAATGGTAGTCTAGTATACGGCTACTCCCTTACTCAGATGCTACCTTCGGACAGGTACATTTCTGAATGGTAGTCTAGTATACGACTACTCCCTTACTCAGATGCTACCTTCGGACAGGTACATTTCTGAATGGTAGTCTAGTATACGGCTACTCCCTTACTCAGATGCTACCTTCGGACAGGTACATTTCTGAATGGTAGTCTAGTATACGACTACTCCCTTGCTCAGATGCTACCTTCGGACAGGTATATTTCTGAATGGTAGTCTAGTATACGACTACTCCCTTGCTCAGATGCTACTTTCGGACAGGTACATTTCTGAATGGTAGTCTAGTATACGACTACTCCCTTGCTCAGATGCTACCTTCGGACAGGTACATTTCTGAATGGTAGTCTAGTATACGGCTACTCCCTTACTCAGATTCTACCTTCGGACAGGTACATTTCTGAATGGTAGTCTAGTATACGACTACTCCCTTACTCAGATGCTACCTTCGGACAGGTACATTTCTGAATGGTAGTCTAGTATACGACTACTCCCTTACTCAGATGCTACCTTCGGACAGGTACATTTCTGAATGGTAGTCTAGTATATGACTACTCCCTTTTCAGCAGATTCAGCCTAACGTACGGCCCATTCTGCAACTCAGATACGATCTAGCGTACGATCCATTCTGATCTTTCATCCCCAGCCAAGTCATCCGCCTAATGAACAGCTCACTCTGGTATTCAGACATGGTCTAATATACGATCCGTTCTGATCCCTTATCCCCAGCAGTATATAGCATACTCTGACTCCCCAGCGAAGTCAACAGCATAATGGATGATTCTCTATACGGTCTAGCGTATGACCCGGTATGACATCCATATCTTCAGACATCGTCTAACGTACGACACAATCCGAAGCTTTCATCATCAAACTTCCTATCTCCATCAAGACAAATGGACAAGTGCAAATTTTTGGGGCATTCTAAGTGTTCAATAATCTTTCACCTCCAGACCACGAACGGCACATACCATTCTACTCTATCGGTTCAAGAATATTGAACAGGGGCAGCTGTCATACCCCAAAATTTGCCCGTTGGTATTACAAAGCATTTTCCAAGACCCTCTGACTTGTTCTGCAAGGCACTGATATCAAATGGACGAAAGCCCAGCTCACAACAGGCCCAATCCACAGGCAGCCCAAAATAGCTTGCTCGCTAGGCGAGCAGTCCCTTCGCCTAGCGAACATCTCATCATGCCACTCGCCCAGCGAAGCATTGGATCCAGAGAAAATCCCAGACCTAGCTTGCTCGCTAGGCGAGCAATTCCTTCGCCTAGCGAAGCCTGCGAAAATTTGAAGTTCTGGACCTTATTTTTAAGCCCATTAGGTCACCACTACTACTACTATAAATACCTGCTCCTCTGCCACGAAAAAAGCACGGACACAAACAGACACAGACGGACGAAGACGGACGGAAAAGGACGGAAACCCTAGCCCCGAAACCCTGCTGATCCAAAGAGTTCGGAAGGCGGAAACCCTGAAGGCCGCTCACCCGCTCCGAAGCTACCGCCGCCCAACTCAATCCGGCCAGCCAATTCAAGGTTGCAATTCGATTGCAAACAGGTTTGCATCACTATTATCGCTTTATTTTTTTTCTTAATTTGCATGTGATATCGCTTTATGTTCTTATTTGGCATGTGGTACCACTTTAGGTTCTTAATCTGCATGTGATATCGCGTTGTGTTCTCATTTGGCATGTGGTACCGCTTCATGTTCTTAATTTGTGGATGATATTATAATTGAATTCATAAACATATTTGAAGTTTTGCATGTGAATTTAAGTGCGCCTGAATATTGTGAATGCTGAACCATATAATTATGTGTTGGATGCCATAAGCCATGCTGCATGTTGAGGTCCTACTGTTCTCAAATTTCAAACCCGTGGCCGCTCGCTAGCTCATCGCTAGGCGAGCCTGCAGCGAGCCTTCGCTGAGCCTTCGCTAGGCGAAGCAGAGGCGAACGGGACAGGGGCTGCTTTGTCTTTTTGTTGCCCATTTTATGTTTACCTAATCATGATTCTGCATTATTTGGGCTTAAATTCCTGACTGTTATATTTATTTTATGGTGCAATTTCCAATTGTATTTTACCTCAATGCTTTAATCTGTTTGTTGCATGGTGTAAGGGCTAGCATACTTCCAAAGAAATAGCCGGCTAGGCGAGCCGCTTTAGGTGTGGACATCCTTGAGGAGATAGTTTTGGGATGACCTAACTTTAATGTGGGGATTCATCTTGAATCACCAAGCTTGATTTTAATGTATTGATCTCATTGATTTACTGTGGACCTAATTACCTAACTGATCACGGCTATTTAATTAATTGTTAAAATCCGGACTTTAAATAAATAATATCGGACCTCTCTTTATTACCCCACGATTACGATATTACGGTCATGTCCCGCGAATATGGGGATATCCTTAGCAAAGCCCCTTCGGTAAAATCATCATAGTCCCTCGGACGTTGCCTTCGAAAATACGATTTTGTCCCTTGACGACCCTTCGGTGTAGCCTACGGTTAAATGATGATAGTCCCTTCGAATGCTAAGGTATCCTCACAACTGTTGCCTTCAATGACCTATCGATGACCCTACGATGACCCTTTAACATCCAAAGGATAAACTACTTACTTCTCAATAGTAAGGACGGTTTTACCCTCATAAGGATAGGAAATGCCCGGAAAGACCTCGGACAGGTATAACCTTAATTGCTCATTCATAACCTAAAAAATACTTTTCACACCTCACACCTTTCAAATATCCTTTTGGAAAATCACCACTTAGCATACATCCGTACTAGGATCATTGCCGAGTTATATTTTTCTAAACTACTTTCAAAACACTAAACGAGATAACCACTTTGTATACATTCATGCAAGAATCATTACAAAGTTAAATTCTCATTTTCAAAACATCCTTCACACATTTCTCAACCACCTTTTTCAAACTAGAAAACATAAATGATTGAGCAATTAAGAGCCCATGGATAACCATGGATACAAAGGGTGCTAATACCTTCCCTTTGTATAAAGTACCTCCCGAACCTAAGAATTTAAAATTAAGGTCTTTCCTGTTCTTTTCCGCCTTTCCTTATGGGATAAAAGAAAAGTCGGTGGCGACTCTTGCTAACCGCGACATTGCGATTAAAAATCCAATAAAGTCCAGTTCACCGTATGACACACATCAATGATGAAGTTGATCAAGAAGGTTTAACATATAAATTCAAGTGGAGATTTAAGACAAGTGAATATAAATAAGGTTCTCATTGCAATTTACACTATACTACTTTAAATTGCTCATAATTTCATCTCTCACTTTATCTAAAACCTTATTGCATCATCATGCATGATTATCTGAAAACCTTCTTCATCTGATTCTTGTTACAAGTGTTTGTACACAAAGTTGTATGAGAATATTGTGATATTCATTTGTCTTCATGTTGATTATATGATTGATCATTAGCAACAAAGTGAATGGAATTTTATAAACAAAGAGGTTTCTAACTTCCACGTTCAAGATGGATTATCTTGGACTAGTTGACACACTTTTGGGGATCAAAGTGAAGAGAAATAGTGGGGGTTATGAACTTAGTCAAACACATAATATTGAGAAAGTGCTTGATAAGTTCAAACACTTACTCTTTAAGGAAGTGATCACTCCATTTGATCCTAGTGCCAAACTTCAAACGAATGATGGAAGAGTTGTGGCTCAATTAGAATATGCAAGTGCATGCAATGTACTAGACCCGACATGATATTTGCAATTAGTAAAATGAGTAGATTTTACTAGCAATTCAAATGGTGAGCACTAGAAGGTTATCATTAGGAATTTCGACTATCTTATGAAAACCAAAAATCTTGGTCTCCATTATGGTAGATTTCTTGTCATATTAGAAGGATATACTAATTCAAGATGGATATCGAGTGTTGAATATTATAAATATGCATTTGGGTGGACATTTACACTAGCTATGGGTGCAATTTCTTGGAAGAGCGAGAAACAAATGTGGATCAATCTCTCAACCAGAGAATCAGAGTTCGAGACTCTTGCTTCTGTTGGTGAAGAAGTTGAATGGTTGAAGGACCTTCTGTAGAAGTTCCATTGACTAAAGACAATGTTTAAAAGGTGTTGATACATTTTGGTAGTCAAGCCACTTTACTCAGAGCATACAAAAAAGTGTATAACAGAAAGTCTAGGCAAGTAGGACTTAGACATTCTTTCAAGAGAAAATTGATTAAAGATGTAATCATTTCATTCATATACGATCGAGCTATAATTTTCTTGATACATTTACTAAACAATTGGCCAGATATTTAGTAAAGACTACCTCGAGAGGTATGGTATTGAAACTCCTTGAATAAGAGTTCCGACAATGGTAACAATCCAATCTGAAGTTAACAAACCTTAACCTAAGATTCAATGGGTAACAACAAATCGTTGGTCTGGA
Organism: Lathyrus oleraceus; assembly: GCF_024323335.1. Taxonomy (NCBI): domain Eukaryota; kingdom Viridiplantae; phylum Streptophyta; class Magnoliopsida; order Fabales; family Fabaceae; genus Lathyrus; species Lathyrus oleraceus. Next base: position 323,059,436 of record NC_066582.1, on the reverse strand, counting down.
TGTTTGTGCAACATCATGTGACAATGTTGACTATTACATATTGAGGGTTGAGTTTTTTCAAACATTTAATGAATTGAGGATATGTATCTTAAAAATAGATACAAAATGAACTTCACCTATATGAATTTCGAGATGGTGTCGTCTCAAAGTGAGAGTTGGAGTTTCTCTCATAAAAAATTCACGAAAACAGGAAAAGCACATGACCATAAATAGTGTTAGGCAAGATATGTAGGTGAATAATCATTAAAGAATGTGTGTAAGGTAACTCCGGTGTAATCACAAGGGATAATGGTTCAAAGCATGGCTATCCAATGTTCCGATTAAACTTTGCGGTATCCTTACTAAGGTTAAGTTCAAATTGAAAGATACTTAATTGTACTAACATTCTTTTCCTCTTTTTTTCTGGAATTGATTTCTAATAATGATGAGTGTCTTCCAAAATGACAAGAAAATATTCAAGTGAATATTAATTTTTTTGAATTTAAAAGTAGTAACAAAAATTAATTAACATTGGGATAAATTCAACAAAAAAACGGTAATTTCTTTTCAAAGACAAGAGAAGAACTATGCATATATATATGGGAATGTGTCCTCCAAAAAGTGGTTAAACCCACTGTCACACCTCAAATTTTGCCCTACTTAAGATCATTCATATGTATTTCAATTATCCACATTCATTCGATTGCATACATTCATTTGCATAAAGTTATATGTATGATTCGCTAGCATTTCATAAGATCTCATTTCCATGCACATGTCGGAATTCATCAATCAAGGATTAGTTAATTTTGTTTGTACTATTTTGTTAAGATCAGTGCATATATTATTATCATGCATACACCCTGTCATTCAATTTAGAATAATTATAAATATCATGCCATTTGAATCTACCTTCTATGACCATGGTCATCACAATATCTATTTTTCCAAATAAGTCTTAATTCTTGAATAATGTTTGACTTTGGCTTGGAATTTAGATTTAAATGATGAGTGTATTACTTTTGGTTTAAATCATATTGTGGTCTTTTGAAAAATGCATAAAAAATTTGTAAGTCAATATTTTACTTTTATTTTAATTTTTCTTTGTATGGTCATCTTACCATTTTATTTTATTTTCTCTTTTGACTCAATTTGATTTCGAAGGAAATTCACCTCAAGAGTAAAGTGCTTTAAATTCTTTTTTTTACATCATAAGAGGAACTCCTAAATAGAAAATTACAAATTAATTTATTTTGCATTTAGATTGGATTTGGAACATCCGTGATTGTTTATATTACAAGTTCTAGCAACAAACTCAATACCATAAAGAAATTATGACACTTTCTTCGATCTTCTAGGATCCTTATTCCATGTCTCTACAATCCCAAAATCACTAGAGCACATTCCTTTTGAACCTTCTTGGTACCTTGAGACCTAAGCAAAGGAAAAGTAGATTTCAAAAAAAAAAAGATAGGTAAAAGTACAGTAATTTGTAAATAACAGTAGGATCTTCATTGTCACAAAGAGACAAACTCAGCAAGACAAAAAAAAAAGATACAACAACCCCAATTTCACCAAAATAGCAAAAACATACACCTAACAGATTTGATTCCTCTGCATCATTCCCCCTTCATCATCATGCATCAGAGTAAACCCTAATGTCTTCCCATATAAATTCAAACAAAATTCATGGATGAGGGGCGGATTTATTTTGACAAGAGAAAATTGATACACAAAAAACCTAAGATTGTTACAGAGATACTTACAAAAAAGAAACCTTTCGGTAACCCTAAAAAAATCCGATTTGGCTAACGCAGTGGACATAGAGAAACGGGAATAACAACAAGCAAGAGGAAGAGGTTACCCGGTTTTCATCGGTAAGTTATCCTTTGCCTTTTACTTCTTAGGCTACTGTAATTTCTTGTGCTTGGTGCCGCTTTTTCGTTTTCCTTGTTTGCTGCTGCGATTCAAAGTGTTTCGTCACGAGCATGTAAATGTTCGAAGCCTTGGTCTTCGCGAGCGCACAGCCGCCGTTGAGATGAGAGAATCGCGTCACGCAACCGCGTTGAGAAGGAGGATTCGCATCGTTCGGACACGTGGAGAAGAGGGAGTCGCCGTTGCGTTGAGAGAGCGCGACCACTGTTGAGCGGTGGGCTTCGCGAGCGCGCATCCGCCGTCGGAATGAGAGAGCCTCCGTCAGAGTGAGAGAGTCGCCGTCAAGATGAAAGGGCGCGACCGTTAAAAAGTGAGATCCGCGCCATGCGCGACCGCGGCTGGTGGAGAGAGAATGAGAGAGTCGTCGAGAGAATAGAGGAATATTTGGTGAGGTGTAGAGTCATTCTCACCTTTCTCTTTTTATGTTTGGTTCCTCTATTCTTTATGTTTAAGAGGGAATGCTTTATTTCTCCCTAGACTATCAATGCGGTGTTTTCTTTTGTTTTGTTTGGCTCAAGGTATTAGTGACAACTTGTTTTTTGGGTAGTTGGAGCATTCATTGATTACTGAAGTTAATTTCCAACTTGGGATTTGTTTGGGCCGAAAAAGGGGCGGCGGGTCCCCATTAGGTTTAGGGTTTCTAAATATTTTCTTCATCACCAATTGGATTGGGTTGGGTCCGACCCGACCCAAGTGCACAGGCCATCCGCCCATGCACGGCTCACTCCTTTTTTTTTAATTTTTGTTCTTCGCAGTTTCATATGTACCTGCGGATATAGTCATTTTCCAACTAGTTATTTGTGGCCTGGTGGTTGAAACGACCGTTATTTTCCACCAGGCCCTGGGTTCGATCCTTGGCTTTTGATAATTTTAATTTCATTAATTTATTCTCTTTATTTTGTTTTCATTTCGTAAATATTTGATTTAGATTAATTAGTTTTGTATCCCCTACTTAATTTAAATTATCTTGGAGCATTGTGGGTTTTATTCTATGTTCGTTTTTTCTTATTTTTAAATGCATCAAAAATAAAACTTATTTATTTATTCTTATTTGTTTATTTATATATTTATTTATTTATATGTTTATTTATTCATTTGTAATCGACTTCTTTTGGGGTCCTTTTATATCAAGTCTTTGTGAGGGTATCCATTCAATTTTCTTTGATTTCAAAATTCCGTACCTCGAATATTTGAGTCTCAAACCTTCACGCTCCAATATTCAAATCATTTTTCATTAAAAGATGAAGAAAAAGATTATACTGGATGGAATATCCAGTCGTAATCCTGAATATTAGGCCTAAGTTGTAAGAGCTTGCAAGCCATAAGTATTCGTCTTCTCTTCAAAACGCTCACATATTGAAATTATTTCTCATTAAAACATGAAGAAAAAGATTATCCTGGATGGAATATCCAGTGGTAATCCTGAATATTAGGCCCAAGTGGTAACAGTTTACAAGCCATAAGAATTCGTCTTCTCTTCAAAACTCTCACATATTCAAATCATTTCTCATTAAAACATGAAGAAAAAGATTATCTTGGATGGAATATCCAGTCGTAATCCCGAATATTAGGCCCAAGTTGTAAGAGCTTGCAAGCCATAAGTATTCGTCTTCTCTTCAAAATGCTCACATATTCAAATCATTTCTCATTAAAACATGAAGAAAAAGATTATCCTGGATGGAATATCCAGTCGTAATCCCGAATATTAGTCCCAAGTTGTAAGATCTTGCAAACCATAACTATTCGTCTTATCTTCAAAATGCTCACATATTCAAATCATTTCTCATTAAAACATGAAGAAAAAGATTATCCTGGATTGAATATCCAGTCGTAATCCCGAATATTAGGCCATATGAATCACAAGCTCTTTACAATTTGGGCCTAATATTCGAGATTGCGACTGGATATTCCATCCAGGGTAATCTTTTTTCTTCATATTTTATTGAGAAAAAGATTTGAGTATTGGAGTGTTTTGAAGAGAAGATGAACACTGCCCACTCCTTTTTTTTTAATTTTTGTTCTTCGCAGTTTCATATGTACCTGCGGATATAGTCATCTTCCAACTAGTTATTTGTGGCCTGGTGGTTGAAACGACCGTTGTTTTCCACCAGGCCCTGGGTTTGATCCTTGGCTTCTGACAATTTTAATTTCATTAATTTATTCTCTTTATTTTGTTTTCATTTCGTAAATATTTGATTTAGATTAATTAGTTTTGTATCCCCTACTTAATTTAAATTATCTTGGAGCATTGTGGGTTTTATTCTATGTTCGTTTTTTCTTATTTTTAAATGCATCAAAAATAAAACTTATTTATTTATTCTTATTTGTTTATTTATATATTTATTTATTTATATGTTTATTTATTCATTTGTAATCGACTTCTTTTGGGGTCCTTTTATATCAAGTCTTTGTGAGGGTATCCATTCAATTTTCTTTGATTTCAAACTTCCGTACCTCGAATATTTGAGTCCCAAACCTTCACGCTCCAATATTCAAATCATTTTTCATTAAAAGATGAAGAAAAAGATTATACTGGATAGAATATCCATTCGTAATCCTGAATATTAGGCCTAAGTTGTAAGAGCTTGCAAGCCATAAGTATTCGTCTTCTCTTCAAAACGCTCACATATTGAAATTATTTCTCATTAAAACATGAAGAAAAAGATTATCCTGGATGGAATATCCAGTGGTAATCCTGAATATTAGGCCCAAGTGGTAACAGTTTGCAAGCCATAAGAATTCGTCTTCTCTTCAAAACTCTCACATATTCAAATCATTTCTCATTAAAACATGAAGAAAAAGATTATCTTGGATGGAATATCCAGTCGTAATCCCGAATATTAGGCCCAAGTTGTAAGAGCTTGCAAGCCATAAGTATTCGTCTTCTCTTCAAAACGCTCACATATTCAAATCATTTCTCATTAAAACATGAAGAAAAAGATTATCCTGGATGGAATATCCAGTCGTAATCCCGAATATTAATCCCAAGTTGTAAGATCTTGCAAACCATAAGTATTCATCTTATCTTCAAAATGCTCACATATTCAAATCATTTCTCATTAAAACATGAAGAAAAAGATTATCCTGGATGGAATATCCAGTCGTAATCCCGAATATTAGGCCCAAGTTGTAAGAGCTTGCAAGCCATAAGTGTTCATCTTCTCTTCAAAACACTCCAATACTCAAATCTTTTTCTCAATAAAATATGAAGAAAAAAGATTACCCTGGATGGAATATCCAGTCGTAATCTCGAATATTAGGCCCAAATTGTAAAGAGCTTGTGATTCATATGTATTCGTCTTCTCCTCTAAAACACTTATAAATATTCAAACCATTTTCATAATTAAAATTGGAAGAAAAAGATTACCTGGATGGAATATCCAGTCGTAATCTCGAGTATTAGACCCAACTTGTAAGAGCTTGCAAGTCATAAATACTCGTCTTTCAAGCCCAAAAGTACATTCAACCAATCAAACTCTTTTTTTCGCCGTCGTGCAATTGATCCTTAAAACCTTTTCATAAATAAAAGACATCTTGTCTTAAGATGATGCAAAGCAATGCTTCATCCACAATTGTTGAGCTGAGATAAGTGACGTTTTTCCGAATGTTGATTTGTAAATCCATTCGATGTGTGGTATATGCCCGCTCCTCATCTATTTTGGGTAAAACAATGTTCTTCGTTGATTAATACAATATAGCTTTCACTAAAATCGACCAACAAACAAACATTTTCTACCCAGAACTACGTAAGCCTTGAGTTCTCTATTGAGATACGTAGGAGCAGGATTGTGAAATCTTGTCAGGCCCATTAATAAAAAACTTAGGTTTAGTCCCCTTCGTTTCAAAAACCAAAAACATCTTCTATTTTCCTTTGATCCTATTATCATTTCCCTCATAATATCTTGAGAAGCCTAACATTTCAAGCTGACACTAACGCGCACAATTAACCTAATGGTTCCCTTTGAGTACAACGGGCGTGAGGGGTGATAATACCTTCCCCTTGCGTAGAGTAGATCCTTGAGAGGATGTTATCTCCCGGCAAGTAAGTTGTCGTAAGCTTCGATATTTTCTTTAGGATCCATGACTCTGGGGACCATTTATAGAACCTTAATCCTTTGTTCAACTAGGAAAGATGGTTGCGTAGCATGGGTCTGCGAGTTGAATTTCTCGTTGGATCGATGCGAGAACCTCACTTAGAGTAGATTCTTTAGATGGAGTTGATTCCCGACAAGTAAGTTGCCACAGGTAGCAAACAGTCTAATGGATCCATGACTCTAGGAACCTTTTTTGAAACCTTAGATCATACCTGGTCAGAACCCTGTTCTATACGAAGCAATCCGACTTATCTATGCCTTAAGCCTATTGAACTTATACAAAAAAAAATGCATCACATTCATCCACATACATTTCATCAACATCATAAAAAGCAAACTCTTAGTTGTCTCTTGTTTGTTTCAGGAATTGAGAACTTGAAAATGACAACTCCAAGGAGAAACACTTTCACACTTAAGTACAAGGAACCTAAGCTTGACAGTCTAAAGGGTTTGATCTCTGATTTGACTCTCAGTAAGCGTGATGACTTCGGAAAAGACTATGGGAAAATTTTGAGCCTTCTGACTAAGAAAGTTGACTATGGGATTATCATCTCTTTGGCAGAATATTATGATCCACCTCTACGCTGTTTCACATTCACTGATTTCCAACTAGCTCCTACTTTGGAAGAAGTTGAGAGGATTGTGGGTATCAAGTTGAAAGATTTCAATCCATTTCCAAATCTAGAAGAGGAAGTGGGTCGAAAGAAGATAGCTTTAGCCCTAAGTATCAATGTCCCAACCGTTCTAGACAATTGGGTCGAGAAAGGGGGTTTTAAAGGTTTTGCCATGATGTTCTTGGAAGATTTAGCTCTGAATTTCAAGAAAAAAGGAAATTGGAATGCATTCTATGTTGTGTTGGATTTATTGATCCATGGGATTGTGCTCTTCCCAAACGTTGAAAAGTTTGTGGATCAGGTAGCCGTAGAAGTCTTTCTCTTTGGAAATCTTGTACCATTTCTCTTAGCTGACATTTACCATGCCCTTCACGCTCGACATGAAAAGAGGGGTGGAACTTTATTTTGTTGTGCTCCTTTGCTTTATACTTGGTTCATGCAACATATGCCAGAAAAAGGACCTTTTATGGCAAAGGAACTTAAATCTCCTCAAAGACTAGCTTCTCTCACTGCAAGTTCCATCAGATGGTATATCCGAGAGTGGGAAACCCCAGACATCATTGTCAGTTGTGGGGAATTTTCTAATGTGTCGTTGTTAGGTACTAAGGGTTGCATCAATTATAACCCTATGTTATCTTGAATGCAACACGGCTACTCCATGGATGGTCCTCCCGAAGAAAAGGACTTACAGCCATTTGTGCTCTTTGACATCCAAGCAAGTAATCCTGATGTAAGAGTGATCCGGAAGGATTGGTTGAAGATTTTTAGGAAGGGTAAAGAGTTTGGAAAAAGAAACACTTTTGTCAAAGAACCTTACACTCGATGGGTGAAAGAAAGAGGTGAAGAAATCCATTTGCCATTTATCTTTAATGCTTCAGCTTTTCCTAAAATTCCCGAGCCAAAACCCATACTCCCTGAGGACATGGAGAAACTTGCTGCTAAAGTTAAGGAGCACGAGTTGGAAAATACTGAA